>NW_026637555.1:1200000-2400000 GCF_028554395.1 Pezoporus wallicus | reverse complement strand
CTCTTCATTTGCTCTCATTACTTTGATTTTTGCTCTACATACTCTCTCAAAGGCCAGACTGCTTCCTGCCAGCTGATTTGTCTGTCAAGGCTGTTTTCTATTCACATATCCTGAAACAGCCTATAGCCAACAGTCCTACACTCCTTGGATCTGTAAATCAGCAGGGACAGACAGACTGGTGCATGAAGAATCACTGTTGTGCACTCAGTGAGAAACATGGTTACCCAACCTCTGTATATTTACAGTGACACACACATATACTAAAAGGCTTTTCATGCAGTTGATACATAGATATGGAAATCCAGACAGGGCAATTGAGACATATCTGCAAAAGACAAATACAAACCTGGTATGCACAGATAAACTTGGGGAACTAAAAGATTTGGACTATAACATCCGATTTACTTATAGACAATAGCTTACTGATACTGGTGTGTCTGGAATACCACTAATATAAATCAGCTCATAATATTTTGGTAGTGATATCAGTCTAATTTGAATTTTATATTGCACAGTAGTATTGAATGATAGACTTGATTTTTTTAAAGTAATTAATAAGCTAAGCTACCTGAGAGAAAAACAAAATGATGATTATAATTAGAAGTGTTCCATGGTTGCTACCGACTGTTTAGATGTACTTACAGGTAGCATTTCTAATTAAAACCCTCTTGATGCTTAGACATCTCTCTGTTCATTCGTTATTAAAAAAAAAAAGTGGGATTTTTTTCATTAAGAAATCCCTTAATAGAAAAATAATAGAAAAAAGTTACATGTAATTACATTCTCTGTGCTACTGTGGTGAGCAGTTCCTAAGAGAAAATGAGCTGCAGGTGTCTAAGAAGTGCCGGTATTGATTTCACTTGTTTGGAGTATTCCACCTGGAAAGAACTTTGAACTGAGGCTGGGCAAACTGGGTGCCTAAATCCCTGAGGGCTCTATGGAAATTGCATTATCTCAGGGAGAGAGGAGGAGAGATAAAACACCCCAAGTTATTCTGCTCAGAACTGTGTAAAATCACAGTAAGTTGCCAGCGCAGACCAGGATTTCTTAAAATGAACCTAAGCCATGTGAATGTCTGCCAAAGACAGGCTTGCAGTGAATAAGGTTGAGCAATGTTTTCCCAGTCAAAGTGTATTTCAAGCCACTGTTTTCAAACAAAAATTTCATTCATGAAAATGAAACCTGTAATGCTGCAGCACTGCTCAGTTAGGCTAGTCACCAGCCAAAAAACTCCACTATTCAAAATTTCAGTAGAAGCTGAACTATTCTATATACGGGGGGGAGAAAGCAACCCCCAAGTGTAACTAGATTTGCCAAATTTCAGGGCTGGCAGTGAAAGTTTCAGTTATACCAAAGAGGTAATTCCCTAACAGGACTGCACGTCTTCTCCCATACCAGGGTCTGCATCACTTGGCTGTGGATGGTTGTCACTGATGCTCACATTGCAGACGCCGTTATGTTTATGATTCTGAAGCTCATTAACTTGCAACCATAAATGGACTAATGTAGTAGTCCTTCTGCAGGTGCAAATTGTCACACCTTTACTGACTTCACTAATCTTATGCTGGTTTACATCACACGAGAATCTCATCACATACTCTGCATTGTTATCCTTTGTGAGAAAGAGCAGTGATGTTAATAATAAGCTCTAGCAGTAGTAAATTCTTCCTCCCACTTTACGTCAGTGCCAAAAGGTGAAGAGGAGGCTAAAATAAGGTATAATTAAGCCCAGAACTGTATATTTAAAAGAGGAGTAGCTGCTTCAGATGATCTGAGTTACTGGGAAATAGTTCATTTCCCCACCAAAATCCCTTTCCTGGCCCAGGAATTGGCTCAAAGTACAAAGGACACAAACCCAGCCTTCTCTCTTTCCCCACATTGTACTTTGGTGAGTACATTTGCTGTGTGCAATCACCTCATGATCATTAGGTATCAAGGTTTAAAAAAAATATTTTGAGGAACCATCTTAAAAGGCTCTTGGAACAACAGACATAACTTTGAAGACGAGCCACGGAGTGCAGGATGTGTGCTCCTGTCTACCAAACTACGGGGAGCTTTGTAGCCAGAAAACACAGTATCATAGTGTGAAGTAAGGGAACCTGTTTGCTTTGATGGCAGACGCCTCACTGTCCACAGTTTGCACATTGGAGAGTGTTGGGACAGGATCACATGCACTGGAGTGCCAGAAAAGTCAAAGTTAGAGAGAAGGGTAGTAAAAAAGAAAAAGAAATGGGTGCAAAAAAACCCCACAACACTGCTCCCTTTGGAGGGATAGGACTGTGAAAAAGAGTGAAGAGTGAACAAAGCCACCCTGCTAAGTTTAAAGTGCTCTTTTGATATCAAGCATGCCACTTTCTCCTGTGGGAAGAATGAGAAAAGACACAGCTCTGATGATTTCTCATTGATTTAGAGGGATGGCAGCTTAATTATCATTAGTCTTATTTTTCTTCATAAGTTACAGCACATCAAACTGTTCTCAGGCACGATCATGAATCTGGGAGTTTGGCTGCTTTGATGCAGGTCAACACAGCCTGTAAGAACTACCTAGGCTTTTTAGTAATTCGTCTAAAATGTTATGCCTGCTGTTAGAATAGATTATGCAGAATGCTGTAGATGGGTACTGAGATTTCTGTTCTTATTGACCATTTGGACCTGGATTTGGCTTGTGAAATTGTAATATTCACAGTGTGAAGCTGTTGGCCTGATTTCTGAGATTCTCTTTTCAGTCGCATGCAATATGCTTCCTTCTTAATGTGGATCACAACGACACTCAGTTTGTAAAGAGAGCAGTAAGTTGCTGGCCTTCTAAGTGATGAACACATGTAACAGGTACTCACCCTCTTTTATGCGCAGGCACATCCAGTGATGTGTAAGAAGTAAAAGGCTGGAGTTAAAAATCAAGACTAAGAAGGAAATACAGTTACTGTGCACATTTTAAACCAATGTTAAGAAAATCTGATTTGAAAAGAAAGCTTCAAGCTCTTTCAAAGAAAAGGGTGTAAAAAATTCAGTACGGTCTCTCTGTCATTTACATACCGTGCAATACATGCTCTTTAGAGAAATTAATTAGCCATGCAGAACATTTACCTACCGATGTGTGTATCATAACAAAATGATGCTGGTAAGATAAATTTTCACTTAACAAAAGTAAAATTTCATGCACAGCTGGTGAGTCAATGAAAGAGGTATCCATGATGCACTGCTACTTGACACCCATCGGCTTCCCACTATGAATTAGCTATGCAGCATCTTACAGCAGTCTATACAGTCTGATTAAAGTGCTGCACTTTGTGTAACAACAGAACTGATTTTTAATTTACACATGCTTCTTCAACCACTTCTCTGCCTCAAGTTGATGGCTTAAAAACCAGGAGTGATGCAGGTAATATATGTTAGAAAAGATGAGAAATAACTTTAGGCTGTAATGGTGTAATTAAATCATTTGCAAATCCCCAGATTCTGTTATATACACATCACGAATTGACTATAGGTTCAGTGTTAGAAGGGAGACTTAATAAAGGACGCCTGCTTCTGGGTCTGATTAGGATAGAAAGATAAGCTTGCCTGTTTCAGTCATGAATGAAAATTTCACAAACACTTACATGTACCAGAGGTAAATGTGGGGCAATCACCTGCACCAGCTCGTTATATTCTGTGCTTTCCCTGCTTACCAATCAAATTATACATAAATAAATAAAAAGGGAAGGAGAACTGAGCCACAAAGTGAGAGCTCAGATCCAAAGTTTCCTCAAGCACAAGGATTCATCCTAGTTTATTACACAAGCTAGAAGTAATGAAATCTGAATGGACTTTCCAAGGTTAAAAAGTTGTTAGGTTTCAGGCCAAATTTTAGTAAAAACATTTTCAAAGGCATGAAGGGAGGTTATGGAATAGCAGGCAGTGGGTGAAAGAGAAGCTACTGTATTATGTCAATCCTTCTCTATCTTACTCTGCTTTTTCTCTTGAAGCACATTAGTATCTAAGGCTGCATGTGAGCAGTGGCAAAGGGCATAGTGGCAATTCCAAGTGAAAGTGCCAATGAACTACTGGAATTTCACTTCTCACTTCACGGAGTGCACTGGACTGCTCATGCATAGAAGTTTCTGTGAAATCGAACTCTTCTGAAATTCACTACATTAAAAGGAGATTTTTTTCCTCAGTCTTCCACATCACAGTCTTATCCCCATTCTGCATGAAATCTAGGGAAGAATACTGCCTTACTCAGTCCAAAATGACAGTTAATTATTCCTATGTTAACATTAGGATATTAATGTGGATTCTAAAAAAAAAATAGTCCTAGTTCTAGGACTAGGGATAAGGAATGGTTTTTGGAAACATGCTCTTCCTTGCAAGATAATAGGTTTAAAACCAGATTGGTGACACAAAAGCAACACTAAGCATAAAATACTTTCTGCCTCCCATGAATGCTTCAGCATACAGGTATGTCTGCACCTCGTCCTGGATTTAAGAACTACCTTGTGGACACCTTCGAGTTTAGAGAGTCATGTCATAAAAGACAACATAAATCTAGAGCTATCAAAAATATACCATAGAGATACAATTCTCTAAGTATGTCATTCAGTTTAACAATGAAAAAAATTAAATTATGGAGAAATCATATCTATAGTCACAACCAGTAAAGCAAACTTATTATTCTGGTAATCTGGGTGCAAGGCCAAGGTAAAAGCTAGGTCATTTATTTTCTGTTCTTCTGAGCTAGGTGAAATTCAGAGTCCTGATTTCCACAAGCAGACCCGAAGAAGTCAGCAAGAGGAACTTCCCTTTGAAATTATTTTTCATCTGAGGCAGCAGTGAATTATATCTTTTATGACACCACACAGCCAAGTTAATAACGGAATTCAATGTAAGCTCCCTACACTGCTCATTTCCTGGAGAGCTTCTTTTAGTGAATATAAAGGTCCGAGCAGCAACAAAAAAGGAGCATAAGCTTCTTTTGTATTGCAGCTAATGAAACCTAGAAACTATGTACCATGATCTTAAGTGGATTTTTAAGATATACTGAAAAGTTCTTGGAGAGTAAATGAGGCGTACACCACTCAGCCATGATGACAATACCCACAAGAACAGATATCGCAGCCAGCCATTAAACACTTACAGAGACAAAACTTGAAAGACAAAGCATTCACATGACATTTTTTGTAAGGAAGGTGGAGTGGGATTTAAAATACTTAAATATTCAGTAAAGAAGCAAAGCATTTGTTTGTCATCCACCGCATGTCAGCTGCTGTCATGGGCATTAGTAAGCTATGCCAGAAATTCCCAGAGTAAGGCAGTGAGGCATTGCTCTCCCTGTGGGAAAAGTTTGCAATGGGAAAAGTTCTCCTTGGTTTGTTCATGCTTGCCTGATGTTGTCCACAAAATTAGCTACAGGCAAAAGACATCACAGTGTGCATATACATAACTACGAGATTTGTGCACTCAGTCAAGCAGTTATAGGTCCCAGGGTTCTTCCTATGCAGAAATCAAAGTGTAAATGTCCTCCCAGGAGAAGAACATCACCACTAGCACTGTAGTTAGACAAGTCTTACTGACAGAAATAATGCTCCTTTATTACACTAAATGTGAGAAACGGGGGGTGAGAGGGAAGCTTTTCTGGGATATTCCTTCTTCACGTTAGATTAATAAGCCTTAATAACTGGTTTGGTTTGTTCTAATTTTTTGGGGTTTGTTTTCCTGAATACTGGTTGAATAAGGTATTAGCACTCCAGAAAAAAAAGCAGGAATATGTTTTCCAAATCTGCTCATATTCTGCCAAATGCCATCCCCTAAAATCTCAGTTTGCACATGACCAATAAAAAACTTGTTAAGGTTTGATACCTAAAATCTCTGGAAACTCATTCTGCACTGGCTCTGCTCAATACAGCAAGATGTATACAGCAAGTCTCTCCTTTTCCTGGCTGTCACGGACTACAGCAGTATGAAACATTAGATCTGAGAGAAAAAGTCCCTCTGGCAGAGGTTGTGTGACACAGAATGAAGAAGGAGACAGTGAAATTCTCAGGGACAGGGAGCAGAGAGAGAATAGGGCCCCAGGGGAAAAGGACAGGTTCTGACGTTGATTCCACTGAATATTTGTTCAATAGACCTCTGCAAGCCATTTGGAAACAGGACCTAATATAAATAATATGGCAGCCTGGAACTGAAGAATATGATTTCAAATAGTGTTTGTAACTGCACTGGAGTTGGCATTTTTCATAATAGAGTGCAGCATGGACTCACTATGTATGGGTGCTCTGAGTGAGATAAGTAACATTTCTGAAGGATCCAGTAAGACTTTCATGAATGGCATTTTATCTTTATCCTCATCTGTATTACTTCCCAAAAGCTGTAGCCATAGATTACAACCCCAAAGTGCAAAGCACTGCACAAAAGGGCCATGACAAACCTGTGGCTATGCCTCACACAGCTTACAACCTGGGTTGCAGACAAACTCCTTTTTTAAGCCGTAATCTGTTTTGCAGACATTTTCACAGTACCATGACAAAGACATACAAGCAACCTCCTTCAACAATACCAGGAGTTACACCAAGCGTGGTCCACTGACACTGTGAAAGGTTCAGATTATGACCCGATTGAACAATACAACATACACAAAATTCCCAGAAGCTATAGACGGGGCAGGTTTTACCTAGCACAACCATCATCATCAGAAACCAGAACAAGCAGATTACCAGCCACAGCAGTATATATTGTAACATATCTTTCCTTTTTTGTCACTAAGCCATATGAAGCATTTGCTGTAGCATTATTCTTACATCTCTTCCGTTGATAAGCTACTTAGCAAGGTAGAGTTGAAGCTAATCTGAGCACCGTATGAGAAATGTTATGTGCTATTTCACTGGGCCACTGTTTGGTCTCCTCTTTCCAAGCACTTTCTGTGAACTGCAGCTGCTATCTCAAAGCTAAATCCTTTGGCCCAGGTCAGAAAAAGGCCCTGAATGTAGAAGCACTTCCTGAAAAGAAGAAGGATAACACATTTTCTCTTGGTTTGCATCTGAGAGCAAGGGAAGGAATTTGGTATCTTTAAACAAATTTCTTCTGCACTGCTCAACGAAGCAATAAGATTCTGCTGGGCTCAAGTTGGAGAAATGACTTATTAGCACAATTGACTCCCCTACATAAAATCTATTTCTGGAGAAGAAAGTTCATGTGAATATATCAGGCACCATTTCAGTGCCATATGACACATATTCCACAGTGCAGCCAGTATCTTGCAAGTATTTTCTACTGTAAATCTTTTGACAGTCTAAAATAACTCAATCAGAGGTTTTCAACCACTGAGTTTATAATTTCAAGGTTTTCCCCTCCTCTAATCAGCAGTTTTATAACCTACTGCTCTTCCTTCAAAGAGAGCTGGTGATGATCAGTGTTTATTCCAAACCATTTAAGAAGGCAGCTGTTTATTAAAGTGCCAACAGCTATGATTGATTTCTGATGCTCATGAGTGCATCTGTTTTCTAGTTAATGACATCACTGCAAGCAAACAGATATTGCAAGCTGGGGCTCTAATGGAGAACTAAAGCAGCCATGCCTTCTCTATAAAAAATAAATCAATTTCACTCAGAAAAAAATCTATTAATATGTCAAATGTTCACGTTACATTCATGCCAACTGGCATTCCTATATGCAACTGGCATTTTCTCAAAAAGAATCTGTGGGTTAACAGTGTTTATATTAAAATCTGTAAAGAAGACATCTGTTAGTTGAAGTTCCAAAAGTGGTGACTGATTTATGATCTAGCAAATCACATCTGTACAGGGAAAAAAAAAGGATTGAACTACAGTGAAACTAACATCTGTCATCAGATAAATGCAGACCACAATACTGAATGAAAAATGGAAGCATTTCAGGTTGGGAGTGTTCCCCTTAATTCTCCCCTTTTTTGCAGTGGTTAAGATAAGGAATAAAAATGAGCAGACTCCAAGCTCCACCGAAACTTATAGAAGTAATAGCATTTTAAACCTCATTTCTTAGAACTGAATTCCCATCTGGTGCAAACTAGCTCACTTTTTACTAGCTTTAACGTCTTCTGCCTCCTCAAGAATGCACTGCAGACCATAGGATTGACAAGAAAACACTGATGTTACGTCCTTTAACAATCTCATCTTTTTTTTTTTATAGTATAACTTGACTTTAATTAAAGAAAATACAAAGAGCACATGTAACCATGTCCTTTGCAATCCCTTGTATGCAGCTAACAGGGATGTGGAGCCAAGAGCACTGCTTCTTACCTGCCTGCTCCTGGGAATCTCTGAGGAAATGTTTTCTATTTTATGCCAAACAGGGTTTGATGTGCTCGGAGAACAGGGCCATGACTCAGGAACCCCAAACTGCGCCCACCCTGACCAGAGCTTTAGCTTTGTCTCTGTGAGGATGCATCAAGAGCCAGTGTGGAGCTCACCCCGCAGGGAGTTCTGCCTCCTGATGCCACATGCCTTGGTGTTGGCCCAGCTCAATCTGGCGTTTTGTTCAGAAGTCCCTGTCTCTTCAGCATATGCTTCTTTGGGTGCGCATGCATTTTGCCTGCACATCTGCAATACGACACACTGGTGAGAGGGAAAGGCATGAGATGCACCAGATCTTAGAAACCAATCATTTAAAATTTGGCAATTTAAAAAATAGTGAAATCACAGTTTGAGGCCTGAAATAAAACCTTCAAATTTCTTGGGGTTTGAGTCCTTTTCTCCTCTTCCCTGGCTTTTGTCCTGAGTAACAGTAGCTTCTGAAATTTAGAAACATTACAATGCCTCCTTTCTCCCGATTATTTCATTGTCTATGAATTTCTTTCCGTCCCCATTCTTCCACAGGAGCACCAGAGAATATTACTGTTCTTTTTGCAGAGAGCAGGACATGACCTATTCAAAGCCTAATGAGTCTCCTCATTCAGGTTTCAATCTTCAGCTTTGAGACAAAACTTAACCTTATGCAGCCAGTTCTAATTCTTTTTTGTTTTCTAACTTTCCCCTCATTAAACTCTGGCTCTCATCTCCTTTCCTAGCTTCATTCAGAAATTCAGTCCAACTACAAAGTGTGTCAGTCCCCATTTCCTCTTATCTTCTTGCATCTTGAAATAATTAGCAAAGCACATTAGAAACAGCAGAAGGCACTGGTGAGTCACTTGACTGCAATAAGTTTTCCATGGCAGAGCACATCTGTGTTAGCTTTTTTGGTGGAGATTGTAAATCTCCTTATTTTAACCTGAAGAGGCGTCATAAAGCAGCTTGATCCAGAGCTGGCAGAACCATCAGATCCTTATAGGTAACACAGAGCTGGGAATCAAGTCTCACTGTTGCTCTCCACAACAGTTTGAGATCTATGGACACCTTAACTTCTCAACTTGTCTCATCAATGGCTCCATACAATCACTCACAATCAGTTGTGAGATAATAAAACTCCATTTGCTTCACAGACATATTTTGTGTGTATTATTACTAAATGTAACCTGCTAATGCATAAACCCACCACACACCTTGGAATGAAATGTTTCTACATGGTTCATAGGCCTGACATTTGCATACTTACTTTAAATAAGTGTACTCATTTTGCAATGTTTTAAACCTTTTCATTATATTAATTAAACAGCGTATTCAATATTTAAAGCAAGCTTCTTACAGCTTTGGAATAAGCAAAAAAAAATAGAGCTGCTATCTTAAAGACTTTTTTTTTCTAGTTATTTTTAATTTGTTCCTTATGAAACTTAGGAGAGAAATTCTAAACCTTGACCTTTTCTATAACAGCTTAGTGCATTATGCTGCCCTTACTCCATGGGTATGTGCTTTTCTAAGCATCTCTGATTCTGAATTTGATATCCTAAACATTTTCATTAAACTCATTTTTTGGGGCATGCATTATCACTTCAGGTAGCCAAGCAGCAAGTGAACTTCCCACTGTGATTATACACAGCAAGCCATCCAGTGTGTTCAGAATACATGCAGCAATTATGCAAACCCAGCCGCATCAAGGCAACCCCTTCTTAAAGGTGGTATGGAGGAACATATTGAACAAGGGATGACTGGGGAATTACCTAGCAGCAGAAACAGCAATACCACTAAAGCTGATTAGATCATTTGAGAAATCATATTGACATGTTTTTTAAGTCTTGTAATTTCACTGCTACCATTTCCCAACAAATCTAAGATCCCGTTTATGGGTCATGTACCACAGAGCAAGATGTTACTAAAGGTAAGTGCATCTGCACAGGAAGCTTCTGCAGAGCAAATGACAGGTGTTACATTTACACATGGGTTTGCCCAATGGTAATCAACAGACTTAAAATGCTAGAGGGACAGAAATTACTTAAGTGGACAACAGGGGACCAAACTATAGGAAATAATGTCCCATCAATTCTGCTGCCAGGGAGCAAACTCCGGTTTTCATTTCTTCTTTTTGTCTCATTCTCAGATGACATATGGCCATGGTTTCCATATTTAGCCTACATTTTAACATTGACTGTAAGGGAAAACAATCCTATTAATTCAAAGCTTTAGGGAGGATATTTTTGCTGCCCAGTTTCCTCTGATTCTGAGGTGGGAAATTGCCAACTGTCCTTAAGCAGCTGACCAGGGTATACAAACAGATGCATTCAGCATTAGCATAATATGTGCTTTCAGTGCTGTGACTTGAATAAGAGAATAAAAAGGAATATATTATTCCTGTAGCCATCAAATTAGTAATGTCTTGCTGGGGTTTTTAATTCCTAGTCAGGACAACACACAAGTTCAAGATGAGAAGAAAACTATACAACAAGGTAAATGCATTAAGCTGATCCCTAGAGCGCCAAGCACCATATGCACATGTTTGTGAGGGATTCTGCTTCAGTGAACAACTCAAACAACACATAATTTCTCTAATCCTGCTTGATCCCTGGAGACACACTTGCAGGTCGCTGTTTAAATGAGGAGAAAATTGGTTATAAATCAACTTAATTTTCAAATATATTAATCCAAAGAGAACCCAGTTTTGTGTGAAGCAGTAGCATTTAGATGGGAGTATAAGAAAATCTCAGTAAGAAAACCCCTTGACTTTAATCTTAGCATCCAAAATTTGAAGTAAAGTGATGCTCTGTCTCTCATTTTCCAGGTCTCCAAATTTCAGCAGTGATAGAGAACATGAAGGCATAATTAATCATAAACAAATTAGTTACAGTTTTTGTAAATGTATGACAGAATATTTGACACACAGCCCTTTCCTTGTCTTACTTTGGGATAAAGTATAGGCTATGAAGAATAGCAGTCACTTGTAATTTTTGATATCTTGTATTTCTTCTGAAAGGAAATGGTTTTAAATCAGAGTGAGATGACATGGTTGCATTAAAGCCACAAATTTTAAGTAGTAAGAATAAAGGTTTGAATTTAAGGATATGCCACGATTTTCTCTCTGTTCTGTCACATACCCACTTGAATGAAAAACAGACTTGCAATTGTGTCCTGCACTACTATGCAGCAATACTCCCCAAGGAACTTCGTAACAGTTGTATTACTAAAACATTTTTGCTTTTATCACAAAACTACTACGCAACTCATCACAATCACGCTATGTTCAAAAGGAAATGAGCTGCTTTGATAATGTCTACAGAGCTTCTGCTGCTGCTTCCTTCCCATGGCTGAAGTGAAGAAGTTTTCTGAGATCCTACATGTGTGCGTTCAGACGCTGATAGAATTTTTCACAAGAAGAATTCAGTGAGAGGGCTAATCCTGCCAAGCACTACCTCTAGTGAAGTGGAGAGAGCTTGCCAGAGACGCTCAGTGTCTCACAGACTATACTTCAACTGACAGTGCAAGAACAAAATGACTTCAAGGTCAGAGGAATGCAGAGAACTTAAATTCCTGCTTGCTTCAGACATCAGCTGTGCAAAGTGCCTGTATTTCATCTTCCGAGTTGCCGCACCACTTGTGTAACAAGTTTTGGAAAACACAGAAGAAAAAATACAAAGCATAAGCTTCAAAGACTCAGGATTCCAGTAAATATATATGAAATCATAGACAAATTGGACTATACACCTTTCTCACTAGATGGATGACAAATTCTCCTCTGTTAAAGCTGATTGAGCTGTTACAAAGATAATGAATAAAGCCCGGTCCAACTGACTTACTGAAGGCAGCATTTTTTTATATCAATATGTATCGTGCTGGTACTTGGCAATATGCTTTTATCTTTAAAGATAATGGCATCTTCAAAATATTCATAAACCAACAAACCAATCAACCCACAAGAAAAATCCAAACTAGCGTTGCAGTAATGCATGTCTAAACCCATCAGTAGTCTTGTCTTCCCTGAGGCAGAAGGTCCAGTGATTAAAGCACATAAGCAGGGCTAAAAATCTCATCTCACCAGTGATTTACCCGTGTGACACCCCACTTCCCCCCTCCCCCCCCTTTTCAGGCAAATTATGTAGTTCCTGTCACTTTTTTTTCGCCACATGGTCAGGAAAGCATTATTCCCGTGTTTCTGTAGCTCATACAGATTGTGAGAGCCAATTACCGCTTGTGAAATGCTTTGAATACATATTATCTGAGCACAACTAAGGAAAAGAATGGTAATTACTCACAGCTTTCATCTTTCATTTTCCAGCACATTTCAAACAATTTTCTGTGCCTCAGCTAAAGCGATCACACCCAAACCCGATCACCCTCAAACCCCTGCTCTCAACATGCACATTATAGTGCAAATGTGCACGATAGACCAGACAAGTCAGAAAGTCTTTAGTGAATTTGTTGGCTGTTAGATAAGGTGAATAACAAAATTATTTTCTTGAGCATTTGCAATTACAACTCTTTCATTTAATTCAAGGCGTTCAAATACAGCTTTTCTAGTGTCCTTTGAATAATGATGCCTACTAAAGTATGCTAAACAATTGAAAATGGAAGATCTTCCTTCTTGAAGGAGAGAGAAATGTATATACATATACATTTATACATACTTATATATAAAACACAGAGATATATGTAAGTTTATAAAAACATGAGCGTTACAGGGAAATCAGGTATCTATAGTAACAAGATGCTTGTATTCTAATGTCACTGTACTTTCTCATAATAGGACCATTAATGAAATAGTTGTTTGATGTTCCATCACATATAATGATAGCTTTTTGTGCCATAAGTAGACAGCTATACAGATGTGCACAGCTACATTATTATTGCCAAAAAAATCCTTATCAGGGCCCTTAGACAAACCCATCATTCTAACCTTGTAATTTTAAGAATGTGGCGGTTTTCAAAGAAAAAAAGAAATTACTAAAGTGACGGAAAGAGTTCATTTGAAATATGGAATGAGAAATGCTGCATGAGGGTAGCAATATCCTACAGCATTCTAGGACCCACCATGCAAACTCGCTGATCCTGCAATTCTCCCTCATTCCCAGGAACAATTGTACTTCAGTGGCATGACATGATTCTTTCATCAGATGAGGAGATAGAGCAGTTTTGGGTAAGGATTTTTCACTAGAATGTTTTTTTAAATGTGCTTTAAATATCCTTGCTGCTTCTTCCTATGCCACCACTGCTTTATTCTTCAGCAGATAAAGCAAAATCCAGACATCTGGGGAAACATCTTGGCTGATCAGACTGTCTCATCCTTGACTGGCAGAAATTACATGTTGCAACACAAAGATCTTTCTTTCTTTTGGTTGTAAAGTATGGGAAATAAGTTTCCAAGCTTCAGATGTGAAGGTGGAATAAGGTGCTCGGTGGCTCATTTGTACCAACACACATTAACAAAGTGTTTAAAGATGGGCTCATTTCCATTTTGCTACACTCCAAGGCCTTAATGCTGTAATTTCTCAGAGAGAAGCTTCCTGCTGTTCTCAAACCCTTCTACTGAAGAGCAGATCAGCTCATTAGGTGTTTACAACAGTTACTCTGACATAAAGCATGGCAGTATCCCACCCTCTTCTTCAGCTGGACTTAAAATTTCTGTGACTTGTTTGATGATATCATTACAATTATTTCACGTCTTTTTTTTTTAAAGAAATGAGAGCTTAAAAATGATGTTTACTGGAGGTGGGGAATTATAAGGGGTCATGAACAAGATGTAATGAACCACCTTTAACAAACAACTGATTTGCCTCCTATTTTCCAAACTTGCTTATAAGGAAGGTTTCACTCTGGCTCTGAAATTTCACTTTGATTTTTAAAGTAATACTTCTCAGCAAGACTAAAGCTTCCAAAAAAGATAACAGTGCCTTGAAAACAAAAGTCAACACATTCAGACTTTCATGCAGATTTAAACAAATACCTTAGAGGCTGCACAAAATCATACAAATGTGTTCTAAGGAAAATGACATTTAGGAGAAGTACAACGTGTCTGCTATCCCATTCAGTCTCAAACTAGTACATCCTCAGAAATGCCACAGCTCTGCCTATTATCTGTATGTACTGCTCTTCCTCACCCACACAACAACTGCAAGCAGACTTTTTGATAATACAGCTCCTAAATTTAGTGCACTGAATAGATTAATCTGCAGTGAAGAGCACTAAACCTTCTCTGGTTTACATGTAAGGATCTAAACCCAAAAGGGGTCCAGATCACATCCAAGCAGATGCAGAAACCTACCACACACTACAAGAAGACAGAAGAGAGTTTCATGTGGCCACAGTCAGCAGGAGGGGGCAATCAAAGGGACTACCCAACCTCAGAGCCTTTCACCAGTAGCATTGAATTAACATCTGCAGCACTTTATGGATGTTTGGTAGGTGGCTATCTTCTGTTACTGCTATGAGGTACGTTCCCCTCTATTTCATACTTACTTCATCAAGGTTGGACCAAGACCTGTATCACACAACCCAGTGGTATACACCATATCAACCAGTGGTGACCCAGTGGTGACGAAGGACTATTCTCACAAACCCTTCTTATTCTGTATATTTTGCACAGGAGTAACTCTATGGTACTTTATTGGCTAGAAAATTAATTACGGAACAGCACTGAAATTAATGCTTTATAATTTTTTAGGAGGATACACTTTATATTTAGTGTACTAGTGCAATATATGTAAAGATTTCTGCAGAAAAAAGTTAGTGACCATGTATCCAGAGCAAAAACTTCAGAGCTTTATAACAGAACAAAAGATGGATGCTTTATTATATAAAATACATCCTTACTAAGGACATTTTCACCTTGAATCCCATCAGCCATCACTTTCAGTTGAATCCTGTTATTGTTTGTGTGCACTCAAACAGCAAAGGAAGTTTTACACAGCTCCAGTTTTAAACCCGTTTGCCCTTGGCCAAGGCCCATTGGAATAAGCACAACTAGTAAACATCCTGAACAAACACTGCATTCCTTTTGTTATCTGGATTTAAGGTGTAATGAGTCAATCTTTTTTCCGAGTAATTACAAAGCATTCTAACTCTTCAGACCTTTATGACATACAGCAAAATATGACTTACAGCATAGAAATAATAATAAAAGATCTCTAAAAATTTATGGCTTCCTGCATGTTGTAAAAATGCCTGGCTCATTCATTATATCTCCCACTGGAAAATTATTTCCACGGTATGCTTTAATGAATCTGGAGATGGTTGCAACACCTAGATTGCTGAGAAGCAAAACTATTATTTTTCCTATTGATAGATCGAGGCAACTTGTAAGCTTTCACACATTTAGTAGCTGGAACATTTTCTGTCACAAGGCTAAATATTAAACGTTCCTTATAAAAAGGGAAAATCAAAGACTTTTTTGGACACTGAGTGCTAAATTTCAATTTCACAAATATGACTAAAAGAGAAAGGGTGGTGGTAAAGAAAAGCTGCAACCTCTTCAGAGCACAGAGTTACTGAATTTGGAATGCACAATGAAATTTAAATACAGAACCTAGAGAACTACAACTGATTTTAGCCAATCCTTATAATGACTGCGATAGACAGCATTAAATATTTTTTCCATAAGCCTGAAAAACATAGCATAGGGTCTAGTCAATAACAACTCACATTCACTTGTCTAAAAACTTATTTAACCCAGGCACAGATATTTTTGCCATCTGTATGCATAAGGAGAGGTGCCTCTGTCCAAAGCAGAGTCTTTGGGTGTCCTTGCAGAGGAGAGAACATTACAGCGCAGAAGTGGGTCATGTGTAAATTCTGCTGGTGTCACTACACTTGAGAGTGTTGGAGTAACTGAATAGCTGGTTGCCAGCCTTACTGAACTGAAGTGGAAGAAAGAGTGAGTGAATTAACTTTTGAGTGTTCAAGTCTAACTTGTGGTCACAAGTGACCAACCATAAGAGCCTTTCCTGAGCAGCAGTCTGCGCTATCAAGCTGTATCTTTCACGTCCTCCAGATCATCAGTCTGCACTCAAGTGAGGTTGAAGCAGGGTCCATGTTATTTCATACAATTGGTATTATCGTAACAGTATTGTACATAAGGGACATGCCTAGGATAGTATTAAAGGTGGGTGAAAAGTGACAAAATCATATTGAAATATTTTGTTGAGTTTTAGTTCCATTTGCAAAGGTTTTCAATTATTCTTACTCATTATAATAAAAAAAAAACTAAATTAAGATTCTCAAGGGCAACTCCTATATTACTTTTTTACCACACAGTGAAGAATTCCAGGTTAATAACTTTTCACCAGCACTAAGTTCAGCTTATTTCCTTACATTTTCCTTAAAGTCTAAACACAGCAAATAGGTATTACAACTATCTCTGTGGAGATTAATTGTTATTAAGGCTTTACTCAGTTCTGTCATGAAATGTAAAGTTTTTCTTGGAGCTCAACTAGAAATAAATTACAAACATTACATTTGATGTAGTTTGGATCAGGTTTTTGTGACATCTCTGAACTACATGGGGAATATGAAGGCGAAATATTGTCAGAGTAGCTTACTGCTGTGAAGCTCCTCTTTGCATCTTTGCTTTCTGCTTCCAAACATCTGGGTTTGTTTTTTTTTTCAGAATATAAAATAACATGATATCAAGAACGCTGTAGCCCAGGTTTTCATATAGGGCAGCTTCTGGACCCACACACATTTTTCTGGATATCTCATCTAAACTGGACACCAGTTCTTGCCCTTTTTCCTAACATGCTTGTGTAATTCAGATCTGATATCCATACCAAGATTGTTTTGCATATGAAAGCCAGTTGTGCCCTAATGCCTACTCTGAATATCTTTAGCTCACAGAAAGCAAAGGAGCTAGTAGTAGCCTGTGCTCCCAAGGCTATCATCTCAAACAAACGATATTTCTCCCCATCAACATTATTAAAGCCTTTGTGTCCTCTGATCTATTTATCACTGTCTATCTTCCTTTTCTCATATCACACATCTTGGTCTAACCAAATCCTTAACTTCAAGCATCTCTCATGAGGCAGCGGTTACAGCCTTCCTGTCTTTTCCAGCTATACACACATAATTAATAATAATAATAAAAAATAAGTCTGCGCAGCTGGATGAATTATTCATAAGTGAATATACCAAACTGCTTGACATTATCTTCATCTTCATATAAATCCAAGAAAGATGACTATGTATCTTTCAAAGTCATTTTTCTATTAGATAGAAGAGAAAGGTTTTTGATGTGTGCACAGTTAAGTACAGTCAAGTGAGCATAATGCAAAGCAAAACTTACCCAAACCCCACACAATTTTTTGCCAGACCACACAGCTGACTATGCAAACAGAAGCCTTTGCACATATTACCAAAGCAGTTATGCATGAATATTGCCCACAAATACAGATTAATTGGTGAAGATGTGCAGATATGCCCGTTTGCATTTCTTCTTCCATGTATGCTACTTTGCCTGACAATTTACCAATGTTTTAAAATATTCACTTCCCTTCTTTTTGCAGAACTGCAATTTTGGAAGCTGCCTAAGTAAGTGATATTTTTTCCCCCTATTTCCATTATTCTGGGATCATGTTAATGAAGTAGAAGAAAATGCCACATAATGCATCCTTCCTTATTTTGTCTTACTTGTTAAAATACAATTATAGTCAAACCATGAATCTGGAAATGGACTCGTGGGCACTCAGACACTGTAAACTGGCACAGATTCATTCTCTTCAGCAGAACTAGATTCTACAGCTGAGAATTTGGCAGAGAAGCTTTATATCAATGAATTCACTTAAACCTACAAGAGTTTCTAGGGAAAAAGCTTTGCTGCTTACCAGCCTGATTAACAAACTTTGTAATTTAGTATCAGGGTCCTTGACGTTGTGTAAGCAGCTATAAATGATTCTGTAATCAAAACAATTCACAATTCTGTTACTGATGCAGCTAAATCTGCTTCCCGTGTTTGCAGGACCTTGTTTAGTCCAATAAACCATGCAAATTAAACACTGAATTCAGGCACCAATTTACACCGGTATACCAGGAAATTTATCAGTAATGTTATGGACTTGACTCCAGAACATAACTGTACCTCTTGAGATTTAACCCCTAATTTCTATGGACTTAAAAAAGCAGTCCTGTAGACCTCCCATAATATAGTTGTCCTCCAGGAAAGACAGCAAGAAAAACACAGCTCTTCTAGTGAGCAGCCATGACAACACAAACAGCAGAGCTAAAGCTGATGGTAAAAAAATCAGAGGCTACGCTGTGGGATACACTCTTCTGAAAAAGAAATAAGTCCTTGTTTAGATCTGTTGGACAAGTGGATAAAGAAGTCTGGTCACCAAAATGAGTAACCTGATGGAGATTAAGAGCCAGCTCAAGATAGCTGAAGAAGTTGTAGCTTTGACCACACCACTGAGCCAATCTAGCACACCTTTCTAATTCTAGCTCATAAGCAAGATGTGTGCCAATACCTAATTTACACAGTCACCGGCTTCTAATAAATGTTACTGACTTTTAGAGACACTTAACTAGCAGGTTTCTATTTTCCCAGTAACAGGAATACATAGAACAGCTTATGTTAAATAAAACAAACTGAAAAAAATCATGTCCACTTTTAAATCTTTATCTCCACTAAATGGGTTTTACCTGGAGCTCTAACACCCCTAGACTTGGAATAATAGACCTCTAATATCAATACACAGTGAAAGCACGTGGAATTATATAGGTTAAGTAATTTTTCCAATGTATTTAAAACATGCTAGTGATATCTTTAAGTGATGCAAACCAGTGTAGCTCCACTGATGGCATTGGTTCTAAAGGGAGATGAGGGCTGTTACAACTCTGTCTGCTAACAGACTAGAGGATATGGTACCATTTAGAAACTGAACTGGGTAATGTGTCGAGTGACTGTGCTCTTTTAGAATTGCTTTTTATTTCAGAGGCTCTCCTAACATGATTTATCAGAACAAAGTGTTTTGTTTATTAATAATTACCATTATTACTATAGAAACAAGGAAAACAAGCAGAAATCACTATAATATTCCATTGCTGAAGTTCAAATTGATGATTGTGCAACTGAAGTAAATCACCAGGAATATGTGAAAAATTATATAATTATCTCCAAAATGTGCTAATAGCCCTGAAGCAAATGAGGTTTTATTGCATTTGTTACTTGTGACCTCTTATCTCAATAATTCAGGAGAAGGTGACTGCAACCACTTTCAATCTAACAGAAGGGGTAGATGCTGTTCGCTTTGTGGTTATTTCTGGCAACCTCAAATAATAATTACTTCTCTAAAACAGAGTAAGTGATTCTAGATAGAAAGATGCACAGCTGCAATATTGTGCACCACAGGAAAACACAAGGTTGTTGTTTTGCTACATAGAGACATTAGCAATGAGTGTGGAAAAGGATACTGCTTATTTGTCAAAAAGAAAAAAATTGTGTCAAAGCAATACCTGATCTATTAATAATTAATAATCAGTAAATATATGAACATCACTGATAATCAATAACTAATTGCTTTTCCTAAAGGAAACAATTCAGAGAGGCCCAAATCCTTGACTTCCCAGCTTACTTGCACTGATAGACACCATCACAGAAACTTGGCACTTCAAGCATTGCCCAACACACAGAGCATTCCCCATGCTCACTTACTGAAGAGATCTACAAGTCTGCAGTCTTCACACACAAAAGACATTATCTAAATCAGATTCTGGCACAGCAACTGGACCTTCTTTCCCTGATACATTATTGCTAATGCCCAGTAGCCCTGTCTGGTTTTACTTAACCACCAAGAAGCCCAAGTTCAACATTTTGCATAGCTCTCAGAGGAGAGGTCAACAGCATCACTGCCAGAGGCTCAGCTCTTCTTATTGAAACATGTAAGCATGGAAAGTAAAACTCCTACGAATAGAAATCACAGACTGTGCTGCAGAAGCAAAACTCACTAGTAATGAGAATATGTGCACAAGCAACATGAATTTATATCTGCATATCTATATATTGCCATAAGCAATACATACCTATACATGTGTGCATCACAGAAGATGTCAGAAAGCTCTACCTTTGCGATTCCTTTAGAACATACTTGCAAGCCCACTTTCTCATGTTGTACTGCCACCTTCCCCACATCTGCAGTTCAAAAACTCCAAAGAAAGTTAATTTTTCATTACAAAGACTGCTTTTTTCTGCCCCTGCAAATTTCTGCTTCCATGATCTCTGACAAATCATACACTTATTTTGGGTTTCAGTCTTTTTATAAAAAAGATGGGTAACAGACTTCAGCAGATCTCTTCCTTTGTGACGTGTTTCATCTGCCCTCAGATCTTTTCATTAAACAATTGTCTGATGGGGGGGGGGACAGGGGGACAGGGAAGAAATTTATTTTAGAATTCGTCCTTAAATGCCCTGGGTAACCCACCACCTCTCACCCCCTCTTTTTCCTTTTATCTCATAACACTATGGCATTGTCAGTGGACAGAATGAAAGAGAGAACTTCAGAGAACTCAGATCATTGGAGGGTTGGTGTCTCTATGTATGTTTTAATGCTTGAAACTTTATTATATACAGTTTTCTCTGAGTACTCTTCATGGAAACTGATTTTCCAGTGCATAAAAATATCCACACATACATGCACACACAAAAAAGGGATTTTTTGTTAAGTGCTCTTGAGGCGTACGGGCTGGGATGGCCTTTTCATCTCTACCAGTTGGCAGGTCAGCTGCCACACTGAAGCACTCCTGTGGACTCCTAAAAGCATTTTCAGCTTTATGAACAAACTGAGATAAAACATGTTAAGTCTGACCCTGCAATTATGCTGCATTGGGCAGGATCACCACAGTTATTGCCTCTTCCAATCTTCCCTTGGTCAGCTCAAATGCAAAGAACACTGATAAACATTAGTTTCAACCAAGCAACAGTTAAGCCTCAAAATTCATTTTTAACCTAACTATTTCAGTAAATAAGTCCAGGGACTGTCATTTAAAGATAATGAGACAGCTGTCAATGGCATAGATGTGTTATAATCACTCAAAACTACATGGAGGGGAGAGGAATCAGCAGAATGTCTAAGCTAATTTGATAAAGATCCCAGCGTCCTTGATTATGTTAAAAATGTCTCATGGGAAGCACTGATTTTTCTGTTTTGCCTAGTGCAGTATAAATAAAGAAATAAAACATGTAGGTGCATCCTAGTATAGAAATTACTTTGGGTTTGTAACTTCATGTATAGCCAATATATGTAAATATGCATAGGTAATGGAGTTTTCCTTCACAGACATGACATTTGCCTGGAGAAGAAACATAGGTGGACTCTCAGTGAGAAGCAGCCCTCCTGCCCTGCAGACAAAAAAGCCTGATCTAGTACAGTCTGAATCACCTCTACTCCAGCTGAAGCTAATGGAAGCAGAGAGAACCCGGCAGTATCACCCCGAGCCAGTTCCCAGTGGCTGAGCAGCAATTTATGAATGACACCTAGAAGGCCCCTTACAAACAGAAGGAACCCTACATCTTCAGCACCACCGAAGCTGGTATTTGTTCTGCAGAGAACATGTAGCAATTAGTGGGAGCGTGTCAAACTATGCATGGCAAATTACATGCATCATGAATTTTGGGTGGTTTTACTCCTGTTTTCTAAATCATTAAGAACTAGTTCTGATCTCCAACAATGGATTTTTAAGTTGAAACACTGGCATATAATTTCCACTTTGTTTATGAGCTAATTGCTTTAGATAGCTACAATTTTATTAATACTACAACAGTACTCACATTATCTTTACAAGGGTGGCAAAAGGTTTTGGGTGTCATCTGAGCTCTCCCCCAAAGCACAGGATGTCTCTGATTGTCACTTCTTATTTTATATTGCATGTGCTGTTTCTATGTCTGCTTTCTAGATCTGTGGACTGACCTGCAGATTTGCATGGAACAGAAACTTTAGGACTTCAGAGTGGAGGAATCACTCAGTTACCACAATCTTACCTACTTTTTGCAAGCATTTTGTCCGCATGCACTCTTTCATGCTCTTCTGATCACTGACTCCAGATAGCACTTAATAAAATGTTTTTAAACTGAAAGCATGTGCTTTGGAAAATTGCTTCTCAGAGCATTACACCCTTCATCTCCCACAGCCTGTGATTCAAAGGTACGACTTAGTAACAAAGACTTGCACCACATGCACGTAATATTACCTGCCTTCATACCTATCAGGATCATTGTGTTTGCAAATTTAAAGTAATAATTTCACTTCTATTTAGGATGGTTGTTACACAGTTTAAAGACTTCATTAGCAAGATTCAAAAAGGCCATTAAACATTATTTTTCAATTGTGATGAATAGAAAACGTAAGAGAAACTGAAACTAACAAAAACCTTAAAACTGGCTGTAAAATTAGAAAAATCTCCTATGGTTGTGGAGACATGGAGATAATTCTTGTAATTTCAAAATCACTTATTTTTGCAGGTTAGTCTATCAGGAATGTGATTTTTTGGCACTGCAAGTACAGCTACTGATGTGAATCCTGTTTTGCTTTCCTGAGCTTTTTGCTTGTGATAATTATCATGTGAAACCCTACCAAAAACAAAGGGGCAAATAAGATCCAAGTCACAAGGTTCTCATTCACAGAACTTCTAGAAATACATGACAGCATCTGGATTGACTAAAACCTGCTTTTAGAAGAGCCACTGGTCACTCAAATCTACACCTATTCCTTAGCTGCTTCCAGAAGGTTGGTTTTGTTGTTTTATTAATTATATTTAAAACTAGCTCCCAGTTTGGAGGTGGAGGGGATTGCTGTTGACACAAAACCTCAGCAGCTCATTTCTGTTACCTTACAACTTCACTTCTTATACTGCAAGAAGCCCATTCAAATCACAATGCCGACTGCAAAGGGAGGACTATTTGTGTATTTGGTTTCTAAAACGGAACCTGTGGCCTGCCTCTCCTGTAATTCTTGTCAGGCTGAAGCTATCCTTCTTTCAGAGCACTTTCCAATGCAGCTGGGAATACAAACTGTAACCAAGCAACAGCATTGAATTCGCCAATGATTGACATGAGGACTTTCCAGCTGGAGCCTGCTGCCATCACTGCTGCCACAAACACGTGCAGCGATACCCCACTGGTGAGGAGCGTGTGCTATCACTGCCTCAGCGAGGGAGTGCTCTGAACGTGCATACCAGCACAACAACTCTGGCTGTGCTGCCTGCGACCTGGCAGCACTCGGGCCAAGCGTTTGTTCTTCGTCAGGCTGGCTTCATGTATGCCAATGTGGGATATGAGGACTGTGGAGGAGTAGGGACAAAGGAATTGTTTTGTTATTTCAACCAGTGCAACCCCAGCACAAGCAAGACCCTTTCATGGTGGGCACATCAATACCATTGTCATTAATTGGTCATCTCAATGAAACAAAATTGCTTGATCCATAATGAACAGGGCATGCACCTGTGGGAATAACTTATGACCTGTGCTAAGTGTCTCGTAGCCCCAGGGGATCACTTCTTTCTGCTGTGCCTTCAAGCCTGAACCTAACACAAAGGCTTGAAGTTTTAGTTTACACAGACCCTAATCAGTAAGGCTATTTCTCAGAGAACTTTCCAAGCTAAAAAGGAATAAGGGAATTCAAACCATGTCTATGGTGCAGCATGAGAGCTTGGAGTTATAATATTCTCTATCTTACGCTCTGTATCTGTTTTTATCCATCTGTGTCAATGACAACACACAGGGAGCCAACAACTCTCGCTATAATTGGTGGGAGCTGCAGGTACAAGTAAAAATCAGTTTTTCTCTTTAGTATACACAACATATGGCACAGTACTGTAGAGATTTCTCAATGTTCCCTGAATAGGTTTCTGATAGCAGTTTTATTTTCCAGTGTTGCAAGCTTTGAAAGAGTTATGACATTACTGTTTCTTTCTAGATTGCCTTGATTAAGATCAAAGTTCAGGGGCTGTATTATATCACCCATAGATTTCTTTGCTCCTGTTGTTTTGAAAGAATCACATGGATTTGTACTGAGCAGCTTAAGAAACAGTAAACCTTGATTTCAGCCTTGCTAGCATTAATGAAAATCAGGGATGGAACAGTGAAACATAATTAAATTCATGTAAAAGAGAAGAGACTCCAGCCCTCACATTTTTTCATTGTTTATCATTTTTGTTACTTATGAAGTGCTTAAAAAAGAAGTTACTGAAAAGACGCAGCTAGTTTCAAACTGTTTTCATTGTTAAATCATCTTTCACTGCTCCTGCTTTTCAGGCCAAAGGCTTTCAGGGTAGCTCTCATTTCAATGCCCTTTATACTTATATAACTCCACAAGGGAGTGCAGTGGATAATTAGGCATCTTTGCTGATGGTAGTCTTTGACTATGGCAAGATTCTTACAGTACTAGTCTTATTTTCTGAACAATTTTTGTCATTCGCTAATTAGGATCTGGCCTTAAGGTCTTTCAGAAACATTTTCCTGAACTCATCTTAAAACTTTTCTGTTTTAAAACTATCCAAAACTTTTCTGTGCATTTTCCTAGCCATCATAAAGCAGCTAACTGCTAATGTACATATTCACTTACAACAAAATCTTTCTCCTACTGCCTGTGTTCCCTGCAACGAAAAGTTGAAACCTGCTACCCTGAGAAGGACAGAGAACTGATTTGTTGTCAGAGAAAACAGCATTCTATTACTATTTTAGTGTTTGTAAACTTAATTCTGGGGATGCTTTATGTGAATGTCCTGAAGCCTCCTCAACAAGAGCCATCTGAAACTGAGGGTTATACACAGCTGTGAAGATGTGTGCTATGAAATACAGCATCACTCCAAGGCGGAAGCATGACTTGGAAGCCATGGGGGAAAAATCAGTGAAATAGATCAAGCCTTACAGCTTAATTTTGTGACAAGTTTAATCTGTTTTACTTTACACACATGATTTTCCCTGTAAAACTAAAGCAGTGTTTGAATATTTAAAACTAAGTACACAATTAGATGCTTTCTGGATTCTAGCCAGATTGCTCAGCAACTTGCTGTTTTATCCCTCTGGAAAGCAGTTACTCTTTTGAAAGCATATTTGTCCACCCTTAATGAAGCACTACTTGCCTCTGTCCTCTATTTTATGCCATTAGTTTTCACATACACTTTTATGAGATGAAATGACCATCCTGCCACCCTTCAAACACTTCTGACACCTCAAATATTCAGCCCAGGGTAGTGCTGAATCCAAATTCCTGGCAGAGCCAAGATCCATAATATTACCTCAGGAGTACAAAGTGTGAAGTGCATAACCACACTGTCTTTGCCAAACTTGAACAAAACTGAAACACCAGAAAATTGCAGCTCAGGAGATGAAAAGGGAAGTGAGTCAGCCACCATCCCAGCTCTATCACAATATAATGTTTCTTTTCTGCTCTACAAAAATACAAAACACAAGAGAATATGAAGAAAAATCATAACTATCAGGCTTATACTTCATAAACACATACCTAAGTGAACTGGAACTGTGCAAACAATCTGCCTGTGATTGACAAAACATTTATTAAATCAAACAAGATGCTCTTGGCACTTCCAAAACAATTGAAATGAGAGGAGAAAAGATGAAGTGAGGCACTTGGGCCTAGTGAATCTGAGGCAAAGGTACCAAAAATACACAAACTACAAGGCCCTCTATATATTACTTTTTCTTCATTCTCTAGCAATTCATTTTGCTTCAACACAGCATAAAAAATGATGACAGCCCAACTCTCTTACCCTCTAATTATTTCTCATGATAAAATACACGCTGTACACTTTTAGTTCACCCCCTCCCATGATCACTATACTAAAACTAAAGTGTCTGACAGTTACCAGAGATATCAATGCATTTCCAAGAGGCAAAAAGGCAAGTTTAAAGAAAGTACAAAGCTTTTGCAACTAGCAATACCTATAAACTCAGCCTATCAAGAGCTCAGTGAAGCCTTTCCAGTGCCTGAGAAGTGTATAAAAATGTTTGAAAAACCTGTTCTACCATAGTAGCTAAAATCCAACTCTTCCTTTCCATGTCGCTGGCTACATCCTCTGCTTCAGAGACTGCACTGGAGACATTAGCAAGTGTGCTTCCCATCTGACCAGAGTGATGGCAGTGACCTAAGCAGCCCGAAATGCTCTCATGGCATTACAGGAAGAATAAGGATGTGAGATATTTTAACAACTAAACCAGCCCTTCTATCTGATTTAAGTTGAGGTCTGTAATACAGCTATTTAGTTTTACACCTCTAGTTCTCCTATCTGATCATTATCAGAATGATAAAGCTGATGAGAAGCACTCATTGGGTTTTATCCAGAGATTAACAATGTAGCTCAGGCAAACTGTTAAATGAGTGACAACACAGTTCCATACCTTTTAACTTGTTAAACACTGCCACTTGGCTTTCCATGAAGTAATTCTATCATACGATATATTTTTGGGGAGAGGCATGTTAAATCGGTGGTAGTAACACACATTCTGTCAAAACAAGGAAACATTTTCTTGCAACAGAACAACTCACTGAAACAGCAAACGAAACAGAAGGCTCCAGCTCATCAAATCTACTGTATATTCATTATATGCATGAATACTGCTCGTAACAACAAAAACTAGCCCATGGCTATGAAGAAAGTATAAGATGGCAAGGCAGATTTTATCCTTTTACTCACTAGCTGACTTGGGGTGAAAGCTGAAGTAGGTGTTGTAAGGAACATAAAAGATCAGACGCCACACGCTTATCTTAGAACTGAACACATGAACACAGATGGAGGGCCACATCTCTCCCCATTTAATAGATTTGTGTCTCCCTACCGGATAAATTTGGTCACCTGCAAGAGTTTTATTTCTGACAGTCTTTGGAATTAGCTGTGCTAGGAAAGCGGCTGTAGGAAGCGTTAGGGCTGTCCACAGCAGAAATGGATACTGTAATACTGAATGACATTTTATACTTCTTTGCATAAAAATGGCTCTTAGTTATTTTAATCTATTGCATTGCCCCATGTGATGGCAGAGGAAGCCACAATGATAAAATACCAGCTACAGATTCTAAGGCCTGTTCACTTCATCTATTTTTAGGTATGCAGGTTGTTATCAGCTCTTACACCATTACTAGGGGAAATAACGTAACAGGCCAACAACCGAGTGGAAGGACTTAGAGCAGCCTGTCAAGCTCTGGCTGTGAGACAGACCCACTTTGTTGGTATCCAAATTACTAGCAAGCCAGATGACCTGAATGTAGCTTAAAAGGTAAAAACAAAAATTACCTACCTTAATAACCAAAGGAAAGTCATTGCTAGAGAGGTTTGTAGGAAGGTAAATACTAATGAACTTAGCATCTCCTCTCTATCTTCAAAGAGGTACCAAAAGAGTTACTGAAAGAGAACCAAAGTATCAGGTTACTGAATTCCAACATAATGCCCATCTGCACAGACTTCCCTCAGATGGAGACTAAATAGCTAAAAAGTGACCCTAGAATCCTAGTTCTGAAGTATCTAAAAATCAGACAATTTCATAATTGGGTCTCTGATCCCTGTGATCAGCTGTGACACTTGCAGCAGATTCTGAAAACACACACATTTGAAAGGGAGCAAGAAAAAAGATTTTTCAGAGGTTAGCAATAAGAGAAAAGGAAGGAAACGGCTCTCAACCTACCTCAGAAATTGTATCTATTTAAAAGTTCTGGCTATACCTCAGCACAAGTACACATAACCTTTAATACCTTCATTGTTAAGATTTGCCAGTTAAGAAAGTGTTATTATCTGCTTTTTTTTAGGTAGAGAGCAGTATACAGAGAGCCTGACTTATTCAGTGTCATAAAGGGATCACATAGTACAGCTGAGAATTAAACTTTGTTCTCATAGCTCTCAAACAAATGTAATTGTTTGTGAGTTCTTTAAATAAAAAGCATTTAACAGGGAGAAAGAGGAGGCAAGGGAAGAGGGGCATTTTATCATTAAACTGTTAGCAGGAGCAAAACTCTATGCAATTTAGTGAAAAAAGTACTATAATGGAACTTTAATAAATAAATTAGTCTGACCACATCAAAACCAAACCAAACCCCTCCCCCAAATACGACGAGGGGGGACCAAGTTTAATTCTATATTTAAATGGAAAATCAGATTACATTTTTAACGTGAAACAGGAAATCAAATATTACTAATTTCCAAATAAAGTTGGAAGTGATAGTGGAATGCATCATAAAGTCTTCATAGTTTTTAAGGGAGAGTTCTTCTGATTCACACTCACCATCCATTCTGCAATGTTTGAAACAATCAGGAGGTTCCTCCCTACCTGCCGACATTTATTATGTTATCATTTATGTAACAATAAAAGCTAATCAGTTAGGAGCTGCTCCGTGAGAATGCAAGGCTGAAGAAAATATTTTTCAATTTGAAATAATAATTTAGGTTTGATCAAATCTAATTTCTGTGTGAATCAGTTCCATAATCCTGGTCCATTCATTAACTGAAGCCCACGCTGAATAAACTTGATCACACAAGAAGTCTAAATTAAATTCAGGCCTGTAACTTGATAATAAAGTGAAAAATTACCTTTGATGGTCAAAAGCTGATAGATGGACTCAGTCACTTTGATACCAGGACTTTGGCCCCCTGACAGCATTAAATCTTTAAGTGTGCCACCAAATATCCTAGAAGAAACTAAGCAGCACAGTGGGTGATGTGCTTTTGATACCTTGAATATTTTTGTAAAAAGTATTCTCTGCAATATGGTGATTTCCATAAGAATACTGTTACACAGTATTTATTTATTTATGCATACCACATATTCATGCCTGTCAGGAGCTGTCTGCATGAACATTTACTTTAGTGGATATACTACAGTATCCCTCCAAATGATAGCTCTTTTACTGGTGTTGAAATACAAACAGCACAGCTTCTGATGCTTTAAAATTATCCCCATTAACATGACCTTCTTAAGCAGTTAATTCCAGCTCTTGGATATATTTGTAGCATGGCTGGTATATGGCCTCAGAAAAGAGGTACTACAGAAATCTGCAATCTGGCCTGTCTCCAGTTTTCCCCTCCAGCACGTATTTTCTGTTTGCTTCCTCATTATTCTTCAGTTATATTCTCTGCTGTAACATAATTCACATAGAATTGTTTATGTTTGTTGTTGTCTTGCATGACGACAATTAAGGTCTTTCATTGCTACTGAATGTTGCCACTGTTGTGTGTTCACTAAACAAGCATTGTAAATGAACAATGAGCAAAGAAGCACACACATACAAAAGAGAAAATAACACAGAAGAAATCCTGCACACTTTCCTGCTTAAATCACAATGAAGACTATAAAAATCTGACAAAAACAAGGGAATAATCCTGAATAGCTGTGAGCTTACACTGGATGAAATCTTCCTTCTGGCGCTTTCTTCCTCTCCTTTAATGTAGTTATAAACTAGCTTGGAATAAATTCTAGATTCTCCAAATACACATTAAAACGAGCGTGACACAGAGGAAAAAATCTGCTTAGAAATAATCTGCATGTAAGGCTGCATTGTTCAAAGAAGAATTTATCTGAGCAGTACTCTGACTGCATGTCCCCATGACAGAGACTGCGTTCAACATCTAAAAGGCTGTAATTAATGGGGGGGGGGGGGGGGGCAGAATCTGAAGGCGATTACTGAGTAACACATGGGAGCTGAGATAGACTATTAAATTTATTTCCATGAGGAGATGTAGAAAGTATTACATTTCCCTGTCCAAATAACCTTAGTTAATATACATTGATCAACTACCGCTTCAAATATATGCACAGTCTATCAGTTTATCAACATCTCAAGGTTCTGTGCCAATTGTTCTGACATGTTCTCAATAAATACAATAATAGCAAAAGGACAAAAAATAAATGGGGAGATCCATCTTTCAGTGACGACCGCCACCTTGGTATATCAATACATGTCATAACATTCTTATCATCTGGGAAACAGAAAAACCTTTTATGGCAATGAAGCTTTAGTATTTTAGTTATTAATTTAGATCAGCCATGACAGGCCCAGGAAATTTAAGACTGGGACAGGAAAGCCACAAATTTGACCAAAATAATTGCGACAAATTTTTATGATCTCAAGTGAAAACTTCCACCTATTATGTGGCTTTGAGATTTAGGTCCAGATTTTCAAAACCTATTAAAGGGGGCAGATTGCAATTTGACCATGTGATTGAATTCTGTAAAAGAAGTAAAATAAAGCCGCTAATGTGCTGCTTTATATTATAGTCATTGAGGGTATAACCAAATCCTGCTTCCTAGAACTGGAACATGAGAAGCCATACCAAATAACATAATACTGCCAAGCATAAGCTAGACTGCTCTAAGCAGTGGGCAACAGTAGGTGCTGCAATAGAAAGTGTTGAAGTTTTTTTCATATTTAGGAATGAAAAAGTGTAGTTTTTCCTATATTCATATTTAGGAATTGCAAATTCTCCTTTGTGAAAGGCAAAGAAAACTAGTTGTTTTAAACGGGAGGGTTGATATGCCTTGTATATATAAAATGATCTAGTGGAACTGGATATTATTATACATATAGCTATCCATTTTTTTTGAAACCAGTCAGTTGCAGTTACGACTATATCTATATGGTATTTTTTATTTGGTAGTCTCCATGCAGCAGCCAACTGTTAATATTTCCAATTTGAGTGAGAAATAAGCTATTAAACCCTTTGCGTATATGCAAACTAAGCAACCTAAGGGTTAAATAAGATTCCCAAAATAAGGCAGTGACAAATAAAATCCAGGTTATCTTGAATTTTTAATATTGTGGCTCACTCAGCACTTTTAGAGAGCAATAAATGAAACATTTTTCCTGTAAAGACAAATTTAACAGTCGGACTTGACGAATTTAAAGATTTTTCCCAACCTAAATGATTCTATGATTCTATGAAATTTAGCTCATTTTCCTGATTAAACACTCATAGCTACGTCTGGTTGTGCTAAATAGAGATACACGTATTCCTGTCATCATTTGTCAATTAACATAGAGTATCAGCCAGGTTTTAAAAGCTGAATATGTGTAATTCTCTTTGAGCTTATAAACTGCTGCTTAGACTGTGAAGGCTAGAAGGAAGCTTAGATATAAAAAGTATATATATAGATTGTGTACGTTCATGAAAAAAAGATGATATCAAACCCAGTCAACTTTTCTCTTACCCAAGGACTGGAATTTATATAGGGCATATTTCAGGAAAACACTATGGCTGTATTTTATATGTGGCTGCACTACTATAGCGGCAGTACTAATCTTTGGCACAGGGGAAAACTGTCATGTCAGACAAACTCCAGCCGTCTGCTCTGACTGTCACTTCCTTCATCTTCAAGTTTGTAGCAGAGGGATGGAGGGGTCTGTGAGCACGTTAGCAAGGACTCAGCAGCAGCAACCCGAGGGAAAGGAGGATGCCAGGAGTTAGCTGAGTAGGGAGGAGGGAATGGGGAGAAAGGGACAAGCAAATTAGAAATGAGAAAAGTGTTAAGAGACGGTAGGACAGGCAGAAAATAAAACCCTGGACATGGAATGGAAAGGGAACAAGAGGATAAAAAGCAAAAAAGCCACTGGATGTCCCTTAGGGATATTTGCTTTTTGGAGAGATGAGGAAGCTGATACACATTTATTTTTAAATGTCCTCAGTGTGCAGGTTCATTTAAGGTAAATCTGGATGGCTCTCGGTGGGCTGCCATGTCACTCTGAAAAGACACCACCACTCCCTCCAGAGTAATGACATCAAGGCATGCCTGATGGACTCCACCTGATGTTATCGTCTGTGGCTTTGAGCCATGTGGCTCTCAAGGGGGCAAAGCTGAATCTGTGGAAGGCTACTCAAAGAGAAGAGCAGAGTTTCACCAGGAGACAACTCTTAAATGAGAGACATTATCTCTTTTGACCCCAAAGGACACACATCTCAAGGTGAATAAAACCTTAAAAATCAACACACATAGATGTTCTGGGTTCATTAACATGCATAATAACAGTAACGTAAAGAAATTTTAGGTTTGGTTTCGTCTGTAGAGCCTTGGTACCAAGTTTATGGAAAATCTGGTTTCTGGATGTTTCTCCAGTCAGACGGCATAATCATGAATTAATTGCTGACCAGAAAGAAAATGGTCTGAGTACAGAGATGGAAGTTCAGTTAAAGAACAAATCCTGTTCATTATATCATGACCTTGCTCATGATATAATGAACATTTGCATTCAATGACCTCTAGAAGGGAATCCAGAACAAGGGGATGCATTCAATGACCTCTAGAAGGGAATCCAGAACAAGTAAATGATGTTGAAACATATAATGTGTTGAACATGGCAAGGGCCAGTGTGCAAAAAACAACACTACCTCATGACAAGGTGGTGTCTCACGCCAGAGGGCACTGGGGCTCGGTTCCCATCTGTGCTGATTGCCTTGCTCACCCTGGCAAGGAATCCTGGCATGGTTTCTGGTAGTGTAGCCATGGTGAATTGCAGAGATAAGGCAATATCCACTTACAGGCTGTGGAGAATGACTTGTAGCATTTTCATATGCTGTAGGTGAGTTTTGTGGTTGGGGAAGTTGAAGAGGTTTTTGAGATAGGTGTTCCTACACTTTCTTATAGAGGTAAGATATCAGTCCTCCTTCAAAGACATTACTTCTTTGTAACTAATACTTGCTAGCAGAACAGGGGAAAAAAACCCCTCATTGAAAATGCATGTTCAGTCATTATACAGTCTAAAATAATTCTGAAAAGCAGCTTCCTTATGTTGAGATAGAGGTGGATATAACACCCATCCATAATCGAGGGCATCTTCATCCAGAGATAATGGAGCATGTAGCCTAAAGACTGCCTTTCCCCTGTACTTCTTATCAGTGGTCTTGCAGCTGGTCTTGAGAAAAAAAAAAAAAAAAAGACTTCTCTTTGGGTATTAAAACACTGAACTTTCTTTGCAGCTTTACACTTAGTCTGCTACTTTCCATTCCTTTCAGATTGATAAAACTTTGGTCTATAATTAAACGCCCCACAGTGTACCCCAGTTTTCAGAGGTCTGGAATATACTGGCATATGCCCTTTGGGGAAATGTTAAATTGCCTTCCAATCTTTTGTCATAAGTAGCATGTCCTATACCTCTGATAAGACTTCCTTTTCAGTAGAAAAGATTATTTCTTCAAAAATAATGGTATCTATAAAGTCATTTAATTTTGTTTCAAGAAGGGCCCTCCCTTTCAGTTTAGCTATTGTTTTGCTGCTTAGAACTGCACTTTAAGCTTTTCAGATCTGCAGATGCACAATTCTGAAAGGCTGGTTCATTAATTTTTTTTCCTCAATGATTTCATCAACTGATCATACAACGATACGGGATGAAATTCAAATTCCAAGGAACAGCTGAAATCAACCTTTAAAAATATGAAACTGACAATCGAGAGCCAAATAAATCTTAAGTCTATTTTTCAGTTCAAAAGTGTGCTGTACTTTTATAATATTTCTGTTTCTGTTCTCTTTGCTAACAGAAAGATTAATCTTTAAGGAGTTAATGACCAACCCCTGTGGCCTGTTCTGTGAAATGGCACAATAGACTGAATAATAGTTGGAAAAAGAGTCACAAATGCAATGCAGAACTGAACCTACCTCATTCAAAACAGCTAATGCAGACTACAGGAATGTGTTAATATCACACATTTTTGCTAACATATTGACAAGCAATTCTCTCAGTTATTTTCTTGTTCCTCTAAGAATTTGTGTCTGCAGTTACTTTTCAGTAGTCCTATAAAATCCCAAACTGATTCCTTTCAGTGGTGTTTTAATTAAAATATCAGGATCACATACGGAATATTTTAGCTAATTTTAGGACATGTTCACAGTGCTTTTATGGAATCTCATTAAAACTCACTGCAGGTGTATTAAAACTTTGCAGTTTTGTTTTTGTCTGTTTGTTTTCTGTGAGTGGTGTTCCAAGGGCGTATCAAAAACATACTAAATCATGAAAGACTCTATTCAGCAAAACTAAGCTTTTTCCAGTGCTGAGTAATTAAAGCTCTGCAGGCTTCCATGATTCTTACAGTGCTTAATCCTCACTGAAATTTAAAAGTAAAATAAATATCTGTTTACCACCATTACAGAAAATCTTCATTATCTTTGTATTCTTGACCCTATTGCCCAGGAGCCATTAGAAATCTGCCTACTGTTATCCACTGGGGGAAAAACGGTCTTGTAGTCAGCGTGCTGCCCCAGCATTCAGGGGATAATACTTTGGCTTTAAGGGGGCAGTCACATACATTGTGGTAGACCTTTCCTTTCTCTATATCCTAGCTCCTAGTTGTCAAGAAGAGAATCATAACATATTGTTGAGGCACAAGAGTTACAGAATGCCAAAGGCATATTGCCCTGAAAAGAAAAAAAAAAGCCAAACCACCATGGGTTTAGTATATTTATGGTATATGTAAAATAGCTGCATAGTTATTAAAAGGACTTAGCACCTAGAGGAACAGAGTCCTAGTCTGTTAAAATAAAGAAATGCTAAAGAACACAAATAGTTAATCATTACCCTGGGAAATTTGATGTGCTAAGGTGACCACATTTATTATAAAGAATATTTTATGCCTTTTTATAACTTCGTATAGCTTCAGTGTTGCCAATTCCACAGAATGAATCTGTAGACTGAACAAAAGTCATCGCATAAAGTTAATATAGTTTAGTGCCTTGCAATATATAAAAACCCCACAAATTTTCTTTCACAGTTTTTCATTTCTCCAAGTCTAAATTAAACTTCCAACATCATATACTGCATAGAGCCTGGAGCTTCTACTAATATACCTGTTTCCAGAGGAAGAAGCAATTGTTTCTCAAGCAATGATTGTGAAGCCAACAGAAAGAGAGTGGTGATGAATTTGGCGAGCACAGCAAAAGCGGAACTCAGCCATGTTTGCATGCTCCATCCCAATTTGCATTCTTGTGTCACATAAATGCCAAAAATATGCAACTACAAAAAAAAGAAAAATATCTCTTGCATACAATTGGTCTTAACAAAACCTAAATCTACTACAAAATTTAATGCAAGTCTACCTTTGGGTATTTTGTCACTTGCAGTCATTTCCCACGTAGCAGTCAAAGCTATCCTATGAACACTCGCAAACCAAGCTACAGCTGCCTCACTGTTACAGAAGCTACCATGTTCCAATAGAGGACACTCATTAACAGCATACATCATTGTCTCTAATTGCCTGCAAAGGATGTTCAGATAGCTGGCTTGGATTCATCTGTAATGACTGTCGGTAGACTGACACTAGCAAGCTCAGACACAGGACCGCTGGCAGCACTGAAGGTGAGAACCCAGGGGATACAGTGTAGAACTGACAATGCACAAGCTAGTTGATGAAACAACGATGTAATTCGGTTGTAAGGGACAACAGCACCAACCACTTTACCGGCACCCCTACGAACAATGACAACAAAAATCATTGAAATCCAGTGACCTCTCCTCTCCTTGAACATCCATAGCCAGTACCAGTGGAACAGCACATCATATGTGATCATCACTGACATATGAGGCTCTGACCATTAGAGTAAATCTCACCTAGCACATGGATAGGAGTTCAAGCATGTGACAGTAGAAATAAACTTTCTTAAACTTGCCACATTTTTGCATGCCACCGAAATCTTGCTAATTCAAGAAGAACTGGATGCAGAGAAGTCTAATATGTAACAAAATGTTAAAAGATGTTTTGCTTGAATTTGTTCCAACAGAGAAGGGAAGAGAGTGCCTAGACAATAAAGGAATATATGGATTAGTCACACACTTTGTTCATGCAATGCCTCTGTTCAGTTAAACTTGCCCTTCCTGACCTGCCTTCAAGATGTGTTATCATATTTTCTCTGAGTATTATTTTGGAAAAAAAAAAAAAGACAAGCAATTCTTTTTTATTGATTTCTCCTGCCAGGTTTCTTGATGCAGAAGTGCATTTTATGATCAAACTTCAGTCTTTACTTTTATGGTGGTAAACAATATCTCTATTTTTATTATATTTTTTAAAGAAGAGTATGTGTGCATGTTATGGAGGAGGGGGAAGAAATAGGTTGTTTCATAAAGTCAAAGTTCTTTATGCATTTCCTGTTCTGCTACTTCAACCTACTTTACAATAACCATCACTACAGTCTAGTATTGCATAGAAGGTAAAAAAAGTGGAAACCAACTACTTTAAAACTTCTCTTCCTAATTGCCAATTAAAGATAAATTAAGCCATATTTAATATGTGTATCTGCAATGCAGCTAAATACTACCAGAGCATGAGTCACAGCTCTCTTTGATGGCTGGCTAATGAAGTCACCACTGTGGAAGCATGCATGCACATGAACGCAGAAATTTACAGCTACTGAATTTAATTCATAATGCATTTTGACCTTCTTGAAATATTGCAAATAAGCTTCCCATCCTGCCCTTTAAGACATCTGCAGATGTTACCGTATCTTTACTACAAAACAAGTGCTTTATCTCTCTATGAAGGCCTTGCAGGAGAAGACCACATTTTTCTCATATAACTTTGAAAGAAAAGGACTGGCTAAACCCCAAAATGATGTAAGCAGGTATGTACACTGCCACCTTTAACTAAACCTTTAACTAAAGAGAGTTTTGATGTCTCCCAGAAGAATAAAAAAAGTTGAAAATAGAACCACAGAATCATATCATGGCTCAATGTCCGGCTGGAGACCAGTAACATGTGGCATCCCTCAGGGATCGGTGTTGGGACCGGTCTTGTTCAACATCTTCATCGCTGACATGGACAGTGGGATTGAGTGCGCCCTCAGCAAGTTTGCCGATGACACCAAGCTGTGTGGTTTGGTTGATACGCTGGAGGGAAGGAATGACATCCAGAGGGACCTTGACACGCTTGTGAGGTGGGCTGATGCCAACCTCATGAAGTTTAACCATGCCAAGTGCAAGGTCCTACACCTGGGTCGGAGCAATCCCAGGCACAGCTACAGGTTGGGCAGAGAAGAGATTCAGAGCAGCCCAAGCAGAAGGACTTGGGGGTGTTGGTTGATGAGAAAATGAACATGAGCCAGATTCAGTGTGCGCTCGCAGCCCAGAAAGCCAACCGTATCCTGGGCTGCATCAAAAGGAGCGTGACCAGCAGGTTGAAGGAGGTGATCCTGCCCCTCTGCTCTGCTCTTGTGAGACCCCACCTGGAGCATTGTGTGCAGTTCTGGTGTCCTCAATATAAAAAGGACATGGAACTGTTGGAACAAGTCCAGAGGAGGCCACGAGGATGATCAGGGGACTGGAGCACCTCCTGTATGAAGACAGGCTGAGAAAGTTGGGGCTGTTCAGCCTGGAGAAGAGAAGGCTGCGTGGAGACCTCATAGCAGCCTTCCAGTATCTGAAGGGGGCCTATAGGGATGCTGGGGAGGGACTCTTCATTAGGGACTGTAGTGATAGGACAAGGGGTAACAGGTTAAAACTTAAACAGGGGAAGTTTAGATTGGATATAAGGAGGAAATTCTTTCCTATTAGGGTGGTGAGGCACTGGAATGGGTTGCCCAGGGAGGTTGTGAATGCTCCAACCCTGGCAGTGTTCAAAGCCAGGTTGGACGAGGCCTTGGGTGATATGATTTAGTGTAAGGTGTCCCTGTAAGGTGTCCCTGCCCAAGGCAGGGGGGTTGGAACTAGATGATCTTAAGGTCCTTTCCAACCCTAATTATTCTATGATTCTATAGTTTGGGTTCTTTAGTTCCGCAGGACTTAATCTTAAGCAGAATTAACAACAAAACCCTGGAGAACCAGCAGATTATTCAACAGCAGCAGTGACTACAGAGACAAGACAAATGTCTCTAAAAGGCCTGCACAATGAGCCACTTCCCAAACAACTGCTGTTGCATCTACTTGCAAAATGCAAAGTCTTTGCCAGCCACAGCACAGTTCTAAAACCAGTATGTATCTCTCTAAAACAATGTTTTTATGCTCCAAGGAGTCATAAAACATGGCAAGACACAATATATGGTGCTAGAGCTCAAGCTAACCTGGAAACTAATTCATACCAGAGGCCACAGGTACCATCTTTGTATCTGGAGAAGTCTGATGCCTGACTTCCTTGCCTCTTAGGCGGGTACCGGCAAGACGCTTTTTTGTCAAGAGATGCATATGGTGCATTTTCAAAACCAATTTTCTGTTAGCCAGGAGGCCACTTGACCTGCCCTCCAACCAAATTATTTGTTGGTGAAAATTAAGATCCAAATCACTGGAGACTGCCAAACGGAAGGTACAGCTCCCCACACATCATTTTTTAAAGGCAGAAAACAAGCCAAACGCAAACTGAGGTTAATGCAATATATACAAGAAAGAGAAATAAGATTAGAAGTGATGTATGTGCCAAGAGGCCTTCTGCAGGCAAGGGAAAAAAGAGAATAAGGTTAACATCTTTGATTTTTCCCCTCCCACTCCACAAGAGCTGAGAGGAATCTTCATAGCAGCAAGGTCAATTCTAATCTTATTTCCTTATTTCTCACAGTTGTTTCATTACCTTCACTCCCATTTTTTAAACTTCACAGCAAATTATCTTTTTTTCCAAAAATCTTTGCAATTCCGGATCAGTTAGATATCACAGCAGCCCATTTTAATTCATTAACATGAGCTATACAAAGAAAGAAACCTCTTTAAACAACAGCCACCTGCAGCAAATATTCTAAGGAAATGCATCCTTTTCTTCCCCTGAATGGTTGCTGCCTCTCATGAAAACATTAACATTTTGCATACAAAAAAATGATGTAATTAGCAAGAACTTTCCCTATTTCTGTTCTCATTATTGCTGATTACCAGAAATTATCAGGCAAATAATGGCTGCTTTCTCTTTTTATGATCAATTTATTCCCCCCTCCATTTTATTTCTTTGGTGATGAACTGAAATTTAGGCTCTTGTGTCTGTGGCACTTTGTAAGAGAGAGAAAATGCGGTGAAGGAGATGGAGAGAAATTAAACAGTAAGTATGTGTAAAGTGTCAGAAAGCACTGAAATAATCTCTGCCAATTTACAACTCAACAATTTCATTTCAAGCCCTGCAATACTTTTTTTCTGCATTTTTGTTAAAACCACAGCTCTAGAATCATCTGATTAGTCCAAAGTTCATTTATTAATTATAACAATAAATAAAACCAGCTTCTTACACATCAAAAAGATTGAAAGCATGTTTTCAAATTAAGCCTGAAATGACTGAAAGGCTTAAAAGCTGATGCCAGATAAAGCCAGCCCCCCAAAAAGAGAGACCCCGAAGCTCTTCATTTCAAAGACACTGTCATAATTTTGGGGTGATAGCACTGATTTTCCAATACTAGGGCAAGACTGTTACCATGGCAGCTGGCAAGTGATGGGGATAGCTTCCACTTAAATACCAAAGCAGAGCCAAGGTTTAGCAGTTGCAGCAAAAGCAATCTGGGAATGCTGCTTTAAAAAAACCCAACACCCAAAACCCCTGTGCTGAGCTCTACATTGCCAGAGCTGCTGCTACTACCTCATTTAAATCTAGCTGGCATTCATCTGTGTAAGATGCAGTCCATCTTTGGACTGTTGCATAGACACCCCTTTATTTTTGATGAGGGTTAGGAAAGATTTCTCTTGAACCATCCCTGTACAGCCAAGCAGGCTCATCCTCTGCCCGGGGGAACACCCTCGGCCCCCTTCCAGGAGCTCTTCCCTGCAGGCACAACTGCAGTTCCCATACTGAAGACCAGGCAAAATGATTTGCTTTTCAAAATGGAGAAAAAAAAAAAAGTACTATTCTCAGCCTGAGACTTTGCATTTTAAGCTTTAGCCTGGGGCAAATTATTAAGGCAGAGTTACTGCCTAAATCCCTGGAAATAGGGGTTTATAGTGAAAATACTGACAGATCCATAACTATAGCCATGCAAATACAGCAGATAAAAATATCTATAAATGATAATGTAATTTAATGGCTTAAAGAATTTTTACTGGGGAGGAGGGTAATGTCTTCTCTATTTTGACAGTATAGAATGTTAGAGCAGAATCCAAGGATGTAGCAGAGTCATACTATACTTCTTAAAGATTATTTGACAAGAACAATTTCAGTGTTCTATTTAATGCACTTAGGACAAATTTAAGTGATGAATTGATGCCTGCGAGACAGCGCGGCTGGAATTAGGAGAACAAATTTTCTTGTTAAGGGAGCAGCTACAGGCCAGTTCGGTGCTGAAAGGCATACTAAAAGTTTGGTAAAGGAAATCTGAAAAGAGCATTTTGTCAGTGGAAGTGAAAGTGGAAAGCTATATATTTATTAAACCATAATGTCACCAGGCTATACTTTGAAGTACCTCAGAGGCATGGACTCCTCAAAGTCTGTGTATACAAGGAAAGGATCAAAGTCTTTTTGCAAAAGTCAGTTTGTTAAGAAAAGCAAACATTACTGTACAACTCCAGATGTCACTTTTAGTCAAATATCATATTATTTCATTGATCTTCTCTAATATGGAGTAAAATTGAACAAACCATTCTGTAGAAATGAACCATCACTTAATAACAGTGGAACGAAGTCAGGCATCATTCTAGAGGTCTCATTGTTATATAATTTTCCATGCTCAAGAAACAGTTACAGCCATGTTGAAAACTGCAATTACTATAGGTTTAAACCCACCAGTGTTTCCGGCACAGTATTTCAAGGGGTAATATACAGCCATAAAGACCATTGTACTGGACATTTTTTAAAGCATCATGCCAAACAAAACCCACATACAAGAAATTATTTGTATAACAACCTAAAAATTAATCATGCCAGCTTGCGAAGATTTTCTGGACAGAAATCTTCTAACTCAGGCTTCTTCAACATTACCAAAGCATGGAGACATCTCCCACTGGTTTTTAGCAGAGATGAACAGGCACCCTGATTCTAGAGAATCGTGAGCTTGAGCTGAGAAACTATTTGTTCTGCAGGATGTGGAAAATCTGAGGGATCTCAGTAAATCAGCCAGCAGCAAAATACCTGCATCTGGGTTTGTAGGGGCTGCAGAAGGACTAGAATTGTACAACCGGGCATTTTGAATGAACTGTCTTAAATTATTTTCCACTGCAAAGGAAACATTCTTACTCACAGCATTGAAGCCGGCATGTACAACAAAATGCTTGGTTCAATATGCTGTGTTCTTGAGACTCAGCACAGAACTGGCATCAGCAGAGATATAAATTAGGATAGCGTCCAGTGTGCAGAGAGAATAGAGACACACAATGCTCTCTTCCAGGTCTTTCAAAGAAGGAAGAAAGGAGTAATGCTTGCTAGCAGAACAGCATCTTGGGTATTAATCGGAAGAGTACACAAAAACCTGCTACTCTTCTATAGCAGATTTCATCATTAACGACTTGGAATTCAGCTAAAAATATTAAAGCTGCTTCACCAAACAAACATTTTCAAAGAACAATAGGAAAATTTGGACTGCTGACTTTCCACCAGTTATTTATAGGCATTGAAGATGTGGGTTGGAAACACAGGTGTAACTGTTGCCTCTCACTTGAGATTTGGTAAATGGGATCCATGAAATCTAGACAGAAAACTCTATCCTATTCACTCTGAAGACTGATCCTCACTCAACAGAAAGAAAGCATCAGTATTGTATTACACACTGATTACAGCTATTGCCTGTTGCCCTGAGACATCATGGTATCATAATTTGTGCAATTACCGCCTCAGGCAGATCATGTAGCACACCCTCGGGAATGACGATTTAGGGAGCTGAGACACGTAGCTGATAAGTACTAAGGGTAGAACAATCTAAAATGCAGAGGATGTAAAGTGCTGCCAGATCTAGATACTCAAAATAGTCCACGTTTGCAGAATGTTACTGGAAAGAAAAGATGGCCACTTGGTGAAGGAAGAGTGCTCTGAAGATGTGGATTTGGTTCTTAGATCTGCCAACACATGGCCTTAGCAACGTAATATGTTGCACTTTTTTGTCCATTTGTGTAACAGAGTTTTGCTTTCCCTCACAAAGTTTGGCAAAATATGCAAATGCAAGCCATCATTTACTCTGCGCAGGCATACCTAAGCTGAAGATCACAGGCATAAATAGTTAGGTGCTGACAGTAACACTGCTTGTGTAAATTAGGTATGAAACTGAGTACAGATTCAGGCTGAGAATCAGACTAAAAGAAGTTCAAGGTGAATACAGCAGAACCTGCTGCTGTTACAGCTTTTTCTAAGCTTTATGCATTAATGACGTTAGAAGATAGGAGGAAACAAATTGTATGGAAATACTGTAAATGCAGATGACGTACATTTTTTTCTACATTTTCATATTTACAGTCCATTGTAATTGAAGGGTTATGACAGATATGAAGGTTTGCTTACTAAATGCACATTTAAAACCTAGACTTCCTTAATCAAGAAGAAAATTGAACCATCAACAATTCAGGTAGCATCCCCAGAAAATCTTGTTGCTGATGCCATGGAGTCATCTGTATATGTTTTTGGACTTAAAATCCTCAAAACCAGATCTATGCTTCTTTGGGTGCATTCACGGCCTGGCCTATTTTCTTCCACAGTGATAAACCACTGATCTATTTGACTTCAGGTTGTTTTACCAACCAGAAACTACGTTATAATTGCATATACACAGTTTACAGGTTGGCTTACTCTGTTTTCAGCTACTGAACTTGTTGAACTGTTACAGGATGATTCCTATCCCCACATCTAACCCAAAATTAAAGCTCTGAAGGTCAATTTGTCTTCCAATTAAAGACAACATTAATTCTCCATCACTAAAACAGACTACTTCCTATGAGATTTGGATTAACTAGGAAAATACACCCACAGCAAGTCTTGAGCATAATGAAATCACCCTAGACCAAGGTTTCTTCTTTTTATTGTCTATTAATTTTATGGTTGCTGACAAAGTTTTGATGAATTTAAGAGCAAAAATGGCAATTATTTATTGGTTTCTTCCCACCCCATCCCTCTCTCTTCTGATGGCTACTCCCACTAACATTTAACTTTACTAACATTTACCTTTAACTTTAGATGTTTACATTTAACATTATAGTCAATATTTTTACTGTTTGAAATGAATGGAAAAATGTCTAGCAACTTAAAATAAAAGTCAAACCAGGAATTCTCCTGAACCACATTAGAACTGAGGGATGTGAAGTTAATAATTAAATCAAGAAGAATTTACCACTACTGTATTTTTTATTTCCTGTACTATATTTTATCAAAAGCCATGCACTAAGTGATCAAACTAATCTGAGGCATTTAGAGCAGGGACCATGTGGTAGCTTGCATGGCATTGGCTGTTCACTATAATTTGGACATGGCAAGTAGCCAGAGGACTCATCACAAACATATGGTTATTTATTTGCACTAATCAGGCACTAATACAGCCTGTTTGCTACACTACTTTATAAATATAACGAGCTTCAAAAACAAAAAGGACCACAAGTGCACAAAACAACTGATGAAAACAACCCAAAGCAACATGTAGAATTACCAGCATCCCAAATCCCAACGTGATTTGCTGAATTTTTTTTCACTGTCACTCAACAAATCCCCAAAGACTGGCTCAAGCTTAATGTACTGTAGCATGTTTGTCTCCTTTGTTTAATCACATCCGAGATGGCATCTTTCAGAGTGGCACATCAGCTGAAAAAAATTAACTGTTCTGAAAACAGCATCGATCTGTGTATTTTTATAAAGGCTGTAAGAGGTGTCTTTCTGTGAAAAGAAAAGGTGAGGGAGTGAATTCCATGTAAGTGACAAGAACTGGGAAGATTTATTTTAGCGAGAAATAAATTCACTTAAAACTGTATTTCCTTCTTCTCTGGCCACAAACTTAGATTCTTTACCCTTTGCCAAGAGCCACAAAAGAAATCCGTAGTGGCCCGTGGAATGTTTGAAGCCAAACAAAATAATTATTTTTGAATGAAAATCATGTCAGCAAAAAATGTTTTTAAAAACTGAGCATGGTTCTTCCCGATTATCCAAATCACAAAGGCTTTGGCTACAGCTCCTGAAGCATTCCTGCCACTGCTACTTCCCAGTGTAAGCCAGAGCTTTGAGCTGGATCCATCTAGATTGTTTCCTTATTTCTAGCAAACTAAAGCCTGTTTTCAGAATGCAAACTGGCATGATTACACTTCTTAAATAGAGAAAATTAAAAAGTAAACCAGAAGAGAGATAAAAGGAATTTGTAAGCAGTAATCTCATCAGCTCTATCCTTGTAGGGAAACTCACTTCAGGACCTGGGTTCAGAAAACCGTGCTTGGTCCCATCCAGTCTTTAGAAAGCTTCTCCATCCATCACCATGAATATTGGTGCTGGAACTTCCCTGAGCAGTGCTGGCTTATGCCAGCCCTCCTCTTCCTCCACTTCCCTCAGGATGGAGCCTCCCATCCCGGCACATCATCTGCGACACCCAGAATTATCTCCTGCTTCCAAAATGCCCTGCTTGATCCTGGCATAGCTGTCTCAAAGGAGGGTAACACACGTGCTGAAGGAAACGAGAGATGCTTTTTGTCAGATATTCCAGTAACTTCTGAAGGCAAACCTCAAGTAATTCAGCACATTTTATTGTACAGTTTTCCTAAGACAACTGTGTAATCAAAGATGGGAGGACAGGAACCTGACCCTCTGCTGGGAAACCTCATGCTTCTGGACCACCAGAGCACATTTACACTTTTTTGAACAGACAAATCTTAGGTGAGTGGAGCAGGTATTGAATTAGGCTCTTCAATAAGAGTAATTCCCCCTGACGGGATCTCACTAGGGATCCTCAATAGCTCATCTGAAACCGCTGCTGCACAAATCATCGTCATCACAAGGTCTCTGGTATGCTAATGAAGAACACTGACTTCACTGTTCAGTTATTCAAGATTAAATGACATGATTTACAATTGGAAAATGCAGAGAGAGGTTACAGATCCTGAGGCTGCTGGAATGAAGCAACAGCAAGAGACTGATGTTTGGATTTTGCATTCAGTGAGGATAAATGTTTAAGGAAAAACACTGTGAATAGGTTACAGAATATTTTCTCTGTATATAAAATAACTGTATGACCTCCAGTGTAACAATCATTTACTACTTCAGCCTTTTGCAATATACTAATAGCTGCTAAAAAATAATGGTCAAATACTCTATTTTTAATAGGCTCAGATATTTTTCTGTTAGAGAAGGAACATCTTGATAAATTATTAAACAAAATATTCTTTTAACCTCTTCTAAGGAAAAATAGAAACATCTTTTAAACATTTAATGAAATATTCAGTCGTTACATAACTATATAGATCCAGAGCTCTGCCATAAATTCATCTGTTTCCTGGGGTTTGAGCTCCACAAAAATGTTTACTGGATAAGAAGGCTGACACAACCTTATCCACAATAGCACAAATAGAACTAGTTAATTATATTAGAAGATATGCTGTCGTTTTAGAATTTGCATATACAGAAGGCTTATTAATAATGATTACTAACTTTCATTTATCAAGCATTTGCCTAACAAATTCTGTGTCTTTTGGAAATAAGGAAATGAAGGCAAAATAAAGGAGGAACAGGATATCGAATTTCCAGCTCTGAGCAAGGGACAATACAACCTCTGCAGTAGCTGCTAAACCTTCATAAACACCCAGGTTATAGTACTGAGCGATTTTATTAGCCAGCAGTGGAAATACATGGGTAGCATCTGTGATTGTTGGACAGTGGACATGTGCCAAACCTTCACAAAAGCATAAGACATCTTGGAAAGCGAGAAGGAGGAAAGAAGCAAACTTAGGCTGCCAAAGTGCCAATAATGTTTGTAAACTAAAGCCAGTGTATCAGACAGCAGGACTGCAGAGGAAATTCAAGGCAACTGTCAGAACAGTCAGTGACCTTCCTAAATTATTCACAATATGTCATTTCTTTGCAGCCTGAAAACTTACTTGAATCTCACAATCAAGATTTGAATCCCACTTCTGGTTTTGGATAAATAAAAACTATTTCTCCATGACCCATTGAGCCTAATTTGAATCCTGCTATAGAACTTTTCTAATTAACCCATTGGGTATTTTCTTGTGCTTTCTTTAAAGTACTATTGACGTTTGGTTTAGTACATCCACACATGGGAGCACCAATCAGACTCCTCTTTTTTCGTATGGCATGCCAGATTTAAGGAACAGTGAAATAACCATATAAGTCTGCTTTTAGCAAAACATTTTTACCTCTTGGGAAGGATATATCTCAAGTTGACCTACTGATAATCTCAGTAATTCAGTTTACTATGTTAAATCTGTAGAAATTGAGATGCTAAAGATCAAAAGAAATGAGGACATGCACTAGCCTGAATTTTAGGTGCACCATTTCCAGTAAGATAGTACGTAAGTAAGTTAACCTAATGCCTCCCTTTCCTTTACAACAACAGGTTTGAACAATTTCCCCGCTATAAAGTGTCCTCAAATCTTTGTTTATTCAAAAACCTCATAATTCTACTTTCCCATCCTCATGTATTTGCACTTTCAATTCAGCGTTACTGGAATCTGTGACTGGAAAATACTGCAAATAACTTCAAGACTCTTTCTCCCTCAGGTTTACCAATTTATACCTTTTTTACTAATTATCAACTACTACCCATCTTCATAAATATATTTTACTGAGATACACATCCAACCTTCAAAACACAAATGCTGCATCAAACATGCAAAACATTTTATCGCACGTCAGTTATAAGACAATTTGTTACCATTTCATTCTTTTTTACTAACTCCAAATTCAATCTAAGGTTTCTCTGCCTTAAAGACATGATTACTTTAGATTTCTAGAAGTGGGCTTTTTTCCATTCTTCATATTTAAATTAAGTTCCCTTGAGATGGAAGAAAAGCAAGAAATTTTTATCAAGAGACTAATAATATAACCAGTGAAAAATCTGAGCATTTTTATATTGCATTTATAAATCACACTAACAGTAACCAAACTGTTTAAATAATATATAGAGTTTAACTATAACATACTTATTGGCATAAGTAATTTTAGTGCTTTTTAATGTAACAAATCACTCAAAAAATATTCCCAGTTAATCATTAACATACTCAAGCCTAGAGAGAGGTATATGTATCGTTCACTTCATAATCTGGTAGGAATGGCTGAGTCATAAACCTCACATTGTGTGCCAATTGATTTACAATTTCCTAAGGACGTTTGAATACCCTGACAAAGTATCAATTTATCTCTGCATTATCAGCCGCTATCTGCAGATAGAATAGCATGTAATTAAACTCAGGAGCAGGAATTAATTAAAATATACATATGTGAGAGTGTGTAGGCATATAGTTGTGTTTATTATAGAAACAGTAAAAAATATCTGCAAGAACAGATATGGGTGAAATTAGCTTCTTCCATATCAACAGTATTTGCTACCATGGTTATCACAAAGCCAGAAGACAAATGTTCATAGTAGTGACTAGACAAAGATACTGGGGGCAAGGGGGTATAATTTTGGGCTGTGACTGAGTCAGCAGCAATGCTGAACTGCTTTCATGGTCTCATTCCTCACTCAATGGTTCATTTTGAACACTGATCCACCATCTGCTCCCAAATACCCCCAAAATCTCTAGGTTCTGCAAAAATCTCTAGGTTCTTATGAAGCAGCAGCTCTGCAATATTTAGAGGGCTTGGAGCTTGTCTTTGTAGATTCCCTTGTTCCTTCCTACAGAGGAGCCACAAGAAGGGTTACACAGTATATATAGTTCAGAGATATTTTCTGAACAGTAAGGTGGAATCCATTCAGAGCATTCAGCGTGAGAAGGGGCCAGAGCTCAGAGAGTTCAAACCAGACATACTCTATTGTCAGCCTCAGTTACGTGACATGACATTTTAATTAGATGGGGTCAAAGCTGTTAAATTTGTGTCAAGACCCCCAAGTTGAAATTTCCTGGATTATCATCATAGCAAAAAATTTGATTAGGCTGTTGTTTTTCAGTCTCCTCTCTAATTTTCATATTGGAAACACTTCTCCACTTGCATTATTACCACCCTACAACTTTCAAGAGTTTTCCTTAAAATTTCAGGTATCATCTCTATTCTTCTTATTCATTCAGTGACAAATTCCTGTTCAACTGATGTAGTTATTGCACTAGAGAAGTACAGATCTTTGTGAAAATCATTACTTGAAGTACAAGTATATTGAGATAATTACATTTTATTTTTTCTATTTTGTAAATTTGCTTCTTTGTTGAGTGACAAGTCATTTACTGGTGGCATTGTAAGACAATGGAAATACTGGAGGCCTTAGATTTATCACGGCCAAGATGACAGATATATGTGCAAGTTTTTAGCAGTGGCAAACACCCTCATTCAATAAGCTGCGTAGTTTTTAGGCTACTGTATAAAATTAATTGACTTACTCTAAGGGTGTTCTGTGATGAGGTCTTCTGTAATTAAGATTTGAGATGAAATAGTGGGTATGAAAAAGCTGAAAAATGCTCGCTAGCTTCAGTTTATTTTTCAGGCCCAAACTGCTTAAATTATCAATTAGTTTGAATGGACTATTTCTTCTTCAGATGTTTAAATATTAAATAGGCCAAAGTCCACAGAAAATGTAGATTAAAGCCAAAACAAACGTCTTCCATATAAATATGAAAAAGATTAGCACAGCCATTGTAAAAATGGAACAACATAATTCATATGCAAAATTGATTATTTAATCTTCGTGCAATAGTCTTTACACCTTAACCATACATTTCAGTTCAGGAGAAAAGCAAGATCAATTCCATCAAGGTCTTTTGCTTAGAGAAGTGTTTCCACTATCTACAGAGAATCAGGACATACTTGGAAGCAGAGCTGCACTTCATACAGGACTATGCTAAGGCAGAGTACAGTTAAGCAGGCTGCAAAATTAGCTCAAGAAGCAATATTTCTCCAATATGTTGGTATTTCTAATGTGTATCTTTTCAAATAAAGTGATGGCTCCTTAATATACTCCTTTGTAATCTGAAAGGGAACCTTGGTGCACTTCAAAAAATGTCATATCTAAGAAGAAATTCACTCAAATACACAGATATTTCATAAGAAATTTTATCTGATTGATTCCTGGCTGATAATATTCTAAAACTGGGCATTCTTTGCATCACTCCCATCAATAACTTTTGTGCTCTCTAGCATCTAGGATATCTGCCTGCATATTAAACCTCCATTTCTCTATACTATGCTAACCTTTCCACTATGATTCCCTTGATCTGTTACTGAAAAATATAATTAATTTGCATTGTAAGTTCTACTGGACAGGAATGTTTGTCTTGATTTTATTTTAAAGCATCAGTGGCAAATGTGACTACTTACCAATAAGCATTACAATCTTAGGTTCACATTGGTGTGTTATCAGCATTGTTCTCAGACTAAAGCCAACACAGAGTACTGCACCAGCTACTAAGAAAAATAACTGCTACACCTTACCCAGGACACAGAAGAAGGGCATTAGCTGAATTATTTTGATCCTTTCATCTCACCCAGCTGAGACACCAGTATATTTATTGAGATCATATGACATGCTCATAAAGACAAATCTTTCAACTGTCATCTTTCCTCCTTGGCTAGAAAAGCTTACTCATACTAACTGCGAATTTCCCCATCCCTCAAGGCATGTCTCTGACTCCATCAAGCCCAGTCACTTTGTCCAAGTTGTTCAAAAGTCATCTATTAATTTCCGTGTGATTGAGGGATACACTCAAGATATCTCATGGGACTCTCATGACCTTGCTATATTAGCTCCTCAAATGGATATAAATTTTATTCCACGGTTCAACAAACATGGGTTCTATTCTTGGTTCTGTGATGTGAATCTATGAAAAAAAAACCAAAGAACCCCACCCCACTCTGAGGGCAATGATATTCCAAAATAGAAGTGACAAGGAAGGCTTTAAATCAATGTGCGCGCCTGAAAAAGTGGCCAGCAAATAGTCTTCGAATCTTCCTACCATCAGTCAGAACTCAAATAGGAGGCACATTTTCTTGGACCATCTACACTGCTGAGTAAAATTGACTCTGAAGATCCTCCAGGCGAAAGTGGCCACACTGATGCACTCTTGTCTGTTGAAGTGTGCTTTGTGTCGTGCATGGGACAAACCCTGTTGTACCCCAGAGAGTACAACCCTGTACGTGAATGACCCTGGCACTCTGGGCAGCTTTTAGCTGTCTTTAGCTCTGACGGAATGATAGCTACATAAGGGGAAACCCACTAGTTTTTACAGATAACACCAGGGCTTTTAATAAATACTTGTTGTTTGTCTTTGGAATGTAAGTCACTTGAAGCATGTATTCTGGAGAGACAAAGCATCCACAACACAGCTCTCACAGTCAGTCCAGCTAAATCTACACGATGAAATGAAATTCTAAGCCAGATTTGGCTTCAGTTTAAATCAATACTTACTGAATTCAACAATAAAAATCCTAGTCTTAGAGGGAGCAGTTTTAGGTCAACACTATTAAGTTTCTTTCTGCATACTTTTCAAAAACATGCACAAATCCCTCTCTCCAAGCACATTTATAGATTTTTGTCTCCAGGGCTGCATCTTAACATCAGGGAAAATTTCTGTTTAAAGGTGAATGGAAAGGACAGGATAGATATACTGAAGTCTTTCCTCTCCTGCTGCCTTGTCTGCAAGTACACACATCCAAGGGACAGAGGATTTATTACAAGCTAAAGAGGAACATTTTTGTGGGCTCCCTTTGACAAAAGGTACCAGCACTATACTGGACAGGGACAAAATAGTACAATTTAGCCTATTGTATTCTTGCAAAAGAAAAGGTCAAACTGGAGATGGAGTTTTTATGGCTCAGCTCAGAGGAAGGATTAGCTAGGAAAGGTTGTTGATACCCACTGAACGATACCCCCAGTTGCCTTTTGTGCTGTATTAATTTTCAGCAATAGAACAGCAGCCAGGAGAATTATGATAGGACAGCTGGACCCCTAAATAGCTGACATTTGTAAGATCCAGGTGATTGCCTAACAGGGATCATAGACATGCCTGAAACATAAGATAAAATCCTTCCTGAATCTGACCAATTGGCATGCCTTTTTGCCCTATCATCATCAGAGAGTGCTAGATAGCCAGACGTATATCCTGGGAAAAACTGTTGGAAGAGCTCATGCTGACTGAAGGATATGGCCTGAGGACTCAAATGTTTATAGGGCTTCTGTAGACATTTCAGGATAGTGCTCTACTGAGGCCCTTGGTTCTCAGAAAAGAGAGAAATAACTAATTTTTAATTAAAAAACCCTAAACAAATCCTAGCTAATCAGGAACATTCAAATGTACAGACTTCGGGAATGCAGAGGCACAGCTGGGTTACCTAACTATAAACTCGAAGAGATTACAGCAAAGTAGGTAACTTACAGCTGATAATTCAAGGCATTAAGAAGAACAAGAATAAAACAAAGGGAAACAAACCGTCTGTTATTTAAACCTGTGAGGAAATATCCATGCTGAACACCATCTTTGACTGGATTTCAAACTATGCATAAAGTCAAAAAGTTTTGCATTGGACTTCATATGCTTAGGAAGGCTTTGTGTTCCAATCTGTTATTTTGAGATAAATTCCAGACTAATACATAGCTCTGAAGCCTGGTTTGTGACATTTCAGAAATGCTTTAATTTTTTTTAGTGAATGTGAGACAGAAAAAACAGTAAAATTGGAAGAGGGAGGAAGATGGTGAGAAGGGGCACAAGAAAGGGTTCCCACAGGCAGGACCAGGCAATAAACTTCTCAAGAGATCTGCTGTCTGACATAAGAATATGTTTTGAATGGATTCTCTAGAAAGATAAAGTAGAAAAGAAAAACAGCTGAGGACAAACCCATAGTCATCAGACATGGACCAGCCTTTTAAAAATCAGTTTCTTGAGATGTCTCAGCTTGAAAACACCAATGGTGGACACAGCCCAAATTACAACTGATTCTCATAAATCATACCCCAAGAATACCAGAGGGGAAATGTAGCAAGATGCTTAATAACCTTAAGAAACATACTTGTTTATGCATTAATCTTGTTTCAAGCAATGAGATGTTTTAAATATCTGCTAACATACAATATTTTGCCTCCTCTGTTTCAGAAATTTGAGTCTCATTCTTAAATGTTTAGCACGTATGGTGGCTTATTTCCTAATCTACCATGAAACAAACTGAGAATATGTTTATATTTATCTTTTTTTTTTTTTTTTTGTAGGGAAAGGAAGAGAAGAGAGGTAATCACAGCATTGTCTCTAAAGCAGTTTCATGCTTTCCTTATAGGCATTATTAGATTAATCTGATAACTCTCAAACAAGTTTTGCCACCAGTGATGATCCAAAGACATTTTCAATTATAACCTTCCAATATTGTGCATCTCATGATTATCACTTAGTAGATAGAGGAACCATGCAGTAAAAGCCTTCATTGAGGAACTTTCCACATATTGGTGTTATGCCATCTACAGGGACCTTGACACGCTTGTGAAGTGGGCTGATGCCAACCTCATGAAGTTTAACCATGCCAAGTGCAAGGTCCTACACCTGGGTCGGAGCAATCCCAGGCACAGCTACAGGGCGGGCAGAGAAGAGATTCAGAGCAGCCCAAGGAGAAGGACTTGGGGGTGTTGGTTAATGAGAAAATGAACATGAGCCGGCTTCAGTGTGCGCTCGCAGCCCAGAAAGCAACCGTATCCTGGGCTGCATCAAAAGGAGCGTGACCAGCAGGTCCAAGGAGGTGATCCTGCCCCTCTGCTCTGCTCTTGTGAGACCTCACCTGGAGCATTGTGTGCAGTTCTGGTGTCCTCAACATAAAAAGGACATGGAACTGTTGGAACAAGTCCCGGGGAGGCCATGAGGATGATCAGGGGCTGGAGCACCTCCTGTATGAAGACAGGCTGAGAAAGTTGGGGCTGTTCAGCCTGGAGAAGAGAAGGCTGCGTGGAGACCTCATAGCAGCCTTCCAGTATCTGAAGGGGGCCTATAGGGATGCTGGGGAGGGACTCTTCATTAGGGACTGTAGTGACAGGACAAGGGGTGATGCTCCATCCCTGGCAGTGTTCAAGGCCAGGTTGGATGAAGCCTTGGGTGAAATGGTTTAGTGTGAGGTGTCTCTGCCCATGGCAGGGGGGTTGGAACTAGATGATCTTAAGGTCCTTTCCAACCCTAACTATTCTATGATTCTATGATTCTATGTTAAACATTTTCACAAGGACTGATTCCAAGCAGAAATTTACCTATCAGCTGGTGACATTAAGTCTTTTGCTACTGTCACTAAATTGTCTCTTTTTTTTCTGCTACATTATTTTCCTGTAAAAAAAAAACCCACAACATTTAATTCTTTTGAAGTACATGGATAATACCAAACAGATTATACCACATTGGCCTATTTTTATATGAAGATCAGGATCCAACCTTAATGCCTTTGCCTCAGCAAAATAAGAACTCTCATTGTGTTCTGTGGTTGTTTTTCTTCCTGCTACAACTTTTTTGCAGTGTTAAATTAACTGAATGGCCTTTGTGAACAAAATCAGTATAACAAGTTGTATTTTTCCTGCCAGCATGCCGGCCTTCTTACTTGTGGAGTCTAAGAAATCTTGCACTCAGGCTTTCTTTTTTATCTTCTACCAGGCGCACGCTTATGCCATGGTTGTTACTCAGTCTATTCCCACCTTTCTCCTTGAAGGGCTGTACGTTAGTAAGCAGGTCTACCTGATGGATTCTCATTAAGCTGCAGCTTTTGTGAAGGTTTCACTGCAACTGCCGTTTATCTCACAACTGAAAGGGTAAGACAGGTGGATTTTAAGCATCCTTTTTCTGTCTCTAGTGCTTTCACTCACAGTATCTGCTACAAGTTTTTAGCAAGTTATTAGGAGCAGTCATCAAACAGAGGGATATACTGGGGTCTACAAAGAGTCTTAAAAATCCAGGGTTGGATACAGGAAGGCGCAGGGAGATTTAAAATCTTTGGTGTCAACAGAATTTGAGGACGCTTGGTGTACCAGAGAATCTGGTAGCTAATGCAGCTCAGACCACAAACACATTACTGCTTATCCCAGAAGAGGTGGAAACAAATCCCGTGCCTGGCTGGTATGGCTTCAGTTTGTATTTTAAGCAAAAAACAGCAACTAATGATTTTCTACAGAACTGTAAAACCACAGAGAAAAAGCAAATTGCACCAGTATCACTTGTCTGGAGCCCAATGACATCCTCTAAGAAATTAAAATCAATCTGCAAAGCCTTTTTTATTTATTTATTTTAATAAATCCCACAAAAAAGTTTAAATCATGGGAGAAAATTCAAGCAATAAATGAACATTTGAATTTCAGCTTACAAATAGAAAGTACAGTTGCCAGCACGCTAACATCACCTGCAGTTCTCTGACTCTTTCTGCAATATACTTTTTAAAGTATAGCAGGTCCTCTGAGTTTTAATGTTTGAGAAACACAGACCTTCCACTGTTATTCATGGAAACATAATAGTCCCAGAGAATTCAAACAGCCTTTATGCATTTTTCAGCTGTAACTATAACCATGCTGCTCTCATTATGTTTGAAAGGTGCTACTGGTATCTTCAGGTCTCCATGTCTTAAATACAAGTAATTTCCCAGAAGGTGGCAAAATCTTTCTCCCAGTAAAGGAATCATTAAATGCAACCACTGCAGCATAAAATAAGCAAACAACCACCCTTTCTTTATCAAGTTATTTAATACAACATGCTTCTGTGAAGCTTCACACAAACTAAAGAAGTTTGTGTGCACACAGATATAAAAGTACGTGTGATTGTGTGACCACACAAAAGGTTATTACCATTCTGTACTAGTGTCCGTCTCAAACCCAGATGCTGAAGCTCTCCAGGGGTACACTATAACTGCAGATTCAGCTGTGGAAATGAGTACAGTTCAACAGCCATTATCTGTGGCAGGGTTAAGATGACAATGCAAAACCCCTGACAACCTTTCATCTTTCTGATGTGATAGCACATATTTATAAGGAGCCCAGGAATAACTACTACTATATTACAAATGCACTAATAGGGAACAGCCAGCAGAGTTGTTTATAACTCAAATAATATGCCTAATATATTCACAGCAAATAATTTGGGAGATACAACATAGAAATACACCAGACTGAAATCAATGATCCTGCTGAAGCTGGAAATCATCTCAGGGACCACAACCGCAAACTTCAAAAGGTCCGTGCCTGTGCCTTATTTTATAAAATGCTAGTATTTCCCTTTGGCTTCAATGGAAATATTCACTGTATCAGATCACACAGATGTCTAAATCAGTGCTGGATAAGTTCCCAAAAGCTGAACAAAGCAGCTACCAAGATGGACTAATTATATACTCCAGAACAGACAATTCAAGAAGCCAAAAAAAGATCATTTTGTAAGAAAACAAACTTCACCCAGAATTTAGGTATGAACAGCATCTACCCATATTAATACCCTGCAGAATTACAGATTTTTATATTCTTCACCTAAACCTGTCTGCTGCAGTATTCAGAATTGATCTAAAAATTTGCAGTGCCCTTCCCATTTTTTTATCTCCTTTTCCCTATATATGACCAGTGATAGATGAGATACGCTAAAGAATAAGTGCTCACATTTAAAATGCACATTTTCAAATGAAAGGCTTTATTTTGGGGGTACAAGTTACAACTCCATCTGCACATGAATTACTGGTTCAAATATTAACATCTGAATGGAAATGACCTGATTTATGAGTATGTGGCAGGTTGCTAGCTATGCAAGTGCTGAATCCACATCCTCAGTTCCAAGGGTAGGCAAATTCAATGAAGCTGTATCTTAGCCAGGAAACATGTTCCTTAAATATCTGTAATCATTGATGAGGAGATGCAATTCCAAAAGGCTAGAGATGGCTTATTCTAAAGTAGATATAATGGAAGCTTGGTGCACAGGTTTGTTATAAGCAATATTTTGGCACTGGTCTTAACTTTTTTAATGCCAGAAAGAAAGCAAATTAGATTAAAAAGCCAGTTTCAGGAATACAGGCATTCTCCATTCTAGAAAAAGCACACAGACTGCCCTCTTTTTGTAATATAGTTCAACTGCAACTGACTTGTCTTTGGTTTTAATCTGACATTTACAACCTCACCTTCTATGGTCACACACTTTGGAGCTGAGGCAATGACACCTAAGTGCCGTTTATTAAAGATAGAGAACTTTTGCTATCTCTCCTTAAGTCACTGTGTCAGGGTAAGAGTCTACTGAAATGCAATAAAAGGACAAAGTAGGACATTAAGCCTGTAGAAAAATTAAACAAACTTCACAGTGTCAGTGACATAAGGAAGAGTATGTCTGAAGAGAGAAACGTAAGAAAGCATATTCGTGTATCAGCAGATCATGAAGTGTCTGAGACCTAACAGTAAAAAATGGATCTGTGATGATTTAGGTTGCATTTTGGTTTTCAGTAAAAGTGTTCTTGCAGTCAGCTGGGGATGCCCACACAAAATTATCATCTACAAATACCCTGATAACTGGCAAAACTAAGTATCCCAACACGACTCTAAGGGCTGCCACCCAACAAGACTCACTTTATAGCTTTGATTCAAGAGGGCAAAGGAAAGAGTATAACTTCCAGCAGTCCTCAGGACACAGTAGCAACCTCCCTCAAAAGAGTGGGAACAGGGAGAGATCAGGATAGCTTTCCCTGGTACCCCAACACCTGAAAGAACAGGTGTCAGGATACCACAGCATTGCCATGAATGCAAGGGGAAGAACATAAACTGTATTCAGACTTTGACTATCAAAGGCACATGGTCAGTATAAACTTCTATAAACCCCTTTCTAATTAGCTTTGAAGAGAAAAAATAATGATTAAGCCCATTTATCCAAACTTAATAAAATTATGTGCGTTTGTTTCAAATATTATGTTAAGAAATGTTGACCATTTTCCAGTTAAGAAATTAGAAGCCTGCCAATAAAAACAAAGGGAAAAGAAAAAACAAGATTATGAGAAATAGTTTCCATAGTTCCTGAACACTTTTTATAAGAAAATAAAGGTTATTATTAAACAGTCAATCTGTCCCAACTCAGAAAAAAAACAAAAACACAAAAGGATGACTATCTCTTTTCTACTGGTTTGATATTCCCAGTGTATTTTCCAGCTTCTTTTTCTGTTTAACCTTGGCAGGATACAAAAAACACAAAGGCTGAAAGACAACATTATTTCATTGCACCTTCGTAAGGAATAATGATGGTTTCCAGTTTTCATCTGTTCAGATTTTTAAGAGCTGATATATATTATTATTAGACCTTAGGAAGATTGGAATTGCTGTATTCACACTAGCCCAGTGTAATTTCAAAGTGAACAATCACCATCCTTCTCATACACAGACAGATCTATAAATAATTGTAATGTAAAATTACATGGATGTAATGTAAATATAAATACACAATTCCATGAATAGACACCTAATGCTGAAACACACTCACTGAATCACCAAGGGAAGCAAGGAGAAACTTCCCTCCTGTTGAAGCCTTGCTTCACCACTCAAGTACGTGAGAACACTTTGATCTAACAAAATGTCATGCGGCCCTCAAGTAAGTGAGAAATTGTTTCTTATGTAGGGGAGTGGCAAGTTGCATACATTGGAGGGAGAAGACATTAAGTCTGACTGGACTGTCGACGATGGCTTTGCTCTGATGCATACAGGGATGCAGGAAGACAGACTCTCTAATGAGGCGTACATCAGAAGCTAGATACAAGGAGAGATGCCTTTCAGAGTTAATCTAGGTATTAGCAGATTAAGTATGGTTTTCTCATCCTTCCCTCACCTGTGTCTTCAGTTGTATTGTCTTTTAAGAATGCTGCATGTACTGTATTTGCATTTTATGCAGAATTAAGAGGATTTTCAAAAGAGACTACTAATTACCACGCATTCTTCATCTGTGAGTACTGAAAACTTGTAAAGCATCGTGCTGAGGCACTTAAACTCATGCTCCTGCACCTTGACATGTTGAGGTTTGGCAGTTTTTTTTTGAGATACACACAGGGTGAAAGAGTGTACTCTTCATTCCAGCGCTGGTACCAAAATGATAAGGAAAAGAATAAATGCCTTTCAGTGATCAATAAGAAATTGGAAGTTCTCATGCACCAAGATAATGGGAAATACAAGTGAATAAGATATTTAGGTAGCCACACACTAAATTAATAATTCTTTTACATTCCATGTTTCACATTGCATTTCTTACTTAACCAGAAATTCATGGAGATACACGAAACGTAAGGATATTGGAAAGTTTACTTCTTTTTAATACACTAATAATTAATTTTATTAAAAATATGTATATACAGAAAGACCAAGTAATTTGCTGGAGACAGCAAAGAAACACTATTGCAAGAAATGAACCCGAACTATAGTATGCAGGTGCTGTACTTCATCCACAAACTTTATGTTTTGTCTGTGATGTCAAACATTTTAAAGCATAAAAGCTATCATAAGATCTTCTATTTGGTGTGAGTGAACACTGTAGAAAAGAAAAAAAGTATTTATGTTCAGAAGACTCTAAATGCATCTTTTTTTCATGCCTGAAGAGGTCTGACACTTGATGAGGCTGAATCAGGTGATGCTGTCAGACAGACTTCACTCATACAAAGCTAACAGTCATGTACTATGACTGTGCCCCAGTTAAGAGTTTTATCTTCTTAGGGGTGTTTGCATTTCTGAGATGATTTGTGATGTTAGTGAAAGGATCACAGCACTTCAAAGCACTTGCCCTCTGTGGAGTATCGGCTATTTTCACAGGAGACCAACAAACATATTAGCTAGATGCAAAGATGAGTTATCATGTTCCATTTATCAGAACTGATATTATTTCAAAGTTCTGAAAAGAACAATTTTTGGAAAATACGTACTAGTTATCTCTCAGATATTTCGCTATGTTTAATGTATAGGTTACCTCATTACAGGAAAGTGTTCATTCTTGCATTTATCCTTTATCTGAACAAGTACATTGAGATACAGGAGACTGAAATCTCAATAAGATAAATGCACATATTTCCTCACATTAAGAAAATATGCAGATTTACGCTGACAACTGACAGCTACAAAGTTACAAGAATAGTAAACCTCTATTAAATGAACTACAGCACTAATTAAATACTGCCTACAAAATTCACCAGTCACAGCGGACAGGCATAGCACTAACATGCCAAGAAAAGCCTTCTCCCACCCAACTGCTGCTGAAGTACTTCATTGATCTTAGAGATCCTGCCATAGACTGGCATATTAGTTCACTGCTCTGAAATGACTACAGAAAACATCTTTTTTTCCTGTCAGCTTCATTCTTGGTTTCTCTAGTGAGCATATCAACTCAGCGAGCAAATATTCTGAATTACACCACCGTGATTTTCTTGCACTTACTACTTCCCCAGCTTCTAGCAATTCATTTCACTGCAGGCCACCAAATCCATGAAGATGATCCAGTAGAAAGCGGGTCTTTTTTTCATCTGATCCATATCACCCTATCCAAGCATGAAATAATTCCACAAATATGAGCTATATATAGCACAAGATGAAAATATTCTTATGTGGTACTTCACATGGTTGGCCTGAATCTCATTAAATATGAGTAGATACAGCACACAGTAACCCAGGGAACTAGCTATTGAGGTAGCACTCATACTACCAAATGATAAAGGTGGAGGTCTCAAGTCAGCCCGAATACCACCACAGCTAGATAGATCTCTGCCGCCATCCTGATAGCCAACAACTTATTCATGGAGATTTTGGCAGCTTCACTTGGTTACATCAACAAATCTCACTGTATCTCACTTGATTTGCTATTGATTTCTCAGAGGGTACATTTGAAGTAGCAATTTTAGTGATAGATCTTCCGAGTGGAAATACAAGGCAAAAAAACCAAACTTTTGCTTCTAAGTGGGACTCTAATAAACTGAATTGTGGGGATTTTTTCTGAGGCAAGAAAATCTTTGCAGGAAATCTGTCGTTTTGGAGTAAATGCAAATAGTTTCAAAAAACATCTGCTTTACTAGAAATTGAACTATTTAAAATTCCAACACCCGACTATTAACAGATCTGAAACCAGGTATCTTATCTTAAACCTAGCATATTTGTGAAAGCTGTCATATTTGCTGACATACCAGAGACTGAACTGTGGAGTTGTTGAAGCAAAACAAAATGAATGCTGATATAGCCCCAGCTAATAATCCTATATCAAACTGCAAGCAGATTCTTTCTACATAAGCCATAAAGCAAATTCCACATTCAGTTGTTAATTGGTATTATGGCATTATGACATCTTCTGAAGGAGAGTAAAACTGCTAACATTCAAATAACTTGAATTTTTCCTTTCAATATACTCACACTTGTGGAGTATCTTAAGCTGTTAGTAACAGAGCTGGCTGCTGCATAAACTGTGTTTTAAGATTGAGCATACTTTTTTAATCTGACTTCAGAAGAACATAAACTATAGTGCATAATCAAAATTTTGCATACAAGAAAAACACATGGTTACAGCAGAAACTGTTAATGGGTGAGAGGCAGAGAAAGATACAAGAAAAAGGATCCTTTACCACAAAAAGAAATATCTGTCCTTTTAAAGGCTTCACCCACAGTCTTTCATATGTGTAAACCATAATATTTATTATGACTGCAAACATTTTAAGCATTAATATATTAATGAAAAAATGTGTTGTCTTTATAATGATCTATAAATACAGACATATACTCCAACAACCACTATAAAATTCACTAAAATCAAGGACTTTCCCTAAGAAAGCCCGTACATCCCGACTTTTGTACCACAATTCAATTCTTCATTATTAGATTGCTTATATGTACCAGTGTTTTTTGTAGATTAACATTTTTGATAATTATATCTAAAGTGTAATGTGTAGCAGTATCAAATGTGATTATTTCACATTTACAAAAGTCTGCATATAGACAAAGGTGGGGTTTTCTGGTTTTGTTTGGGTTCTTTTGAAGGAAAGCTACATCTACACTGTTACCCCCTAAATTCATACCATCTTGAGAATTTTAGATGGCAGGTATTCTAAACTTCCTGTACTTTTATAATCATTAAACCAAACACATTTGATGTATAATAATGCCTATTTTGGAACCATCTGAAATTAAAAAGAGCAATCCTAGAACAAATGTGCAAACCAGCTAACAAGTCATCTTCAGAGAATTTCCTTTTCCTTACTTCTCCCCTTGCTCGTGGCAGCTCCAGAAGTCACTGCCAAGGGAACACATAGGAGACACGATACATTTGTCCCTTGTAAACTTGTGTCAGCCCATTTCTAATGTGATAACCTATTTAGTTTGATTAAAATCTGTGAAAGTAACTTTTAAAGCACATCCTGCTATGGAGTTTAATCCTTCTGCAGCAGAAGGGGGAACAGTGAAGAATGTTGATGCTATTTACATCTACCAGCACTCAATAATCACAATGCTTACATTTGGCTGGTATTAAAATTACTTGCCTCCTAGTACTTGACAATGCTTTGTTATTGCTTCAGGTTTCAAAGTTTTATAGAAGTTTCTCTCTCACACACAGAAAGATTCCAGAAAACTAAGCACTGTGGATCCCATATATTAATCTACTGAGATCTGGAGGAAAGCTGCCATGACAAAGAGGAAACACATTTGTCTCTATATCCAACACAAATTAGGTAATGTGGAAAACTATCTGAATTTATTTATTCAATCATTTAAAATGTCATGATTTCAGAGGTAACTTTGCCCAGTTATAGCAGCATGAAAAAGAATAAAATAGAAAGCCAAAGTCATACATCCTTTTCTAACACTAACCAAAAATATAACTTAATGCAAATAGATGCAAAACTTTCCTTATTTCTTGTTACTGTAATGGAAGCTCTGTTTTCCCACAATGCCCTGTTTGTGACCTAGCTCTTTAGCTCACTGTATATCAATTAGCTCATTCTCCCCCCCCCCCCCCCAAACCACCACCATATTCCATGATTTTCTGTTGCTGTATATTCTCATTTTTGGACAAACGTGTAAGTATTAAGTTGATGCAACAGTTATAAATAAAAACCTCTGAGAAGTACACACAGTCTTTTACTGTCACTGCTCTTTGAACTAAGATTTTCAGTAATATTCATGGTAAATTTTTAGAATGGATGACAATTTAGCTTGATAAGTAATTTCAATTTGCTACAGTATTTCAGAATTTAGAAATAGACATCCACTTTTTCTGATATTCATGTTAAGAGCTATTTAAGTACAAAGAAAATAAGTATGCACCTACTTTCTCAGTATTCTCTGAACAACTTAAGCTTCTGTTTACTTTAAATAAGATTTCTGCAAAATTGAATTGCAGTAATTCTTGCTTGCAAAATGTGGATTTTACTGCTTCGTTCTTTGGACTTGCATTTCATATCAGTTGCCCTCCTTTAACAGTCACAAATCATTAGTTTCAGTGTATTTACTTCTGGGCTTGCAGATGTGTAGCTCACATGAAGTTGAAGTAACTAACGTGAAATTCAGAAGGCAGTTGCAGACAAAGGAAACTAGTGACAAAAAAACAACTTTGTTTTCTCCCTTAGTAATACTGACTTCTAATGAATGCAATTTATTCAAAGTTGCTTCCCTCTTCACCAAAAGTCTGAGGTTTAGGAATGTACAGCTTTGAGAAAAACAAATTAGCTCAGAATTTTAGCTGAAAAATCACATTGTGGCATGTGATGTCAGGTTGCATCAGTCTTGCTTTACAGCATGATACAATTCACCAGGAGTGACACAATCCAAAGTGACTTTGCACAATGCAATGTGCCAGCTAAAAAACTGAAACAAATAACTTTTATGAACGTAATAGCTTAGGCAAATGTACTTCTGAGAAATAAAACGCACTACCTTCAAAAACCAATAAAGAAAAAGAAAAAAAGAGATACAGCTTATAGCAAAAATGTTTATGTATACCATGCAGTAACGATATACAGACCAGAGACTGCTAGGGATTTTATTACTTCTCCATGTCATCTACACACTAGTGCAAATCACACACATCTGTCATCTGCCAACTGTCTTTGTATGCGTGAAACCAATGAAAATCTAATCCAGTAGAAACACAAGCGACCATTGCCAATTCACACATGCACCCCTACTTTCTTACATCCATCAAAAGCTCTCCAGATACGACTGAGATCAAATACCACCTAAAATCATTCCCTTATTAACGGAGTTTCTACATACCTCACACACAAAGGCTATTTGGAATTTTGACAGCGTAGTTTGCTCTGATTTCCCTTCCTATATCAGGCTTCTTGCTCACTGATTTTTGAAACAGGAAGCTTACTTCCCTCTATCTCTTTGTGATACTGACTCTACTTTTATTAAGGTATCAGGCATAATGCAGAGATAAGAATAAGGTTCACAGGAGGGCTGCTCGGTCAAAATAGCAAGTCATGCATGCCTAGTTAAAAGTTAATGGATGTATTATTTCTGTTCTTTTATTTCTCCTCGTGCAAAGAGTTTCTTTGTGTCCTCCCTCCACCTAAACCCACAATTTTTCCAATTAGAAAACTCAAGTAAAGCAAAATTCAAAGTTTGTATAGTAGCACAGAGTGTGATTCCACTGCAGATAGGTGTAATAGGCATCAGGTCAAATGTTGAGATGAATTGTGCTTGACATCTTTCAGAGACATTCTTGCATATCTGAATTGCAGAATGTGCTCCATGCAACTTAATTCAATTGATAATAGAGGCTTCCTACTGACCACGACACCTTTCACATGTACAATCATTTAAGCACAATGGGATTTTTTTCATAGAACATTTCTGGAAACCTAATGACTTAGAGATTATATTAGGAGTATGACACAATATAAGGTTAAAATCTAAGTGTTATCTTTAGCTTTCTTGGAAAAAGAGCAATTTTTATGAATTTTAACAGATCTTTCAGAATCATTCTTAACACAATACAGTTACCAGTTACCTGCACACTGCTAAGACACTAAATGTGTTCAGTAAGAGTTAGAATTTGACAGATATTTACAGATAGGTACTCTACCTGTAGATAAACAGGAAGCAATTGTATTTTCCATTACCTACATGGGCTCAGTGGAAAATGTCCTACATTGCATCTAGAAATACTACTTGCTATTAGGACCTCAAATGCCAGCCATAATCTACACATCTGTAATTAACCAATCAACACTTACTTTTCATAAGACATAAGAAACCATTTTCCATATATGATCTAAAAAAGCGAGCATTGAATTCTAAAGCATCATATGACTTTTAAACTGCTATCCCTAACTTTACTCCCACCTGTAAATCAAAAACTAGAAAATGTACCAATATTTAATGCATTGCAGTGTAAAAATTTAAAATCAGATTAGAAAACATGGTTGCCATGGTACCCGAGAACCACTCCATGCAAAGCAATATCACAAATGCAAAAGAATTGAACCTTACAGCAGGCATGGTATAATTTTTAGATAAACTTAAGAAGAAGCTGTAAGAATCTTTCCAGGTCAGACTGATGGCTGGATGGCTTCTTGTTCTGTAATTTCAGGAAGCTGCATCTCTCTGTCTATAACTGCTTCAAACTCTAACAGCTGAAATGTTCCTAGGGTGAAATCTTGATGTTATATGAGGCAATGGGGGTTTTACCACTGACTTCAAATGAGACAAGGTTTCCCCTTGGCTCTTTGAAGATAGATGGCAAAAGGAAGCATTTAGGGAGAATGGAGATGTCAAGCCAAGAGGGTCAGGCTAAACTGTAATATGGCACTCATCTTCTCTCACAGAAAATGTTCACGCAGTCTGTTTTTACAAAAGCTACTTCTCTGAATCCCCTGAATTAAATTTAAGGGGAAAAGGCTCACAGACAAATGAGGCTAATTTCTATTTCACAGTATGATTTTAGGTGCTGTGCACCTTATATTCTTTGCCCCAGGGGCATCACTAAGGAGAGAGAAGAGCAAAGAAAGAAACATCAGGAACATGCTGGCAAATAAAAGTCAGGAATAACAGGTACTAAAAAAAAAACAAAAACAAAAAACTAACCCAAACTAACATAGTTTTCCTTGCCATTTTGTGCCAAAAATGGCATCTTTTTATTGTTCTTATAGGAACACTGCATCGGAGAACTCCTTCTTCTTAAATCACTAAAATTTGATTCACAGAGACATCTAAGTTGTGCAAGAAAAATCTACTCCTAAGAACCCCCTTGACATTAAATTACTCTTCAGAAGTCTGGGCTAGGCTTTCAAATTGTTTAACACCCACTGCTTTCTGTTCTGGCAGCTGAATTAGTGGTCAGGAGAGCAAGCTGGCCAATTTTCCGGGTTTTTTTTAACCTGGTCAAAAGACCATAAGTTCAACACTTTTTAAAACTTAGTCATTTCAGCATGACTAAATATTAGAAAGGTTGTTTTAAAAAAAGAACCCTGTTGCCAGCAGTTTGCTCTGTGCCATTTATATATCTTGGCCTGAGAGCACATTAATAGCCCGAGCTGAATCTGAACATGAAAAGCAGACTCCTATTTTGCTGTGTCGCCAAGAGGCAGCGCTCTGCCTCCCGCTGCACTTCTTCATTACGATTCCTGTGCTCATCCAGGAGGAGCAGATGTGGCCAGCATGCAGGTTTAAAGAGGAAACAGGCAGCAGCTTCGATGCTTCAATGCAATTATTTACTTCGACACACTCCTAAACCAGACTTCTGATGGCATCAAGTACCACTGAATGGTTCATACACGAAAAGAATTTCAGAAAGCCAACAAACAGGGAACTGGCCCAGACAGGTGACTTGATTGCTGTTATTCTGCAACCCAAGGGGATTGCTGAGCCCGAGGAAAGATAAAGGAGCCTTTTGTAGGTACTTGCAATAACACAGCACACATCATGTAATACCTTTCACTAAGAAGTGAACCACCTCTGCTGCTGGGGTTTGGTTTTGAAAGAATTATCACACTTTATCACACAGAAAATCGTCACTGGTTTAAATAAGGCTTTTACGTAGCTAAATTCCCCTAAAACCAGCATTTTAACAGACAAAAAAAAACCAACATATCTTCAGGAGTTTCACTCCCTCAATCATTTATTTTGCCAAGAAAAATTAGGCACTGTACTGGGACAGCAGCAAAATAAGTTGCCTCAAGTTGTGAACTGCTGAGACAATATCCTGATACCAAACTTGAAGGGCTGCATTCTTTGCTGCTCAGATGTTTCACCTCCTCTCCCTACAGCCAGATCCCACAGAGCCACCTTTTGCTCATCACTTCCTCCTCCATCAGGGAGGCAGAAGGTGAGGAACAGCAGCTGCAGGGTGTTGGGGTTCATCAGAGCGCTCTTGCACAAAAATCACCATCTTTTTAAACACTGCTTGGTATGACCAGAATATGCATCTGCAAGAAAACTGAACACAAAACAATGGCAATGCCTTGCTCTCTGGGAGATCCCTTCTCTTACTGGCAATTTCCTCACAATTTTTCCCCTTCTGTCCTCCAGATGTTTGGTGTCTCTGCACCTAAAAGACCTCAGAGCTTTTGCCAGCCAGGAGCCAAGATCCCAAGCCAGTTCCTTTGTGGCAATGCAGTATTGAGGGGCTCACGGGATATGGAGGAGATGAGGTTGTGACAGGTATGTAGTGCAGTCTCATTTGCAGCAGGAAATGGCATCTTCTAAGGTGTTTAAGGCACTATAAGAACATTCCGTCTCCCATGGGAAGAAAAAAAAAAAAGAGGATTTTTTAGGAACTGAACTGGAAATGAAATGTAATTTCTTGAAGTCACTAGACCAGTTGAGATACCATTGAGACTGCTTTTGAAAGATCACCTATTTTATCTGTTACTTTTACAGTTCTTCATACTGCTTTTTTTCTGGAAAATAAAGTACTGTGGGAGAACAGAACTGCAATAACATCTAAGAACTGTCTTTACTAACCTTCAGTGTGCTGATTTTGGCAATACACTTCTACTTGTAACACAAAAGGAGAGTAAATGTGATGAGTTACCAGCAATGAAATAATGCCTGTCCACAGGCCATGTATTCTCTTTGTACCAAAGCATATATCTTTGAATATCACACAACCCTCCCCTGTTTCTACAGATGAGAATAAGGCTCAACTTCACATTTCTGGGTTTAACTAAAGGCTGTAATAGTGCAATACTTGTTTTTTAGGGGGTGTCAACAAACATTTCAATTTCCACTCTTCTTTTCCCTGTTGCCACTCAGCCTACTCAGAAAAGTTTGATGAGGTTCAAATTAATTCCATTTTCAAGACTGCGTTCAACAGCACTTAAAAAGTGATACTATTAACTATTCATTTTATCCAAAACATTTCATATTAACAATAATCTATCATAGTGCACAATCAGTATTAAAATCTAAGCAATAGGCACCTTGGAATAAATGAAATGGCACACTTGACTAACCTTGAAACCTGCTGTATAGATTAAAAATGCTTTTTTGCCTTGAACACTTCAGTTACTTCACTTTCTTTATACTCTTCAGATCTGAACTGTATTTCTTACTTTCACCTCATACACTTGATTGTATTAAAACAGGCACTGAAAGTACACTTGATCGCTGCATTCACCTCCTTTGAAGTCATCAGCTGGTACTTGCACAGAGGTTCTCAAACCTTTACCAGTGAACATATTAAATCAATGCTAATGTAGATATTGAGAAATTTATCTAGGTGGTACATTTTGAATTTTTATCTAAAGAAATTTACTACTCATTTACCTAACCCCAATTTTAATGCTGACCTCTAAGTTTAAAACTGAATAATTTATAGTGTTTCAGTGAGGGTATAGAATATTGTGCTTAGTAACTACAGTATAGTGTGAATTGTGATTACAGTCTAGAATGAAAAACTTCTAACAAACTTTTTTCTATTAAGTTTCCTATTGTGGGGAAAGGGGAAAAAAAACATCAAACCAGGGAACTACTTGCAACAAGATATTACCAAAAGCTTGTAATTTACAGGGCACAGGGGAGAGATTAAAGTGAAGATAAAATGGACATAACATCCAACACAGTGATACAAGAAAAGAAAGGAGGTAAGAACTGTAACAGAACTGAAAATAGACACACACCTTTGTGTATGCACACAAGTGTAAGCAACCAAAATCATATCAACAACAAAAGGGCACTTGAAACAAGATAACAAACAAAATCAATGTAAGGTCACTTTAAGTCCAAACAGAAATGAAATAAAATAAAAATCAATACTATTAAAAGGATTAAAAAAAATAGGCTGTGTATATCTACATTTCCCTTTTGTTTTTTAATTGACTTCAACATCTAGAGCAAGCAACAGAGGTCACAGTGCTGCAGCTGGCTGCACAGCAATTTTTTGCTATAAGGAATGATTTCAAATTTGTTAATTTACCTCATTAGAAAGCAAACAGTTTTATCAGACATGAGCACAAAAGCCTTTGACATTCTGAACCCGTGTAGAATGCACTGGCGTCTGGTAGCCAGTGAGCAGATTTGCAGTTCCCAAGCAGTTGGCGTGTTTGTTAGGAGATAATTAGTATACTACGTGCAGACCCACCAGACTCCCTTCCTGCAGGAAGTCAGAACAGTCATGTCTGCTGGGGAAGAGGCCTTGGAAATCTTAATGCACTACTCGTACCTATAAATGAATTTATTCTTGCAAATGCAATTGGCTCCAGGTACCCATAGATCGGTCATATTTCCCTCATTGCTGCTCTTCCAGCTTCTCTGGTTACTGCTTCCAAACCCTGAGGTGTACTGGTGTGTAAGAGAAATGCATAAAACACGAAGTGTACAGGACAACAACCCTGTTCTGCCTCCTGTCTTCCATGAAGTAGCAACATACTTGGGTCCAGTAGAAGTCGGGACCTTCGGCTTTACAAGAGGGTATAAGATGAGAATGGTTATTTTGACAAGCAAAAATAGAAAAGGAAAATAAATTACAGGAAGAAGGGTCAGAGCTCATAATTAAAAGCTATGGTTCTTCACATATTCTTATCTTAGAGGATAAAAGTATTCGCTCATGTTCAGAGATGCACACTCTGTCCTGGAAATCAGTTCCAAGCCTCAGCTTATTTGCAAGTCCTTTTAGGCAGCTGATTCCTGGCACTATCTGACCAAACAATGACTAATTGTTACTGACTTCCCAGATGGTCATTCTAATAACTGGAGAAGGGCAACCAACCTAGCAATCAGGTTTCATTTATTTGAAGACAGCACAACAGCTGTCTTTTTCTTTCCTACACACTCAGAGCTATCTGTTGTTCCAGTACTCTCATGAGCATGCAGCAAATAGAGCTCCAATGAGCTGGAAAGGCCTGCTTTAGGTGATGCTTTACAGAGTGCTCGCCTCCTGCTCCTCCTTCCACATCACATCTCTGTCCACTACAGTTGCACAGAAATTTTTGTTGTGAGAAGTGGCTTAAATGCACGTGCTATCTCCAGCCTATTCAAAACATTTCAGTTCAAAGGCAAGCACCTTCTGAGGGAAGCATACAAACATCACACAGAAAGCAGTAACAGAGTCTCTGCAAACCAACAGTTCAGTTCAGTTCCTTCTCACTCAGCTTGGGATGAGCTGGCTAGTTCCCCAAACTGACAGCAGCCAGGTAGCATGAGGCCGTGGCAAAGTAGCCAAGCAGTATCTGAGGTGTGTAATGAATAACAGAGTCAAGATTCTAATTTAATCAGCCTCACAGAAGTTGGGATACCAAGTGTGAACATAGGAGTGTTTTTAGCCGAGTGTGAACTGCAGTGGATTCTTCTGAGCTATATTCATCAGGGCCAGAAAAGCTCAAACCCTAATTCAGTTAGCTGGCCTCTATCATAATACCTTTACAGGGACCAGAAGGGCATTGAGTCTGTCTGTTCCTGCAGATCCTGATTATCATTTTGTAAGAAAGGCATAAATAGCTCAAACAGGCTTTTCCTGACGAATATTACAGCAATGGAAAACAAGAGAGATCAAACATTGCCTGGTACAAACTATTCTGGCTTAAAGGCCAAATAAGTCAGAGGAACCTTTGAGGCAGAGACAGTCTGGCACAAACTATATCAGATATAAATGCTGAAAACTGAAATGATGTTTTCCTGAACCACTTTGGCCACAGTAGAATTAAAACTCTTTCAACTGTGTGTTTATACATAAGCAGAAAAGTCATTTATATCCTAACCGTCTCTTCTGACTGTGTTATGGTCCCCAGCTTCCACAAAGTTCAGCAAAACACTAATTTCACAGAGTTATCAGTCTAGTATCTCAAGTGAGATATCAGATCTCCACCATGGAGTTTTATTTTGTCACATTTCTTTCCATGTCTTTCTAGTCTAGCTTTCTAGACAATGTATTTTGGTCCCTTATTAGCCCAGAAGCAGCAGGCTTAATAGACCATATGTAGAGCAGAAGACACAAAAAACCACACCTTGGAAGTGTGGCAAGAGGAGCTTGTTCACAGTACAACCTAAAGAAGCCACCCCAGCCATCATCACACTGCACTATTGTAACTGAAAATCCAGTTCCTAGCGGTGCAGGCAACAAAAGCTCATACTGGCTAGCTTTACCCCATGGCTAGAATTTGGATTATTCTGCAAATCCTGTAAGAGCAGAGTTCCTCTACTAATCACAGAATGCAGCTCTACCACTGGAAACCATCCCCTGTAATAAGTCTCCTGTGACCTACCCTACATTAGCCATTTGAAGAACAATTACAATGGTAAATGCTACAAATAGCTAATCCCAACACACAGTTTCCTTTTTGTTTCTTTTCCTCCCAAAAAAAATACCAGACCAGTGGAGTCAAGATCGGTAACAGAGAGAAATTCCATAGTACTGCTTTTGCTTAAGTTTTTAATTGCTGTCATTTTGAAAACATGAAAATGGCAGCACAAATTGTTTCTGAAATCCTTTGACTGTAAAATACTCTTCTTTAATTACCAAGAGATGAATTGACAAATAATAGAAAAAGTTTTTTGTATACCTGCAAAAAAACCTAAATTTTGATGTATATTATATGTATTGCTTTTTATTTATTTCTTTATAACACGCCTTATGAAATCACATAAGTACATAACACTTACCAGAACTGGGATATCCTGAATCATAAAATCATGGAATTGTTTGCATTGGAAAGGACCCAAAGAAAAGAAAGATCACCTAGTTCAAACCCCCCTGCCATAGGCAGGGACGCCTCACACTAAACCACATTGCCCAAGGCTTTGTTCAACCTGGCCCTGAACACTGCCAGGGATGGAGCATTTACCACTTCCTTGGGCATTCTGTGCCAGTGCCTCACCACCCACACAGTAAAGAACTTCTTCCTCATATCCTTTTTTATAAATACACACACACACACACACATATATACGAAGTTTCTAAAACTTTGAGATTCAGAAATTATTCCACCCCTTTCTAGCATTTAACCAGGATAATGTATAGCCTCAGCAGGACTCCGTGACTTTCAGTTAATGAAATATTCACTAGTATAAAAAAAAATACAAACATTAAAAAAAATAATAATCACTAATCAGTGCTTTTCTATCCACTTGGCATCTTTATACAAATATTGCTGGTACTAAAGTTTCTGAATTTGGGTCTGAAGAGTGTTTAAGTTATGTAGACCCTGGGTAGGGAGGAGAACATAACCTGAGGATTTTCATCAGGACAGGAATTGACTGTGAAACCTTCAGCTTAGAATAGGAACCTCTATTGACTGGGGTAAGAGTTTAAACTATTAGTATGGGAATGCAAAGATTCAGCACCTCTATAGACTAGGCATGGGAACTGCACTTCACACACTCTAGAAAGCAGCTGCATTTAGGGAGACTGTTAATGCCCAATAAGTATTTATTTCTGCAAAACTATCTCCAAGTAGGAGCCTAACTCAAGCCAAACATATCAGAATCTGAATATGAACATAACCCAATAAAGTGTTTTTATTTTTAAATTATACATTGCATTCAGGATTTTAGAATACATCAAAAATTCTCTTTGTTAGCTCGGATTAATATTTTAAAGCTGGAATTGTGACAAGGAGACAAAAGGAGTATTGTAGCAGATTAATCTAAAAACACCCTTGCCACATTAAAATAGCTTTTAAAAATAAAGGGACAGCTGTTCACAGGATTTAAAGAAGTTGGAATAAATGAAATAACTACACGATGCCTTGATAGCCTGATGTATACACTCCAATGCCACAGATCTCTTTGCACAATATTTACATTTGTTTCTCACTAAGATTAACTGTGTTCTTATTCATTTGCATTTATGACTCAGTTTCAGAACAGCTCTCAGGCCCCCTCCACATCTCAGTTTTGCCTCTAAGCATGAGAGGAGAAAAACAACAGAACCTGTGCCCTGCAAAAGAACAAAGTGTTGCAGAATAATGAGAGGTCAGGCCACTTTTCTTTTTTTCCTTATTTTTTCTCTTTGAGAAACAGTCTGAGCACTGTTAGATTTTCAAATTCTACTTGCACAATAAAAGAAAAGCAAAGGTTTTCTGCAAGCTCCTTTGATTAAGTTAAATAGTAAGTGTTCTACCCTGTGAGTGTATCCAATTGCCCAAGGGAATCCTACAAATGTCGGCACTCAATCTAAGGATAGCTCACAGCACAAAGGCCACAACTCTATTAAAAGCTAGCACACAGACAAATGTGACTGCCAGCTACAGAGGAGAATTAGCATATTGTCTAAAATGAAGTTAGGTCAAACACAAACCACATTTTATCCCAGCTGGTTAGATAATTGTTTTGATTTTAGGGCTAAAAGTTCACCCATGTAGCTTCCTCAAAACAGATTCTTTGCTCCAAATCCTATGCATGTCGTACATGGGTGAGGTAAAGAAAGTTCATGGTGTCACAGGAAGAAAATCTGAGAAGACCTTGGCTGCTTCCGCCACCTCAAGCAAGCGCAGGGATGTCTTCTTAAAGGCGCCCGATGACACCAGAACCTGCAAATGACCCTGACATCTATCATGCAAAACATTCAGCCAACTGCTGGAGGTTCACATGAGGCATTTGCTTACTTCTGTAATTGCTGCAAACTAGTCATTGAGTATTTCACCACAGCAGAGTCTTAACATCATACAGCTGACAGCATTACCCCTCAGCCTCCTTGGCACACGGAATTACTGTTCCTGAAGCGGAAGGCCAGGTTGGACGAGGCCTTGGGTGATATGATTTAGCGTATGGTGTCCCTGCCCACGGCAGGGGGGTTGGAACTAGATGAACTTAAGGTCCTTTCCAACCCTAACGATTCTATGATTCTAAGGGCTGTGAAAAGGGGGTTTTCCCTAGGGAGAAGAGAACTGCACATTCTCTGTCAGTCTTGGGGACTGCTCCTGTCCCAGCAGCAGGCTGATAGTGAGGAGGTGAAGATGACCTCACCATCAATCCCTCCCATCTCCTGCACAGACAAATAGGCACATCTTGCAGAGGGGAGCAGGTCTTCTTTTAGCACAGCATCAGGCTGAACACTTACTGACTGTGAAGTATTACAGGTACCTTCCTGTGCCAAGCTGCTGAGTTATCATAGGTGGATCTACCCTCACAGCAACAAGACAGACTGGTCTGGAGAGCTCCACCACAAACTAAGTGAGGCTGTGCAGTCAGGGGCTGCACTCACCACTGCCCCTCAAACACCTTTCCTTGTGTGCACTCACACTGTAAGCTGGTTGCATCCTCTGCCAGTGTTGGAGTGCCTGGGACGGTGCCTACACTGCCTCTGTGCAGGCTTTGAACTACAGCTGAGAGACTATTTTGCAGAAAAGTATGGCAGGACATGAATAATTTTAACATTTGGATAGAGTTAAGGACCTCAATTCCATGTCTAGCTGCACAATAAGACAAGACTGTTTAAAGTACTTCAGGTTTTTATCTATTCACAATGATCCATATTTTATTCAAGCGATACAGGTATATTGGCACATGCTCTCAAATTCACAGCAAAAGGGATTGTACTCCATCTCTGCTAATAAACGTTTCATCAGTTTACCCTTCAGAAACATACGATTTTGTCTGCTTGCAAAATTACTACTAGAATATTGATCCATACAAGCAGTGTTTTGCTCTGAACTTATTCATTAGAAAAGGATTAAGGTGGGCAGCGGAAACAAAGCCAACATTCTTTGAAGTATAAGCAGTATGTTAGAAATTAAGCAGTACAAGAGTGAGTCAGAGGGTAGAACAGATCGATGGTAAAATTCAAATGAATGCACTTACAGCTATCAAGTGATCCAGAGATGCTGATTCTCACTGCAGGGTAACTGCTATGTTATACAGAAACAAAACAAAACCGAATTCATCATACTGTTCTTCACTTGAAGCAAAGTGTGAATACTTGATAAGAAAAATGTGTAAAGTTGAAAAAATAAGATTAATGTACAACAACAATTTTGCTTTTCTTTTTGTCCTCTTGCTCACTGTGAAGCAATGCTCTACAAATTATTAGTCCAATATAAAACCACAAACGTTTCAAGAGAAATCTCTTGAGAATTCTTGAAGGCAGAGTAAGAAAAACAAACCTGGTTTCCAGCCCTGTACCTTGCTGGCCCAGCATTTTCTGCATATATCCTGCCTCAGACAATAGCTACCAGGAGCTACACTTCATTATTGCCTCCATGAGTAGCAAATGTGCCTATATGTTAACAAGATACCCTTAACATTACCCCTACCTGAAGCACCTTAAAACAAAGGGTGTATTTGAACGTACATTTGCATAGAGGTAGAGTCTACTTCCAAAACCCAGTCTTGGGATAGGATTGGCACAACGGAAAACCTACAGAAGAATCTTTACATATGATGTTCCACCTCCAAATGGGCAGAATCCTGAACCGTGACCTTGCATTTAAAATAAACAAACCAACCAAGCCTTGTTTACTGTTAACAGGCAGAAAAAACAGATGAGTATCAGAAAGAATCACACACAGAGCGGCTGAGGTTGAAAGATGTTTTTGGAGATGATCTAATCCCACTCCCTACTCAAACAGAGGAACTAGGGTAGGATGTCCAGGATTATGTCTAATCAGATTCTGAGGATATCCAAGCATGGAGACTCCGTGACCTCTCTGTGCAACCTGTTCCAGTGTCTGATCAGGAAATCTGAGCAGCTGGGAGTCAACCACATCAGGTCTGTGCCAAAGCCCTCTTGGTCTACAGCTCAGAAGGACCTTCCAAGGAATCCTCTGGTATACTGCTAAACTCTGACTATCCCAAATACAGCTGGTGCAGATGAGAGCACCCTTAAGGCTGCTTTAAGTTACACCATTGGATAAGCAGGCTACCAGCTGTAGAAATAGCTACAAAATACCAGATGTAGGGTTACAGCTAAGAGGGACCATATTGGTCATCCATGCTCTATATCCACAGTCAAGAATTATTCCCACAGCATGTCGATACCTCAATTTAATTTGCACATGCTTCCGCTCTGCAAGAATCTCTGAAGAATCTGTGGCATCTCTAGATACTTTGGAAGCTGCATCATCAAGTCATCTGGGTCATCACTTTTAATTGCAACCAATAAACATGCATGATACCATCCCTTTTAGAACTGTATTTCATTGCTTAAAAAAAAAACCAACAAAACCTTGTAACTGGAATTTGTCTGGAAGCAGCTCTCATTTGTTAGATTGTGTTATTTTCCTACCACAACTGAAGAACATTTTTATCATAAATTATTTTCCCAGTGTTGTTTTTGTTTTAAAGGCAAATATTTTTGTATTTAATGGTCAGTGTATAATGTACATTATAGGTCATTTGTACAGTGATGGCTAATATAATAAACAGCTTAAATAAGAGCATTAGTAAAAACCAAAATGCTAGGTGCAAGCATCTCCAAAAATGTATGTGGTTCAAAAGTCTGGGACACATTATAAATGCTTTGTTGGCTATTATTCAAATCTATTCATTTCCTCTCAGGCAGAACACCTTAATTATAGTCATTGAGCAAGAGACACGAGAGAAGGAGGACAGGAAACTAAATGAGTGGGCTTGATTAGTACATCCACTACAACATATAAGAAACAATAACTTGCATAAAGCTGATGGGAAACCATAACACTGCTCTTATATAATATTTGTGTCCACTGGTTTTCTGCGTGACTGGAATTATCCTGGAATACTACAATACTATTCCCAATTTTTAATGGTTAATTTACTTATAAAGGGACACAAACAAAGCCAGTGTAAACCAACAGGTTTTAAATAAGACCACAGCTTACCCATATAAAAAAAGTCTATGCCCATATGTATTTTTAAGGCTGAAAATATAGCAAAGACATTAAAGGAAATCTAACTGCAGTTCAGTTTTCCTCTGGGCATCATGATGTAAACACTTGCTCTGCATCACAAATAATATATTCGATCAATGTTCAGCCTTTGAAAAATCTTGAACAAAGTTTCTTTCAGAATGATCAGAGGCAATCACACTGTGGGTTGCTGCTTGAAAGCTTCTACAAGTGTGTTCATGCTAACTTTCCTGTGGCTTGAATACCTCCTATGGTTACTGCAGAGATTCAATGATGTCGCTGGGTAAGTCCCACAAACGCTTTGGTAACTCTGAGGCTGGTAATCCACAGAGAACAGGTCAGCTTCGCCAGCTGATGCTAGAATGCTACATAGCAAGCAAATTTTTGTAGGAATTAAACAACAGGCCTAGGCTAAGCAAGTATGAAAGAAAAGCCAACATCGAGTAACAGGAATCTGGAGATCTAGATTCCAAAATTACAGATCCAAATATTATGCTGACACTACAACAAAATCTGCAGACGTTCAACCCTCTGATTATGTAGATGTTGCTGTACACATTATAGAGACACTTACTGAGCCCCCAGACAAGAAGATCAAATTTTTATGACAAATAAGTTTTATTTCTTTTGTTACACACTGAATCTGATACCCTGATCCTTTTTACATTGCAGAGGGGGTTATATATGCAAATACAAACGCCAGTGTAGCGCTTCTACAGCTAGCTTTGTATCTAACCCTAAAATATCCCTGATTCAAGACAGTAACAAAATATTCCTTCAAAAAAACCTCTCCAGAGACCAAAAGTGCTATCTTCTGAAGAACGCATAGTCCAAGCCTGCATTTATTATAAAATCTGGCCACTCATCCTACACCCTGCTATTGAGAACTGCCAAACTAAGCTGATTTCAGATAAGCATGATCAGCACTCACCCAGTTTATGCTGATACAAAAGCAGAATTTAGCTCTGTGATTTTGCTGCAGTTGGCTCCTACTCTAGTGCATCAAAATTATTGATCAATTTGCAGATCAACTGGAAAGGCGGCCTGAAGAACTGAGCATGAAATACTCACAGAAACCACAATTCCACCGATATTTTAAAAGTCCGCAGAAAGATAAATAAACTTGGTGCAATGCTAGCCAATGATTTAGAAAATATTTAGATTTACATAATAAAGATAGAAGTCTATGATACAGAGAAACTTCTTTGTAAAGGGGAGGATGTGTTCCTGGAAGAGAGCTGCCCCCAAAATTGCTATTAATTCAGCTATAAAAATCTTTTCACTTTTAAGGGTAATAGTTGTAGCAATACCAGTCATTTTAGTACTTCAACTACTAAAAAGGAGGAAGAATATTCATAAACTTAAAATGGTAAAACCAAAATCTAGACCATAAATGGCAGCAACACTTACTACTTCCCAGAAACTAGTTTGGCCTTGCTGTTTTATTCATAATAACCAGAAGCTATAGGGCAATTACAGAGTCCGTAATTGAAAGATAGTTATACAGAGAGATGATACATTTCATTCATTCCATCTAAAACTGACTTTATATAACATCAGTTACTGTAAAACTTCACTCATCACAGAAGCAACGGTCACCTCCACAGCAGAGCAACTGCTCACATTATAAAGCAATTACTGGCTTTTCTACACAGGGAAACTTTTGCTGAATGTAACTGACCCAAGCTGGAAATCTGCCAGCACACCAGCTCATAACTGCTTCTCCAACAAAAACAAGCTTCCATCAGAATTATAATGACCAGAGGTGCTCAGGGCCTTGGTTTTTTACTTCTCTTAAAGCTGGCACTGCCAGCCACTTGGTGTCTTCTGTAATGACATTATGATGCTCTGAAGGACTAGCAGGAGACTGAACTTTATATCCTACTAAAAGACATCTAACAAAGGTTATAGTTACAGCTCCTTGTTAAACACAGCCACTAGGTCTGAAAGGGCATTTTTACACCCTTTTGTATCTGCTGTGGGCGTTAATTGCAGATACTACTTAGAAGGCTAGGCTTCTTCTTGAAATATCAGAATTGTATTTAAATATTGAAAAGCCAAACCACAGCAAAGACTAGTTCAAATCAGTTTCTTTGACAAGATCATAATCAGCACTGAAAACAGTACTGGTGATCTTTTTACTACTGCATTGCCTAATACGTAGAAAAAGCTGCTCCAGCTACCCATGAATTGCTTGTGCTGGTTTTGGCTGGGATAGCATTATTTTTCTTCACAGTACTTGCTATGGGGCTGTGTTTCAGATTTGTGCTGGAAGCAATGCTGATAACTCAGTGCTTGCTTGAATAAACTTCTTTAGGTCTAAAACCCTTAAATTCACTAAGCCGTATTTACTGGTTAAATAATCAACAATCCAGCACAAAACCTATCAAAAATTTTTTTTTTCAGTCAATAGAATTGCTTAAAATCTCTTCTTTTTTGTCTGTAATATTCTCATTGGGTTTTATACATTGACTCTTCTGAAAGAGAGAAAATTAAAAGTGCCACAAACTGTTGCAGACATATTAGTCTTCCAGTTACTGTAAACCAACTGTCAAATGCACTAGTCATTTGCTTATAAGCTTCAGGAATGTGTTTTGAACATGAAGACAGCCATTAAAGATGACAGACCCCTGCCTCTCCCCTCCTCAAATCAGGAAATTTATTTCTCCCCCTACTCCACCTACTGGTCTGCTGTTGGCTCTGCCTTGAGAGCTTCCTCTAAAGCATCAGGTTTCTTGACCCTCTTCCTCATTAGCCCTCTCCTACAGCTTCCTTCTACCAAATGGTATCAGGTAGGGTGAAGTGCCACTGCTCCCCATTCCCTTTGGCAGTTCCAGCAGAGAACACAGCATGATGGAGAAGGATGGTGAAGTACCTGAAAGTACTCAGCTCTCTCCTTTTATGTTCAAGATATGCTCAGAGTAATGGAGAAGAGCAAGGAAAGACTCCTTTCCCATTTTAACAGAATATAAAATGAACAGTGATAAAATAAGAGTTCAAAGTGAAGGCTTACAGAAGAAGCTATAGCTCATGTATCATCCCTCTGCGGTTGCTCTTAGTGTGCTCACAATGCACTCTGTGCTGTAAATGATAAATGGCCTAAACCAGATCTCTCCTAGGCACTGGGTACAACAACACCTCCAAAAGCCACTGTAAGAGAATGCTGCCTGCTTAATTTTTCCTCCCAAGCTCTCCATGACATTTTTGGAATAAGAAAACTTTTCTTCTTCACAGGTCCCACCCTAGAACCAAGCACTTTTGCTATAATCCTGATAACAGGAGAGAAGGACATCAGTGACAACCACATGCTTTTTTTGGGGTTTGAAGTGTTTCAATCCATAGCTCCCCATAGGAGTCAGACACGTTACTATGTAAATTTTAGCAAACACAAAAGCTAAAGTTTCATTAGTAGGACTTCAATCCTCCTAATTCTGTGGCCCCTCATTTCTTTTATTTTTGGAGGTATGCCTTACCTCTATCTTTCTTGCTACTGCCCTCTAGAACACAGCTTTATATCGCCCCACTTCAGTGTCTTGACCTGTGCTTTCTGCTCTGGTTTAGTGTGCCAAAGCCCGCTGCTATCACAGCTTTCTTGGACCATTCCTCAGCACCCTGGCACTGTCTAAAACTATCTCAACTCTTGCCACTTGTTTTTTCACCTCTAAAGAGCTTGTCACCTTGAACTGAGGCTCACCTCATGATGGTCAGACAGCCAAAATCAATGGCAGTCTCATTTGAACCTCTTTCTCACAAAGGTTTCCTCACCCAGGAGGTTCTGCAACAATTTCATGGTTTTAGGACAAAATAGGCAAAAGTAGGACCTTTGGAATGCTTTGAGCTCCACCAAGTTCTTGCACACAGAAAACAAGCTTGTCACATTTCTTAGGTGATGGTGAGGTATGAAAGACTAAGATTTTCTATTTTTATTCTTTTAAACAAATAGATATGATTTAGGCCAGGTTTTCTGAATCATTAAGCCCTTTACAATCCCCACAACACATCTCAGAATTGCAGATTCTTCTGTTAATTAAATACTGTCCTTACTTTAAGGTGAGAAGCAGGTGCTCTCCCTGACTACATGGTTTTTGTTCAATGGAGAAGATTGCTAAACCTCATGATTCTGAATCCTAATTCCATTTGGATGTCAGGCAGAAACACTGCAGAAGTTAGGCACAAGGACTTGATACTATAAGCAGGTCACATTTCTCATATAGATTCTACTTATGAATTCCTGCAGATCGGAGTGAAAGTTTATAGATAGTAATTATCAAAGGCAGGAGTTTATCAGAATAGTTGGCATTCAATATTAAAGATCTTCCCTCCTCCAAATTTAAAGTAAGGTTGCAGGAGTGCTTAAAATAAAAAAATTATGTATATAATGTCAGTGGAAGGGAATAAAACCTAAAATATTGAGATGTTGAGCCTTAAACACATCATTATTTCTTGTTGACTTCCTTTATGTCTCAAATTTTGGTCTCTAGGTTACCCACACGCTGTAACCCCTTTACACTAATACATTACCACTACTGCTTTCAGAATTTTTTCAATTGATTTGGAAGAAAAGCAAGTTTTAATTATATTTTTTTCTTTTGCCCTAAAGACAATGGTTTTCTCTCTATCTTCAATCAAACATTCTTAGAACTCAAACTCTGTCTTTATTGTGCTTATTTCCCTATTTACCATTTTGTTCACATCATGTGGAAATTAAGATGAGTTAAATAATTCCTGATTTACTCATCTATCGACCCATAAAATTTTGGGAAAAAAAAAAATCTTTTAAATCTTTTTCTTACCCTTTATAAAAAAGCCTCTAAAACCAGATTCCTTCATGTCTTTAGAAAAAAAGCATTTGGCAGAACCCACCTAATGAAATCTTGCCATTAATGGTTACAGTGAAAACATTAGAAAAGCCTCACTTGTCATATACAATATGAAATAAATATCAACAGTCTGCATGTATGCTGAAAAAACACCAAAGACAGAGTTGGCCTGAGGCTGCAATTAAACCCACCATACATCACTCACAGCAGACGTGACTCTTATGGAAAAAAAAATTAAGAGAGAATGAGAAGGAGGAAGACAGCCAACAGATAGAGCCACTCTCACCTGCGCTCAGCCCTATCGATTGCGTCCGCATCATAGAACCTGATAATGCTTCTTTAATGCTTATGTTTCCCCTCCCCACTTTCTTTTTTCTGGAGGGAGAGGGAAGGAGTGGTATTCCCTATGTTTCTCAACCTTCCTCTTTGCTCTCCTGCTCATGCTTGCCAATAGTGGGCCCACCTTCCAGCTGTGGGACGAAAGGGCAGGTACCTCAGAAAATCATTTCACACCACAAAGGGCAAAAAACAAAGAACATTGCTGGTGATATTTCACAGGTCATAGCTACTACATCAAATTTTTAAGTGCCTAAGTGAATTAGTTAAACATGTTTAACTTTCAACTGAAAGCTGGGCAGTTATAAAACCCTGAAGTCTTGAAACTAAGGCAAAGTAACGTCGCTAGCTGCAGATGCTTAATACCAAACATAAACACCTGCAGAAATATTAACAAGATGAGGATCTCAGGCTCTCAGTTGATTGTATAGACAGATCACAGAACACAATGACACCAGAGATACTGTCACTGATTAGAGATGAACTATAACCTACTGAACCTATGTTTTTGCTTTGTCATTAATGCATGCTAAGGTTGTTTCTATTTTGCTGTAAAAGGTACAACAACAAAGAACTTTAAATGCTTGTAATTTTCTAGCTAGAACGTGCAACAAAAAAGAATCTTATAAAAGAACTAACATGTGGGCTGAATAGGTAAAAGACAAAAAAGTAGAAAATAAAATAAATTGGTCTAGCAACATTTAAACGATGGCAAATGTAAGTTTAATATAAAACCATATTGGAACAATTGAGAATCATGAGAGGTTGATTTATTATTTATATAGCATACTAAAAGTTATCTGTAAAGGAAATTGTGTAATATGCAGTAAATTAGACAAAGCTGCACTATAAATTGGGATTAAATCTTAAACTGGTTTTAATATTTAATATGCTATCATGACTTGCATTTTCAATAACGGTTGTTCAAAGTTCAGGAAGAAACTTGAAAGCAGACAGATAAGGATCAGTTCCAAACCTTGCCTCCTGGTGACACAAATTAACTCAGATCATGTCTTAATTGCCAAAACCAGACAAAACTCTGCTGAGGACCTGGTCCAAAACTCAAAGAGACTGGAAAAACTCCCATTAAACTCAATAGAGTTGAGATCACAGTAACTGCAAGTTACATAACTATTAGGGCTAGAGAAATTCTATTAACCAGGAATAAAATAATTACAAATCCATTTGGTTTCTTTCTAATTATTGTCCCAGTGGAACACTGGCAAAATTCATTCTTTGATGGGAGAAAAATTAGCATGGTAATAAAAATAATTATCAGAAAGCATGTGGAATTACGCTGTTTGACTTGAACAAAATCAGGACTAAAGTTCAAGTGCCCATTTAGATTTCAAACTACACAGTTCAGTAGAGGCAGTATCTGGGCATGAAGTGACATGGTTATATTTTTTGAGAGCATGCAGGGTGCAAGATGCATCCTAGCACATACAAGAACCCATTTCATGAGTTAAAGCTAATTTATTTATGGAATTTTACTTATGGTCATAAACACTGATTTGAAAGTATTGACCTGCATGGCTTTGTCCTGCCTCAGACATTTCCTATTTGCACGACTGTGAAAAAAAAAAACCAACAGTGTCTAACTTGCAGTCTATGGCCTTGACACACTGTGCAAAGAAAATAAATCAGAGTCCTTGACCAAAAGGTTTATAACTGAAGATGTCAAACAACAGACAAGTCCAGGGACAGTTCAAGGAAACCGTGACACAGCTTTGGTCAGCAATTTAGTCAGTAGTCTCAGCACACTGGCAGCCTAAATCCTGACAGGAGAGCTCTAAAGAGAATGTTTTTGTTTCGTTGAGGGCTACAGGGAGCAGCAAGGGCAACAAGGAAAAGGCACCAAAATACCACAAGCTATGTGGGACATGTGTATTAAGAAAGAAAAGTAAATCCCTCTTGCCACAGATCAAAGATGACAGGATAGGCAAATAGTCCACCAAAATATTTTCAAATGTGTATCTCTAGATCCTGTTACGTCTTAATTGACCAAATACAGCTCAGATAAATGTGAGCCAGCCTCACTATGTGGGAACACAATCCGAAATAGATTTCTGGTGCTGATTATAAATATAAAAAAGAATTTATTTTTACAAAATTCTCAGCAAAAATATACCCAATCTTTACCATGATATAATATTACGATTTCCAGCCTGTTATTACTTTTATGAGCTCCATTCTTTCCTAATAGAAACTTGAATAAAAACTGGTCTGGCCAGACCTTGCTATTTTCTTTCTTTTACTGTAACCATTAAATCAGCTTTCATTTCATTACTCTAATTGTGCCTGGAAGCAGCAACTGCCACCTTAAGGTACATAACCTAATTTAAAATGCTCACATCTCATTCCACCTTAAAATATATTGCAGTACTTAGGATCGGCACAGCAGGTCAAGCTATACAAGAGCACTGTTGCGATCAGAGGACTTTTTGGCAGTTAAATCAGGAGAAAGACTGAGGCAATGTGAAAAAAGTAACATTTCTCTTGCTTAAAAGACACACAGCAGTTGACATCACCATTTTTTATTTGTACTTTAAGTGTCTCCAGAGCATTCCTATTTAGGTAGAGATTTCTCACATAAGAAACATTTCTCGGCACAGCACACAAATGTCTAATTCACTAGGATGATTTTTACCATGGGGATTATACATGTAAAGAGCCACCTTGCTGGGCTGTGAGGGAAAAATCTATAATGATGATATATATGTCTGTTTGTGCGCCGTGTACAGGCCCCTTCTCCCGTGGTTTCTGACTGTCTCCCCATCTTTATCTATTTTAAACCTCCTTGTTATTGCACATTACCTCCATTTTACTAATGCAGAACTAAGACACACAAAATTTAAGTGACTACATAACATTACATAAGGGTGCAGAGACAGACCTGGGATTTAAATTTAGGTCTCCTGATTCCCAGGTGAGCGCTCCATATAAAAGATGTTGCTGTGCCTATTCCTTTCTTATTATATAGTTAACTGACTCACCAATATTTCTACATCCCCTACAGCATTGTTTCTGAAAGACTTTCCTCTGGCTAAAGGATTCCAACTCCTGGAGACTCAACCATAAGCTGAATACGCTGCTTGAGGGGCCTGGGGCCAGAACTTCATTAGGAAAAACCGCAATAAGAAACCTAAGTCTTGTTGCAACATTGAATAATGGGCCAAAACAACACTTAAGGTCTTTAAGGACTAGGAAAGGAGCAGAAGCACATCCTACCTACCTTGCTTTTGTTAACTGAAATCCCTGCCTACAATGCTCTGTAACCCGGTGTTACCCAGACCAAGGGTAAGGAAGCCAGGGATGACAGAAAGGAGACAAATCCAGATCTGTGTGATATGGAAGGTTTAAAAGAATTCAGTACAAACAACTCAGATATCTTCCATCTGATTGCATGCATTGGAGGTAAGAGTGGGATACTTTCCTTTCTGAATTAGCTGGATAGGAAGCAACTCGCCACCATTGCTCGGAGCAGCAGCTAAGTAGCTGATATTTCAGTGGCTAAACAGATACTCATTGCATCTCAAAGCCGGAAGTGTCGATAAAGGACCAAGCAGTCATTGGAATGGACCTACAAAATGATTGCATCCATTCCACTTATGCTGCTGCTTTGGATATGAAACAGAAGAGACGCATCAGCAGATCTTGACCCCTCTCCAAAACTAACCCCATTTTGGACATGTACAGTAGTGTAACATCTATAATTGCATACTTTTTTTTCTTCCCCTAAACACCCCTCCCCATCACCTGCCCCCAATACATTCTCAGGAAATGTACCTAAACTTCTGTGTTCAGAAAAGCCAAAATATCAATTTTGACATTTCTTCTAACCATTTTTTGCAGATATTTTTAAACCATTTTTTTTTTCCCCTTCAAACAAATCAGCATATTTTTAAAATTCCTCAGTTGAAGTGTCATTGATGAAATACTCCAGGCTCAGGAACTTCACTACGTGATAAGAATGCCTTAGCTGTTAGCTTAGGCATTCCAAAATGACAGCTTTCAGAAAACCCTAATGCTGTTTCCTTAATGTAAATCAAATGATTGAGTGGCATATGGTTATCCTGTTATGACTTACCGTGTATATCTTGCTTTGCATCAATAAAATTAGAACTTGAAAAAAACAGTCCTTTAAATTGGAACATGGAAAAAGCACTAACACATTATACACATAATGTGCAAGCATGCATACATAAGCTTGATAGATATTACATCTTAAATAACTCTATCCTGCTTCAGAGATAAGGAAATAATAGGTCACTGGAGGCCCAGGGTCATTCCATCAGCCAAACTGTTGCACGTTTCCAGCAGCAGGTCATGGACTTTACATTATATTCAGTGCAGGAAGAAGTTACCTTTCAGCATCACGGATTTATTTGAATTCCCAATTATTAGGGTCCCGATTCAGAACTGTTTTTACACTTTGAATTGTTTTCACAATAGTGCCAAACATGGTGAACATTTGCCAAGTTGTCTAAACTTTCAGTGGTTTCCTTCAAATATTATTGATCCCACCTTCACATCTTTGATGAATATTAATTGTTTCCACAAAGTGCAACAGCCCAGGTAATGGAGACGCTAAACAGTTACCTCCCCAAGTACTTCAGGGGCAGAGGTTCAGAAACCTGCTACATCTCTTCCATATCCACATGCTTATTGTAATCTTGCCATCCAGCAGTAGGACACAAACACCTTCTCTCTCCTCTTTGACTATGCCTTATGTGTGCTGAATACCTGCAATTTTTAACAGGGAACCGTCCCTATGTCTTTCCTCTGAGCAGCTCTGGAGCAGAATATTTAAATCCACGAGGATTATTTTTTTTTACCATGGAGACTATATATAGTAGAATATGTAATGTAAAGTCTTTGTGATGCCCTGGTGAGATCACAGGGTGCGGGAAAAGGCTTATTTTGAAAGAGTTGTTGGAATGTAAGCAAAAAACCACAGTTACCTGAAAAGGCAGTTGGACCTGTAAGCATCAAGGCTTTTAGCTTGTATTCAGGCAGCAATCATCTCAGTAACTGGCTGATAGTTTTTGTGATGCAGTAACTTTTTTGTGTATATTGGCAGCTTGCTTCTAAACTAAACTTTGTAACCCAAGTCTCTAGCATGTTTAGAATTGCAGATGTGTGTTCTGAGAATTTGCAGTGTTTGCCAGAAAGACACTATATGATATTAGCACAGTTGGTTCTGAATTTTAAACCGAAATCTGATGTGCCATGACTCACAGCCTCAGGAAAGAATTAGATGAATAGCTCATAAGGGTAGAGACACTGCCTTGAATATCTTCATAGAGGAGATATGCTGAATAATAACCATTATTTCCATATGACAAGCTACCATTCTATTTAGTATATAGTGTGCTGCTATACAAGCAGAGTGCCACACAGATAGTTCATACCTGAATTATCTTCAGTATACCTAGAGTACCAGAAATCAATGAAGCTGCAACAGTATAGACCTCACTGATGGCTTGTTCTTTCAGTTTCTGTCCAGGATGCATCACTGACACCCTTGAACAGTCCACTCTGAAATCCAGGCTGTCACAGCAACTCCACAGTTGCTAGATAAAAGCTAGGCAGGTCTCCCTGCTTGTGATGTATCACACCTCTCACTGCAACATGGGCATACTCTCAAATTACGTACGATACAATGAACCAGTATTTGTAATATAGACAGTATTTGCAACACTGTCTCAAGGTACTGAACCTTCATTTTAAATAAGAGGCGTTTAATTTACATGTACATCTTTCTTGTAGCTGTCCTTCATATTATCTAAAAATGGTAGGTGCAAAGTGAATCTGGCCCCAGGTAGATCTGGGAAGAAATTCTGTATATAAAAATAATTAGTACATATGGTTCTGAAAAGTCTGGGACATCTCATAGGCTGTGGCTGTTAGTAAACCTACAGTGACCTTATTTTCACAGTTTCCAGATTCCATCATGTGCTAGGATTTGCATTCCTCTCGCTTCTAGGGCTCAGACGCATGACAGTTGGCTTCAAGAACTTTAAGTAAACTGTCTCCAAAGAATTATAACACAGAAGTGAACAACAGCTTGTGGCAGTGTAAGACTTGTGGTCCCATGCAAGTCAATCTGTTCCAAGCATCACTATTGTAATTCTATTTGAAAGACCCAATAAATGTTCGTATAAGCTGACTGTAAATCACAAACCTTCTAATGACTTACAAGAGGATGCTGCTTTGCATGAGGAGGAGGTGCACTTTCATTTGGCTAACTTTACTACCTACCAGACTCGCATCTGGAACATCATGATTTATGGCATGTTCTCAGCCATAATCCTGTAACATGGAAATAGTTCCATAGAGTCTGCCTTTCTAGAAGGTGCCCAGACCAAAAGGTTAAATAGTAGCTGGGTTGCTGCTCTATAACTTATCATGTATTTTATGTTTCTTTTTTACAGTGAGAAACCTCATGACATTATTCTCAAATGTCCTGGAATTTGGCAGTAAGACCTAATAGAAAATATCAATATTAAATAATACATTATTTGCTATAATTTACATAAGAGCACCTAAAATTCCTACCAGAAATTGAAGCCCCACTGTACCCCAGTGCTATACAAATACACAGTGTGAGGCACCCTTGTTCTGGAGAGCGGTACGAGCCCAGAAGGACAAATTAGAAGGGAGATGGTGGGTTAATTTGTGTTTTGCTGTCGTTGAGGGGTTGTGTGGTGGTTCAGTTTCTGATTTCTTTTTTCTTCCTCCCTCATACTTCTGTATCCCATTGTCTTACCAGATTGGCAAACAGCCTCTGACTAAATCTTTGTGAATAGAAGGACAATACTGAAACATCCACTTGCCTTCAATTTCTGATCACAATTATCAGAAGACAAGGACCTGTAATAGAAATAGGTACGTTTTAACAAATATCTGACAATATTTCTGGCCCTGTGCTTTTGCATCCCCGAAATGTTTCTAGACTATACCCAGGATGAGTTTGTGTGCTAATGCTTACAGATATGTCTTGAGAAAAAAGTCTCCATAAATAGAAATTATCCTTTAAACATCAGTCCCTTTCCTTCCCTGCTGTGCAGCATGTTTCATTTATCACAAGGTGCAAAAAGAACCTACTGATGATAATGTCCTTTTTGCTCTTCTAGAAAGGAAACTCTCAAGCCCCTACAGCAAAATATGTCCCTATTTAACAAGTCACTGAATAAATGCAAACTCCATGGGGCTTTGCTTAATGGGGCAAGCAAGTACTTCTGTTCATCAAAGCTGAAGATACCATGGATGCCAACTTAGAAATACTCTTTTCTCCTGAAGTTCAGCTCTACACATAATAAAGGAAATAAACTTAGCTGAAAAGATACAGCTTGGGGGGGTAGGAAGTCTCCAAATTTCAGATTTTCTTTTTTTTTTTCTCTTATGTCCTTATGCTCTCTTTTTAAAAGACTATATACATAAAGTGAATAACATCCAGATTTCCTTCTTATTTTCTTTTCTCTCCACTGAGATGATGTATCAATGGCATTTCTGTCATTCTTCAATTCTTGCAAATGTACAGAATGGAAAACAGAAAAAGAAATGGAAGTGAAGGGAATAAAGCAGCAGGGAAGGAATCCCAGTACCTGAATAGCAGGAGGCTTTCGTTAACAATCTAAATATCATAAAAATGCTTGGGCATCTGTACATAAAGTGATTTTTCATTAGAATGAAAAATAAAGAGACATGACTTTCCATGAAAAAGTAGGCTGGAGTGAGAAGCCTTGGCTGACACCATGAGTAGAGTGCTAATGAAGCAAACCTTCAGGAGTCCAACAGTAAAGTTTCAAAAGACCCATTGTTTACTCCCATGCTGCTCACCTAATCATGATGATCAGTAAACAGCTGGAAAGGCACTTCTTTCCCTTTACAGTCCTCCTTAAAATCTCCAGTAATGGATCTACAAAAACAATGACAGCTTGAATTGGACAGCTGAATATCAACACTGCTGTATTGCATCTTAAGAAATAGTGTCTCCTGGGTTATTCAAGCTCTTTCACAGGCATCTGTGGTCTTTGTCTTCTCCTGAGAAAGCAAGATGTAAGGAGAAAAGACGGGATTTTTTTTTACTACAGTTCTTAGGTACAAAGCACGCAAAACATGAACACAACAGCAGCGACACCTCAAAGCCTCTCATTTCTTACTGCACTGTCATATCTCAGAAATCATAATGAGTTTCTCTCCTGCATATAGAGGACAACCCTAACAATACCCGTAGTCTACAATGGGTACCAAATGCCAATGTTCAAAAACACTTCCTTTCTGCATAATCTGTTATTAAGGATCTCCTGGATATTATTTTGAGGCTCATGCCAGAAGCTGCAGGGTCCAGAGAGTATCTAATGTATGGCAATGTAATAGGGAGCTCTCCAGAGAAGTATGGCTTCCAGAGCAAAGGGAAAACATTAACCTAAACATTTCTAAGGGAAAAAATTAATGTTGATAACGTGGTAACAAGATTTAGTTGGATAGAAGTAATTATTCATGTGAGCAAGGGCTTGCTTTGGCAGTTAAGTGCAATTACTGAAAGCAAGAAGTAAGTAATAATAAGAAGAAATAAGCAAGAGTAATAAGCTCAAATATGCTCCTGCTTAGGGGAAAGATTTTCAGAATTCAGTGTATGGAAGTTATTAGATTATAGGAAAAATGGCACCAAAAAAAAAAGTAAGCTTTCCTTATCCATGACATACACAGTGGACTAAACCTCCTACTTTCTGATTAGTCTTGCTTTATCACAAAGGCATTTGTTTCGAGTCATGAATGACTGGATTCAATTAAAATATAAGCCCACCTGTCAACTAAATGAAGATAGAAACTCTCTTGATATTCAGTGGAAAACACTAAAAATCACCAGTTATTACCAGAGGCAGCTATACTTAAAACTATTCTTACACGGGAATAGAATATGTTCTGTTACTGGATTAATGTAAACCATGTAGACTCTAATACAATGTTGGTGGTTAATTTAAAGAAGGAGAAAAATGACAGCACTTTCAAAGGTCCAAGGACTTTGGTTTTCTTTGCTTCTAGCAGCAAACATTACACTAGCAGCACCATGGGTATATGCAAGGGTGTCATAAATTAGAGGGTGACTTAATAAGGCAATAGGACTTTGCATCTACACTTAAAACCTGGCAATTCTTTAGCAAACGTATTGACTCAAACTGCATTTCATTCAGTGTAGTGCAGCTTTGCCAACATCTCAACTTACTTTAAAATGAACTTTGCTACATTTAAATATACATCTTCTTAGTTTCAGGCTGACTCTGAGCTTATCCCACACTGCTAAAAATAAAGTAAGGTACAAATTTTCATATATATAAATTGAGTACAATATTTCCTGATGAATTTGGTCTTGAAGTTGTACCAAACCACCTTTTTAAGCTCCTCTGAAGGAAACAAATATTAACATTTCATTTCTTACAATTCCTAAGCTCCACAGAAAATAAAAAACCTATATTGTATCTAATGCAACCTATAGTACAGAGTTCCAAAGGGAGACTCTAGGTTACTGATGGTGCTTACAGCAGCTTCAATCAATACCAACCTTACAGTCACATATTGGATCCTGTAGCTGTTAAGGACCTATGCCTGGGGGGTGCTGATGCTTTTTTGTGACATGATCTATTTATCCTGCTCCTACAGAAGAAATGCTCTTGCTCACTGTCTTCACCAAGTGAGACTTCCCTTTAGCAGCGGGAATAGCAAGGGACATAGCAATGGAAGTTGGTCTCTCATGGGAAACCTCACTCCTCAAACAGTAAGTGGTTATTAGAACTTTACCAGGATTTCCTCAACTGTCAGGAAGCAACAATTCCCTTGTTAATAACAAGCTCTACCAAATACACAGTGGTCCTGGAAAGCAGGGTGATGTTAAGCTGCTTGGAGCTTATTACTCCTGGGCTTTGGGTTTGGGGCTTTGTTTTGGTTTTCTCTTTTTTTTTGTGTGTGTGCCTTTTTGAAAAGCAGAAAACCGAAAAGGTCACTTCAAGCTTCGCTGTTTTTCTTTAGTTTTACATTTAGTAGGAGTGTTCATTGCTCCTTCCATTCTTCTATTGATCTGGGTGGAGAGGAGGCACAGAGGGAAAATGACACATAGGCTGCATTTGTCCCTTCCCTTCTGTCATTTGTTTCATGGGTAAGTGAGTAGAAATGAAGACAGCATGGGTTCCATGCCGAATACTGAGAGCATAGAATATGGCCTCTAGCTGAAGCACAGATAATTTCTATGCATGATGAATCCTTTCAATAACAAGAGCTCTGCTAATGTGGGATCAAATCACAGTCATTAGCTCTTGGCACTGCTCTTAAAAAGATGATATAGAAATCCAAACGGCATCCAGCCATAGTCCAGTATCACACACACCAGCCAGTTTCTCAGATGGTAATTTACTTCTCATCAATGTACTTGTATAATTAGAAAAAAAAAGCCATCTGATAGGATAAACTCCTCTAAAAGCAATAGTCTGCTTAAGAAAATGATGGATCATTCTAAAATAAGGGGCTGTGGTGTAATTCTCCTGATGCATAAATTGACTCTGAGACAATATCAAGACCTGTAACCCAGAGTGACAAGTGATTTTCTATGGCAGGTAACAAACTTCTGAAACAAAAATCAGTTATTTAGTACTTGATATTTGCAGCCAACAGTGCCTTTTGAAACCATGATAGTCACAGACAGAGTCACAGCAGAAATACTTTCCAAATGAGTTCAGGCTCTTTGTGATCCAGAAGCTTTACGTAGTCATTTAGAAACACTTCTCCCTGCCTCAAGCTATTTTTTTCACTTTTTAAATATATTTCTAATTATTATTTCCACATAGTAGTTACTTTCCCCATTATTTAGTATTTTATCTATTGGAAAAAAATATTGTTCATACCCTGCAATGTGTGAATTACGTATGCTCTTAAAATCCCCAATCACTTTTCCTTGGTTTAAGCATACAGGGTATTTTATTTTTAAACAGTACTTTCTTTTGGTAACGTGCATCCATGAAGATATTTTACATTTCATTCTTAATGGATTTTTCCATTAAAAGAAAACTAGTAATTAGTAAAAAGAGTTCTACTTAGATGGCTGCTCTGTATTCCCTGTGTTACTGTTCTTTAGGGAACAGTGTATGGTAAAATAGATACTGCTGTTTTCTAAATGAGTTTCCACAGAAAATTAAACTTTGGCCTGTGTTTCACATTCTTTCATTCCAGATAAGGGATGTCACCCGTGTATATGTTTTTTTTTGCCAGTAACTGTACTAGAATAACTACTGCTTTCATAAACAGTCACTCTGACATTGGATTTGTTTGATACACTACTAACATACTAGGTCTGTTCAGAGTTTGCCAAATAGAAATGAACTCCATTTATTATCAAACTGGGCTGGGGAAAAATGCTGGTTAATAAATTATCTTTAAATGCCAGCTGAACAGTATGCATGTGGCCATGGTGCCCATGGGTTATGTATCACCCCTAATATCATGTTTGTGCCTTCTACTGATATTAGGGAACATGCAGTTCTCATTCTACTTAAATCAAGATAACCTGATAATAAAAAATGGACTCCTAGACTGTGATAAAAATCCTGCTGACCAAATAATTCCAAAAATCCTTGATACTTCGCTAAAACCAGAAGTGTCAATAACATGAAAAATCAAGTAATTGAACAAAGGAGACACAACAACTGATTTAGTGGTTTCCTACTCTGATTTAGTGGTTTATTTCATCACAGAACACACTGCTTTCTAGATCTAGAAAGCAAACTAAAATCCTCAGGTTTGACTCGCCCAGACTGACACAGATTATACCCTCCCAGGCCAATATTCGGTAACATAACAGAAGAGACAAAAGAGGGGTGTCATGGTTAGCTGATAACTCTCCCTGTTGTTATCTGCATTACATATAGACATGGCACTGAAGCAGTCTGTATTAAACTGAGCCAAAAAAATAGAGGGTAAAGTGGGACAACATTTTAAAGTCGAATCAATGCATGCTTATTTTGAAAACAAGTAATGCTTCCATATGATCTCTTCTGGAAAAAGATAAATGTTTTCTTCCAAACCTGTTCTGCTGACTTTCTATGCAACAATTAAAATAGAAGATATGGAAATAAATTCCCACTATTTTTTTTTAGTTAAAAAGAGAATATAACTCTTTTTTAGCAGATACTCAACTCAAAATAGAACACGACAGGCAAACATCTGCACCTAGCACTCTTCTGCTGCAAGCTACCGTATTTTACATGTTCCCTCTTAAAAACTGGTATTTATTTGCTACAGTGTAATATGAAGATCAAAATTAAAACAATATTTTCATCTTCAGTCAGTTTATCTCATCTAAAAGAAAAATCAAAGCTTGAGCTATGTGATCTCAGAAAAAGGTAAATCTCATTTTTTTTTATGTACCAGGACTTCTTAGTAAGCCATTTGGCTGAATTAAGTTCAACCTTCCTTTTCTGTGACAATTCAAGTCATGACATTAAAAATCACGTTCCTTTATTCCTGTCATTTTAAATTATGCCATCAATATCATAAAGTGATTCAACATATAATTTAATAAATGCTACAGAATTATTAAAATCATAAGAGGTGACTACTTTTCACATATTCCTGTAGTTCCTCTTATGATTTCAGTGAACACTTTACATTCCCAACAGGAAAAAACAGGTGCCTTGAATATAATGGGAAATAAGTTGAGGACATAAGTCTGGGGAGGAGAAGTAACTTAAATTCCTGTCACACCATGCCTATAATCATAGCAATGATATAGCACCATGCATGCATTCATTAAGGAAACATTCAGTTACCCTCTTGGCAATCACTTTTAAAATGATTTAGCTCAACACCCTATCCCCAAAAGCATACATCTGTACTAAAATAAGAAATAAATAATTTAGAGATATAAATGTTTATTGAAAACATTTGCATCTGACTCAATCAAGTGTTTAGTTGTATACTTTTCAGTCTGACTATTTTACTTCCATGTTGTTGCTTAGTTTTTAAATGAGAAATTTAGGTTCCATTTTTCAAACAGAGCACTTTCCTGTTCCTCCCATCTTCTGGCAGTAGTCCCAATCTAGTTGCTAGAAGATGACTTGGAGTTTCCTATTGGAAACACAAACTGAAAGCATATGCATAGGTTTGGACAGATCTTATATTGAATCGTAAAATCAAAGAGCGGCAATACAATTCACATGACATCTGAATGGAGCTGCCTTTGCAAAGCAAGCCTGACTCATCCAACAGAGACGGTGCCTACTATCATGGAGACCAGACAAATCTGCATCAGACTGAAACAGATTTCAGCAACATGTTTGGGTCAGAGTAAGTCACTTTGAATCAGGGACCTCTCAGAGCTAACACAATCCAATCTTTCTTCATATAAAGAAGTTGGCACAAGCACTCCTAATCTCTGCTTGTTTCTCTCTCGTATCATCCTTTGTATCACTCAACACTCAAAGTGTAATACTTTTCTGAATATTTCTGAGTAGCAGAAAATGAATTGTCACTCCAATCTGCTTAGAAACCTTGTATTCAGGTACTGAGTAAGCCTTAACTCCTTCAAGATCCCAAGAAACTACTGCCCAAGCAACTAGATAACTTGTTCCAAAGACAGCTAGGCTGCTCCCATACCAGCATTATTTGGTAAGTGAGCAACAAAAAACACAGTCATTCAGAGCAAGTTTCCCATGGGGGGGGCAGATATGGAAGCAGCAACAGAATCAACAATCCCCATCACCTCTAAGTCCAGGGACTGCATTCCCAAGTACAGTTTCTACTTTGACTTTTCCAGATAAGTTACCAATAGAGTGCACGATGTGTATTTCCTTAATGGACTAGTTATTTAGTCTATCAAGTTGACCTTCTGTTTATTTCCTGAAGGCTTAGATTTCACCTAAGGCAAAACAGTTAAATGCATTGAGGTTCCACACTGTGTCAGATCACATATACCACAACACCTTCAGCATTAACTTGCAATGGTTTACCAAGTTACCAAAAGAAATTAACTTTTTCTTTCCTACAGCATGTTTTCTTTCAATGTATCATATGGAGCTCTAACAATACCACTACAATATGCCACAGAAAGCCGTACGACCAAATCAGTTATTAGTTTCTATTTTTATTAGGAATATATCTCAAGACTAGAACCCATTTTGCTAGACAATGTGTAAAATATACATACTAAAATTTACTCTATATACTAAGGTGTACAGACTAAAATTATTTTGATTCATTTCCTTTACTTGAACAGTAATCCGCTATCATGAATGTATTGTGTTAAATGCTGCACATTTTTTCCAATCTAAATATTTATAGGAAAAAATAGAAAAAGGAGCTTTTAAATGGGAAAACAACACTACAATTAATTCTGCCTCATGAATAAGGCAGAAAGAGATTAAATTACCACATTCAAGGACACACACACACACACACACACACCGAGTGAGTGGCAAGGCTGGGAACTGAATATCATTTCCTGAATCCTACTTCAATATCTTAAATACAATCCCACCCATCCTTTCAGCCTACCTGTTTTCATTTAGACTAATTTGTTGAATGTCCAGTCAAAGAAAAGCTATAATAAATGTGCTTAACAAAAGCTATTTAGTAAGGAAAAGGAGAAAAAGAGGAGCCTCCAAAATAAGTTACGGAGCTAACTATGTGTAAAATTAGATGTTTTAAATCTTTCAGTTGAAGTAATGTTAAATATACATACAAGGTTGTGGGGAGTGTAGGAATACTGAGGGGGAAGAACCTTTCAGTAGCACTGGAGTTGGAAAGGAAAGAGGGAAAGAGAGAACTGAATGTAGAGCACAGCAGTGAAAAGAGGGATGGGATAAAGGGAAGGCTGTGGCAGCAGGACAATGAATGAAAGGCTGCCCTAGTGAAAAATAACTTCACGTCAGACATAACACTGCAGACCACCTTGGCCAACGGACCCTGCTTATACTTTTCAAGTAAGTGAGGTCTGATGGTCCTTCTTCCTGCCTCTCCCACCTGGAATTACACTTTTTGTCACTGCAGCTTCCAGCAAGATTTCTACCATGTGCTGAAACACTTAACAATCACTTTTTTTTTTTGCACAGGAAGTATAGATCTTTACACCTCAGATTTACTCTTTTCCTAGAGACATGTCTGAGGATGGACACATTCAGTGCTGCTCACCACAACTGCAGCACTTGAGCTGAATACACAGAAGGAAAAGAGCACAAGAAACCTTCTTACTGCCTCGTTGCATTTTTTTGTGATTTTAACCCTTTCCCTTTGCAGCTAAAAAGTCAGTATCTCTGGGGAAACAGAGTTTGCCTAATACACATTTCTACCTAAACTAGTTGAAAACTACTGACTCAAACCATGGGATCTACAAATCTGTGCTTGCCTAAAGTGTCAAACAAAATCTAGTCTGGTGACAGAGAATTTACTTTTGTTAGAATTTGACTGTAGACAGTGCAACTCCTATGAAAGGCATTGAGACTGCTTAGACACAGTCAACTTCACAAAATAAAAGCCTAGGTTCAGCACAAAATGAGGAGACAAAATCATCTCTATTATCCTTTGGGTTGAAGTTATGAAATCACCTTTTATTCAAGGTATTAGTGACAGCCCTTGTAGAGATTTTGCACACTGCTCACGGTAATACATAAATTGCTGGTTTTCAGCTCACGCACACTCGTCGTTTCATTCTTGAATTTTAGATGTTGAAAAAGTTCCTGAGTTACTCCAGAAGGAGAATTTACCACTATAGATAAATGTAATTTTCAGAATGACTGGTTGTCAGATTCCATATTGTTCAGATCTTATTCATTAAAACTGTTAGAGAGCATAAAGTTGCTTACTCTAACTCACATGTAGCAGCTTGGCATACAGATGTTTGAGATTCAGTAGTCAAAAATCCCACAAAGGAAATTCATAGCTATTATGGAAATCCTTGTTACATTCATTTTCAATTGTATTCCTGAATATCTCTGAGCATCCAATTTCAAATCTAATTGTCTGAAGGACAAACTGGAATAAGCTATATAGGATCAATTTTTTAAAAAATATGAAAATTCTAAAATATTATGAGATGCTTTATTTTTTCTTTATGAAAAAATGTATTTTAAAATATAACTTGAAATTTTTATACCTTTGAATCCAGAATATTCCAGCAAATTCCATTCTTGGTTAGCACATGCTTTTTGTTCACTTTATGATCTTCTTAAAATCATCTAGTCAGATCTTTATGAGCTAATGTATTTAGTTTATAAAGTACATGAGAAGAAAGCAACACAAACCCTTTCCTACCTAGGAAGCAATGACTATTAAACTAACTCTTGTCTGTCTATCCACTAATTACAGGCAGCCCCACTTCAGATAATCATAAGTAAACAAAGCACCAGGCCCTTATTTCTCTCCCAGTCAAGCCTCACCTCCAGAAAAACCAAGACAGATTCTACAGACTTTTATGTATGAGTAACCTTTATTCAGGCAAATCTTCTTAATAAAGTCAGTATTTCAATTACAAAGCCAGCAACAACTCACATGTAAAGTTCTACTGTACTGAACCCACTAAAAAGATTACAACGGTAGAGAATCATCTAACTTTATGTATTGTAAGTTATGGTTCAAAATCTTTTGAATTCATTAGCTCAACAACAAGGCTCCCACTGCATGCTAATCATTCAATGCACCTTTCTTTCTTGAGAGCAAGGACCAAATCAAATATATTCTTTTTAATTTGGTTTGTAAAGAAACTACATATAGTTTTGGAACTCAAATAATCAGGAGTAGCTCATGGAGTAGTCATATTCTGCTGGGAATCTTATACAGTGAAGAGAAAAACTCTGAATAATTTACACTCAAATCAGCCTGATTTACAACCTTCTGTTCTATCACTGTGGTAGCGAGTACAGGAATGAATCCTCACAGGAAATCTACTTTTAACAAAAGAAAAAGTTACTAAGCTCCAAAGACTGACTAGGGCAACTTAACCCTGATAACGAGACACATAAATCCCAAAGACTCCAAGAAATAAAACAAAGACGAAGTTCTCACAATAGCTACCAACTGGCTATTCCTATCTAAACTACAACAATGCCATAATGGATCTGGTCCCAATGGTGCCAGGTGCTGTGCAAACAGAACAAATTGACTCTCAGGCCAAGGATCTTGCAATCAAAGTACAAAACAGTAAAAAAAAAGACATACAGATGAACACTAGAGTCCAAGGAAACAAAACCCCAGCATTAGCAAGGGCAGGAGACCACAATGCAGCAAGCCTTGTTATTGTTGAGTTTCCTGTAGCAAAGGAGAGATTGAAGGCACACAGAGGGAGGAATATATCTTTATAATTGTTTACAAGGAGCCTTTGTCAAGCACAAGAGCAGCACAGAAGAAATCACAGAGACTTCACACTGAGCTCATGGATGCTGCTGTCACCAGCCACTGCTCCAAACCCTGCATTTGAAAATTTCCACCAGTCCTGAAGGCAAATGTTTAGACTCTTACATAAGCAAAAACACCACTGAAAAAACAGTGTTTACCAGAGCACAGAATGAGTAAAGGCTGAACAAGATCCTCAGGTAGTATAGCCTAACTTTGAGAAAAGATTCCTTTGTAAGGAATCTGGGGACACTTACTGCAAATATGGCTCTGTTGAAAAAAAAACCAAACCAAACAACCAAACAAAACAACTGCATTTTAAGCTCTTAAAACCTTACTGTTTAGCAGGGGATTAATTCTTGAATATTCATAATTTTCCTGAATTTGGAATGCATACTGGAAAATGAAAAATCAGGAGATGTCAGAAACAGGGAAAACAGCCAGACTTCTCCAGTGTGAAACATATGTGCTTGGTTTGTCCAAAACTAAGGAGAAAGAAATTCTTTACAGCACATAGGTAAGCTATTTACAAACACAAACCTCCCACTGAGATCTTCACCTTCCCTGCAGTCGATTCCTTGACACCAGCTCAGGCATTACTTACATAAATGACCCTCCTGCTATAACAGCCATGTGCAGAACACAGAGTGCAGACATCCTCCTCCATTTAGGAAGACAAGGATTTGGCCTTCAGGAGGCTTCTGACTGCAATCAGCTATTGATATTGATATATGTCAGATGTATACAGCAGTTACTTACACTGCATAATTGCTCCATGAAGATAATCTGCTCTTTGTGGGGATGAACAACACAGACAATAGCCATGAACACAAGAAAATGGTTTGCTATACCTGAAGAGGCAGCTTCCAGAAGGTGTTCTATGCCCTGAGAGACTGGAAAGGCTGCATGCTCCCCTCAACAGAAGGCTCAAACAACTGCTGTGGGGTTTTTAAAACTATTCTACAAATCAGTTCCCAAGGATCAGCTGCCAAGGATAAGCTTTGGAAAGGATGTTTACTAAATCTCCTCTTCAAATGCAAAGGTATAAAAGACAAAAAAGGAAAACAGTTACTGCTTTTCAAGGGAATATCTAGTTCCTAAAAGTTGATGATATTTCTCATACACACTAACAAATTTCATTTAAGAGCACTGATGAATGAAAGCAGAATCTCCTATGATATATCCTGCACAGACAGCATTGCTTATGTAAAGACAGAGAGATGAACTGAGAATAATCTGAATTTCTTTATCAGAACTGTAGATACATGGGACTAGAGGCATTTAGATATAGCCTTCAAATTCAAACAGTGTGTAACTCATACACTCTTTAAGGTATTCCATAGTTTTGTATTACAGCTTTAAATAAAGGCATTTATGAGAGAGAAACACTGGCATTATGTATTATTCCTCATGAAATTATTTTATGTATTATAATTATTGTGATTGGAGGGCTGAGTTCTGGAATAGCCTCTCTCCTTTCCTTGGGCATTCAGATTATCTGTAGGAAAAAGGACACGGGTGTTTTAAAGGCGATATGTTTGGGTCCTGCTAAAATACCATGACAACCTTCAGAATTATTCACTTTCAAAGCTTTTCCAGAGTAATCTGTAAAGAAACATCAAATATTTCATACTATTAAGGCAGAAAATGAAAAGTGTTCTGTTTCATGCTTAATTTTTTTTGTAATTATAAATCTGTTGGTAAACAGTACCATAACAGGCTTTGCTTTGTGCCTGCTTATGCTTTTGAACTATTTGAGTTTTAATGTTTTCAATACAAACAACACGATAATAATTAACTGTTCTTGGAAATGACTGGCTAGATGGGTTCATCCCAAAATAAACTTTAGCATTCATCACATACACCTGTTAGTAAAGGACATTAAAGAAAATAGACTAAAAAAACAGTCTGGCAAATTTCAAGCTTCAGAACAAGAGTAATCAATTATAACTAGAAAAATTTAATATTAATTCTACTATAACTATAGTCCTTTCAGAGAAATCAGGAAGAGTTTTCAATTAAAAGCACTTTTTGTATAAAAATGTTAAGCTAGCATATAGGTAGCATCTCACAAAACTCATTTTATCATACTCTCTCATATGTACTCCTGAAAAGAAGATGTTTAGCTTTCTCTTGAGTATTTTGGCTTTCTGTTGCTCTTTTTTGAGGTTCATGATCACTTAAGGTGGGGGGGGGAGGGTGGGTATTTAAACATTTTTATTAACAAAATGAAAGACTGAATTCACTAACAGACAGCCTACACTGCATGGTAGAAGAGCGTCTTTTGTTCTGCTTCACTGTTGCAGTACATTCTCCTTAAAGTAGGACTAAGCACTATCCACATGATGACAATCAAGTCCATTAGCAAAAAAGCCTTCCTACTTATATATGAAATATGTAAAATTAGAAATACACTTTGAAAACAGTCTGTCCTTCAGGAGTCTTTGCTCACGTCCACGTTCAGTCTTTATTGATCAAAGCATCATCATGTCCTCTAAAATCTCAAGTATGGAGCAGTATTCTGTGTAATCTCACATCTGCTGAGTTGTTAACAGCTCCACCACCAGCCCCACGAGGCCTATGGATTTGCAGAACAAACAGAACTTGGAACTTCTATACCAGCAGAAACAAGCATAAATATTTGCTGGATATCAGAGAGTCCATAGCTCAGTAACAAGTATTAAGTAAAACAGGGGTTTGTGCGTAAGATACATAGTTCAGTTTATATGGCCTTAAATACAAATTCAGCCAGTTTGGTATTTTTGTTTGGATTAATAAGAAAGTTCAAGTAGCCATGCCCCTTCCAACCATTTTATCAGACCAGACAACAAACTCTAAGGCTCCTCCATCACTGTAACCTGAGTAAAAAGGGAAAGCCTACTAGGCTGTATTTAAGTAGAGTGTTTACCCCTTCAGACAGAGTGACTATGTTATAAATACAAATTTAAGGACCAGCCTAGGTAAGTGCCTGTGAAGTAGTGAGCATTGTGGCAACTGGAGTCTGTCAAGACTGCATAATCCTGAAGATATGCTTTATAGTGGAGACAGCAAGCTAGTTGTCACTCAAATAAAGCCATGAGCTGCATAGAACAATTCGAACCGCAGATTGGAATTCCCCTATAGCCCTCCCTCTCCCAGCAAATCAGCTCCTAAAAAGAGTCAGAAAGTGACTGAGTAATCTTATAGTGAAATATATATTTAAAGTAGTCTGCAAGAACAAGAAGAGAGTGGACAGTTGTGAAATAAAGAACTTGAAGTCAGAATTTGACTGAGAAACTAGGGTATTTTTTATCTAAACAGGTTGCCCACAAGTTTGAAAGAAGTCTTACAAATTATTTGCCTTGATTTTTAACAGAACATTTTACTGAAAATAATTTAACAATCTTTCCACGCTTACTCCTAGAATCACTGAAGGTGTAAATACCCTTGTTGTATATTGGTACCTTTTGATACACAAATATCTGGCTTTATTTGTCAACTTGTATTCCCTTCCTTTTGTCAAGTTTTTAAATTGGCTGAGAGAATGCTTTAGTTCACATTTGTTTCTTGGAAGCATTATTATACCTTTGGATGTCATTCCCATGACAAAGCTGAAAACTGTTTTATGCAACTAAGTTATCTTATCTAGACTGAGGAAAAAAATTGCTATAAGACCAAAAGTATGCCTTTTCATGCCATCCTTGTGCAGTGTGGAAAGACTGAAGTATGAGAACATAACTGTTCTTCTAGAATATGATTAAATTCTTTTAATTTATACAGATTACTATCATAACATTAATCAAAATATTACAATTATAACAACAGTAATAATAAAATGGCATTGCATGAATGCTAAAGTTGTTCATGAGCACATTCTTGTACCAAATAGTCCTGCTCTTTTAGATGAGGCCAACATTACCTCAGGTTTCCTCATGAAGTCCAAAAGCTTTCATCATTAACTCCATAAATTTTCCTTACGAAGAAGTGATTACCCATTATTCATAATTTATTATTCACCTGAAAAAAACAAGCAAATCACAAGCAAAAATAAAACAAACAAAAAAAAAAAGCTCCAAACAAAAAAACAACCCACATTGTAATTCAGGCAGAAGTAATTGATTATAGAAACAACAGCAGAATAGAGAAAGGGAAAGCTTTTGAGAGCACAAAGGGCAAGTCAGTGTTGAAAGTCAGTGACAGTGAAGCTCCTCTTTTGTACCTAATTCCATCCTTACATCATCAACTGCAAACAGAGCAATTCTAAAACCAGCTGATAGCATAATTTGCGTACAGAAATAGCAAACACATTTAGCAGTTATGTCTATATGTATTTATCTGCATGTGTATATACAAACAAAAACAATTAAAGGGAAAAGACTGTTTTACTGGATAATTTGTTTGCAACAAATGATCTCACTAACTCCTTGAAAGTTATTAAATCAATTCTAAATTATGTACTAATAAAATATGCAAAGAACACACATGCTTTCCCTGTGTTTACACAGTACTCAGTACGCAGGGATCCCGATGCAGGACTAACAGCTTTTACCAATGCGGGACTAACAACTTTTACTTTTGTAATTTTTTTCCTTTTCTCTCTTCCTAAGAATAGACTTACATCTAAAAATCTTCATGCAACTGTCACTACACTCTGGAATTAGCAGTAAGAAAATCTTTCTGTACAGTCAGAAGGAATATTTCTTGGCATAATATGTTTCCAGCATCATTTTCATGAAAGGAACCAAACCTTTGTTCAGTGGAAATGCTGAGAATGATTCCAAGAAAAGAATAATAAAAATCTATACAATGGCAAATTATACCCGTGGGACCACAGGGTTATGATGGACAAATGGTAAATTGGAGACAACACCAGTAGATTAGGTACTGCAAACCTGAAAGCCGCCTTCTCCTGGAAATGGGAAAATCCTGCATCAAGCAAATTGTTTTTAATATCCGTATAAACACACCTTCTTAAAATCAAATTCCAGATAGCAATGATCTCTGTCTGTTTACCTTAACTACACAGTTAATATTTCAATGTTCTCCGACTTAACAGGTATCATCGGGGCATCTAATTGCCAGCTTGTGGCTACGCTAGAGCTATGGAGACTATGTGGTATCTGGAATTTCTATGGATGTCACAAGAGCAAGACAGAGCTACACTGCTGCTACCAGACCTAACACACACTGATTTATCAGCACATGCTCAGAATCATAGAACAGTTAGGGCTGGAAAGGACCTTAAGATCACCCAGTTCCACCCCTCCTGCCATGGGCAGGAACACCTCACACTAGACTGAAACCCAAGGCTCTGTCCAACCTGGCCTTGAACACTGCCAGGGATGGAGCATTTACCACTTCTTCAGACAACCTGTTCAGTGCCTCAGCACCCTCACAGTAAAGAACTTCTTCCTTATATCTACTCTGAACTTCCCCTGTTGAAGTTTAAACCCTTACCCATTGTCCTATCACTACAGTCCCTTCTCCAGCATCCTTATAGGTCCTGTTCAGATACTGGAAGGCTGCTATGAGGTCTCCATGCAGCCTTCTCTTCTCCAGGCTGAACAGCCCCAACTTAGCCTGTCTTCATACGAGAGGTGCTTCAGCCCCCTTAAGAGCACTTGAAATTATGGAACTAAAATTTGGTCCTGTTAAAGTGTTAAAATGGGGGATCAGCAAATAAAGTCTACTGTGCCTTTAAAAGTTCTGAGATTCCTAAAATACAAGTGCAGCTTTCAAAGACCTGCAATCTTGATCCCTACACTGTTAAAGTGAAACACTATGTTCCATAGACACAAGAATTAACATGCTTAAGTTTCTCATTAAAAAATAAATTAATAAATTTCACACATTTCTGGGCAACACAAACTCCAAAACCGTACCTTACCAGGGGACTCTATGGTCAAAATGTATACAGTATTTCAACTGGATTGATTGAGAAAGGCTCCAGGTTTATTTTCCCTATAACATCCAAGTAGAAGGTCATTTAAAAATCCTGTAGAGTGATCATTTTGAATGATTTTGTTATGAGAAATTAATTTACAGGCTTATGCACTTTGCAGAAATGATAAATCTCTAAAGACTTTTTGAGCAGTGAATAATGAACTTGTTCAGGAAACTAAATCAGAGTGTTGATGAAGCCGACAAAGGCAATGGGTGGACTTATCTCTACACTGAGGCCAAATGATTTCTGGTTGGAAGCAGCAAGAAAGACAAAAACACTCACTATCTAACACAGAACAGCTCAAGACAACATCACCATTTCTTGTGCAGGAGCACAGTTCTGCTTTAATGTCCTAAGCAGGAATTCTTGAGAATGAAAAACAGGGGACCCTGACTAAAATTTGGCAATACAAATAAGAGGATTATTTCTCCCCCACATTGAAAAAGAATGATGTTTGAGATTTAAAGGGTCCCAATTATCTTAATATTTTAAAGCAATCCCAGAACCAAGTTTTTACTTTTTGAAATACATCTTCTTGTCTTTACAGTATTTAGATATAGGGTCTTTAATGCTAAAAACTATCATTTGGGAATGCTATTTTTCATTTCATCCTAATATTTCCTTCATTAAATCCTCTGCATCAATGCAAAGCAAATAAAAGACAATTTCTAGTACTCCAACATAGAACACTTTAGGGAATTCAGTGGTCATAATAAGAACTAAATCCATGACACTGGCTTAAGCTTGGTAATAAGCAAAAATCTGAACAGCTTTGATTGTTCAGAGGTGTTATCCTAAATCAAAATCAGCAGACAGCACGACCAAGGTGAACATCTGCCTATACATATATTTATACTTCTCTAAATATTCTGCTCTTTCCATTTCCTCCCTTTAAAGGTCAGCTGTTTGGTATGATACTCTCTATCCATTTTGCCCCCAGTACCATTATGCATTATAAATTCCATGATTTTTTAGAATACATGAATTTGTAGCCTCATTTTTGTCCCAGAGGCAGCTACATTTTGATGAATGAGATCTCAGACTAGATAGGTAAATAGAAAAAGGGTGAAGGATGTAAGCTTGCAATGTATAATTTATTATAAGCGCCACAAAATACCAGTGCTGAGAGAAAACAAATTATTGGTCTCTCATGCAATGACCATGAGAAGGTGATAAATATTTCATAATATAGTGCTCATCAGACATTTGAATAGCTCATCTGTCCTATTTATGCCAGCTAAAATGAATTCAACCTATCAGTGGCAAATGTATTTTTAATGTTTCTCTTTACCTTCTGTGAAAGAGGCAGCTAAAAAGTCCACCTTCCACAAGAATTATATTATTCATTTCATTACATACTGTAAACAGTTTATTTGCGAATAAGCTTTTCCTTTTAAAACCAGCCCTGTATGTCTTAAGGAAATTTCACATCCAATGCTTATTCCAGTTACTAGGAAGCAGAAATTGTCACACTTGTTTTCCAATATTTGATATTTTGATAGGAAAACACATACTCATACTGAATTTCAAAAACATTTGGAGACATCCACTGGTGCCACTTCCTTTGGAAAAGAAAAGCCTAAGAGAATAACACCATTTAAGCTCTTAAATGACTCCTTAAATGGAAAAACTGTATCATGTTTTTGTGCAACAGGGCATCCGTTCTTGTACAAAACATTTCAAGTTGTCACATCTGCATAACATAATTTAAGATGTGCCAATTAAACAGTCAAGAGATAAGAACAATCTGTGATGTGGGGGTACCTCAACATCATAGGATTCAGGTGGCATCACAATAAATAATAATCTATTGACAACACCACAAGATTCACATAAACTCTGAACAGTTCTTTATTAAGTGGCCATGTAGTCAGCAGTCAGTTGATTTGAATTTTATACTTTCTACTACTACTTCTTAGAAACTCTGTCTTGAAAATATGTCCTGCAAAAAGCCATGACTTTGAGGAAGCTTCTAAGTGAAACCAATGAAAATGGCTAGAGGATGCTACTGGGAATCTACAAATAAGACTGAAAGCCAATATACAAAACTTTTGATACAAAATTTGGCTCTAAGAGCATATGAGAAACGGCAATCTCCGGATATGCAACTTTGTCACTGGTTTAAAAAACAAACCATCCAGGAGAGAGGTCATAACTCGAAGTGTCCTTTTGTAACAAATACAAGCTCAAAAAATCAGCAATTGTCTAAAGAGAAAACGGCTTCAGCCAGTTGAATTTGTACCTGTCAACTATCAACACTGTACACATTTGTTTTCCAACTGAGAACTTTCAAAGATACTCAGAAACTCCAATGAAGTTACAAGAGCCTACTACAACTAACTCATAAGAATAAGCAATAGGAAACCATCCATTACCAATCCTCAGTTAACTTCTTTGGAATATGACAAATACTGTAACATTCACTTTATGTTGTCCTTGCTATTCCTGACTCCACATATTACCAATTTAAGACCCTATCATAACCCAAAACCTAAGATCAAGTAATTTAAAATTCCTGGTGCTAGGTTTTGCTTCCCAAAAATTCTCTCTTCTAGCAGTCATCCAGGCTGTTAGTTCTACTGTTCCTGATCCTAAATGTTACTCTAGCTTTAACATGGACTTGAGATGCTACTGTCAACCAGGAATCAAAACTTACAGATTTCAAAAGATGCCAACTTTTAATTCACCCTTCTGTAACTTCCTGAATACCATGATTCATTCAGGATCAGAAGCTACAGCGTTGGTTTCTAACCTAAATTTTTCTGAAATACAGGAAGCAGCCAAAAGAAAGCCAGACCTATGATTACATATTTTTAAGCATACTTTGTTGAATACTGCAGTTATTCTGACAAACAGCCTCTACTTTTCCTAACCCTGTCTTTGTGGCCTTAACATTTAGCTTTAGTCTCACTACAATCTAGCAAGTTTAATAAGGAATTCAAAGCCACTTACCTCTCTAGAACTTTGCTAATACTGCCTGCACTGAGCTTCCACAGATATTTCTTCTCCTGGCTTCATCCCTAGAGATAGAATAGACAGGGAAACATGAAGAATTTAGAGTCCTGAAAATACAGCTACCAACAGCTATTTAAAGGTTATCTTTGGGGTTCAGAAACAGAGAATTCCTTTCATTTCTATACATCATTGATATTGTTTGACTTGCATTGCTTATAATCGTTCTTCTGTTGCCATGATGCATATCAGGCTCACAAGACTGAACAGGTTCACTGACTCTACACTGACAACAACAAAGAACACAGATGGTCACTGCTATTATTTCCACTCACTCCGTGTGTCCTTGTGCTCTTGATGGGGTCTGGAAAATGGCTGTGTTACTCCACCCATGCAATACTGACCATCACAAAAGCTGTTGGAGCAGTAACAACAAGACTGAGTTTCAAAAATTCCTGCCCCCAATAACAAAAACTTACGCACTCTTACATCAGACACAGAGGGTCCTATCAAGGATATTGAAAATAAAAAATTGGGAAAATATGCTTTGATAACACCTGTGTAGATTAAGCAAACTCAGAGTCAACAGTAATAGAGGCTGTTGATAGGGGCTCAGTCCTCTAGTCCTCATTGGAATAAAACCACCATTGAGACCGTCAGTAGGTTATCATGAAAAAAACCAATTGTACCAAGAATCATCAGCTGCCAAATGAGCTGACTCATCAAAATACAGCAGAGAATACTTGATCTTTTCATGCTCCCCATGTCCCAGCGAAACATCCTATCTCTCTGAGACTTTTCAAAGGCATTTTGTCTTAGCTATATCTGGAAGTATATTGCTCTGGTAGAGGCAGAGTGTTTTGGACACTAGGACACAAGTATGTCTATCAACCCTGAAGGATAAGGTTAGTAAATAATTACTGACAACTAAGCAACTTTGAGTAGTCAAAATATTCTTGTGGGTAGCTAAATATTTAAATATCAGAACAGCTTAATTTTAAACCCCAGTTTTGATAAAATGTAACTATTTTGTCTTAGTATTTTACATTTGAACAATGTTTCTGCTCCTCTGCATTTTCCAGTGATGTTTAACACTAGCAGCGTTTCTTCTTCTGCGCTATATTTTGTGGATGAAAGCACAGGTGTTTCAGCTTCCAATGAAGCTTGTATTAACTTCAATGCCAGTAAAATCAATGATCAAAGCTCAGTTTAGAAGCTCTCTTCAAACACTTGAGACTGAGTTTCCATGTGCTTTCTGCCTAAATAAAACAATTTTCATGACCGTCCTGGGTTCAGCTGTAGCAGTTATTTTTCTCCTTCCTAGTAGCTGGTGCAGTGCTGTGTTTCAGCTTTATTTGAGAAAAATACTGATAACACACTGACGTTTTAGCTGTTGCTGAGTAGCACTTACTCTGATCAGGGACTTTTCAGTCTCATGCTCTGCTAGTGAGGAGAGGCACAAGAAGCCAGGAGGCAGCAGAGACAGGACACTGGACCCAAACTAGCCAAAGAGGTATTCCATACCACAGTACGTCATGCCCTAAACGTCATTCCATAAACTAGAATCAGTCACCCGGAGGAGCCAGACCACTGCTCAGGTCAGGCATTAGTCAGTGGGTGTAGAGCAATTGTATTGTGCATCGCTTGTGTTTAGTGATTTGGTTTTCTCTCCCTTTTTAGTTTTCTATTATCTCCCCTTGTTATCTCCTTTAACATTATTATTATTAGTCATACTTTTATATTATACTCTCCTGGACTGTTCTTATTTCAACCCATGCTGTTTACACCCTTCCCTCCCACCCAGAGTGGGACAAAAAGGGGAAGTGAGCAAATGGCTTCATGGTTCTTAGTTACCATCTGGGCTTAAACCACAATGACAAGACGAATTCCAAAGCTGCTTTAAAACAGAACTGAACCAGGGCTTTACAATCACATCTGCTAGCAGCCAGAATTATATATAGGCCTGTGTTTTTCTTGTAGGCTTTTGGTACACACAGAATCTCACTTCTGAAGAGCTGTACTAGCTGGATCTTATAACACAGTAGCTTTCCAAGAGCCTTTGTTCCATCTTAACCTTGTTGCAATAAGTCTGTTAACAATTCTGCAGGTGCCTTCATATTTAAGGAATCTAATGAAGTTTTCACTATTAAGTTATATCAAGACTGGACTAACAGTCTATCTTCCATCTATCCAGTTTTGTTGATTCTTGTTTCTAATTGACAACAGAAGAGAGAGAAGGAAAAGCAGTTTGAAGATTGGTTTTTTTTTTTCAATACATAAAACAGACTTTTGTACCCACTATTTGCAGAAGAATTTATGATGGACAAAAGTGGTTTTGAAAGTTATTTTCCTTAAAAAAGTGATTTTTCTTCTGATGCCCTTTGTTTTGCATTTATTAGCAAGCGATTTATGAAGAGAAGTAGTTAAATATTAGAAGTATGTATTTTTATAGTTCATCTTTACTCAACAATTCCAGATATGCTTTTGCTTTATTATGAATTCTGAACTCCGTATTCAGTAATTACTCTTTATAGCAACCTAAATACATACTGCATTATTTGTGAATTAGAGAGCAATTCATGAATCTCAGAAAATTACTTTTCTTCTAGGAGCCGTTTTACAGTCTATCCATTTTCTTTTAGCTGTGATTGCCTCTTATGTCACATGAGCCTTAAGAGATATTTCATACAGATGTGAATTGCATTATTACAGGAATGAAAAGATCCAGCTTTGATTTTATCCAGAAGGAAAATTAAGGCTCTACAAAGGCTAGACAATAAGTAAGGTACAAGACAGGACCTTATATAGGATCACTGTTAGGAATTATGTAATATATATATATATACACATATACATACACATACACACACATACATATAATGAGATGCTGCAGTCACACAAACTTGAATCTGACAATCAGTTCTAAGTTCCCACTTCAGTATGAAGCAGGATTGCTCCTGCATCCTCGTAAAATGGCTTTCAGGAATTTCCACACTAAGAGATACTTTTCCTATGAATTAAAAGACTTCACCTGACCTAAAGAATTCTTCCAGTTGGATTTTGTGAAAGCTCTTCTTCACATACTGAAATTAAGCAAGCATTAAGGGCTCAGTTCAAGACACACATTTCCACTAGAGACACCTGGTACATGAAATTAAATAAAATTTGACTACAAAAAGAAAACTCACAAAATTCAACAAGATACACTTGGCAAACTACATCATACACAAACAGCACCTAAAAAGAAATATATTTTTGCTACACATTTAATGTGCCAATGTGCAGCAAAGTAATTAACACTTGGAGTTGAAATGATTTAGCAGTTCTTTTTCACATGTAACCCAGGTGCCAAAAAGGCCACTTGTGTTTTTATTGCTTTCTCCTACTTTGCTCTAATGAACACTGCACACAATGGGAAAGAAAACAAAGGCTGTGATGCTACTCATTAACAAATAAGGTGAATTTTAACATTTCAAGAGTCTGGACCAAAACCTCGGCAGACAGCTTTATTAACCTGGAAATAAGGTCAACTTCACCTTTTGCCTCCATTTCAAATCTGTAAATTTTACAAAATGGTTTATATAAAAACTACAGAAAAACAACATATGCGAAGATAACTCACTGGATGGAGGAAAATCTTCTACCTAGCCGGGCTTGTGCTAAAATCTAACACACCTATACTTATGCTGGATGCTATATCCTGCCAGAAGCTCTGTCTCAACCACTGGCTGAAAGCTGGTTTTGCAGAGTTCTTCAACCCTTCCTCTCCATAGGGAGACTCCCCACCTATCCTCTTATGCCAGCTCCCATCTGCTTCCGAGTTCTTCCAGGTGCCTGAAGAGCCAGGTCAAGGTGTTTCATCTCTGTTTTGACCACAACTTCATTGTGTGCCAGATTAGAGATTAGTAAGAAATTGATTGGAGTTTCTTCAGTCATGTAAAAATTCCTTTAATACACCGACAAATACCTCTGGATCTAGTTTATTGACAATAACTTATTAACAATTCAACTATAAGAAAAAGCTGATAGTAGACATTGAATAAAAGGTTTTACTTAACTCAGTAGTAATGTAAATGACAGGCTGAATTAAATGATGGTCCAAAGCATGAAAGCAGATATATCAATGCAACATCCAGCAGGAAAAACAGAATGAAGGCAATTAACACAGAAGGCTGGAGATGGACCAACAGAAAAAGAGCAAAACCTAACTGAAGTAGAATCCCTCTGGATTATAAGAATCTAGGGCATGGCAGCTACATCATGAATGTTATTCTCATCTCAAGCAACTCAGTGAGTAAAGTTTTCACCTATGGAAGTACCTGTTTAGTAAGGAGGGTGTGTTTGCTGCTATAAAGGTGCTACAAAGGCCTTAACACATCCTTCAAGACTGGTATGCACAAACTATTCTGAACCCTTTTTAATATATCAGGAATCTGGTTTTGGAAATTTGTAATCAAGTTGCAACCACATTTACCAATAAAACTGCCCAATGACTCCTGTGTGCGTTTTTGGAGTCAAACCTTTTCACAGGCTCCTCAGTGACATTTAATTGGAAGTCTCAGTGGTATATCCAGCCTCATGGCAGCAAAATGCCTTGAGTAAACAGTAGTAAGCAAACTTCAATGTGTTTATTTACCACACAGTTAATAACTTAGGTGAACTATTTGTACTGGGTCTACTATTTATTTTGGCAGAAAACTTGGTACACATGCTTTACTCTTTTTGCTTCTTATATGTACATAAATTCTAGAAATATCCATTGACAAATAGCAAAGTTCAGAACCTTTTCCTGAAAATAAACACTGCTCTATTGCTTTTGTATCAAAATGTTACTAAGCATAGAATTCACTCAACAGAAAACAAAAGGTTGTCTTACCATCTCCTACTGGCATCCTTCACTTCTTTTAAACAAACAGTAACACTCTGAAGAGAACATGTACCACTGAATTACTTTATTTACAATAAAATCTAGCAGTGGTACTATAGTAACTGTCTTCACCATGATTAACACAGGAAACATTTGGAAAGTATGTTATTATTCTTATAAATTACATTTTGCTTGAATTAATTTTTATGCACAGTTCCTAACATATAAAGAGCTCTGGATTGCCAATTGTAACATTCACACATGTGAGACAAGATGAGATTTGAAGAGCAAGTACACGTTGCTGAAAGATTTTCAGTTTGAGAATTTGCAAACTAAAAAAAAAAAAAAATCCTCTCTTGTCCTATAACTCTATTATCTGTTTTCCAGGCAAGATAACAGATTTACTCTTAAAGTTGTGACAGATTAAGATGTACTGGGATTATCAATCAGATAATACTGAAGGGCCTGGGTAGAAGTTCTCACTGTAGCTTTTGCAGATTGCTTTAATGACACCTTTAGAAGCCCTTATCTTCAGTCCACACATTTCCTAGTAAATATATGTTTCGCATGTACAGAGAAGTATACAGATGTGATTGAAAAACAATACAGAAAAAAAGACTCTTCCTCCCATACTTTCCACAGCTGTAAACGATTGACCCTACAGCAAATAGACCTGGAGATGGAAGGAAACAGAACTAAGGGCAAAACTAAGTCCAGCTCTCCCTTTCTCTACTGAAAGAGGAAGCATACAAGCAGGCACTGAAGGTTTCATAATCACAAAAGCTCATTTGCTCCAGTCTTCCCTAGCAGTAGCCAGACTAAGCAGCCAGACAAACTTTCCTGTTTGTAACTAGCTATAGCCCAATTACACTTTCTGTGAAAAGATTAAAGCTTGACAGAATTGAGAGATGCTCAATTCTAATGAGACAACGGATGCTGCATCTGAACTTAGCATTGCCACACAAGATTTCTTTTCAATAGCAGTCAATTTGTTTACTGACTAGTTTGCCCACAATAATCTTAAAATCCTAAATAGCAATATCAGAAAACTGAAGGGCAGAGTCAACCACCATTGATTTTAGATAACTGGCATTAGCATGGTTTTGAAACATCTCTACACAAAACAATTGATAATTCATTTGTATTCTGAAACACTTAATTGTGCAGTATTCATGGATAAATCAGGAAAAAAATTAAGCCTAAAAATTAGTCAGTTGTGGCAAATCATCCTTCTCTGGAGTTACAACACTGTTTTCTCAAACTTGCACTCTAATTATTCCATGCTTCAATATCCCAAAGGCAATTATGCGTTCCTCAAGTTACTGGATAGTAATAGCTACTTTCAATAAGACTTCCAGACAAAGCCTACCCAATGCCTTATTTATTAATAATGGCACACACTTTTATATTGTATGCATTCAGAAAAGAAACAGGCTATCTCTTGGAAAGAAAGCTCCCTCATTTAGCAGATAAATAATGTTTCACATTCAACCTAGACATTTACTGAGAGGTACCTGCATCAACAGCCAAAAAAAAAGCCCTGTGGTTGTAGCTCCTTAGAGAAAGAAGAGGTCAATCACAAAGACTAAGTTGAAAACAAGCAGTATGGATTGCACAGAAATGTACAACATTGCTAGTATCATGGTACAGTTATCACATGCATAATGATAGCAGCAGCACTGTCACCCAGTCAATAGCCAGTTCTATTTGCATCTCACTTCTCTGGCCCTTGACATCAGTGAGCATTGATTCAAATTCTGCATTTACCATTCCCTCAAGAAAAACTGTCCCTCGTCCATATTGTGGCTTTCCTATGTGGTTGCAGAAACAAGGACACTCATGATTGCCTCAATTGGCTAATAACTTAGCTAGCAAAGATCTTTCTAGACTGTGCTTTCTATAGCCCAGAGTTTATTTTTCTTTCCTGCCGCTTCAGGCTTCTGTCTACACTCAGAGAACATTCTTTCATAAATTGCAATTAGACTTTAGCTTGAGAAGAAGAGGATTTAAAGAGCACAAATAAACTGAAATTCATGTTTCTCTTCATTAAATGGGGATTGGTCATTTTGCCTGCTTTAGAAACCACTCAAATATAGTGAAACAATTCTTGTACTTACAGGAGAAACCATAAAATTTAAAAGGAAAGTAGGAGTGTCGTAAGGGGACAAAAAGAAGAAAAAACAAACTGATTTTAAAATACATTACCAGTACCCACTTGATGCTATTTAACTTTTTCTGAAACCCTTTTATGCATAATATGTATCACCAACTCCTTTTTAGGCTGAAATACTCCATCCCCTTGAAAAATGTATCTTCAAATCTCAGTTTACAGAATATATCAGCACCAAAGAACATGAGAAGATCCTGGAAAGTTTCTTACCTTGTCAGTCCAAATAAATATCATTTTTTACAAAAACAAACCACATCTCAATCCACAAAGAAGAAAACAAATAAAACTTTTTGGCTTAAGGTGTTATATACTGCTTTATACTGGAGTAGCTGCAGGGGTAGCTACCTGGAAAAATATCACCGATTCACCTTGCATCCTCAAAACAGAAGCATTTATCCAGAGACTACATTCAGAATGAGAAAAATCAAAGTTCTGCATTGTTCATGGCAGAACTACCCAAACTGTAACTGGGCTGAATTCATACGTTACCAGTGATGTACGAGATGCCACCATAAGGTCAGAGACAAGACACAAGAACACAAAATACAAAGAAGTTAACTTTAAAACTCTTCAGGTATTATCTGGAAGTGAGCTGGTTGTCAGTGACTGAAAAAATGAAAACAAATATAGAGACAAGGTGGAAAGAGGGAATCCTCCTCTTACAAAAATGAAAGCTGAGAAGTAATACGGTTTTATTTTATAAATTAAATGAAGGTACAAGCTCTGGACAACAAGATGACCTATTCAAGCTAGAGCACAGTTTTGGCACTGACATTTTCAGATTTCAATGGAAAGAATATTCATCCCTGGAGATATTAAAAACTTGATGGGCAGGGCCCTGAGCAGCCTGTTCCGTGCTAGCCCTGCTCCAAACGAGGTCTCAAGCAGATAACCTCCAGAGGCTTCTCTCAGTCAGCTATTCTAGGGCTCTATTAAAAACATTCTAAGGATTAAAGCCAATGTTTTTTTAGGATAGCCCTGTAATGGAAGCAATGAGGGCAAGAACTTCACTGCATCAAAACAGTATGGTAAGTACAGGAAAGAGGCTGTAGATGACAATATCATCAAGAAAGAGCACATCTCAGTGCCCAAGAAGGTGTCTTCCAGTCTTGCATTACTAAAAAAGATGTTAAAACAATTCCAGAACAGCAGATATTAATATACAATTGACTTATTCATTTCATTGCCATCTGGCCTAAATTTCTTTCCATTCCATTGAATTACTTGCATTATTAACTAGCATTTCAAAGGGAGAGTGTCCACACAAATGTTCTATGTCATTATGGTTAGTTTAGCTTTTACACATTAAAAAGTCTGGGGCTTGTGTGAAAAAATTTGAGTGTTATCTTCACAGCCAATATCTGTAAGGCAAGAAAAATAGTAAATGGTAAGATATTAGTGCCTGGACAGATGTTACTGAGGAGCTCAACTTAAGTTACTGCAAGGCCAATATATTTTATACCTTTAATTGCTGCTCAAAGTTCACTGTGGCATTTTGCTGATGTGCCTAAAACAGTCTTCATGGGTGCTGTTAGAGTTGATTTGACAGTAGTTGAGGTATAAGGGGCAATGATCCAGCTGAATGCCTGTCCCAGTCATTTTGATGTGTACAGCCTCTGCAGAAACTTCTTAATTGCTCCAATATTCTTCTGCTGTTCCTGTTCACAGATTCTATGAGAAAGGTCATCAATCACAGTATGGGAAGTTTTTATGTTTTGCTTGCTTAAAAAAACACATTTAAATAAAGTAAAACCAGATAATAAGAACTAAAGGAGTTTATGATGTTTCCTTTCCTAATAGCAAAATTTTAAAATGGATCGTTCTGTGTTACAGGGAAGGCACACTGTTAGTACTAAACCTTGCTCTTCCCTTATTCATGCTTTGCAACAGAAAGCATTCTTATTTAGATGCGATAAATAGATTCACAGTCATTAAAAACTTGGGATATACTGAAAGGGACTGATTAGCTGATTAAGAACGAGACAGGATGCCAGGAAATCCCATATTCCTGCCCTGGGCTTGCCACTGACTGAGGCAGATTTGGACAAGTCACTTATTAGTTTTACATGTTTGACTAGCCATGAAGGAACACAACCTACATATAGTGGCATGCAATGTCTATACAGGTCTGAAGACAGAGTAACTTCATGGGTTTAAGGGTGCTCTCACCTCTAACACATGACTACGACACGGCTGGCCCTTACACTGAGGGCACAAAAATGTTAAACCTAGGTGCATGTGGCTTTTTCCTCACAGCAATCCACATACAGCTGTGAAGAAGGTGACAAAAAGGCTGATGGGTTGACTTTATTTCACTGGTCAGTCCCTTTGCTCTGGAATAATATTGATGTGTAAGAAAGCACTTTCAACCCCTGAGAGATACCAGGTCTGATTTGCCCCTTTGTATCTAATACTGTATACATTTCAGATTGTATCAAGGTTGCCATAGTAACACAAAAGATTTGTACTGAATAGCAGAAAATTTTAAAAATTATGTATAAATCCTGCATAATTCGTTGACACCAAATATTTGTTGCCTGAGGCTTGTATCACTTAAAAATTACACATTTTTGCTAAGAAAGAGATAGAAACCTTGAAAAACACAAAATTTTATAGAATGTTCACATCTTTTCTACTTGCTGCTTTTTGAATTATATTTTTTATACCATCTCCAGTTCTGGAGCTCTCCCTTGCTCACCAGTGGGTATTTTAAACAAAGAAATCTGTTATTTATGTAAGAAAACACATGAAGTTAACCTCTGCCTTCCCACTTCCTCTTTATATGTCTTTCCAGTCCAGTCTCTCACTGTAAGAACATCTGATGCATTGTCTTCAAAGACTCAGTTTTTAGCATTTTTCTATTCCCCAACATTAAGTAACCCAAAAGCTAAACTTTCATTATTTGCTTTTGTTGCAAATATTTTCATATCCGCTGTTACAATGTTTCAACCTCAACACCTTTTCTTATAAACCAGAATCATACCAGTAAGTTCTTTTCCTAATTTTTGATATAGTAACAGATGGATCCCAAACTGTAGAAAGACACCCACTGACTTCAAACCTGTAAAGTTTTAAAGTGCATCTGTAATGTGCCAATCCCCGCACTGCCTTCCACATTCCTACGGAAAATTATAAAGGAGAGGATGTGAGGATCCTGATAGAAGTATCCTGAAAAATCTCCCTTTCAGCTGTAGTATTTCTTCCCTAGAGTGAGACTTGCATGTTGCCAGTTTTCCAGCTGCCAATGGCAGTAATAAATAAGATATTGGGTAAGTGCAACCCTGACCTGCTGGTACTGCACCTCTACTGCACTATGCCTCACTGACACGAGAAACTGCCCCATTAAAGATCTTATATTCTCCTTCCCAATTTGCTTCTCCATCAGCATCTGGCACCATGAGAAAACCCCCAGTGCTACACACAAATTCCTGTAACTGCTCAAAAGAGCAATTGCCTGTCATTTTGGGAAAAGAATCCTTATCTGATGTTTGAATATGAATAAATGAAAAGCTTTAGCATACCAGTGGATTAAAATTGTGGTTTATATGCGCAAAAACTGGGAAGTGCCCCTTAATTCCTGTATTCATTTACCAGCAGTTCTTCTTATGGATGTTTCAGACACTGACTCATCTAACAACATTGACAATGGCAGAGGATTACCAACACTTTTGGCATGCATTCTGCATTTTCATAACTGCAGGATCAGGTTTACTGTGTGATAAACAACAGTGGAACAGTCTCAAGTAGTTTTGTGGCAAGAGGAACATGGAACTCTCCTCCATTCCACCACCAGTCTTACTTATTACTAAGATTTTCTTCACCTTGCAATGCAGAACTAACAGGCTATGTGGCTTTCTCTTCAACTTAGAGAATACCCACATAGTTTTTTTCCAAAAGATGCTGTTTAATTTGTTTCATTTTAAGGACAGAAACTATTGTTTGAAGTTGAAGAAGAATCCTCAAAGTCACTCATCAAATTGGCCTTTTTGTTCTTTGGACCTGAGATATCCCCCAGAGCATTGTGAAATAGTGCAAGAGAAAGGCATTTTCACATCTATAAAGAAATTCTACTGAATAGATTTGGTACATTTTTGTTCCTCTGAACAGACTAAGAAATAGAATATTGTAACTGGAACAGATTCAATGCAGCTTTCATTATACAGAGACCAGATAAAAGTTATGCATATATGGAAAGTCTGGTGCAACATTTGTTTCAGCAATTAAGGAACTGAGGAATTTGCTATAGTCATTGACAACTAGGAAGAGACACACAACATGCCTTCCCATTTCTGACTGCTGTTACTACATACCACTGGGTGATGGCAGCTCTATTACTTAATATGATTCAGAATTATCATATTGCTGGCACATGCAAGCAGAGTTTTTCAAATTCTGCTCTGTTGAAGCTCTGAGTTCGGCAAAAAATTGGATTCTCCTGTACATTTTTGTATTAATAACCTACTACAGTCCTGTTTCTATTTGAATTATGTTAATAAGATGATACTGCAAGGCTAAGAACTAGTTATTACAATAAAGCACATGAAGATCACGTAGGGTACACTCTTGCCTCTTCCTGACTTCATTTGAAAGGACTAAAGTTGGAATTTCTGATGACCTGTGCTCCAATTGACTGACATTCTCTTCCATGACTTACTTGCACTCTATTCTAATCATTCTAATCAAATATTTCTTCCAGCCATATTAAATAAAATGTTCACATATCCACCAAGATTAAGCTGATGGAACAAGGAATGCAGATACAAGGAGTTTGGTTTCAGTTCAGTGATGGGGCAATATACTCTATTGTACCAGAGTATCCTTCAGTTCTGAAGTGGGGGTACCTGTCTCAACTCTGTAGGAAAACAGAAGTAAACTATTCTCGTATTTTATTAAAGCTGAGCATTCCTTTCACTAACAAACATTTCTGCTACAGAGCATTTGTATCTTGGCCTATGCTACTCACAGGAGGCACTATTTATTTTTAACTTCACAAAAAAAAAATAATTATGGTTTTTAAAAGCTCTTCAAAATATTATACTAGATATAAATGGACTGAACTTTGCCTCTTGGCTGATCAAGAATGTCAACTAATTAGTTTTGTGCTACTGCCACAGGCTTGGCAAGAACTGAAATAAACAAATACCAAGCAATTGTATTTCCATAAATTGCATGACACTGCTGACTTCCCTGCATGGAAAGAAAGAAGTCATTACTCAGAGCAGAGGCAGAAAAGGATTTTCTTTGAATGAAATTTTGCATTGTACACCTGAAAAAATTATGTCAAGCATCTCTGGTATAAGGTGGTCTGTGTATGGAGGTGAGTCAGCCACATTCTGAGGGAGATGATAGAAATTTCTCTCAGGATTCTTAACTTTTTGATGTAGATGGCAGTTTGATACAGGGTTCAGTGCCAAATAACTTCCATAGATTGCAGGATAACATGAATCGATGAAGAGTGGAGAACAGCGTGAGAGGAAAATCGAAATGGCTCCAACAGTCTTCGGAAGAGCCAAAAAAGTCTAGAACAGAAAAACAATTCATTGATGCCCTCTACCTGGATAGCACGTGGAGAGAAGAAAAAAAGAAAATCAGAAAAAAGAAACCCTCTGCATCTGTTTCTAGACTGACTGGGAAGCTTATTTGGAGAGACCTTTGGAGAGGAAATACCCAGTGAATTCAGGGGCTATTTCATCAACAGGTCTATGGATCTCTACACATTAACCACACCAGCTTTTTGTCTCCTACAGCTATAGGCATGTGCCCAAGACAGTATCTTACACTACCCTTTCATATTACATCCATGTGTGCAGCACATGGTGTTTCTAAGCTAGTTTTTGAATTTTCAAAGCATGGGGGCTTACTCCCCTGAGAAAGATCCAAATTAAGCTTCACTTGTATTATTATGACAACAGAAAGACAGAATGCAAACCTCTAAGGCATGTTCTATCTGTGTTTAAAATAACATTCACTTCATTTTTCCCCTTTCTCTATAACAGCACCACACAAATGTTTGGAAAACTTGATTAATATTGGTTTTTGTATTCTTACCATAGTGCTTAAAAGGAAACATTCAGCATGGTTAAGATGGCATCTCATACTTAAAAGCTGTAATTGAGCAGAGGATTTATGCATAAAGATACATCTCCCCCTCAAGTAAAGTATTATAACATGGCATTTACAAGAAAAAATACAGCACAGGTAGTCTGGCTTTTATCAATTCACAGCAAATAATTTCTTAGCTTGTCAAAAACATAAATACATATTGTATTCCAGAAGCAACTTCAAAAATTCTTATTCTAGTAATAAAAACACTTTACAATCTCTGCACATTGACCTGCATTCTTTCCTAAACCTGTACATTTTAACAAATGCTCCCCACATGAAGGCAGCACCATCATGAGTCCTAGGAGACAAAAGAGCAAAGCCAAGCTGACAGAACCCACGGAAACCTTTCTAAGCTATGGTTTGTAAGGAATAGATTCCTTTGGTCTGAGTGCTTTATCAAACAATTCTAACATCTGAATTGCTGTCCTGATGGAGATGTATGCATGTGAAGCATTCCTGGAGGTGGAAACAATGTGGATTAACCCTTTCAACTCTGCAGTCATTTCAATGCTAACAATGTTTTTGCCTTTGCCAGACTGTCCCACATACTTAATACCTGTAAGATGAGGATTTGTAGCAAAAGCTTGATATACTGAAGTAATTTCAATACCCTTGTGGCAGCCTTGGCAGCAAAGCGCCAACAGATCTCAAGTGTCAGACTCAATTCTGCCCACATCTCACCTGAATCCTTCCATCCCATTTTGGGCAATCCCCTGCAGAGGTGCATTCTGCAAGGATAATCTGCCTACACAAAGCCCAGTCAGCCTTGGCTTTCCTTCCTCAGAACACCTTCCTGTCCACCCCTCTCCATCTGTGCTGTGCAGTCTAAACGAAGACCTGGGGTAATACACTTCAGCTCTACAAAAGAGAATGTAACAATGACCCAAATTATTAGCAATGCTAATAGGTGGTATTTTCTCAAGCCAAACATTTTTATTCATTATCTCTTACATTTTAAACAATGTTATGCTATATAATAATTATTATTGCTGCAGTTAACTCTCGAGTTAACTCATGCTTCAGTCAAGTCAAAATTTTACTTCATAATTACAGTCTTCTACCTATTAACCTCTTAACATTTTTTGCAGGTAGTTAAGTACAAAAACTCTATTCTTTCTTCATAATTAGGAAGAAGTTTAGTTTTAAGCCAGACCTGGGCCAGCAAAGGGGCTCGACAGACTTTAAGAGCTTTGCTGGAAACAAGTTTCAATCTCACATTCAGAGAAGCAGAGCTAACTTCACACGGAACAGCCTGCTGCTCCAGCACAGCAGTGAAATCTTACAATTCATCTTCTTGTGAAAACATCAGTGAGTGACCTCAGCATTTATCAACATTAATAAAAATTTGATTTTTCACATGAAGGAAACAGCACATTAAGATCTTTCACTTTTAACTATGAAGGTCACCAAATTGCAGAGGTTCACCAGCATAACCTTAGAGAGGTTTTGAACAGATGGAACTTCTCTTGTGCTGGCTGCAGAGAGGTGATTCCCCCTAAAAAGCCGCACTTTTGCCAGATGCCTCACTGAGGGAAGTGCATCAAATCATAAAATCATTCCTCTTATTTGCATTGGATAAGGAAATGGAGAGAAGAACAATATTACATGATCAATCTTTACCAAACAGCATTTGCAGCACCGACTTCGCAGCAAATAACCAACAGAATTAGAACAAAATAAGCTGCAAACAGTTGAGTAAATTATACTACCAAATGAAATAATTTTGATCTTTTTGTGGACATTCCAGAAATGGAAAATAATTCATTCCCTACCATTCTTCAGTGATGAACATTTGGATTTATTTCAGAAGGAATCAGAAGAGTCAGAGTGTGTGAATGTAATGAATTTTGTGGCTGATACTGGGTAGCAGTGCAAATGGATCTACCATTTTCTGCTTGCTTATTAATGTTAATGTATGTACATTGAAAAGAATATAATCCATTATATAGTCACAAAATCTGCATTACTGTTGGTACAAGAATTATGCTTGTCCTTGGGCTTCAGCAATACTCTTTCCTGGTGCTCTTTTGTTTAATAAAAGTATTATTATTTTTCCATTAATTGAATATTTATTCTTCAGAGCAGCATTAGTAAGACCATTTTCAACTGAATTTTGACTGTAACTCAACAATCCTCCTATTTGTATCTCTTTAGGATGAGTTAATTTGCCTCCAAAACCAGATAGGAGCCAAATACAATTGCGTTTATTGCGTTTGAAAGTTCAAAAAGAGTTTAAAAACTTCTCTTATGAATTAGTTTAGTTTCTTCACTTCTTTATCCCTGCATAAAAGATATAAATATCCTGCTGAAGGAAGTGATTTCCAAAAACACCCCTCTGCACCTGAGCCGAACTCTCACTGACATCAATTGGGCCAAGAACCTACTCTTGAAAATTTTTCTTAAGACAAAATAAAAGTGAATAATTAAAACAAAACCCCCAAAACAACAAAAGACATTTCCAGATCATCCTTCAAGCCGGAGATGGTTAGACAGATATTACTTATTCATTCATGTGCTTACTATCTTTTTACCTCACCTGTTATTTATACTGTAACAGTCTTCAGCAGTGCAGAGGTAACAAGCGTTACAGGATTCTTTTCTCTGCGGAATTAGAGTGGATTTGCTAAAGTTGATGCTTCTGTGAGATACTGCATTCACATCTGTCTGTTATAACTGCACAGTGCAGTTCCTGATTGAACAGGGAAGTAGTGTTTCTGGAAGAACTCAACCATTCATGGAAACGTGAATATCCACAATGTCAGTTTTAAAATTGCAGCAATAAAACTATAGCCCTGGTTGTTGCTTCACAAGTATAAAAATGACAGAAATATGCATTCAATAAGCTCATTTCTAGCTTGTCCTACTCCTACTGCAGCCCCCAGAGCTCCACCTTCAAGTGCAAACTGCAGTACTTTGTCACAGTATCCTGAGAGGAATTGGGTGAGAGTGAAACTTACTCTTCTGGAAATGCTAAGCCAGGATAAACAAAACCAATAAGGTTTGCTTAAAAAGCAAAGAAAGAGAACAAGAATTAAAACAAAATCAAGACAACCAAATAAAAAAGAATAACAGCTGGGATAAAAAGGAAGGGACCATTTTAAAGAGTTGGGATTACAGAAAAGATGAAGTGCCACTACACACTTCAAGCTTTCCTCTGTCACCAATATACTATTATTTAGTAATTAGAGTCTAATTTCTCACACTATTCTGTAACTCCAGGAACTGGAGCATTAAAAACCACTGGAGCTGTAAACACTATCTTTCCCCCCCCCCACATTCTCCCATCTGCTGGCAAATGCAACATTTAGAAGTTCTACAGCACACCCCTACCTTGCTCAGAGCAAACCCAGTGCAGTGAACATAGCATTAGTCCTAGCCTTTGCTGTTCCTGTTTTAGAGAGGGAAAAGCAAGCTGCTATTTCTAGTCTCTGAATGCAGAATCTTCACTAAACAAAAAATGCCACAAAAATGAGGAGTTAGTCTCGGGAAATAAATATTTTAAAGAACAAAAAGCCCAAAACACTATTGACAACATACAGGGGAGAAAGAAAGGAAAATATCTGTCTGTGCTTTGCTTCTTCCTGTTTTGCCAGATCTACAAATTACGAATGGGATCTTGACAGTCCACAGCAATCTTTTTACTCTATCATAGTCTCTAAGCTAAGGAGGGAATGCACTTTGGCTTGTTCTAGTCTCATTTTCCATTCCTCGTTCTTCTGTGAACAACAACAAAGCAAAATGTTTCTGGCTGTACCCAGGGAAAATCCCCCGATAGATCCGAGTGATTCCTGGGCAGAGCAGGCCATCTGGGAAAAGTGTTTCTAAAAGCAACAGTGGTGATACATTCAGATAAATTACTATATGGATTCCCCAAGCAATTTTACATGTTTCCTTTTCTCCAGCTGAGGTACCCAAGGGGGAATGTCTGCATTTGGTAACAAGTAAGTACAGCAAATAGTGTTTTCACCAATTTCCTCATGCAGGTTTCTATTATGAATATTCTATAACAGCCTTTATTTAACAATTCAGTCAATGACAGGAAATATTCTGAGCCAAATACCTCCCTTCTGCTGAGCTCTTCCAACTTCCGGCTTGAAAGTCTTAGATGGGAACATTTCATTTGAATGCTTTTCTAACATCTGCGCAGTTCCAATGCTTTAATTTCTCTCCTTGGATGGATTTGGAAACAAAGCAGCAAACAACCCCCTGCACTGCACACCCCAAACCATTCTGAGTGCCGGGGAAGGTTGAGACTAATGTCGAAACTGAAAGGGAACAGGAGAGATGGCAACGCAAACCCTGCACCTCAAAAAAAGCCCCCCACCTTAAAAATTACTTTCAAGCCACTTAAGTATTGCTTCCTACTCAATCACAATACCAGGTTCAGAAAGGCCTCCGAACATGATTGTGTCTTGTGATATGAATTCAATTTTCATTTCAGGTCCTGTAATGGAAATGACCCTAATTCAGATTCTCTAAAGAAGACGTTTGCCCCTTGTCACCAGCTTAGATTTAATTTAAGAGAACATAAAAAAAATAAAGGTATAAATCACATCCCTGTGTTTGCTGTCCTAACATGATTTGTGTGAGGGAATGCTGGAGAAATAAAGAGCAAAGCCAGAACCTGAAATGTTCTGACTGCAAAAGCTTGTAAAAAACGTTTTTTTTTCTGTCAAAATAAGATGTCAGTAATAGCCAACTTTTCTAAAAGTGAGACTTAACAACATAATGGCCGGTATCTAAATGAATAAGGCATTTGGAATCCAAGATCTGATTCCCCACTTTGCCAGAGCATAAGAAACAGACTTACACAAGAACAGATTTACTTTATTAAAACCAAAAAGACAAAAACAAAAAACAACCCATCACCAAGAAAAAGCACCAAAAAAACCCAAGCCTACTCCAAGAAAATATAAGCAAAAACCGGGTGATTTACATTAGTGGAGAATCACATGGAACAGTTTTGTGCTTCATCACAGCCATCCTGTTCCCTCTGTTTACTTCCATCATGTTCCCCAGCTAAAGCCCCACCATGGCTCTCCTGCCTTCAGGACAGGACACAACTCAGGAGGTCCTGCAAACATTTTACATGAGTCAGAATAAAACTAGCAGAGAGTGGTGGCATTTTGCACCAGGCTGGTGCAAGTGCAAGCAGCTCACCAATGCTAATAAATTGACCTTCACAGCTTGAAAGGTTGGCTTTCTTATTTCAGTTACTCAGCACATGGAAGTCTAAGGCACATTTTTATATGGTTACGAACTGCAAAACTATACAAAACCCTGTGACGTTCTTCTTGTGCTCTCCTAGTCATGTGGCTGCAAGGGCACATACGTGTGCATAGTCAAATATGCTCTTATCAATCGGGTTGAATAATTCATTTGTTCAGGGTCTGCTCCCTCGAAGGTTTTTTCAGCAACTAAAATAACACGAGGTGGCTGATTGATCTGCTAGACATTTGGGATGCAAAACAAAACTTGTTTGCTTCAAATATCTCCAGTTGAGCACCTCTGGGTTTAGGAGTATGTACCTGCATAAGCTATACAAACAATTGGTTTAGTGAGTGGGCTATAAAAATCTATGTGAGCACAAACACCAGAAGGGCAGTGAAATGTTTTAATAGGTATTAATCCCACAAACCAGTGCTGTATTTGCACACACTTCCTAGAATCTGATTGTCAACAGCTCCTGTATTTTGTCTTCAATTACGACATTATTAAAACCAGGCTGATTTTGTTAAAATCTGCATTTAGATGAATAAATGCAGGTTTCAGTGGTTGCACTTGAGGAAAATCAGTTTGGGAGAGCTTTGTCATAGCGCCTGGCTCCTAGCAAGTTCCAGTTCTTACTCTCAAGCTCAGCAAAAGTGCACTGAGAGAATGCCAACACACACACAATTACAGATAATCAGAGTAACAGAGTAAGAAAAGTTTCAATTCCTTATTTTGCTACCTTAAAGCAATATAAATGAAAAATCGTTCTGCTATCCCACTTCCAGAAATACATTAAAGAATAAAATCTCCTTCCACAAGCTTCTTGTCAGTAATAAGCATTCTGTACCCAAATATACAGCACACTAACACAATTTACTCTATTTAAATGTAAAAACTATGTAAAAAATGCAGCTATTACCTAGCTGCTGGACAGTATTTTCTCCCAGTTCAACAACCCTTAAAGACATTTTAGGGCAATTAGTTAACAAGCAAGTTCTGATTTTCAGATTTCAATGAATGCAGGCAGTGTTTTAGGAGTAAAATAGGAGCACTAAGGCCTATCAGCGTAAGTGCTATTTTGGGCAAGTTGGATGGCTTTTCTCTTCCACATTCCTGCTGAAGTCTCACCAAAAGGGGAGGGAAAGAGGCAGCAGAATAGAGCGGTTCCTTTCCCCAGCAGCATGGGGCCTGCCCATACTGCCTAAACCTCCTCTTGCTGATGAATTTAACAGCTACACTCAGAGGCTGAAACGATGTTTGAGGTCTCCTGTCACTCAGCTGTGTTCCCATTATGTCAGGCAGTAGCCAAATCTCCAGGGCGGCTTGCAGTGGCTCTACAAGCCTTCCATTTATTCACGGCATACTAACAGCCAAATTATTTCTAAAAGGTAGCTCCTCATGAACACAGTCCTTATTGATGGGAAAATAAAGTTGACTGGCCACATAGGAGTAGGGTGTTTATTGGTATTTTAAGTGACCATATCCCTTGGGAAGGACCAGGAGTATTTTAACCTCTCTTTCCTCCTTACCACTCCTCTTGGTTCCAGTTACCCCTTGTACCTTTTTGAGGGGCGGCGAAAGCACAGTGTCTGCTCTGAATCCAAGTAATACCAGCTCTGCTCAGCAAGAAGTCAGCACGTGTACAAACAGCGTAACTGGTAAAGTTGATAAAGCACATGAGAATTTCCCTTCTAAGTATGAATTGAGAATAATTATTTCAATACATGTTCACAAGCTTGGCTACTGATATTTTTCATTAAAAAGACAAAAAAAAAAAAGCTAATTTAAAGATGCCACTGGGACAGTTCTTCTACATTGCTGTTCCAATGAAACAGGAAATCAAAATACACAGGAAAAACATATTTCTATCTGCGTAGTGCAGAATAAAATAATAAATTGCATCAGACAGTGTACAAGTCACTGTCCCTTTCTATTAGTGGTAGTTGTAGCCAGACCCAATGTTACAGAATGCTTCATTCTACAGCTTTCCTTTAGGTGTCACATAAATTAGCCAGAAAAAAAAATTTAACTTTCCTCAGGAGCAAGCTGTCTCTGTCACTTTGTCTTGACTTTATCTGTGCATTAGTCTGCCTGAAAAGTTCTCTTCATCAGAAACAGAAGCTGCTCACTTTAAATCATAGTAACAACAGTGCCCAACTTAGCTGGCAAAACAGAAGGAAAGCTGTCTCAACTGCAACATTCCCAAGGTCTATGCTATGAAGTCCTGGTTGCATGAAAAGTAGGAACATCATTCCATTTTTCCATTCCAACTGAAAGAGAGAGAAGGGATTTATGACCAGCAATTTTTTTAAGTAAACAATATGTTTACTTTTGTCAAATTGAAATATTTACAGATATGCAATGATGACTATATTGCCTCCTTAAAATAACACTGCATCAGCCAAAAATATTTCAAACTGTATGTACCTCTATGAGCTAAGAGATAACAAAATGCATTATTTACATCAATATATTCCAAAAAGGACTTTGAGGGAAAAGACAAACCAAATACTTGCAGCTTCTTCACTTTACTTAAGCATTCATTGAGATAGAACCTGAAAGACAGAGCCAGAACCCGTGCCTGAAACTGTTAGCACACTGTTTCAGAAGTAGAAGACCTAGGTTAATTTCTGCTATGGATATGATGGAATAAACTTTGATGGCAGGTGCCTACAGCCCTGGTCAGTGCTCCACACACTAGAGCATTTCTTCTGCTGTCTCTCCCTCCCATCTTCTCCACCCCACAGCAAAAAAGAGTTCAAACACGGTACAAAAGGTTAAGTTTCTCTGTAAAAACACTTATGTCATTCCATCTGCTGTGACAGATGCATCATCATCCTGGCAGTTAGCAAAATATGGCAGCTACAAGCAAGGCCATAAAGACACCGACATGAACCATGTAACCTTCCACTGGTCCCTATGCCAGAACATAGTGATGTGTCCTCCAAGTCCCAACAAACTGCACCACAAATTTAAACCTTACAGCCTCTTAATCTACACATTTTAAGTGTTGAAACAGAATACATTTAAGAGACATACTGAAGATTATGTGATAACAGCCCACCATGCAAAGACACGCACTGAATTATACTAGATTTTGCTAACAGCATAAAAGGGTATAATCTCATATATATAGGGTATAATCTCATCAGAATATTTCAATTCCATTGATCTGGATTGCATTACATGTCTAAGGGTATAATCTCATATATATATATATATATGGTATAATCTCATCAGGATATTTCAACTCCATTGATCTGGATTGCATTACACGTCTAACACATAAAGAAATTTAAAGTGAATTGTGCATGCACATGAGTAAGAGGGTTGGGAGATGTTAGTAGCCAAAATTGCCCTCTCCACTTTGCTGCTCACACAAACACTGTTAGTTCCTTTTGTGGCTGGATTTTGGATATCCAGAAACCTATCTCCAAATACAGAGGATCTACTGCAATTGAACGAAAGCCTTTCTGTGTGCAACACCGTATGGGTCAGATGTACTGTTCAAAATTGCATGTGATAAATGGTGTAATACGGGAGGCTTATTTCAGCTGGAGCTGGTTTACAAAAAGCATTCTTCCCTGACTGTATTGCACTTCAACAGTCCATACATAATTTAAAACCAATATATTTTCAATTATTTTGACCTTCTTAAAAAAAAAAAAAAGGATTTTTGTGGATGTTAAATGTATGCAGGTAACAGTTAAAATGTTGCTTGTTTTGCTAATATTTTTGCATTTCAAAAAGTAATGTTAAAATTTTTTAGTAGTAAATGAGACCTCTAGGGAGGAACGGTTAGAAAGAGTTTTAATCAGAGTTTCCAGAAGGAAGAGGAGATAAAAAAATTCAGCAAAATAGCTTGCAGTTTTCCTGCTCTTTTGGAATCAAAGTGAAGCCCAATAACCCATCCATACCAAAGTTATTTCAACAGCACTGTGTTCCTAATCTCATGAAGCAGCACTGTCCAGGTGAAGTCAGCTGTGGGACCAGAAGTGTTTGGGCTGCATTGTCCAAAATACTCAGCTTTCTAATTTGACGTGACCTCATTATTACTAAATTAAATCAGAGCCTTGTAGGAGATTTTCAAATGCCTGCCAAAAGTTACAGAACTGACAGCCTAGCAAATCATCTCTCAGTGACACCTTAGTAAGAAGTCAAAAGAAATCAGCTTCACCTTCCTTGACTAGTAGTTCAGTGTCCAAAGTACTAGTAGGCTACAAATGTACATGCAAAAGTACATAATCAAAGATGGGCAGACATGTTGAGTCCCACAGTTTTCTTGTAGGTATAAATGACTCTCATTAAATTCAACATTTCCTGGAAATTGATTAGATTTTTTACTACAGGGGAAGAAATCGTGCATCTTGCATTCAGATCACCTGCTGCTTCACTTCTGAACCACCAAGTTTGCCCGCTTCATTTTTACATTTCTTGAGGTAGTTTTTTCGAAAGCACTGAAGGAGTGGAAATTCCTTGGTTAATTACTGTTGAAAATGCTTCTGCTTTCATTCAAATGGGATTGATGCACTACAAAAAGCTTGAGATAATCTCTCAGTTTTCATAGCAGGCTTTGAGGCTGGTAGATCTCCAACCTTGTGAAAGAGACTTACTCACTCATGGGAGGCCGCTGAGACTGCAGAGCATTATTTAAATAGATGCAACACATCCAAGACATTTTCTAGTTTGGGATCCTGTGCAAGCTTTCTTATCTCCACTTTCTGCAGAGTATCAGGTATATTAAATAGGATCTTTATTGTACCACTCACCATTTTACAGGTGTATTTCTAGGTAAATTGTGTAAAAGGACTCATTGTGCTGTCTTCTCTTTGACAAGGTTATTTCTAACCAAAAAGTCTGCTAAATTTGAGGGAAGAAGTAAACATTTTATTTGGTGCAATCCCAAAATTGTGCAATCAGATATTTTCACATAATTTTAATGTTTAAGCAGTATACTAGCACTAATTATAATCACAGTTGACAGCCAAATTCTCTGTTGCCATAAGCAATGGCATTGGCTTCTGGACTGCATCTGCTGCTGTCCAAAGCAGGTATGATAAAACACAGAACCAAAAAGGAGATCCAAAAATATATCCAAGGTCTAGATTACTTAATATGCATGAAATACGGATGAACTCCATCAATTACAGTCAGGAAGTCACCTTCTTTTCCAATTATTTTCAGACAGAATATTTTCCGTATCAAGTAATTTTCATGTAAACACACTTTTCTGTATCCATGTACTGTTCCAAACAGTAAGAATTCTCTCTCCTATGGAAAATTGATGCTACTATTTGATTGAATGAGTTCATCTGCTAAGTAGGGATGGTCAAAGTTCTCCATGTTATACACATCAGAGCAAAACTAGGAGTTAAAATTATTACTATTTTTTAGGTTCCTCTTCAGTACTTTCCCCTATTGAGCACAGGGATCATAGTAGACATTTAGTCCATTACATTAGGTGTTGCCTTCCTCCCTTAATATTACATTGGTAAACTTAGTGAGCATGAAATGGTATGGTAAAGATTCCCAACAGTGACATTTGGCATTGGGATTTACTGATGTGAAATCAGCTTTACTACACACAGTCAGTTTAAGACCAGATCTTATGAAATTAGCTGAAAATATGTTCTGTAAATTCATGCTGGTTGATTTATCTACTCTTTAAAAAGCTTATCATACATTTCTGAAAAGTAATAGTCAGCATGGCAACTGCTCACTCAACAGATCCCTTCTCTGTGTGCATTCCATCAGGTCTGCTGACTGACTTGCCAAACCCAAGTTTTGCTGGTCTAGTATTCTAATTCCCAAGAGCATGCCTGCTAAGGCTAGACCCTCTTCACGCTAAAGGCAAGGAAATCTCAATTCAGTGAAAGGATGAAGAAAGAGATTAGGAGATAAGGATAGAAAAAGATTATTTAGGGAGAACTATAAAAAATGGACAAAGAGAACGGTGAATGAGGATCTGGCTAAAACAGAGAATGAAGATATTAGAACAAGAAGAACAAATCTGGGAGGATATATAATTAAAAAATAAAAGAAAAACACAGATGCAATAGTGTTCTTTTGTTTCTCTTACATTTTTTAAGTATAGTGATAAGCCACAGTGACATATCACAGAATCACAGAATCCCAAGTGTTGGAAGGGACCTCAAAAGATCATCTAGTCCAACCCCCCTTGCAAGAGCAGGGTAACCTAGAGTACACCACACAGGAACTTGTCCAGGCAGGCCTTGAATATCTTCAACGTACGAGACTCCACAACCCCCCTGGGCAACCCGTTCCAGTGCTCTGTCACTCAAATATACCCATCTAACACAGAAGAAATAGGAGAAATGGAAAGAAAAGCACATATGCATAGAGTTCATTAATTATTTTGCAAGGTATGGTATTGATAGGACATTTAGTGCTACAATAAATAATGCAATAAATAACATTACTATATGGGACAGAACAAGCTGGGACTGGAACATCTACTGAAGTTTATGGAGGGCAGGGAAATGCCTAAAGCAGGGCTGGTGCTGTGCACCATTTCGGGGAGAGATGAAGAGAGCCAGAAAGCTATCTTCAGTATTGTAAATTACATGAGTTTCTAAAATATGCATCAAATGGAATACCAGAGAGATGAGAAAGGCCCCTCCTCAGCACTATCTCTAACCTTGCTGCAGAAAGGCAGACAGCTAAGGAAACAGCTACGTCCGGGTAGCTGACTGCAGAGCTGGGTTCTCTTCCTTGCCTTGAGGGACACTCCCCTGTCTACGTGAACCATTTATTTTTCATCTAGCCTCAATGAGCAGAAAGTGATATCCTAATCAGGCAGTATAATTTGTTCCACTAGGACACAGAGGATTTGCTCCATGAGTTCTAAGGATTATACTCCTAAATTACCTGATTTAATTTTTATATTGCCAAAAATCAGGCACCTCAGAGGAAATAAGGCAGTGAATGTCAGTCTCCTGAATATCTTGGGAAAAGTTTTTTCATGCTAAGAGCATGACCTGAAAGGGCCCACCCACTTAATAAGTGGTGAAACAGTACATCATTTGTTTCTATTATCATGGAACTCCTGTATCTGATTTAATACCACTTTAATCCTTATTTCTGAACATTAGAACAACAATATTTCATATTAAAGGAAAATGCTTCCCATGCTTGAAAAAAATAACCTTGATGAACATTTTTCTAGGAGCTGCTATTAGAAGACATTGTGTCCTGCATGTTACACAGTATGTTGTGCTGTGTTTTGTTCTGCCACGTGCAACTGAAACTTAAAAACACAGGAAAAAAAAAAACAAAACAAAGAGTCATATGACTTAGTCTTCAAAGCTCACGTTCTGAAAGCAACCTGGCCAATAGTGAAGTTCATGAACAAGCTGTGAGCCAAATAGTTCAAACAGACTTGGCAGAAGTTTGTAATTGCAGAGTATATTAAGAGAACTCAAAACGAGTTTTTTATCATTTTTTATCAAACCCTAATAAGTAATCAGAAGAAATTTAAGTTGTTATATACATGTGTTCATGAAAATGAGCTCATGCTTTGTGAAACATGTCCCAAGACATAATTCACTGTCTTTTTTAAACTTTCTGATTTCTTTTGTAATCTTTGTAATCCATTCTCTCAGATTTGAATCAAGAAAAAAGTGCAAATATGTATAAAGAACAATGATCCTAAAATAATTGTGTCTCCACTTGAAGAAAACGATGCAAAACGCATTTTGAGAAACATTGAGGTGTCATCCACATTTTACTTTGTATGTCAAGCTGATTTGATATTTAACATTCAAAGTAAACCAAACAGTGCAAACAAGCTTCCTTTAGAACTGGAGATGAAAAGCAGACAGAAGCTTATTGATTCAATGAAACTACAATTTTAGTACAAAGTTCAGCTTTAAACTTCAACCAGAATGCAATGGGAAAAAAAAAAAAAAAAAGGTTATTTAAAACATATACCGGAGCTTATTTTAGGGGATTGCAGGGGGATGATAATGAATAGATGGGGAAACAACTGCTGAGTTCTGTTTTTATCAGAAAAGGAAGAATGTAAGGTGGGAATCTAAAACACCGAGAAAATACTTTTTCCATAACAGTCTTTTATTCCATTTACTTGACGCACTTAGACCTACGTTTGGATGAGTTCTGTCTAAGAAGCAAGCCTTCAAATATTTAGCAGCTCACATTGAACTACTTACTCCAAACTACTCGAGCAGCTTTGCTTCTTGAAGTCAAGGAAACAAATGCTGGGACTTTGGCAATACCATAATTTTCCAAAGGGAGAATGGGGGACAAAAGAATGAGGTTAGTCTAGAACACCCTGATTCTAGCTAAAATTCCACTGCTACCAGCTTTACATCCAATAACCAGAAAACAAACAAAAAATGAACAACAAGGCCTACCAAACATACCAGTACCCAATGTTACAGCAATGACTGAGTATGACCTATCAATTGCTCTGCTGAATACAGGAACGACAAGTAATTTGGTGTTATTAAGTACTTTCTACATAGGAATTATTATTTGTAATGGAATTTCCTAAAATGGTTATGTAGGTATCAGATTACAGGAGTACCTGAACAGAGCAGAGACATAAGCAACATTATTACAGCACTTTCAAAATCTTTTACTGGCAAGAGATTAAACAGACACAGAAGTGCTCCCTTCTCAGACAAGCAATTTCAGATGGAAACACTGTGGAATGCATAAAGGAAACCCAGTCACCCACAGATTACATCAGATTCAAGCTGTGTGTTCCAAACAGTGATTCACTCTATTTTTCAATTTTAGAGCAATATATTGTTTATTTAAAAAGATGAAAGTCAATGTATGCATATCTATATACATATATAGATATGCATATTCTGTTTTAAAATCTTGCTCAGGGAAATGAAACAAATTGAAACACTAACCCAAATATAACACAACTTAAGCATTACTAGATTTCTTGCCTTTTCTGCATGGAAGTGACAGAAGTGGGAGTCACTGGATACATGTGCACTTGAGTAACTTGGCAGATACTCGCTCTAGGCTTACTGTCTGACATAAAAATCTCACAGCCTTCCCTCTCAGATGTTCTTTAAGTCGAGACAAATGTCCATGACAACAGAGTTTACCAAAACTCAAACAACAAGGACTGGAATAGTCCCTCCTGACACAGGTCATTGTTTCAGAGAGTTCACAGCCCACACTTTCCAATAGATGGCTAGCAAATCTTGCCTTTCAAGAGTTTAATTTACTTCATATTTAATAGAAAGGTTTTTTCCAATTCATACTGCCTTCTTTATGGGTCTGTACAAAGCAGAACACAAAGGCTTTCAACTCCCAACTGTGTATCAAAAATTACTGATAATTAAGAACATATGCTGAATATTACACCTCTGAAAATGCATAGTATTAATCTATGACTTCTAGTATCAAAAACATTAACTCAGTGTTTGCATAATCTGGAGAAGATGCCAGCAGCTTTTCCTGTATACAGTTTTGGAAAAAACAACATGAGGAAAATTACTGATTCATTACCAAGTCTTTCAGCTCCCCACAATACTCCACAGTGTATTTCAAGATAAATACTGATGTACCTTGCAAGCGTATGATATATATATTAATTATAAATGCAGTTATAAAATGTGAAGTTCTTATAAACTGTACTTTGGAGAAAGAAGATCATAAAAATCCCTCAGATAATTTGGATTTCATCACTTAAGATTGTTCTGTTTAGGACCTATAAACACTGTACACAACAAAAATAGAAGAATTTTAACCTTTGCAGTCAGCCAGAGAAGTCACTTACTGTTCACCTGACAGCAGTGCTACAGCACCATGCGCTCTCCACAATAACCATTAAACAGTCATTGTTCATATTGTCTAAATGCCTGCAGAAACATTACCATGCTTTTGTTTGATCTGACAATGTATCACCTGCAGGTATTGTCATATCTCTCAAAACAAATCTCAGAGACAAGTTCAGGGTTATGAATCATGCTTATAACAAGATAAATACTGCCCTGAATAAATCTAACATACAATGCACCATGTTAAGGCATGTGTGGGTTGAAGGACTGCTTGCCTTCAAAGGAATATGTATTGTCAAATTACAAAATGTAGCCTTTGTTAAGAATTCTGTTATTTTAAAATATCACAATATTCAATTGTTTTAAAAACTGAGATGAATGGGAAACAGGCTCTCAAAAGCAATCCACCAATCCCTCCTCTAGATTATAACGTTCAAAGACATTTAAAACACAATGTAACAGAAATATAAACACCATATTAGCCAGGGCACTAGGACTACAGTAAGTTCAGAAAGATGTAGCTCTTATATCCCATTGAATTCACATTCATACACAGCAAGCAAGTTATTGATTAGATGTAGGCGAGTTATTTATACTATTGTTGTTCAAGAGTATCACTTAAATGCAGTCTGTCATCCATTAGGACTCAGCCATTCACACTTCCATATTCTGTATCAATGTTGACAAAAGGACTGCTTTGTCTTTGTCAGAGTCCAGCAAGTACAGGAGAGCATGACAGTGGTTTTTAGCTTCTAAAGAGATAAGCAATAACATGATCTTCAATGTTAATAAATCTAGTCTACCAGTCTTCCACATTATAGGACTAATTCCATTTTTATCAAACAGTAAATGTTAGGTGGAGAGATGAAACTGATGTTTGTCAAGAAAGGATCAATGAAGATGAAAGCACTCCATTTACTGATTACTAGATGCTCCTTTGAGTTAAAACACTACTAATGTCTCAATGTTTAAAAAGTAATGACTTGCTGTTTTTTCCCCTAGTGTGAGGTAGTTGCTGGATGAAATTTTCCTTTTGCCAAAAAACACATATTCAGAAGTTGTTTTGCTAATTTCTCTTTTTAAGCTATGCTCTAAGTTACCGCTGTCAACATAGTTCAGTTCTATATAAATATTCTAATTGGTAATCTATGTGTTTGACCCAAAAGTAGTTAAAGTCATTTGCTCGAAGTTCTTCAAAACTGATAATCACTTCTATTACCATATGAGTTTTATATCATTTGAACAGCAAGAAAACAGCAACATGTAGAGTTCCTTGTGTAGACCTAAAAAGCTCCATGTAGAGACCTTTAGAGTTAGAATGATGTAAATAACCTTCAAATTCATCCCTCAGCATCCCCTGTATTTGGTTCATTGTTATGAAAATGCATTTCTGTTTAGTACTCAGCTCACTCCCTCCTCTCAGGGGTCTGAAGGAATATTTTGTATGAGCAGATCTAAGTCCTTCATGCCATGATACTTCTTAGAAGTTTTCATCTACTCTAGAAGAGTATGACAGGTTTTTTGTACCAATATTTACAAACAGTAATTTTACTTCAAGTGGCAAAACTGTCACAAAATGCATATGTGACAGGTGGAAAAAAATCAGTCAAGAAATGCTGGAGTTCCTGCCTAGGCCACTTGCGTTTTGTACTTAAGCAAGATGAATAAGAAGGGAAGAAGTCATTGTGGTTTAGCTCTTCAAGTCTTGCAGTTTTTCTGCCATAATTTGATCTAAACATTAAAAGATTTGGTTTTGTGGGTTTTTTTTTCCAAATGGGAAGAAGTGTAAAAAGCTTTTGGGGCTTCACTAATTCTGTAAAATACATTTTCCTTCACTAATACTGGAAATCACTTGTGGAAGTTTCATAAATATAGGAAATTACTGTAAGAACTTGCAGAAATCAGGTTAGTCAAGTGCCTGCTCTGCTGCCTTTTTAATTTCTCAGCCTTGTTAAATAAACCTATCCCACAAAACAAAACTGGTACAACAAATCCACTCTGGCTTTTAGATCACACTGGGGAGAAGAGTACACATCTGTAATAACACCTCGATATATTCACATATTGTTGAGGATCATGCTGCACTTCCTGCAAATTTGAGAGCTGGACAATCAGCGAGATTCTGAGATGCACATCTAGGGGAAGAATAAATCTGGAGACACAAGCAAAGCAAATGCCAGCCAGCCCCACCTTTCAGTTCAGTCCCTTTGTAAACATACCTCCAAGAACCTCAGAAGAGTACAGTTCCTTCACAAACTTTGCATCTGGATGCTTTATTTGAAAGGAAAGCTTATGGTTCTGCATTTACATTAAATTATAAGAGCCAGAGACTTTGAGAGAACTATGGACAAAATTACAGGAAACAAAAAACCTTGCATCTTGATATAAAAAAATGGATCATTAAATGCTACTGTTATCAGCAGAGATTATACAATTTTCTGGACTTCCTATGAAAACAAGAATTCCTGTAAATACAGCTGACTACCATCAGAACAGAGTTAATTTCAAATGTCTCATGTTCTTTTTCCGATCTATGATATCCCAACTTCATTCTTCCCATATCCTGTAAAGGGATGCACATTCAGAGGCATCTGACAATACTTCAACAGTTACTTCAACAGCCCAAACTACAAATTCCATTTACACCTTTACAGTGTTGTACTACCAGAATGTTTAAGGGTTTTTCTGAAACTTTTCAGATTTTGATTTCCAGTGAAACAGCAGAATTTTAGTGCAGTTCTATCCACAGCAAACAATGAGGATAGTGTGAAAAGTTCCCTGAATTATCTCACAAGAACAGAAAACATTTAGTAAGGATTGCCTTTAACCTGAGATAATTTGGGTTCTATAATTTTATAATCTGATACTTAAACGATCTAGAAATTAGTCCAAAAGACTGACAAAAAGTAGTAAACAAATTACTATTAAAAAAACATTTGAGCTGGAGCAAATTCAGCATTTTCAGATTTTCTCCATAAGAAATTCATCACGGATGTGAAGAAAGTGGATTTTGAAAATACCACCAATTAGGTTTCAAGTGTTGCAAATAAGGAATGAAAACATTCAAGACAGGGAAGAGAAAGGGAAACACTATAGCAGCTGAAACTGGGTGATTGTTTCTTTTGCTTCTTACTGTTGTTTTGAAGACTTCAGTGGTCTCAGGATAAGACTGTCTCAGTAGCTGGTAACCATTAGAGATGCAGTGTTTTTATTTTCTCAAAGCTATTAGAACTACCTATTTTCCCTAAATTCACATTTATAGAATGGTTAAAACACTAAAGACTTGTAACAGTCACTTTAAATACAGAACATCTTGTTTGAAAATGCAAGGGATCATGTTTTTCTCTGGAAAACAGAATTCACTGGTGTTATGGTAAGTAGCAGTCACCTCATTTTTCTTCCTAATCTCCAAGGACCTTGATGCTGTACTTAACTCAGTTTACAAGCTACCCCTACATCCCAAGAGCCACGTATCTTGGAGCCTATGAATATTTGGTTTTGCCTTTAGTGAACATGCAAAAAGAAAAGTCATGAAGTTCACTTTCTTAACATTCTTAGTCTTGTACTTGTTCATTCTACTGCACTAATTATATCAACAACACTCAACAATAGCTGTGCAAATGAAGCTGACTATGGGAGCAGAAGAAAGGAAAACTGGCAGTGTAGCAACAAACCCGTATGAAATAGCTAACAGTGCATTCTTGTGTGCTCTCACAGTAAGTGGACACCAACACTTCATTTCTCCACAAAGTCTGATTTTTCCAGCTCTGCAAAGTCACTTCCAGCAATCCTCTCCTCCCCACTTCCCCAGAAGAGCTGGATTATCATAAATTCAGCAATCAAATTTATAGAGCTCTGGAGATGCAAGTAAAATGAGTATTGTATCTTCATTTCCTTTGTGGCACTTTATCAACCTCTTCCTCTGCTGATGGTAGAAGTCAATAAAATCCTATTAACACTAAGATCTTGTATTAAGTTTGACAGTTTACAAATTGCAGAGGTTTGCATTTCAAATATAAGCAGCTTCAGATACTTTAGAGTTTCACTGTATAAAATCATTAAAGTTTGAATAAAGTTGATAAAATCATTTGGGTTTATTTTTAACTCTTCTTTTAAAAGAAGGCAGCAAAAGCAAGTCAGATAAAAAACCCAGCCCTAAAAACCTTCCTGAGAAATTCACATTAGTCTAACCAAGAAGATCAGAAGAATCATATGAGATCTGTATTTAGAGCAAAACCTTCACCTGATCACTCTCTGGGCCCGATCCAACTGCTATTTTGAAATAACACAATCCTTCCTAAGGGTTCCATAGGCTTTGTATCAGGCTCTGTTGCTCTCTATAATCATAAGTAACCACTCTTGCAAAATGAGTAACACATCCCAAGAGGAAAATACTTAAAGCAACTGAACCTTTAAAAAGGTAAGTAAATAGAGATACCAGCAGCAGGGATGGATTTGGCACCTGCAAAAACAGCAATCAAGGGTTTGGCTGACCAGCTGGTAAATGAGTTAGGAATTATGCCAGAATAAACTTTGGATCTAAACCTAAAGCTATTCCTGCAATTGGGCAAAATGCCATAATCTCTGCACTTACCCACCTGGTGATTTGAATTCCTGTAAAATATTATTTGAAGGAAACAAACACCAGTCCCAGCTGGGGCTATTCTTCCAGTAACAAATTTCTTCATCAAAGTTCTTTCAGACAAGAATATGGTATCATAAGACATGTAAGAGACCTAGGAAGCTCTCCTAAGCAAGAAATGTAGGTATAAGTGGGTGACTGGGAACATGAAAGAAGGGAGGACAGTAAAGAGGACCAAATTTGGCCCAATTTCAGGAAAACACAAGAATATGCAGTATGGGAATCTTAGTCATTTCCTGGATAGCTTAAGAGGGTATTGGGGCTGGACCTTAAAAATTATCTAGTTCCAACCCAGTGCCATGGCTAAGCAGAGATGAGCGGCTAAGAGGTGTGGACAAGTTGCTATTGGAATGAATAGCAAGCAGGGTTTAACACAGCTTTAGGTTAGATTCCAGTAGATTTTTCAAAACCTTCCCCACACCTACAGTACCATTCCTGAACAAATTTATTCCTAGCAAAAGATTAAGATTTTCCTAGCGCAGAATTATCTTTACTCTTGCTCTTGCTCTTCTACTTAATCCAGGACAGACATCTAAAGCCTCCCCCCTACACCCCCCCAAATACACTTCCTTTTTAAGCATACAATCTCAAAGCCTGTCAAAAATGTAGTATTTACTGGACATGTGAAGGGTATGGATTCTTCTGATTATTAATCTATGGTATCAGGATAGCACCACTGAGATGATCCAATCAGAAAATAATTACAGGCTTTGCATCAACACAATTTTTAATACCAACAATTCAAAACATCACAGAGTTTGTGACTATACATTGGTTCCTCAGATCACCACTCTTACTGCATAAGAGAGTCTTGGACCACTCACAAGACAGAGTGGGAGGCTTTATTTTAAAGCAAACATTGCCTCTACTAAGGATGTTTGCACACAGCAATAACTTGCCAGTGTGTTTAAGGCCAGAAGAATTCTTAATACCCATTTACAAACATTTAAATACATTTTTTGCTTAGAAACTACTTTATGACAGAAAACTTTTTCTGCTTTGAGTAATTATGTCCACATATGATATCAGGTAAACTGTATTTAGCCATCTATCCATCACATTGACTTCATAGACATTCACCTACACTAAGAGTGCATCACATATCCATGGGCACTCTAAAGTTGCTCTCCTGACATCTGATGCTGTCTACTCTCCTCCCACTGTCCTTGAGCTCAGGGTACAAGGACAGTCCAGGATTCTGTGAGTTCAGCACCAGTTAATTTATTGGCACCACGGTTTCATTGTTTTAAATGGTCAGAAGTACAATCACACAGGCTTAAATTTCCCCCTAAGTAGCAGAATAAAAAGATACCTTTGTATGGCTACCAGAGAAAGCAATCGGCTTGTGCAGGCAGAATTTCAGGGGTGAAACATAAATGTGTTTGTAATGGATCACCTATCTAAATTTGCCAATTAAATCTTTAAGCAGGCAAAGTGAAACCTTTATACTCATATCTACACCCCAATACCAACCACAGTTAAGGCCAAGATTTGAAAAGAAAAAAAAAAAATAATCATAAACCGAGGAATATAAAAGCGTTTGAAAGCCTTTCTTCACAAAAATTGGTTGAGATCTGTACTATGTCACCTGATCAAGCCTTTGCATTCAAAGCTACGCATTCAATGTGTCAGATCTGGTGAGCCACATTACTTTAGGCACAGGGTATTTTTGAGCAACTGGTGCATAGTGAGAATAGGTTAAGTGTCCAAATCTCTGAAGAAAGGAAGAGATCTTAATACTGTTCCCTGACCAAAACTGAAATAATCTCATGCTGTCAAGTCAGAAGTGAAATATAAATACAGTGCAGAGGACTAACCTTCTCTCTGCCTTCCTGTGATATCATTATGACTGGTGCATTTTTGTATCAGGAGACAACATCTCAACATCCTTTGGTACTTTATTCCTGTGCTAACAAAATACAGCATGTGACCTTTTTTATTTTCTGGTTCATCAGTTTTATATTCCTATTTACTTGCCATACATTTTAAATCTGATGATACCCAACACAGGCAGCTCAGAACATGCTGTACTTAGAAGATACCAGCTGACAGAGTCTTTGATTTCATAAAAGCCTATTTTCAAAATATTAGCTGTGTATGTGTGTATTTTTAACGCATAATATAACAGTCAATCAAGCAGAGGAGAGGCAAGGAAGAATACTGTCTTCAGTTTTGGACCCCTCACTACAAGGCAAACATTAAGGTGCTGGAACAGGCTGTCCAGGCAAGCAGTGGAGTTACCATCCCTGTAGGCATTTAGAAGATGCATATATGTAGCACCTGGCGACATGGTTTAGTGTTGGACTCAGCAGTGCTCAGTTAACGTTTGGCAAACAACAGCAACAGAAAGGTCTTTTCCAAATTAAATGATTTTATGACTCTAAGAAATGCAGATTCTTCTGTAATGCAGAATCTTCTGTGTTTCCCAACTTGGAAGAAACACCCCAAAGTCAAACTCTCTGCTGTACACTCTGCTGGAACAGACATGGACTTTGTTTCCTTGCTGCAAAACTTGATAATGCAATGGCCTTACATAGAGGTCCAGATGCTCAGCTAGGACTAAACGACAGCAGTCCACTGATCTTCACATCTGACTGTGTGCATCTAATTGCACTCTTAAGATCTACTAAGGAGACAGCCTCCAGCACATTCCACTTCCCCCAAACTCTGCTTTTGCTCATCCTGTGATTCCAAATGGTACTGCAAAACCCTAACTGCACTTCTGCTTTCCAGTAAATGGCAAATAAAACTCTTTTCACAGTCTGCCACTATCATAACTTGAATGATTTTGCTTCAACAACCAGAATAATTGATTTTGTATGATAATCAACAACTGTCATATCAACTGCTAGACATCTTACTGTTTAGCAGTGTCCTTCTGTGAGTGGCTGACAACATGTTATTAAGTTACTAAAGAGGTAAAAGTCATGTTTTCAAATGGGAAAGAACAATATCTAATAGCTGGGGTTTGTTCTTCTCACTGAAATAGTTAATGTGTTGTAGATACCCCCAAATAATGAAGTTGAGCCCACCTGCCATTAATGGTTTGGACCTGGAATAACTAACACTCACAGATGTAAAGAAATTCTCCTCTAACCAGAAAAATCTGCTACCTGTAGATGACGAATTGTAACTTTACAACATACTTTTAATTAAAAAAAACAACTATGAAATAAAAGCTATAACTGTACTTCAGAGCTCTGTGTGTGGTGTTTGGTTGTTTTTTCTTTTTATTTAATTAAATACTTTGTTCTTTCTTTGTGGGTAGGCTTTAGCATCTCTACAATAAGTCTTTTATTAGAATTTAAGGGAAAAGTGTGTATTCAAACAGTCTCCACCCTGTCTAGATTAACTGAAAGCCTTTGTCTCACCTATATCTAGGATGTTGGAAACCTTGACTTTATCTCCTATAAATAATAATAATAAAAGTATGTTTTTACAAACACAGGCCTTTATAAGGGAAGTACTTGGCAAGGTAACAGAAAAGTATTTCAGTATACATCTGCCTGCCTTCATTTCTTAGTTTGGGTTCCCCCCCCCACGGCCCCAGTACTTCTAAACCAACAACTAATTTGTGAAGTCTTTGACTTCCTTAGCCCCTTCTGCTTTCACTGATTCAGCAGGAACACTGTCAAACACCTGGTGCTTTGCTGTTCCTGAGTAGTCCAATTATCACTTGGATTGCATCAAAATTAGGTTCTTTTTACAAATGGCTCAGCTGCCCTCTCTTGAGATTATTTTCATGCTCAAACAGTGGCTCTCTCAAACAAGGGGTGGTGTATCATGCATCTAAAGCAAATTTCATCTGCCTCTCTTTTCAACTTTCCTAGTCTTACAACTACGCAGAGTAACTGAGCCTGGGAAACAGAGGCAAACAGGAGCAAAGATGTGAGAAGCCAAAACACAAAAGTAGCCAGAAAGCCAGCCACCATTACAGAAAATAAGAGACATCAGGGCAGCTTTAAAATAGTTGAGAATCAATGTAGTAGAGGTCAGTCTTCTATAGCAGTCTTCCAATATCTGAAGGGGGCCTACAAGGATGCAGGAGAGGGACTCTTCAGCAGTGACTGTAGTGATAGGACAAGGGGGAATGGTTCAAACTTAAGCAGGGGAAGTTCAGGTTAAATATAAGGAAGAAGTTCTTCCCTGTGAGGGTACTGAGGCACTGGAATGGGTTGTCTAGAGAAGCTGTGGCTGCCGCATCCCTGGCAGTGTTCAAGGCCAGGTTGGACAGAGCCTTAGGTGACATGGTCTAGCGTGAGGCATCCCTGGCCATGGCAGGAGGTTGCAACTAGATGATCTTAAGGTTCTTTCCAACACTAACTAGTCTATGATTTTATGATCTAGGGACAGTGCAGTTCAAACCCCTTCTTCCCACTGCCCTTTCCCTCCCCCTCCCCTACTGCATGTGTATTCAGCACTCACTGGAACACAGCTCCACTCCTCTCCTGCTTTTCCATCAGTAACCATAGAAGCATTCAGGGAAGGACTTACCCATTATTCTAACCATTCTGTCACATATAACACCTGAAGGCAAATACAGAGCTTGTTCCATTCTGTTGCATAAAAATCAGTTACTAGCCAATATAGCACGGACAATGACAAACTTTTCTAAATATGGTATTGTTTTAAAATACATTTTGTCCACATAAAAACCAAAACCAAACAAACAACTACCTGATCCAGAATCAGTTTTCAGAGGGAGCTGTGAATCTGAACAGCATTCTCCAAGCCAGCACTAGGTCTGACTCAAACCGTGTTTGAGACCAGAACGTGAAGAAGACAAGAAGTCACAAATAACTCTGCATTCTTAGGTTACCCGTAGCATCACTTCTTTTAAACAAGTCTCATCAGACAAGCAAGAACAGGTAAGTGCTGGAATTGGATAAAATGCTATGGCATCTAGTTTAATAAAGTGTGTATGTCCTTGATCAAAATATTATGTTAAAACTGTGGTCAGGTTAAATTGAATTCTTAAAAGAATGATGAAAAAGATTTGGCCACAGTACTAAGAAAATGGTTTCATAATAAAACAAAGTTCAGAGAAGGTATTTGAGGCAACACTAGGAATCAGTAAGTACATGCGCTTTTCCCTTTAAGAAATACAATTTGCTGTTACAGTAATCTGCTGCTTTTAGTTTTCTTCATGAATTCACTTACCCTCTCTTCAGAAGCTCATGTTCAGTAAACCTCTCATCTAAGCATTAAGCAGCCGTAACATTTCCTCATAAAAACAAATGTCTTTTCAATCCAAATAGACTTTACCTTAATTTGAGTAATACAGAGTAAAATACGCACAGGCTTAGCTGTCCTAATTTTCTCTAAAGCAATCAAATAACCAGCAGCAATTATGAGTTCACTGGGGTTATGAAATCTGCTAATCTAATACCAAGTAAAAAAAAAAAAACAAAACAAAACAACAAAACTATAAAATGGTATTTGCTATCTTTACTTTCATGTGTTGTGCTGGGACAGGCTAATTAAGCCTTATCTGTGAGCTCACAACCAAAACTTCTGTCTTAATGATAAACTCCACTGGTAAACCTCTGCCCTCAGAAGCCTTATGTTTTTTTAAATCTCAAACCATAAGAATTTGAGGCTGATATTCTAGAACATTCAAATATTTCAGGCTTTGTCCTTAATTATTCTTTTTTTTAAGAATAACTATAACAGTAACTTCCTTTCTTTTCATTATAATTTATCCCATTCAGTTATTTTGCATCCCACTCCATAACTAACTATCTTTGAGACAAACTGTATAAAAATCATGTTAACAACCACTTTTCAAAGTATAGTGGACATAATGCCACTGACGAAAGTGAAAGGCAAGTAAATACTCAGCAGCTAATAAATTCTCCAGACCAAAAGTAAACTTAAGTTTTTTGCAAGAAACAGAAGAAAAACATTGTGTTCTCACAAATCTTCTCTACTTAAGCTGAGAATTGAAAGCGTAAAGTGTCCCTGCCCACGGCAGGGGGGTTGGAACTAGATGATCTTAAGGTCCATTCCAACCCTACCGATTCTATGATTCTATGATTCTAGTGAATTCAGTGACAGTTCTGCTGCTTCTAGCCCCGCACTGGGAACCCAAACACACAATACCAAACAATAAAAAACCCTGTACACAGGAACTCTTGTGTACCCAGTCTGGACTATTAGTAAAACACAGTTTTAACCAAAATATTCAGGGCTTTATATTGTCTATTTAGGAGTCCATGACTATTTAGAAGTGTATTTCAAGAGAATTTAACATAACAATATAAAGTGTGCGGCAAAGACGCTGCTTAATAAAGTCATCAGCTACAGCAAGTTTTTGCTTATCAACAGCTATTTCACGACATCGACCAAGATTTAAAAGGCAGCTCTTGTTACAGAACATCTCTGCTTTCAACCTCTATTCCCGTATGTTTACTCTAGCTGTTCAAAGACCTATTAGATCTAAACTCTTTGATATATGACCAGTTACTTCAGCACAGCTTTTTGTTAACTGAAATCTAAACCCAGCAGGGAAAAGGACAAATCTGTTCTTTTATCAAATGTTTTCTGTATCAATTTACTATGAGCAGGCATGTTTTTTGCTTTGTTAATTTCACAGCTCCAGTACCACAGGAGCTTAAAAGAAAGACAAGTGAAGAAAAGAATTCAGCTTTTTACTAATACATCTTTAAAATTATTATTTCTCAGTACAAATAGGAAAGGTCTTGTTTTTGTATAAAGATTCCAGTGAAAAGTTCTGGACATATGCATTGGATATCTATAGTTATTTCTCCTGACAAACACCACTCCTGAAGGGAATGCCAGTCTACCGGGTCCTGTCCACACAGAAGGAACTTCTGGAGTTAGGTGTCCCTTATGCCAAATAGTAGTTTTAAGAGCTGAGAAACAAGCTTCAGATTTAGTTTAGACATTTGCAAGCTATGGGCACATTTTCAAGAATCAAGAAATAAGAAATATCCAGCAAATCTTCATTCAGTCCTTGAAAACAGATAGCTTCTTTTTCAAAACACTAACAGCAATGAACTTGGTGTGACTACACTCTATTGTGTCTATAATATCCCAGAGACAGCCTAGAACAGTGATATATGTCTAAAAAATAAATCAAACAAACCCAAAGCACCACCAAACCAAACAAAACCCCAAAACACCACACACACCAAACTCTCATTCCAAAGCCTTATGTCAAAATGAAAAAAGTCATCTTCCAACTCAAAGGCAAAAATAGACTTAGGACCTAGGCAGAGCTGAGAAGTGGGTCTTAGCTACACATACATACATGGTGTTAACTAATCAATCACTGACTGTTAAAAACAAAGTACAAACACTGACCAAAAGAATTCCTCAGTGCATGAAAGTCAAAAAATGCTTCAGTTTGTATGATGCAGTTCTGAAAGCAAACAGAACACGTAGTATAAATTGCTCATCTTCCAATAGTCACAAATTACATCCACAGAACAGCATTTAAAACCTATATTATTTGCGAAAGAAGTCCTCACACAAATCTACTTCTCAGCTCTGAATTTGAATTGAGCGAGCAGAGTTCTGCAAACTAAGTAAATGATGCATGAAAGCGTATAGATTCAAAGTTCAATTTCTTCAATCAAAAATCCAGAAGGCACTGCTAAAGCAGGCCTGGAGGAGAAAAAAAAAAAAAACAAACACAACCAAAATGCAGGGAAAACAGCATCTGCTAATAATAAACTGACTCTGCCACTCCAAACAGAACGACAAAACCTCCTCTAATAACAGAATAATTAGGCATACATAAAGCAGTCATTGGCACAGCATCAGAAATAGTCTTTAGAAAAAATAAGAAAGACACAAATACCAGCACTTCCACTAGTATTCACTAAGCGTCTGGCTTTTGCTTCCCCTGACTAGCTCCAATCAATGTGTCAACTGCAGCAGGTCAAAAGCAACTGTGATAAAATGCCACCTTATGAAGTAACTGCCTTCATAGATCTTACCAAATGAGTCATAAAACTATTCATCAATATCACACCTTTGCAGTATAGCACAGTTATGAGGTAAGCTTGGGGAGTTCTCTGATCAGAAAAGCTTACTCTGTTATTTTATTTGCAGGCCATAAATCATGAGTTCTTACATTCAGTACCTCCATTAAGTAAGGAATGAAACCCTCCACTATCATTAGTCGACAGCTAACAAGGCATTAACGTTTTCATTAACAGTGTTGACAAATTCAAATAGATTTTAAAAGCTCATTTGCATCATATCCTAAAAATGTGAAGTAGAAGGCAACAGCCTGACAACTCGATTATATGCTAGAGCTTAAATTTTTGTTTTTCTACTTAGATATAGATGTGAAGTATACATCACACCTGGTAATGTTCTAGTGCCCTCAGATGTTTTGTTTGCAACTGCTGTATTAAACATATAGATTTCTGGCATGTATGTGACATTCCAACTTCAACTTGCTTCAATTAATACAAATCAAAACAAAAAAAAAAAAGGTACACATAGAAAGCCAGAACCTTGGGCTTTTTTAACCTGAGAAGGAGGGGCAATAAGAGGGACGAGATAGGAAAACATCACGGTATGGCACTGAGATAATGACATCAGATATGCAACATCCAGAAACACAAACCTAGAGTAATTTCAGAAGGCAGAAATCCCATTTCTATCCAGCTTGAAGTGGCCCTTATAGAACAATTACTGACAGCAATGACTGTTCTCAAACTTGAGATTATGCAGAAATTATACATCAAAGAGGGTATAATGAGGAACACTGCAATTGCAGAGATAAATGCTATGGTGCAGTCAAAGACCTGAAATATGCAGCAGCGATAGCCTTTGAACAGATTGAATTTGTGAGAGACCCTGGGTTGAGCCCTTGCTTCACCTCTGCTGCACCAGAGAGAGGAACTAGTTCCTCTCATGCTTTGTCTCCTTGCCTTTTGGATGGGTAAAACTTTTTTCATGGAATTAGGTAGCTACGGTTCAGGGTCAGCCTTAAAAGAACCTAAATAGTCACTCAAAATGAAAGCCTACAACACATACTAGACACTGGTGAAGTTTTCTTTGAGTTCCAATAAAATATCTGGTACTGCTTTCCGATTTCATTCAAAACCCTTCACCCAAATTAAGCACTTATACAGAGGAAAAAAAAAAATCATTCCATTACAACAGCCTCTAAAATGGGCTAATTAAGTCATGTTTCAATATTTAAAATTTGGTAAAAATTTCAATATTTAAAACCTAATCTTGTTTCCTTTTAGCAAAAGCACTTCTCATGATAGAGCACAAGTAATTCTGAGAAAGATATTCATACAAGTGTGTGTTCAGGAAACGAAGAGTATTATGCCACTCCCATTTTATAGATACCTTAACAGGAAAACATACAGCATTTATTGTGGTCATTAGGGAAAATTAATTTTTCAGTTCTACAGTGTTTGGGTTTAGCTAGAGATACATGCATTTGGCAACTGATCGTTTAATTCTAAGTAACAAGAACCTATTGCAGTCACACAGAAAATTACAAGATTAAAAACTCATTCCAGAACTGGCACCTAGGAGGCTGTGATGAGGCAGCTTTACTGGAAGTCATGGTGCTGCAGAGATGATCCCAAGAGACCTGCAACTGGTATTGACTAAAAATTCTAGACTGGCCATGCTCTGCACAAACTCCTTGTACAAATTAGGTGCACTGTGCACTGCCTCTATCAGTTGCTTTCATTTATCTCTCCAGAGGAACACAAGAGGGGATCAGTGGTGCATTTACCTTCTCCCATTTCCATCTGTAGTCATCAGGTTCAAAGATGAAAGAAAACCTGCTACTAATTAAATGGGCTTTGAATTAGACACTGCTTGCCCAGAACAACTGCTTCATAATTAATTTCCCATAAATTAATCTTTACAGTCAAAGCTAACATGCTTTGCCATGTTGGCAGCAGGAAGCTGAAGAGCATCCAGTGCATGGTGTGGAAGCTGGTATCTTCCCCCGAGAAGGAAAAACCTCAGACTGAGGTTCTCTTTTTCTGGCTCCACTGACAGTAACAAGAAAAGGCTTCTCTGTGTTGCCTTGCAAAGATTACATGAGGCTTTAAAATTGTACCTATAACACCTGTGTCCCCTAAGCTGGATAAGTTATATAGGGTACAAGGCAGACCCCCCCAAAAAAGCTAATAGAAAAATCTGTTTTAAACACCAGCAGCACAAGATACAGATTTAAAATATTCTAGAGGATTTATGCCAAAAGCAGTGTTCTGGAAAAATAATCAGCAAGTTTCTGATATTTCAGTATTTGTTAAAATCACACTAGGAAATCCCTTTCAAGATCCACACTTCTGCCAGACCCAGCCAGTTCTGAAGTGTTAGCTATTTGATATTGGTTTCCTAAGTGCTCCAGTTTACAAGGTTTGTTTCCTAGGCAATTTTGTAAAAAGTTACTAAAAAAAAAAAAAAAAAATCAGAAATTTCCATGTTCTATTTGCCAGTGCTTTTGCACCATGCACTCATACATAGTTACGCTTTAATAACTTTAGTCTGTGTGCACCTTTCCTTACATTTCTGTAACTAAAATTAACAGGATCCTTGCTAAAACTGGTTTTCTGAAACTGCAAAAGAGAAACAATTTTGGGGGTTAAATGGCTTCTGAAGCTAGCTGTCCATGTAATCAGATTTAAAAATTACACCTCACTTTTCTTAATGCAACCTTAAGGTAGTAACATGCCTTCCTCCAGTCCACCCCAAGCCCCTGTTGTTTCAACAGAATATACAATGCAATAAAATAAGCCAAGTTGGTTCTAACTTCTTGCTTGGGACTTAGAAGGAGGACTAATATCAAGTGGGAGCACACTAAACCCCATACTAGTAATGTGAGTTCCTCAAAGGGACACTCACAAGACTTAACCAATAAAGCCAAGATTAATATCCAAGACTGTAGAGATACTGCCAGCTAGAGTTGAACTTCTAAAACAGCAAATCAAATTCATCCAGTTATCTTAAAACAGGCTGGCCTGCAGCTCTGTCACATTTTTGACTATGATGTTCAGCTGTAAGGTTTACCTGGCAGCATTACCCTAACCACAAAGGAATTTTAAATGATAAGCTGTGCAGAAACAGAATCAAAACCAAAACTTCACTGAAAGAATCAAGTGGGTTTTTTTTCAGCTAGCTCAAATACTGATTTTGTTATTGTTAACTATTGCTTACAACACAATTTGACACAGGTACTCCATATTGATGCCAAATGAGATACAATGTTTAACTAGTCAATTCTGTACAAAAACACACGGTATTTCTCAATATAGGGAAAAGGTGCCTTAAGTTGCCTCAAAAAGTAAAAGGGTTTCTAAAATAAATTATTAAGGAAATAAAGATTTTACAGAAAAAAAAAATACATGGATTACCAAATTTGTTTATTGTCTTTAAAGAAGTAATTTTCTCTACAAAGGCTTGTAATGCTCAAACAGCAATGCAAAACTATGAGGCAATTAATTCTGCTCAGAATCTCTGAGCACATGGTCAGTTTAATACCAGCTGCCCAAAATATTTTCCATAACTTGCAATTCATCATTCCTTCCAACAACACCTAAACAGAGAACAAGTACAGGAACAAAAAATAAATTATATACTGGACACACATTCAGTTTGGGTGCAAAAAAGAGCATTTATGAATTACTTTCACCATGATAAATCCAAGTTCTACTGCAATTCACATCATTTAACATTCCAGAGAATGAATATTTCCCCATATATGACATGCTGTAAAATAGAAGTATCTAATAAGACTGCAAGAATTACATGTTCAACTAGTTAGGGAAATACAGATCTTCCACACCAGCAGATTTACAATAATCTGAGATAAACAACATCATTTGTTAACTCAAGACTTTACAACCTGGTTTTAATACCTATACATTTTAGGAAAGCTGCTGCTAATATGTGTTCCACAGGCATTAAATTGCTCAAGGTACAGTCAGCCTCTGCACATGCTCCATGGCCAGATTTACTCAGGCTCTAATCAATATGGTCTATGCATCTTGTCTATATTGGAGCTCCTCTTATTACATGCTCAATTGATTCACTGAACAACAGCAAGCTGTAAAAGGCTCTTGGATAAAGCAGATGTTGTTCTGACCTCCACCCACTGGCTCAGATAGTGAGTTTTTTGTCTGCCTTCAGTTAAGAAAAATATCCTGGCTATGCCCTTCAAAAATAGATATTGCATTCATTATTCAGAATGTTCTTGCTGACTTTTCCCTTACATGATTTTGCAAATCCCAAACACCAACACAACCCCCCACCATGAAAACCTGAGTAAACTTATTCCTAAGAGTTTTAGAGAAATAGCCTTTATTTTGAAAAATTTGCACACAAAATTCTAGAAGGCAGCACTAAAGCAAAACAAAGACTCTGTTCTCCAAAATTACTTTAAACTATAGATTAACTCAGAAATACCATGGAATAATATAGACCCAGTGAAACTTCTCATTCTTGAATTAATTGTTATCTTTAAAATTAAGACAGCATGAGAAGTACAAATAAAACCCATCAAACAAAAAACCTAAAAAGAAAAAAAAAAATCCCCTTCTTGGTGGAACAAGAATCTGATAAAAAATAGGAAAAAAAAATTAAGCAGGAGGTGCAAAAAAAGATTCTGAAGATAGCACCAATAAAGGAAATGGAAGTATAATGGGAGAATTGTGATCCGAAGGGATGGGATATTGCTTTTGAGGATATCTGATATAAGGAATACCAAGTTGAGATACTGATACAGCAGGTATTTGTTATATTCAGAAGACTATTTAATAGGTTAACCTGAATGCTGGGAAAGCTGAGGGGCAGACATAAACAGTAAGATCTCCTAATACACACACAGAAAATGAAGGTCATTGCTAGTATCTTTGAATGACAGACAAAACAGATTTGTGAGGGGAAAAAAAGGTTTCTAAGACAACAGTACACATAATTGCTTAGCCCTACTAGCATTACAGGATTTAGAAAAACCCTACAAAAGTGGATAGTTTCATTACCTTAAAGAATTTGTGATCTGTTTGCATCAGGACATAGGCTCACTCAACTGCTGGCACAACGCTGCCAGCCAAGTGCTGAGTACCCACACCAGCCTCCCAATCCACCTGATGGAATCAGAGCAAACAGCCCCAGAGATGAGAAGTACTCACCACTTAACTTAAATGGGACATCTGCGAACTGAAGGACTTTACAAGAAGCTCAGCTGTTACAATCAGTAAAGCATTTAACACAATTCTTTACCAGATCACAGTTTAATTTCTGTCAGATTTCACTTGCCCTGTTTCAGGAATTTCAAGTACCAGGTGATTATTTTGCTGAAACCAAACTCAAGCTTTTGATTAATGGCCTTTCTAAGCTGATGAGCATGACCCAGGTGCCTTAATTCCATTTATTTAAGATTAAGGTTTAAACTTGTTTCTAGGGAAGTTAATGGAGTTGTAGCTGTAAATATGCATTTCAGGCTCTTGCTTCTCATTAAATAAAAAAATCATTTGATGGAGATAAAATTAGACAAAAGTAATCTGGTTTCTTCATCCCTAATACATATTGACAGTATATTCTTCTCATGTGTTCTGATCCATCTTCCATCAGATCACACTGTGTCTTACCCTTCCAGGTTCTACAGTACAGAGTATCTAATACAAAGCTTCAGGGCACTTTCTCTTGGTGTCTGAGAGGGACAAATGCACCCGTGAAAGTTCTGATGCTGTTAATAGTACCCTGGTGGGACAGTAGAAGACCCAGAGCTACAAACTTTAAAGCTGAGCTCTTGGAGAATTTATTTTTACAGACTAACCCAGACAGTTTCTAGAATATTTCTGATAGGAAGCAAACCAAGAGAGATCTCATGGACAATCTGATCAGCAGAAAGCAAGATCCTGGGCTTTAAACTGTAAACTCCCTAAGGTACCATCCACATAAATATAAAGAGAGGCTGGAGAGGTGGGGGAAGATGTTTCTCCACTCCCTTTTCTGTATGTTTTGAACCAGAGAATCAACTTTAAGATCTTTTGTAAAAACTTTGTTACATCATAAATTCCACATGCAGCTACAGGTTAGTGACAACCCACTGAATAAATTAGGAACTAAGGTCCTATCAGGATTTTAGTATCCACTGTACTATTAGAATGTTATTTTCCAGTAAATCTTTACACAAGGCTTTTACTTGTGATTAAAGAAAGCTTTGTTTTTAAATTAATGTAGCTCACAATAGCTGTGCAGAAGCAGTTTCATTTTTAATCCTGTCAGGGCTAGTATTAAAGACATATATGCAAGTATTCCCCTTTGTTTGGTACTCTGAACCTCATCTTTGCACCCCCTACTTGTACAGTTTAGCACTACAAAGCCAATGGAAAAGGAAACATTTTAGGAGCAAAGTGACTCATGAGCAATGAAAGAAAGTCAATGGCAAAATGTAACTGCCTAAGACCTTCTCTAACCACATACTTAAGTTTTATTTTTTGTTCCTGGATGGCTACAGTATTTTCACCTAGTCCTTAGCTACTGCATTATCAGCAAAAGAAAATAAATTGCTGCAATTACTTGTCACTCCTGCCCTTTCTCAACACTAGTAAGTAGTTCCATGATTCATTCAAGTGGGCTGTAGCTTAGATTAGGCTGTGAAAAATAGTCTTGTCTTAAACTTAAGACAGTTCTTATGCTTATAGGTAACAAAATCCAAGTTCCATCTGTATAACACACCTGTTACTCCTTATTTAATTGGAAAGAGAATGTCTATAACTTCATTATGCTCCCTCTGTGGGTGCAGGTGTAGATGATCTCACTCCAGTGGAGGATTGGCAAAAGAAGTACAATAGAAAAATTAATAGCTAAGTGCAGTTGCAGAAGCGATAGGTATTAATCATAACACCTAATGGGAGGTTTGTCACTTCTCTTAGACTCATAACATCATCCAGTTCCAACCCCCCTGCCATGGGTAGGAACACCTCGCACTAAACCATGTCACTCAAGACTCTGTCCAGCTGGGCCTTGAACACTGCCAGGGATGGAGCATTCACAACATCCTTGGGCAACCTGTTCCAGTGAAGCATCACTCTCACAGTAAAGAACTTCTTTATAACTAACCTAAACTTCCCCTGTTTAAGTTCGAACCCAGTCCGCCTTGTCCTGTTGCTACAGTCCCTAACAAAAAGTCCCTCCCCAGCATTCTTGTAGGCCCCCTTCAGATACTAGAAGGTTGCTATGAGGTCTCCACGCAGCCTTCTCTTGCTTCTTTTAATGTTATTACAAAGATGTAAATGCATTTCTCCCCTCCACAAAACATTTGGAGCATCGAGATTTGCTAAAGACCAAATGAATTTTAGTTTAATAAAACCAAGAGAGTTTAACAAAACCAAGAAAAATGAGTGAAAAAAGAGAAAACTGGGTTCAAGGGGATGTTAAAACATCTTTCTATACTCTGCATATAGAAAGTAATTTAAAAGTCACTTCTGACACTATTTTCAAATGATGTTCCCTAAGCTTTGCCAGAGTGTTCTCTAGAAACAGCATGAGAATTGTATAAGACAGATGAAGCAATAAACCCAAGGACACAGCCAGGGCCTGGATTAGAAGAAAGGAGTTAAGTGGTAATATTCCTAAATACACTAGTTTCTGCTTTTGCTTTGCATAAAAGATTATGATTTACAATTAAGCCATGAGAAGAAAGATTTCCCCTTTATAAAATACTACAAACATGCTCCAATGACCAACTTGCCATCAAGTTCCTACAATACCTTGATCTCTTTAATCTTCTTTGCTTTCCCCTGGGTCTTTGTGTCCATTAGTCATCTTTCACTGTTCATTACATTATAATCTCTTTGTTCCTTAAACACAAGGACAGAGTTCAGTGAAATGAGGGCCTGACACCTGGCTGGTCTCACTATGCTACCACATTTTAAACAACTATGTTAATAAGGAAGATGAAATGTCTGAAAAACTTGAGAACATTATAATAGTTTATACACTCTATTTCTACTCACCTACGGTTTTTAATTAATCATATTTAGTATATTTGATTTATTATCTGGATTTTAAATGGCATTAACTGATGATTCGTCGTTGATTTTCTTTATTTTTTAATCAAAGGACAAATGCTTTTTCCAGCTGGGGGTCAGGAAGCGGCAATGTTCCTTTATATAGCAAAGGGAGAAGGAACTCCCAGATAATTACTTCTTATTCTCTTGTTAAGTGCTATCATTGTCCTGCCTATAAAGTGAGAAGAGAAGCAGCACTGGACTGGTATTTCATGGTAAAATAACTAAAATAATAATTGATACAGGGTGGGATGTATTCCTGACCTTTGTTACAAGATCTGGGGATCCAGGGACTCTACTTCCAACCTTTAATCATTTTTTAAAAGAGGTCAGTATACACTTACTTATTAGGAAATTAGTAGTGAAAAGCAGTTCTATTTAAATTTTCTAATTTAAAGGATACATTAAGCAAAAGAGTTCACATAAATTAATGTAATTGATGAAGGGAATTAAAATATAATTTTCACTCTTCCATCTAATAACAGTGCTCTTCCAAGCTCTGGGGATGTCTTTTAAGCCAAAGGTGGCAGTTTCCTTGGTAATTCTAGGTAAGAATAGATACCCTTAAAAGAAATGAATAGAGCATGAATAAGCAGCATTTACTAAATTGAGGGTTAAGGAAATTACAAGAGATCCCTGAAGAAGACTTATCATTGAAGATACAATATTAGAATGAAGAATAAAATGAAGGTTAATCTTGATAATGAAAGACTTGAACCCAGAGAAAATGTCATTATCCACATGTTAACATGTGCAGAGTTGGGGTGAGAATTGGATGGCTTGAGACAGTCAATGATATATGTAACTTTTCATCTGCTGCTCATTAGAACTAATTTAATTCTGCTAGCATAGAGTGGCTGCTTGAGAGGGAGCACCCTTGTGAAAGTAGCAGTCTCTTCCAAGCAAAATAGGCATAAGAGTTTAACAACCAATGGCTCCTTCGGAGTGCCCTGCTGGATAGGTTTACTTCAGGGTGAAAGCCATTATTTATTTTACAGTTATTAAAAGCCCTAACCACAACTCTGGTCTATTATGAACATTAGCTCCTTTCCCTGCTATGCAGACCAAGCTTGAGAAGATAAATATTGACAACTTAAGGAACAGTAAAACACCACAGGCCCTAACAGATACCTGAATAAAAAGCCCTAGTAAAGTTTCACAAGCAGCTTATTGCACCCACTGTGCGCCCTCATGAGGCAGTATGGAGTAGTGTATAATTCTATTAGTCAACAGCAACATTGGTCTTAACTGTTAGTAACTTATCTTTGAGCAGTTCAAAGATTTATTGAAACACCAGCTGTTATCTGTTTGAAATTTATGTTCCTGCAAATGTCCAAGTGAACTTTCATGCCCAGTAACTTGATTCCAATCACTTATTTTATATTTTGGTCTCCATTTCCTGCTGAGTTCACAACTCTTACTCGGAGAAGCACCTGATAGGCTTATATGAAAGAAATATGAAAGGCAGGCAGAAAGGAAAAGGACTCTTAGAATAATTGCACCTTCTGTGTTTCAGTTTAAGCTTTGTATTTTGGTAACTTGGTTATTTATGAATAAAAGCTGAGATTCTGTTGAAAAATGGCTGATGACTTAAGATTCATTTTGTGCAGGAAGACAAAAAACAACCTCACTGCTGTCATGACTGTGGAGAGTTCTCATGGTAGGTCAAAGACTAACAGTGAAGAGATGGACTGAGAGGACTTCACTTGAAATAAAAACACCTGAGGACTACTATTGTTGAAATGAAAAAAAGAAATCAAAATTATGTTTGAAATTGAATTTAGAATGTAACAAAGGCCTGATCAAATAAATGCTAAGCCTGAATGATTAAGATTCAGCAACAGAGGGAAACAACAAAAACATCTGATTTTGCCTGTCTTGAAAAACCAAATAAGTGTATGCAGCACTATCTTAGATAACACAAAATAGGCAACTGCTGAGGGAAATTGCCAATTGATTACTTGTTTGTTATTCTGTTCTGTGAACTGGAATTATAAATTATTAGTCTTTTAAATTCAATGTTGCTTTTTACCTTCATTTTCTTTTCCAAAGATGTTTTAGTATATTTTAAAGGAAATTTCCAGAAAGGGTTGGTTTAAATACTCCTTTTACACTGTTACTACAAGAATCCTAGAAAGGTTAGGGTTGAAAGTGACCTTAAAGCTCATCTAGTTCCAACCCCCCTGCAACAGGCAGGGACATCTTCCACCAAACGAGGTTGCTCAAAGCCCTGTCCAACCTGGCCAACCAGAAAGGTTTAGCCAGAAAGATATTTAAATACTTTTTAGAAGTATCTTCCTTGTACAATATGCAAAATAATTTTTCCCACTTTCAAGAGGAATTGAATTCAGTATCAAAAACATCATCATTTCTGTCTAAGTTTAACAAAGTTCTTATTATAAAGCTTCGTTTTTATGATTTTTTGAGTATCGATGAAAGCCACATCTTACTGCTAGTAAGAATTATATTATTCTGTTGTGCTCTGGTCTTCATTAGACCCGATATATCTGTTCAACTATGGCAACTATATTAAGAAAAAACAACAAAACATGCCCCATTAAAATCAGTTGATTCTGAAATCATACCTACTGATGAAGTATTTATGAGATACATATACATATTGCATTGTCAAGCCCCATTTTCTGTTCAAAATGCATAGGCGTTGCTTTTTGCATTGTGCTGGAAATCAAATAGAATATTTTTGCCATTTAGAATGAAGTTTCTGTATCTCTATTGCAACTTTCCTTTAACCAATTAAGTAGGGAAAAAAAAGTTGTTCTGGGATTTACACCAGTTATACCTGACATGTTTATAAACAGGTTGCAATACATTGCAGCTTCAAGGCAGAGTGGGATGACTTGCCCAGGCTTTAGACAACTGAGAAAAGGATGTCATAATGCAAAGAGGTCAGTCTTGTACTTAGGCAAATAACAGATCTCCGTAACACAAAATAATAGACAACTACTTCGAATTTCAGAGCAACAACCTAACAAAGTAGACTAATTTTCACATTCACTCCTAGATGTTGTTTTAAATGGACCAGTAACAGATGCTTCACAACAAGGATTATGAAATATCAGCCAAATTATACACTATATTTTACTGTCCTTGGAGAAATCTTTTAACCGACAATATTATGGGTCAAAAATCCTGGGATTTTAATAACTCAAGCTTTCTAAACAGTGGTCATTCTAGGTGGAGTTTTAAATGGTATAAACTGAAACAGAGCTTAGTTTTGTTGTTTTTAGTGGTATAGTAACTTAATGAGCCTATGCAACTCAAACACTGAAGGACCAGAAAGAACCTTTTAACAAGGCTCTAACTGCCTAGTAATGACCAAAAGTGTCACTGTGGATCAAATTGTGCCTCCACATTCTAGGTTGTAGTTCTTTGCTGATCTCCAAGCTGTATTTGAAGAGGTTTGTGAAATATACAGGCCAACAGCAAATTAAGATGTTTTATGACATAAATCTATACCAGCATTTTAAAATAAGTCATATTGCCCTTAAAAAATTGTAAAGCATATAAATCCTGTTCTTTGTGTCTGGTTTTTTCTGGGTTGTTTTTTTCTTGTTTTTGTTGTGTTGTGTTGTTTTTTTTTTTAATAAAAAGACAGAAAAACAAAAAATACTTTATCTGAGGACAGTAAAGGTTCACCAAGATCCACTGTAACCATTTTGTGGTTTTTAGCAAAACAAAAGACAGGTAAAACTAGACTTTTTACCTAAAGAAAAAGGCAGAGTCTAAATTAGCGATACCTGTCCTTTATCAGGGACATTAGAACCAGCAAATAATGTGACAAATCCATAACATAAATCAGAACAGTAGCATTCTGTAATTAAAATAATAAAGTGCATTGTAAGGTTTTTGAAATTAACAAACTGCAAGGATAAAATTAAATATTTAAAAACTGAAGAATCTGCAAGTATCACTGTCCCTGTAGTTTCTTCAAGCACAAGGTTTACACTATAGTGGAAGACAAATCCTATTATTTCAGATCATGTATGGTCTATTTTATCTTCAGCGTAATGCATGAGCATATGAAATAGCCATTTTTTAAAACCACAAAAAAGGATAAGAATATGGGAATGTTTAATGGGGTGGTTTATTCCATGAACAGTGGCACAAGACAAAGGCTTAAATGTTTGGGAAAAACCTGGTATTTCTTCTTTCTTTATGAAGGAGTAAAAGACTGCAAAAACATGTTTTGTTGAAGGGCGATCTTTAGTTTAATCTGTCTCCCCCACTCTGACCCTTGTATTTATAAATCTGCCCATCACTCCTAGAAAATTGCTACAATTCCTCTTTTCCTCTTCCTTTGGTTTCAAAGCTGTATTTTATTTTCCTCTACTAATTACTTCTTGCCTCAAAAAAAACCCACTTAATTCCTTTTTTCTTTTTCCCAAATCTGTTTTCTAGAGATCAGAATCAATGGCAGGTCATGGGAGACCACTTTTATGCATTGCTTCCAACCCCAATGACTCCACATTACCCATTCAGATGTAATGAGCTCCTAACTTCTGTTCTTACTTCGGTGCTGATAACCCCACACAGCTTTTCAGAACAGGGACAGATGTCTCACTTCTGCTGCCTTTCTTTAGAATCCTTTCCCTCTGCTTCTCTGGTCATTTATTTCCTTTGACTTGAAGCCTGTTTTCATGTGCAGTAAGCAATTAACCTGCATTAAACATTCTGAAAAACACACTTCACTTTTAAATATAATTTGACATGCAACTGCATAAGCAAACTTCCATGTAACTGCTGTGTTGTTTGCAGTTAGCAAGATGCCTTAGGCACACAAATTGGGTAACTATGTAAATTCAGTATCTTAAACATATTAATGCCATAATTTTTGTCTCCTACAGCATATACTGCAAATTTTTACTGGCACTGACAAGCTGTAAAGTGTAAAATATGTAAAAAAATACGTACCAAAGATTACAACCCTGCCACCTCCTGCTGCCAGAATGTTTAATTTGCCTCCCCTCCCTCCAAGGTATTCATTATCCTTCCTACAGTAACAGATAAAGAAATGAGGCTACTATGTAAATTTGCTGCCTTTTTTTCTTCTTTTTTTTTTTTTTTTCCTAATTGATGTACTCCTAGTTGTTAAAAAAAAATAAAAATAAAAACAAACCAAGAAAACCACTTGGAAGTATTAAGTGCTATACCTAAAGTTTCAGAAACAAGAAGGACAATAAGAAACTTTTGACTTTGGAAATCCAGCACCTTCCTTGTGCAGACAAGGTTCACAGTCATGCACAAAGTCAACCCAAAGTCATAAGAATCAAGTAAACATATAAAAAAAGTTCCTCTCTCCAAAGTGATCACTGCTAAGGAATCTTTCAGTTTATGAGTGGATTTTCAGGCTATGTAGAATGTTGCTACCAGCCATTAGTATGGAAAATGCTACTCAGATCTGCCTCTCAAAACTGTGAGTTTTAACCTCCTGAATGCAGCTGCCACTGTATGGCAGGGGTAGAGGCAGCTCCTCAAGCAGCAGTAGTTGGTGGGTTAGAGTTTTTGGTTTGGGTTTGATTTTAAAGATTGCTTCAATGCGTCCAAAACCCAAACGACAACCATTGTGGCTGAACCATCTTATTGATTTATTTTACTCTGTTTCATTCTGCCTATATCATCATGACTGATTTGTTTTACAATCATACCTTTTAGTACTCCAGATACTCTGTTCTAAGAGAGGTAGGTTCTAACAGGTAGGTTTTAGTACTTTCCTGCACTGTATTATTTGCCTTTCCATTCAGAAATGTGTAGAGCATAGCTGAGAACAACTGCTGTATTTTCTCAGCAATGCTGATAACATGACATACAATATTTGGATGTGGGGAATGGAAGAGAATGGGGAGCACTGTAGAATACTCCTTATGTGGAAGAATGCCTGTAGAGGTCAGCAGGGTTAGGGAATTATTCTTCAAATTGTAAGTGAAAATAATTTGTCATTCAAGGGAGTGACAAAAGAAAAAGTCATTATGGGTTAGTCTTGTTTATATTAACCAGACAAAACAACTTTTCACACTGACCTGTCAGCTATCAATAAATACTTTGCTAGATGTTACTTAGCCAGGTAATTTTGAGCTCTGAGCAGTATCTCCACCAACACAAACTATCCAGTTCTTCAGCAAATATCTGAAGTTTTTAGCAGCTGTTATTGATTCCTTTCTTAAAAAAAAAAGAAAATTAAAAAAAAAAAAAATCAATGCATGTGCGCAGTAAAGACTTTCAGCACACTGGAAACAGTGAGCAAGTGCAATGGCTTTCACTTTATCAGCCATTCCACCAGGGAAATCTTCACTGGTGTTGGATAAGAGCTCCCTGCTGTAAAGCACTTGTTTAAGACAGTGTTCCATACATGGGAAATCCACTTCACATGGTATAACATCTCTTCATAGCTTCATTTAGGAAAAAGGCTAGGATCTCCTGGTGGTGTGAAGTTCGCATCAGTTTTATTCATCATCACGAATGGTTTTAAGTTGCTGATGTTAATGAGATCTACATCACCCAGTTTTCGAGCTGTGACTCTGCAAGACTTTACCAGTTCAGCCTTTCTAAACATAACTTTTACCTTCCTCTCTGTGACTACTTCATGACACACAAATTGATGTTTCATTGAGTTAACTGGATCCTTGCAGCTCTTGATTTTTTGCAGATATACTATTTTGTAAATAAACCAAGAAGCTTCATCTTTCAATACAAAGCAAATGTTCATTCGTGTTCATTCTATTTATCTGCACAGGGTAATGCAAAACTATATCTCTACCATGTGATGAAAGGTACAAGGTCTTTAATTTTTGGTACCCCAATCTACATGATCTTGGTTGGTCAAGTAAATTTTTATCAATCAGTATAAACAGGCAAATCCATGCAAATGATTTATTTGGTCCAGAAAACAAATAAAGGGAAATAAGTACTTTGCTTGCCCTAATATCTTTTAGGATGTCTTCAAGGTGTATTCTGCATACATGCCTTTGGACGTGACTAAAGGTGCCTGGATAGGAGTCAGCTCTGACCCAGAAGCTATGGAAGTCACATTAGCACAGTACTCAGCTCAACCTGTGTTCATATCTCAGTATCTATTAGGTTCAGCACCCAGATACTTCATGTGCTCAACTGCTATGAAGTTAGCTCCCATTTGATTTCAGACAATAGTCAGATCAAGCCAATGAAGGCAGAGCTCTGCAAAGATTGGAAACAAAGATGCTTCCAAAGAATAATCCTACCTCAGAATATGGAGGGGTTCAAAAAGGAAGTATCTAAGATTATATTCCATCTTTGACATCATATGTTCATTTGCAGAACAGCCTGCAATGCTACTTGTCCATTCTTGATATGAACAGACTATCACTTCTCCTGCAGGAGAAACCTCCTCTGTTCATCTCTGGACAATGTTCTAGCACAACAAAACCATGCAAATCCATCTATTTTTATAGTTTGTTGGTACTTTGTGAGCTGGGAAGAGATTCCGGATCTGCCTGAAACAAGGGAAACTCATGTAGTCAACTGTCAGAAAAAAAAACAGGCTGACAGCTCTAACAGACAGATGGAAGTCTTTACAGGGAGTCATCTGAAATAAAGTTCACACCCACCATCTTCACTTCTTTTGTTTTCTAACATAGAACCACCCAGCTCACTGTGGCACATAATGCAGATAAAACACACTTAACTGTAGAGCATCTCCCTGTATTTAGAGATGGAAATTAACACAATAAGCAGACTTCTAGAATTGGCAAAAAACATGCTTGACTGGGCTTAAATATCTGTTAGTGTTCAACCCATTGGTTTCAGTACTTTAACCAGTATTTAAATCAAGATTGTATTGCCAAACAGAACTCAATGGTCTAGTGAAGAAGTTGTAGGGGTTTCTGTCAATAGCCTGTCATGCATGATGTAATCATCACTTTTGTATCCCAATCTTAAGCTTTGGAATTATGCCCTTCTGAAAAAGGCATTTTAATAGTAATTAGTTTTCAAACTGTCCTGAATGTTCACATGGAGCCCCCAGTTTTCATACCCTTGTGTTGTGATCAGCTTGGCATCAGTTCTCACTCTCCAGACTAAATTACTACATAGCCTAAACATCAGGAGAAGAGCAAACAAGTTTTCTGTAAAGGCAACTTCCTGAATCACACTTTTTACAAGTGGGGCTTTAGAATAATGGTATGTCCATTTCAACAAACTGAAAACAGTTCAAGGTGTTGCAATGCATGTAAACTGAGCTGCCATTCGAGAAAGAGAATGGAAAATTCTGTATTTCAAGGCTGTTTCAGCTCTCTGCATCTCCACAGGAGTAAAGAAAAGTTAGCAAAAACTTTTTCATGCCCTGAAAAGTTTCTGCTGAATAGCAGTGTATAGAAATCTTAGGTCTGTAACCTTTATCTGAAGAGAGCACTCAGCATGATGCACTGTAGCATGAGAACATTTAGAATACCACTATTCAGAAAACTTTTATATGCTATACTGAAATACTTCAGATGTTATGCACAACAGAATAGCTTAGGAACAAAAATGTTTGCTGAATAAGAGTATAATATTCAATAATAAAAAAAGAATCAAAATGAATAAGTAACAACTTCACATGAAATTTGGAATTCACTTTATTCACTGTAGAATTTAAGAAGGAACACTCACTTTTGCAAGTTGAGGATTTAGCTGGTTTAGCTATTCCACTATTTCTGAACAGAGGAAAACTGATACATAGAAAACTCATGCCATACAAATATAGGTCCATAATTGGGCAGTTTTCTGTTAAATTCTGTTGCATTCCTTGGCATATTCACAGATTTTTACACTCCCATTCTGCACTCTTACCAACTCTTTAGAAAAGTTTCAGATAAGCCACCAGCTGTCCAAAGCCTCTGTATATTGAGCCTTTCTCCTACAGAGTACTTAAAGCATACAGTGAAATTATCTAGTGAAAGATGTGGGTTTTCTTATCCTGTTTTTATTGGACAGCTGACTGCATCCTACAAGCTTGGATAATGATCGCAAGAAGCTGTTCATATGTGAAGGCGGTAAACCGATAATAATTCTCAGGCTGTATGGCTCGTGCATGCAGCACGTGCTATGAACACACAACAAGGTAGAGTTTTAGGTTTGTTTTTAGTTGTTAAGCTAAGACTTTATGCCTTTTTCTTTTTTACATCTTTTTTTTTTTCCAGCCTCAAACTTGCCAGAAAGGCAAAGTTCATTGACAACTTTGTAGTTACAGCCCCAATTATCAAGCACACACACACGCACACACATGCACATATATATATATATATATATACATATATATATATCTATATATATCTATATATATATATATATATATATATATCTCCTGGTGAATATAAACCTGATTTCACTGCTACCACACTCCAATGAAGAACATGTTCCTTGTGCAGGATGACAATGTCTGCTTTCCTTTCAAACACTGTAACCTTAAAGGTACTAACAAAAAGCCTGTCAAATTTTTCAACCATCTTTTGGCCTTCAACACTCCTGTGATGACATCAATTATCTTTGACGGCAATTTAGCTTTTGTATGTTCTAAAGAATGCAAAATGCTAACAGAACTCTCTATGAGCAGGGAAATTGCTTTGGGTTTTTTTGCCTTTGAGCAGATCTACCTTAGAAGTGTCTCTCTTCATTTCAGTGCTGAAAGTCATTCACTATTGTTTCAGTGAAAAAATATCCTTCATGATGCAACAATCCTTTAAGAGAGCTGGGAATACACTGAAGATATACTAAAAGCCACTATATACTTGTCATCCTCAAAGACTGCAATGCATGAGGGACTAGCGCCTTTTTGCTAGTACTGTGCCACCCTATTAAAAAGATGTCCAGAGACATTTTCATGTAAAATATTCAACTTCTAGGATCTGAAGGCGTTCCTACATTTTTTACAAGTCACATTTGAAAACAGTATCCTGAATGTATGCAGAGTATTTTTTTAATAACACAAAACAAAACAGGAACAAGTAGCTATTGGGAAGCTAATAACAGGAAAAGGCTACTCACAGATAGATCTAACAAAACTACAGGTCAAAGTGTATAAGGTAGGCTAAAGTACAGCTTCTGGCCCCCGGTAGCAAACCGAACTTGGGCATCTTTCCACTTGGTTTGGGAGTGGAGATGCAAAGCTGCTTCTTTTCAAAACTGCTACTGAATTTGGATCTTGAATCCATAGTTTTCTTAAGGGTGACAGACAAAACACTGAAGAGGGCTGGGGTTTATTATGGTTTTATCAGCTTTACTGCCCTTTCACAGAATTCAGTGTGGTTTATTTTCAACATAATTTTCAAATCCCATGAGGCAGTATAGTAACATTTCCAACCTAAAATTGTTCAAACCTCAGTATCATACTAATTCAAAACTATGTATGTAAACCTTAGATTAAAAAACTGTATTTATGTTCTTTCAATTCTGACCACTTCATCAGACTTAATAAAATGGAGTAAGTGCTGGAGGGTGACATTCTTTAAAGCAGCATCACAGAATCACGCTCATCTTTTCATTTTCCTTTAAGTTACAGAAAGGAGCTATTTTATTGATTATCCTTTTTTAAGGAGTCCTCATCATATGAATAACCCTGTGCTAGCTACAATCTCATCAGCTTGAGAGCTGTTCTTCAGACACTTCAGATGTTCATAGTGTAAAACCAGCTTTTCCCAAATCTACCTTCCAGATGACTCAAAACCTGAACATATTGCTAAAAGTCTGGCTAACCTGAGTATTGCAAGTAACATTTGTCTTTATTCCTGAATGCTCATACAGGAAGAATGAAGTCTAGTATTTTCTATACACTTTAACTTACTACCACATGCACTTCCTTGTTGCATCACTGCATTAAAAGGTGCCCATCAGAAAATATTTGGTTGTTGGAAGGTTCTAAGACCTCTGATTGACTTGTGGTCTGCTGTATCATGATAGAACAGATCTTCAGATATAGTTTTCTACAGTACACTATATTCTTAGTGTATTTTAACATTATTAGATTTCAAAAGATTTCACACACATTTGCAATTTTGATCATTACAACGACCTGACGTATTTAGAAGTTTGTTAAAATTATTTTAGAAAACCATAATGCAAATCATCAGCAGTTTTCAGTTGCATTAAAATACACCACAGACACTGTTTGTTCAGCCTCCTCTTTCCAAATCTGCTAGTGGATTTCTCTGACAAATCTTTAAATAGCAGAGTTTGGGTTTGGCCATTGTTAACATTTACACTGAATTAATCAAATTTATTCATGTGAATGCAATGTGTTTTCAGAATAAGATAATGTAACCTACATTTTTGGACTTTTTAAACTTTAAGTGACAGGAATATCAGTAACGGTTGGCTAGATTTCCATAAGACAGACCTAGAGTAAGCAAGGAATATCCTCTTTATGAAGCACTTTAAGACAAGGAGACAAATATCACACGTTCCTCTACCCCAGGCCATCACCTTTTCTGTCAATATAGCAGAACTAACATGAGCAGCCAAGATAAAGACTTCTGCTGACACCTGACTGACTCCTGACACTTAAGCTTCACCCAAAGGTGGCCATGAACCCAGCCTGGTTATTGAAATATGCATAATCACAAAGCATCAGAAATCTTCAACTACAGCAAACAGAAGCCCTCTTTTAATATCTGTTAATTTGCAGCAACAGCAATACTATAGAGCCATATTTTGCAGGATTAAATCTCCACTCTGGAGTGACTGATGAGGAAATAAAACCTAACAAAAACTAATTTTAGGGGGCAATACTCCCCAAAATTATGTTTACAGTGAAAAAAAATCTAGAAAATTTATTACGTAGGGCAGTATTCCATTTACCTTTAGTTAAACAATGTTAGCATTGTTTAATTGTATAATTAACGAACATTCATTTCAAAGTTTATTTTGACTACCAAATTTATTTACTTGAAGTGCTGGTTTCAAAAAATGTAGACACACACAAACATGCAACTCAATTCCCATATTACTAAAATCACCTCTGTTATGTACAACTGGGTATTTTCTGAATTCTTAAACAATTACTTTCACACTTTAAGATGCTGCCAATGCTACTAAACTGAGGTGATTTTGGTTTTCTAGAAAATAAACAGGTTTGTGTCTTACACATACTCACATCCCTCTACAAACTGAAATTATTCTACCAAGAAATCCTAAACTATCTACAATATTAATTCCAGCTTCCATTTTATTTGTCATCCACTGGGAAGTTCATTTGGTTTCATTTGGGTTTCTGCTTTTATTTACTTTGGGGAAAAAAAGGAACTGTAACTTCACCCGGATTTATCTACATTAGTTATATCTTACCCCCTTCACAAGATAATACGCAGCTCAAATTCAGCTATTGGCAATGCATTGGTCACTACTATATGAACAGTACTACCCAAATTGTTATTTAAGGCCACAGGCTTCACAACTGACCTGCCATTAATCAGTTTCCTTCTCCTTTACTGTTTCCACACATACTAGTGCTCTGAGCTGAGGTCTGAAAATAGCTGTCTTTTATGAAGCAAATCACGGGGTATCCAGCCCTCATTTCTGTATGTACAGATCTAAAGACCACATATTTTATTTTTCTCTATACATACTCTACTGATCTAACTATACAAAACCCAAAATAGCATTGTAGCCTGTAAAACAGCGATAAAGGCTTCTTTTATTTTCACATTAAAGCAACTTAATGTAAAGCTAAATTAATCTTTCAATTTAAACACATCATAAAATACGGATTGTGGCTATTTGTTCAGCATGTGGCATTTCATAGACTTCTTTGTGTCCAATTTGTATTATTTTGCTAGAGTGCAGCAAAGCAGCATCCTTTATATTCTCAGCAATAACTTCAGCCCTTTGGTTTTTCTATGGGGACAAGCTGACCTATGAATCTGCATATATAATCTGGCAAATGTCTAGACCAGGGCTAGCACATTCGGGATAGCCTGGCCACATTCATATCACAGGGGATTTGGCTAGGTGCTCTCTCAAACCCAGATGCTGCTCCTGAGGCCTCAAGGCATGCTATTTTTTGCATGGTTTTCAATTAGAACGCTTGCAGTTTACCAGTTTGAGAGGCTTCTTATCCATTGTGCCATGCCTAGGTTCAACTGAGAAAGAATTAGTTGCTTGGGAAGTCTAGATGTAAGTTAGCACTAGACCAGGGCCTGAGAGCAAAATAAAGAGTCAAATTTACAGCCTAGGTACATTCATATAGTACAGTTTTGAAAAACCCAGGGAGCAGTTTGGGATCCTGATACTGAAGGAAAGTCTTCAAAGAGCAATGCCACACCCCACATCCTTCCTGTATCCCCCAAATTAGACACTGATTATTTCCAAAGCAGACAAAGGATGCCTTTAAAAATATAAAAATCCTCTAAGATGACCTGAACCAGGGTCTCTGCTCCCAAAAGTACATCTGATTTTTCAAACTATTTCAGATGTTCCCAGAAAAGCTATTTCCTCTTGTCCAGTCAATGACCTTTGGATCATAACCTCTAAAGCTAAATACCACTGGAATGACTCAGTTCATCACAGTGCACCCGTACTCAATCTCCAATCTCTTCATGTACGTTACAGGAGGAGGTTTGGGGGATATTATTCATTTTAGCCTTCAACCTTTAGCCTGTAACCTTTTTTGTTAGGCATTATCTGAAAACAGTGCTCTTTCAATGTTTATCAATCATGCTGGTTTGAATTGTGTTAGTCCCAGGAAAGTATTTCTACACAACATACTCTCAAGAGTTACGTGTGTTCCCAGACTATACGCTGGCCCAGAGCAAGCACTTTAGGAAAGTAATGATGCAAAGGTGAAGGAAAAACAGGAAAAGCTGAAGGTATGAAAATAACAGTCCTTGAGGAACAGGCAAGTGACAGGCTGAGGTTCACAGGAATTTTAAACACAATAAGGCAAAAAAAGAATAAAAAGGATTGAGTTTTAAAGAAATTTTTCAAGTACACAACAAACAAGATGTGGACAAAAGACAGAATAATGCCTCTGAAGGACAGCATATTTACTGCTGGAAAATATGTTTTAAAATTAAAGAAAGGAAGACGTGCAATAGTTATAGAGCAACTGCATTTACTCAAGTTAGATTATACGAACACCAAGAATTCTAAGCCCTTTAATCCTTTTCAATGCCCAATCTATAATACCTCCCAACACAAGATCCCATGCTAGTAGTGGGAATACAGCAGCATCCCATAGGAATTCAGATGACTCATTTTCAAAGAGTTCAAAACCACTATGGTTTTCAGCATACAAACACAAGCAGTATTAATAAACCCCACGCTTAGAAAACAATTAGAACTGAAAAGCCATTTTATATTTTTAAAACTATCAAAATTCAAAGTTTGTGCTTTTAATCTCTCTTCACCTGTTTTTTAAGGGCCTGTTTGGTTGTTATTTTAACTTCAGGGTATGAGGAGATTCATATTTTCCTCTGCAGCCATCACAGCCAGATATTTCCTTGGAAACAGAGGTATGATTCATAGTCATTTAATGACTCCTGAACTTAAACCTTTAGGAACACCACCACCAGTTATTGCAAGATAAGAAGTAGGAGCCTATAGTAGTAAGCATGTATGTCTATACTTAGTAGCTCATTAAACAGAACTCTTATTCCTAATTCCTTAGTTTCATTTTCCTCTGAGAAATGCTGTTTGCTTTGTGGTAGAGAAGTTGCTATACAGCTAGACCGGAATGGATAACAAAATACTTGTAGAACTTTAAACATGCGTTTCATTTGGTCTCCCACCTCCAGTGTTAATTTCTCAGAACAACTCCAGTGAACAGATATAGGAGGAATAGTTTTGGATGGGCTAGAAAGCATTCAAACTGCAAACATGGAGCGGCTTTTCTGTGGGAATTTCACACCGTTATCCTAGTTCTAATTGGAATAAAACCACAACATGCAACATAAGTGACCAATCCAGTCAAATATTCCCAGCTCACTTTCAAAAATGCATCATAAACCAGTAACTGTTGATACTGAAAAGTGTGAAAATACTGCAAGCCATTTACGTGAACAGAAATGGAATGCATAAAGCCTTGTCAGGAATTACTTTTCCACAGTTAATAGAATGCATTTAAAAAGCCCTTACCTGCTGTGCAGGAGCTAGAGTGTGAAAGGAGAAAGAGGTTAAAGATGGCCTTGGAGCATCTTTTGTAAAATATATATAATAGATGGCTAAAAAAACCTGAAGCAAAATACAGAGATACTTTCCTCAGTGCAAGAATTCAGCTGAAAAGGGTTTCCTGAAATTTGAGCTGGACATTTATAATCTTCAGCAGAAACTCAGGATAAATTTGAAGTGAATTGTGGTAGAAGAGTAGAATATTGTCCTGCAACTCACTACAGGGAAAGAAGTTTCAGATACGGGCAAACCTCATCAGTGTTAAAATACACATACAAATTACAAAGCATACAAATACTTGTCACCTTGTGTACGTTGGTGTATTGCATAAGTCTGCGGGTTTTGTTTGCAAACTTGGAAGGAAATTAACAGCAGGTCTCACACTCTCTCTTACTATTTGTTTTTCCTGCAGCCCTCTGAAAGCAATAAGATGCTTAAAAACAAATTGGAGAAACCATATATTTCTAAGACCTTGATGTTACCATATGGCAGTTTCACAGGGAATTTTTGACTTTTGAAACATCTGTGTCAGTTCAAGGCTGCCATTACTGACTGCTCAAGTTTGTTGAGCTGAGCACTCCATGTGTTTGCAGGATTCCCTACAGTTCTGGCAAAACTATTGCAGCAGTGCAGAATCAGTGCCACTCACCATACTTCCCAAGTATTCTCAGGATTTTTTCAGCTTATTCTTAACAAATAGAGTTTGGATGATAAGCAGCACCATGGCTATCAGATGACCATTTAAAATGCAACATATTTTTTCAAGGAACTCATCTTCGAAAAGAGAAGCATAAATAGTTATTAAACATGCGTTTTAACCTTCTGAAGGTAGGAGATAGATTTGACTAAGCCACTTAACCTAAGTACAAAGGACCATAAAATTTAAGTGAGCAAGATCTAGTTATGTAAATAAGTTTCCTGGAACTTGTATTTTGCTAAACCTACCATTACTTCCTATATGGTCAAACAATTACTAAAGACAACAGTAAGAATAAGAACTTATAAATAACACTGAGAAAAAAATATATAAATCAGGTATTGGTCAGGAACGATTGACTTGAAATAATGGATTGTAGCTGGTTAAGAAAATACAGAATTTTGTTGTCTCCTTAACAGTACTCAGTTACCTCATTAAGGTTAACAATCAAGTTCCATAGCCCTCTCAACTCTTCTTTAAAGACAGAGCCAGGATTTCAAAACACTTAGTTCTTCTCTCACAGTATTCTAAAAGTAAAAGAAAAAAGTTATGAGTTTTTCTTCTCCCAAAGAGCACAGCTCAAATTTGAAGGATTCTGATCCCTCGGTGCTGGAGGATCAAAATCATTTAAAATATCCAAAAGAAGTGCCTGGTGAAGAAGCTCTGAAATCTCAGGACTGCACATTCAGTCCATCACAGCATTTAAAGATTAAAATTCAAAATTGAGAAGAGCTAGGATACAAACTGTGGGCATTATTTAAAAGCCTGCTTGAATTCAACCAATGACTTTCAAGTTATTCTGATGAATTTCAGAGTAGGACACATGAACATATAATACAAGAAATATTTTACAGTTACTGTAAACCTGTTCAGAAATTAAGATTAAAAACATCAAAAGAAAGTACATCTTCAGTTACTCTCAAATTAAGTACAGGGTTTTTTTTGGCCAATATTTGCTCTATGTTTTAAAGGAGGAAGCTTACAGTTCTGAACACCTAATATGTAAATGTTTTAAAGTGAAAGAGAACCAGAGCAAGAGTCTCATATCTTTTCATCTCAGATCAAATTACTAGTCTAAAAAAATGTAACCAAACTATTGGTTATTCACAATGAGAATCATCAGCCATTGGAATAATGTTGTGGACTCCCCAGCATTGGACATTAAGATTCAGCTGGAGAGGGTGCTGGGACATGTAGTCTAAGTCATACTTTGCCTAGAAAGGTTGTATTAGATCCCTTCCAGACTGGGATTTGATGATTCTATTGGGACTCAAGATGTATGAAAGTTTAACATTAGTTATGAGCAGTGATTTTCTAGACATCTTGTTATGTAGTAGCAATGCCTTCTAACTTTCAGATGTTATGAAATGTCTACATGTCTGTTTTGCATTTCATTTCATAGCAGCAGCAAAACCACCAGGTATATAGAAATTAGCCAATAGTTGTCCATAAATGTTTCAAAAACCTCCCTTTGGTACAAAACTGTCCCTAAGTCAATTAAAAATTAAAGAATTGTTATCCAAAGGAAAAATTTCTGGGTTAATTTTTGCCTTTATTATTTAACTTCAGAAGTGTGGCACTTCATATCACATGAGAATTAAGTACCTGAAAATGACATGCCTTTTACCTCAAAAGTCAGTTTTGGTTATTTGCATGCTGGTTTTGACACTTCCCCACACACACCCCCACCCCCCAATTCACAGAATTGCTTTAAATCTGTCCTCAATGAGGCTGTTCAGTGGAGGTCTAAATGACAGAAGTACTATTTCTGCATGCATTTTTTTCTGCCTGATGTGACATGACATACTTCCATTCTTTTACTAAGGACCGTGTAATTTCAGAGCTTGAGAAATGGATGCAACTGGGATATTGCATCTGAGAAGCAATAAGTACATATACATATTAAAGACAACAGCCTTGGAAGAAAGGCTCAGAAGTAAAAGTTTAAATCTGTCTAAATCAATACCTTTTCCAAAGACAACTCACATGTTTATGTTAAATATATATTGCAAGTGATAAAATAAAACTGCTCCTAAAAGTTCCACTATATTCTACTTATTATTGAAAGCTCACAAATAGAACTTTCAAAAAATTATGGTATATATGAGGTATATGATTTAGTATCAGACTACGTTTATATAACATTTCTAGCTCATAATTTGATTTTACCAGCAGCTTCACTCAAATTTATGTGACCTTATGGTATACACAGAAAAATGTTCTAATTTCAAATGTTCTAAATAGGTTTCAACTTTATACTCATGGCCAAATTGGATATGAGCATACCTTAACTCCTGATAGCATCTGTTATTTGTAAAAATGATGAGACCATTTCAGTATAATTTTTTCTAGACTATTAGTTTCAAAGAAAGGGTGATTTTTGCCAGATATCCAGCAGCAAAAAGTACTTGGGAATTACTGCTGGCTTTTCCTAAGCATTCAAGCATTACAAATTAGAAGAAAAGTTGGCTTTCTTAGAATTATGAAGATGCAAGAATACATCTTCATAGAGCATCTAAATGTGGATACCAATTCCTTCTATTGTTCCCTTCCAAAGATGAAGTTTGTCCATAACTACCTGCTATAATAGATAATGTACTTAGAAAAAAGTTTGGTCATAAATTTTTAAGCTTTTCAAAGCATATGCTTAGACCATTATATTTCTATTCATAGATGCACAAGATACTGAGAAACATCCTGATTTTGCCGGGTTTTTTCATTTCTTCTCCTGCTGTTATGACATCTTGTTAAGAAACAGCAGTTACTTGAGAGTTTTCAATTCCACATTTAAAATATCTACAGCAGAGGGAGAGAGGATGGTTGGTTTTTTTTTTCTTTAGTTATAATTGCACCTTTATAGAATGATATGCAGAATTGATATTCCTTCTCAGCGGCTATCAATTTGACCTCCAATGAACAGAACAGATTTTTGGAAAACTCATTTAGGAGTCAGGTTCTGACTTCAGTGACCCATACTGCCTGGTAATTAACAGCATGTGCTGAACAATTAATGAGCTCTAAAAACCAAACTTCTGCACTGTACACTATAGCACATTACGGAGGCAAGGTGGCTTGGGTAGTATTTACTACTAGCTGTTCACAGGAACAACAGGAGAAAGCTGTGGTCGGCCTCATTTCCCAGAAAGGTTTGTTTTCCTTAAGTACTCTTTTTTCACAGTTACTAGAAGAACCATAGAAAGGTTTTGTGTTGGAAGGCACCTTAAAGCTCATCCAGTTCCAACCCCCTGCCACAGGTAGGGACACCTTCCCCTAGACCAGCTTGCTTCAAGTCACATCCAACCTGGCCTTGAACACTGCCAGCGATGGGGCAGCCACAGCTTCTCTGGACAACCCATGCTAGTGTCCAACCACCCTCACAGAGAAGAATTTTTTCTTAGTATCTAATCTCAATCTCTCCTCTGTCAGTTTAAAGCCATCCCTCCTTTTCCTATGTCAATATGTCCCTGTAAAAAGTCCCTCTCCAGCTTTCATGTCAGCCCCTTTAGGTACTGGAAGGCTGCCGACTGATGCACACACACTATGTGACTGATTTCTATACTCCCTTCTACCTCAGTTTTCCTATGACAGTAAACTAAATTGTCACTTGAGTTTTCTTCATGAATATATTCTTCATGTACATCATTATTTTATATTCATAAATAAGCATATACAAATGCAAGAGCTTATATATACAAATATAAGGAAGCATGGGTTCCTACAGATTTGTGATCTGCATTCCCTACTTTTTCACAATCTAGTTATCTACCTACCACAACCCCTAAATATCACCCAGGATCTTATTTTTTCATTGCCTACCAACATGCCTTGACAGAAGGAAGGTTTTGCCTACCTTTCTGTATAGAAATATGCCAAGAAAATGTAAGAAGATATGACAAGCAAATCCAGGCTTCTGTTTTGATGCTATTCTTCAAGCTAACAATTCATGACCTTTCATGAGGTCTTCAGTGAGTGCTTCTTTAAAACAGTAATGTTTCACTGCATTTCAATATTTGAATCAGAATACAAATCTCACATATGCTAAGTATCAGGAGGAAGTTGGAACTGTTAGGTTTCAGTTCATTCTTGTCTTCGGTTTCCCAAACATCCTTCAGGTTCCTGCACTAAAGAATTTTCTTGTAAAGTAAGATGTGTCTAACAAGCTGGTTTAAATGGCAGACAGCTTCCCCATTTTAAGGACTGAAACCCAAAAATTCTGTATACTTGAGCACCAGAAGTTACATACTTCAGGAGACAACAGTGGCTGCTCAAGAGAAAGCATTGCCTTTTCCTGAGTCCCAGAGCTGCGGTGGCAGCGATATGAGCATTCAGCTGGTTCCAAGGATGACTCAGCTGAAATTCTCTCAGAGGAAACCTTGCTTGCTCCTCAAGCTCAAATTTCTGCTTTCACCAGAAGCCCACTGCAACGTGAGAGATAGAACATTCACAAGACTGATATCTAAACTGCTCCAAAACTCCTGAGTAGAGACTAGGATTTTCAGCACAGGCTGCAGGGACTGGGGCCCTAACTCTGCATTACTGATCAGCCTTGCAAGTATTAAACCCCTTAAGTTTTCATTATTCATGTGAACAATCTCACTGATGTCTCACATCAGTGACTGATTTTTTTTGTTCCAAGCAAGATTAGAACTAACGCTAATTCACTCCTGCAGTATTATTCCAGTTTGTGGTGTAAGAAAAATACTCCATCTAGCATTTTTCTAATTGTGAAGTACAGAAATAGTTCTTTATAACAACAGTGTGAGCAGAAAATCAGTTTCAAAGTTCCTTCAAACTGCACAGCAAAGTTATATTTGATCATCCTGCAGGAACACTTTTGCTTCAGAGCAGAATAACAAGATATGCACAAACAAAAGCGCATAGCACATCAATAGGGAAAAGTATTCCAAGTACTAATCAGGGGAAGGAAAGAGATAGTCATTAACATGAATTGGGTGGACCTTTCTTTCAACTGTTTTGGTTGTTTTCACTTCAAAATGAGACAGACGAAAGGTATTAAAGATTACTGGTGACCTGTGCATGTGCCCTTCTTTTTTCTACTTCAGACTGACTCCTGTATTCATGTTTTCCTGAGACAAGCTACAGATTTAATGAATGCCTCTGTTTTTATTTCCTTTTTGTGAGAACATTCTTTGGCATGAACAGCTTTTTTATAAAGATAGGGGGTTTAATTTCCATTGTTGGGAAATGTGACAATTACACTGTTGTCACTATGTAGACAACTACAGCTGGACTCCAAGTTACTTCAAATATTCTTTATATCCTGAATTCCTTACTTCATTACGTACTAAAACTGCTGCAGAAAGATAACTATAGTTGAAGCCAAATTCCAATTTGAGGCCCAACATAAAGCATCTTTCCAAGAATGCATAATTAAGCAGCATTTGTTAGAGTCAATTTGAGTACAAAAATTATTGAACATGGGTTAATTTGAGTTGGATTAAAAGCACCACCTGTTAGCTCCTCTATAAAATACAAGAATTTATGCTTCAGTGCAGTATTCAATTCTCAAATATTCATTTTCGTCCTTTCAGTACGCAGTTGGTTTATGAATACCCTCTAGTACCGACAGAATCAAGATGTGCCCCATTTATTTGCTCTTCACATGCTTGATCATGAAGTGCTACAATTCCAAATGGGTTTTCCAGGTTGGGAAAACAATATAGATCAGAGCAGCTCAGGTACATGTACCAGTGTGTGTAAAAGCTTAAATGGCTGCAAGGCAAACTGCTGTTCATCAACCAAGTTCAGAGCAGTAGTGGTAGTTACTACTTTATATGGCAGCTCTTGAGATGCAAGACTTAATGACTGCTGGAAAACACTTACTGGAGTCTTTCACAGCAGTTGCAGCATTCTGCTCCTCTCAATAGCTGTTATATACCAGACTGCTGTAGAAAATGCTCCCTTTTCCTTCTCATGTAGACTTGTTTCCAAGTGACAAGCTTAAAAATAGTTTTACAGTTGTGAAGTTTAAGAAGCGGCTCAATGAACTGCAGTGAGTCACAAGCAATCACTACAAAGGTTTCAATGCAAATCTTTCCACTGAATCTTTCATCTCTGATGGTAGGATGAACCCTTGACTTGCTTAGCATCTGATGAGATGACATGAAAATTCACAACTTTAGAGGAGAAAGAGAAGATTACAAGTCACCTTAAAATTTGTGTGGATCCACAGGACAGAATCCTGTGGCACTTTAACCCCACTGATTTTGTAAGCTGAGAATCACATAAAGGCATTAAAAACCAGAACTGTCATAGTCCATTTTTAATCTTTAGTTAAAGCACTACTTTAATGTCTACTTATTAAAGTAGACAATTGCAGAATGTCTACCCTATACAGGCCTGTTTACCTGAAAGAGGCTGTTTTATCAAGGTACAGGATTAAAAGTTCCATTGTAATCAGCTATTCAAGGAAAATATTCAGAAGTTGCAATTTGGGGAAAAAAAAAAAAGTGGAAGAATTTATCCAAAAAAGTTCTCCTTTTAAAAGTATTCAAGTATTCTAGGGGCACTGTCAGTTCTTAGAACAAGATAAAGTCAGCTATAGGCACTACAAAAGCATTACTGTCAGCAGCATGACACATTCAAAGGAGAGAAACATTTAAAGCCTTTCAATGTAGGGGGCACTGAGGGAATTCTCTGGAGGCTGGGATCAGCTCTCCTCTTCTAGCTGTTGAATGTAAAAACCCACGTGTTCAATTTCATCAGCAGAGATGCTGAAGAAGGAACCCATGAAAACAAGCTCAGCACAAAAAAAAAAAGGCAAGGCTGCAATACATGAAAAAGTGACAAGGTAGCAACAAGATTAAAATGTTGCTCAGGAAAGGCAAACAGCAATTTTAAGTCGCTGACAGAAGAAAGAGAAAGAGCACAGTAGAGCATGAATGTGCTGGGAGCCCTCAGAGTAGATGGCAAGGCACCCCATCTTCCTTCTGCTTATGTCTCTAGTGTCTAACTGGCAGAGAAGTGCAAAGAAAGTAAAAGAGTTATGAAGCATATGTTTGAAAGGAGATGTAACAGGCATTCAGTGAGCTAAACTTTCAACAAAAGTGAGTCAGGTTTTCTTTTCAGGAGTTTGAATGCTCATGCTCAAATGTATTACTACAGGTAGCATTATTGCTGTAAGCTTAAACTTATTATAGCTCTGGGACCTCAGTCCGAGTTGAATAAACTGGTATGTAAAGCACTGGTCCCTCGAATCCTAGAAATCTGGGCAGAATGACATATCCTTATTCATAAAAAACACTTTTATCCCATGGAATTTGCTTCAAGCCATGAACTTCTAGAAACTCACTCAGCTGAGCAAAAAGTATAGACCATTCTTCCAGTATGTGGTAGGAAGCGGCACTAAACACTAAAGGTATGGGACATTTTTGTGATCTCATCTGGTAGCTGTTCATGCAAAAAATTGTTTTTCTCTTTCACTTCCCTCAGATCCAGACCTTTTGATTTTGGTTTGATGTGCAGATTTGAAAACGTAACCGTGAAATCAACTTGGTTTCACTGGCTTGAAGTCAAAACCAGTCTGTTTCCTACACTTCCCATACATTAGAACCCTGTTCAAGCCAGCAAATCTTTTCTTTGTGACACTCACGCAAATTTCCAGCTTGCTAGTGAATGGAAAGTAAACCTCATTGCTGTAGAAGGTCTACAGTTACTCCCAGTCTTATTTATCTAATCAGCACTACAGATTTACAGCCCCAGCATTTGTAAAGCATTTACCACCTAGTTAAAAACAGTGTAGCATGTTTGTTAAGAATATTTTTATTTTTATGAGGTACCAGGAGAATATTTTAGCATTTTTCTTTGATGTCAAGTACTATCTACAAAACAAATCCACACCTTTTTTTTTTTTTAATGTAAGAGAATGCAAAGTAGGTGGAGAGATTGCATTTTTAGGTTTATGATTCTTATTTAAGCAGCTGCTTACATAAATCCCCAGGTATGTATGATTAATTATTTGCTTTCTAATCCCTGTTCAAAAGAATGCAGCTGCTTTTATGTCTGAATCAGGTTTTAGCATCCTTTTTAAAGCATTTGACAAATTAAAAAGGCAGACACCTGTACATTCAAAAGACTTCTTGTAATGTTATTGATAATCATCTGCTACTTGCACACCTTTGCAAAAGCTGCAGAGCTGTCACACATTATCTGTTTGCTATGATATTTGCCCTGGAGTTAAGTATATTTTTCACTAGGGTTTACAATCATGCATTTCACAGGGGAGAGCCTGGCATTCCAAACAGTAACACACACTTGGATATTAGGGAAAAACTAAATTTATGGGAACGTACTACAAGTTTTTTTGTTTAGAGAATTGCCTAACTATCCAGCCTACGAAAGCTGCATTTGGAGTACAAAATCCTTTGACAAGACAAATCATAGATCATAGAATGGTTAGTGTTAAATGGACAAATCTACTTATATAACCAGTTAAGACTTTCCTTAAAATACATATGTCCACAATCCTACAAACATAGTTCAAGAGGAAAAAGACATTAGCTTAAAAGCATAGGTACATCCAGACTTTCAACTCATACAAGCCTTTCCACTGCTTTCTTAGCCATTGCCTTCCTACATTTGTTCAAGTTCTCACACGTTTCTAAGCATTGTAATTCTAAAGCAGTGGTTGCTCCAACCATAGAATTGCTTCTGCAAAGGCCAGCAAGCTATCTTCTGATGGGGTGACCCGAGTAGGAAATAGTTTTGGATTACAGTTGGGATTTAACACCTGCTCATGAAGAGAAATACATATGTAAAACACTCTTGTAGCCACATCACTTCCAAACCACTGGAGGCTCAGAGACCTTCTGTGGACTTATTCTAAAAGAGATCCTAGAGAAAGTGATGTCAAGGAATTTAAGTATTACCTGATACCATTGATTTTAGAGGAGCTATCTTTGGCCTGACAAAAAAAAAAAAACAAAAAATAAAAACAAATACATTAAAAAAAGGTATAGAATGGTAGAATGAAATATTTTTCAAAAGTCCTCATATTTAAGCTTTGATGTTGACTATAGACACTTATTTAGTCATTAAGTGCCCCAAAAGCCTATTGCCTTGGAAGGCTGGTTTCTTCATCTTGTACTTGGATGAGACAAAGCTGAACCTCACCTTTTTCTTGGAAGGATGCTTGCATCAGAAATGAGCTGCCCGTTGTAAAGTGTTGCAGTCACACCATGCAGAAGACATTTTCTGCTGTGAGCAAAATGCATGCTAGGCCAGAGTAAGACAAGCAAGGTACTGTGATGCAGCTCCTAAAGCAAAGAAGTACATTTTATTGTGCTTCATTATCTGAAATAAATGTAATACTTGTCAAACCACTAAGTGTCTTCATGACACAAGTAATAAAGGCTTGTTACATCAAGCCCACTGCAAATAATAACGCAACTATTTTCCATTCAGTTATAGAATACACTGATTTTCCTGCTGAGTCACATCAAATTCAATTTCTCATTGAGAAATCAACTAAATTACTCACCCATGAATTAACGATGCTGAATGCTAACACAGACATTGAATTATATTACATTTCAGTGACTAGAAGATGTAATTGCAGCTGACAAGGCCTGCTTATCTTTTTTCTTCTTTTCCAATTTTGACTTAGTGATCCTACCTTTCAAATACAATATTCTGTGGGGAAAAAAAAAAAAAAAATCAAAAAAAATCCCACAGTTATTTTGCAAGATTTAGGATGTATTCTAGCAGGTCACAAAATATTTATGTTTAATCTACAGGCCATGGTTCAGACATCTTCTCCAGAGTGGTCTGGTGGACTGTAGGCAGACCAGTGTTAACTGTTCCTGGTTTTACTCACTAATTAGTGCTATTATCCTGAAACTACATTTCAGTACATGAAACATTTCGGTTCACACAGTCACTTGTTGGCAAGTAAACAGATAAAATCCATGTAAGAAGAGACAATTATATTGTTGCTTCCTAGAAGAAGGAGCATATCACCCTCTTTCTTTAATCTTGAGTGCTTTGGCTCATGCAATAAAAACCAAAATCCAAAGAAAATGAAAAATCCAATCGGAATTATAGTGCAACTTCCAGATGCCACCTAGTTAAGCTGAGATAATTACTCACAATCCTGTATATTCATTATAGCTAACCAGACCTGATGAGCTGTGAAAATTAAGCTGTAATTCATTAGAACAGTATTTCTGGCAAAATGGAAGTTAAGATTTTTATCTACTTCAGTATTTCCAACACATTTACAGTAACTCAACTAAAGATGCACACAACTGAATGAAATTATTACCCAGCAATTTCAAAACAGCAAGACGTTTAGTTCTGGGGGGTTTGTTTTTATTTAATAAAAATTGTCTACTTAAAGCAAATTCTGTGTTTGCCTCTTACTGGAAGAGAAACAAAAGACCTTATAGCTGCGTGTATGTTTCAGAACAGCTGAGCCTGTGCCTGTCTATCTTGCAGGAGATTTTCTTCCAGAGAAACAAGAACAGGCATGGAAAGCACTGCTGTGTATGTCAGAGGCTCCAATGGAACTGATGATGAACAAAGACTGTGGAGTGTAGCTGGTCAAGTCTGGTAGGGGTTTTCAAATTGCTATTATTTCTTTTACTTCCAAGTCACTGGCATATAGTGCTGATTACTTGAATGACAGTAAAATACACAAAACCTGAATACCAACAAAGTCATATGCTGATACTGAGACCTTAAAACGTACTTGTCTAAAAGCATCAGCAGCTTTCTTTGGTAATGACGTCAAATAGAGGTGTAAGCAGACTAATGTATGTACTTTGCATTTAGTTGAGAATTCCAATAAAATAAATAACAAATACTTTGCTGCATCATCAAAATTCAGGCATTCTTGCAGAGTAGCTCAGTTTCAAGCAGAGCAAAACTCACATGGCTTCCTGGCAGCTAGTCCAGTTACACAGTTCCAATATAATGGCCTAGAAATTGTGGACTGTAGAGTATTTGCAAAGAATTTAATGTTTCAGTTGTCCCAGGAATCAAGCAAAATTTCAGGATACCAAAATCTGAGATAGATAGATAGATAGATAGATAGATAGATAGATAGATAGATAGATAGATAGATAGATAGTACACAAAGTTAGCCAAAGTGAATTATTCAAACAGGAATTTTCAGGCACAGTTACTAAGTAAGTACATTCTCACATGCAGTTCCTCGATTTCTAACTACATTCCCCCTACAATGTGTGTTAAAACTTCACTTCTAAAGAGCATAAAAACTTGCCCACAATGTACTGAGGGAGCTTTTCTTCCATATAGATTACAAATGCAGATATCTTCAGAAAGAAAACTAGAAACACTAAGTAAAAGTGTGTACTGTTTCTTCTATGCTAATGTTATTCTGGATTTTAGCATATTCAGCCTCTAAATAAGTTAGCCCCAAAATGCTTTATCTGCTGCATTCTTGAATTGTTACTATAAATGGCTAAAATACTATTATTAATGACATTTAGCAACAGATGTCAAGATATGTTACTGTTGACTGTGACTTTGTACATTTTTTGGCTTTGTTTTCCTCATGCCATAAAGTCAATTTTCCTCCTTTTCCTCCTTAATGTTAATGGATATTTTCATAATCAGAGAGGAAATTAATATTTTGATTTTTTTCAATTTTAATGGGGAGATCTGCAATTTAAATAGTTTAAGTACATTCGTCCATCCCTAGGTCTGTTTACACCAGCTCTGTTTCTAAGTGATATCTTCCAATACAGATAGGTGATTGATATAATTCTTCAGATGAAGTTAAATTAGGATTGAAAGCTGGGTTACAGCAAAAGACTCCAGGAGCCATTCAAGCTACATTAGAAAATGGATCCTTTAAGGGCCAGAAACCAACCTGAATACTGCCTGTATGGGTAGCTGCTATTAATGTTCTGAATTGGCAATCATGGATGTGTACCTATCAGAATGTCAGCTAAAACTGCATAGGTCTTAAGCCACAAAGCAGAAAAGTAACTTTCCATCAAGATATATCTTCTTGTGGTCTTTCTGTATTCAAGCACTACAAGCTTGTGAATTATCACAAATGCTGGCACTTGAGAACTGACTAAGCTTGTGGGAACGATGTACTTCTCTAGATGATTATCAGCCATTCATCTGGCTAATGTGAGGCCAAATCTGGCCTGACTGCCCGACTCAAGGGAATATAAGTAAGTTTGCACTCAGGCTGCTTTCGAAGTAGGATGAGCCCCAGGAGGTGCACGGGAATGAGAAAGAGCTCATGCTGCCATCCAGTGCACAAAAATGGACTTGCCACGTAAATCATCACAGCCTTTCTTCATCTCAGAACTGTATGTATGTCAAACGCCCCATTTTGGTGAACAAATGAAAACCGGAAATATGCATAAATGAATTTTTAAAATTTCCCGACATCTTTGACCAGTTGGAAAATGATTCCTTACATTTTTCCACTAAAACATCCATATCAGTAAGGGCTGACCTTAGGAAACAATGTTTGAAAACAGCAAAGTACATTTAAGTATTATTGATTGCACAAGTAATAGCGCCCAAAGTGATTACATAGTGTGGTACTTATAAAAATAATTACACTTCAGAAAATCAAAATTAATTTGTACACTTCTGCTACACGTTTAAAGTCGTTGACATTTCATTGTAGTGCTCCTAATGAAAGGAAAATTATTAATAATTGTTTCTACTTCAATGTGACAAATGTCAGGTTAGGATGAGAGTTTGTCAGTACCTCATCAGATCACCAAGTTGACTTTTGGCTCGTGTTAGTGTTTGAAAAGGAGGGTTATTTGCATTTATCAGATGCAAGTTTACACAGGCAAAGCCTATTATGATGTATGCTGGTTCCTAAGTGTGAAACATCTTGTGTGGTGTAGTTCTCTTATTAGAAATCACTCTGAAAAGGTGTAAAAGCCAGGAGAAATGAAGTTGCCTTGGCAAAACATCAAGACTTTTCTTCTTCAATCCACTTTTAACAGTGAAATAACACAAAATCAACTAGTGCCATCAGTGTAGCACTACAGCCACCACCAGAAGTATCATTTAGTTTTTAATCCCATACCAAGAAAATTTAGTCTTGACTTATAGCAAATCACATTGTTCAAGTATAGAAAATTATCAAATTAATAACAAAAACACTGAGTTAAAAAAAGATATCTACTGTGTCAAGTAAAATTTAAATCATGTTATGCTTCAGTGCTTCAGTGTTTGTCTCGATATATCACTCCTATAAACAGTTACATAATCAGTACAAGTAAAATAATTCAGCATTTAAAATACTGCAACAGAAATACCAAAGCCTCTTAGAGTACCTTGAAAGCATTAAATAATTAAAATTCACACAAAAAATATCTGATGCCCCTTAACATTCTAATTTTATATTCAGGTGAGCCAACAACCTCATAATTTGTTTAGGCAATTATAGAAAATCAAACAAAAAGCAGCGAACTGTTTTGGAAGACCTGTCTTCAGGCTGCTCAGACAGTTCTCATTTACTGCCCTCAGCCTTGGCAGGAATCTGCCTCAGGACACCCTATCAAGATTCAAGTTACTTTCCAGTAGCTGATCTGGAAGCACATAGAATGAAACATCTGTTTTTTGATTATTTAAAAAAAAAATATAGAACCTTCAATATTTCAAAACGACCTTACATTTTGCACAACTGCTGTTAATTCACAGATGGACGAAAGTGGATGATTTCTAAACAAAGATCAATAAAATTGTTTTGTCTAAGTGCTATTTGGGCAGTACTTTCAGCCATATAAAAATTATTATCTTAGGCTAAGATAACTGGCCTGGATCTGCAGTGGTTTCCTCAGAAAGCAGTATTATCAAGAGCCAGTTTTGTAAAATCAAAGGCTTATGCAATGATGGCTGTATTAATATTTTAAAAGTTTTCTCATTTATCCAGAGCTTATTTCAACCAGCTCTGATTGATGATAAAATCTTGACTGTAGATGCCACACAGAATAAAGCAGCCTGCTAGAGATCTGCTTTGCCTGCACTTGGGGAATGAGTGCTTCTGCTTTTCCAGTTGTTACCATAAATCCAAACAGCATATTGACAGGTTTGAAAGAACAGCTTACATAAAGCTACCCATTCAGTAAACATCTATGTTTACCAAAAACCCAACAAAACAAAACCAAAACAAGTAACAACATATGCGGTTTTAACAACTTTTTCCTAGTTCTTGGTAGAATTTTTATTCCTTTGTTAATGTGGCAGGCACATCAACAACATGATACACTTTGATCTGATTTCTATTATACTGTATTTGCAGTTGGAGACAGCAAAGAAAGGGCTATTTAAGGAAGTTGTTTTCTCAGAGATACAAGCACGTATCTAAGGTGGTAACAATAAGTGTCAGCAGTCAAACTACAGTAGCAAGCAGCCAGATAGTCTGCTACAGCCAGCTATCTTTTGATTACAACAACCCACTTCTTGCCCATTCTGATAATCATAAATGTCCCAAAATAAAAATATGTGCTTCAATTCTTCCTTTATAGTCTCTCTTCCTAATTCCACTTTTTAGCTAATCAGTAAGTTTAAAAGAAAGAATAACTAGAAAGTTCTATTTTTATTTTCATCTTGCACTTTCTTCTTTTACCCCATATACATAGAAATAGCTGGCTTACCCCTCTTCAGTGTTATCATGCTCATGAGATTTAGACTGGTGATGTTTATTTCTCCTACAGCCCCCATTTTCAGCTCTTAAGATTATTTCAGAATCCCAACTTCAATTTAAAAATCCTCATATTGCTAGCTCTCGGGTTATGGAGAACAGTATGAAAGTATGGCTCAAGTGCACTCTAAAAGCTCTATGTGAAAAGAAAAGGTTTATTCTGAACAAAACAAAAACCAGAGAATACATTCTTGATGTATTCTCAGAATTGCTTGTTGGAGATCTTTTTAATTGCTAGGTTTCATAAAGCAATTATGCGTAAGTGCTGCGCTTCTGATCACAAATGTACATTTTAGGCAAGTGTCACAACCTGGTGCAGCGTGTAACAGGCCAAGTATTTCTGAGAAGCACTATTAGAATGAGCAGAGAACTAACACTAAATGGCCAGTGAAACCATCTCAGTTGCGTGATTGTCTCATACCAGTGATGTATAAAAGGCGATAAACCACGGTTTTGCTCTAGTGACAGAGTCCATTTGCTCACACAAATTTTGCAGCCTGGCAAAGGTATTCACATGTGCACCCCTAAAATCACCTCCGAGTCTTTGTTCTGTCCTGGAGGAATTTAACATGCCCTTGTCCCTCAGAACAACAACAAACAAACAAAAAATACTCCAGCTAAATCTCTCTCATGCATTTCCCATCACAGGAAAATAACTGCAAGGGCAGCATCCACTCTGCCATTAGCTACAGCAAACCTATTCGTCTGCGTTGCCTTTTGCACAGCATAGTGCTACTAAATACACCTATACGTTTACTTTTACTTTTTTTCAATAAAAGTTTTAGCAGAACATGGACTAAAACCGCAACTGGCCAGCAACCTCCCTATCCCCTGAAAGAAGACCCACTCAGACTTACTTTAGCTGGCTCTTTGCTTTCTGGGCAAAAATTAGCCTGGCCTCCCCCTCCAGGATTTATAGTGCAGTAATTGGGGAAAAACAGGACGTAAAAAGGCAGGAGGTCACACCCCAACAAGTTTTAGCAACAGAATAGAGATTACTGATAGTGGTAGTACTAAAAATAGCAGCAGCAGCAGCCTTCACTCAACTGGAAAGTAAAGGAGTGTTGTTTCGGGACGGTGAGGACAGGCTGACTGCATTCCCCCAGGTGTGGCTCCGGTTTGACTGAGCACCTACAGAGCACCTTTTCCCTCAGTTTGAGGGAAAGCTCCATTGCTTTCTTTGTCAGACCGGCTGATGTTGTTTACCCACTACTTAACGAGCTGTGAGGAGATAATAAAGCCAAGGTGGCCTCTCCGGATGTGTTTCCGGGTTAGTAGGGGTTTCCCCTCATTCTGTTACCTCAAGTAAGCCAGTCCTTGTAGAGCCACAGTCTCCTGACTGTGTCTTGATGGTTCAGTTTCAGCTCTGCCTGTGAGGGGTAGCAACCCTGGATCCAGGTGACTGTTCCATGGCCGCAGTGTGCCTGGGTGAGGTGTGCCGCCTCCGGGCGGGGTTGGATGCACGCTGCTGTGGGGAGAGGAAGGCAGGCAGAGCCCTTGAGGAGATTGTCAGGTGTTTGGCTTCTGGTGAGCCTCTGCTCCGTGAGAACTGTTTTGGGAATCCCTGGCTACAGGCTCCAGGGTCTGGAGAAATAAAGGAGTTTGGATTTGGACCTAGAAGTCTTAGTTTTAGACTGTCAGAGAAACAATATAGACGGTGGTTGAATGTCCAGTCCTGTGTGTGATTTCTAACGTTTTTCAGGTAAGTCTGACTCACATTTTCCTTTGAGGAGGTATTGATCCTTGTTTCAGTTCACTTCTAAAGAAGCTGAGGTGTGAGGGAAGCTGCTTTGTGTTCAGAAGGAAAGCTTATCTGATTTAGTCTACTGAGTATGGAACATGAAATAAAAGGAAATATATGAAAATTGGCCTGTGTAAGAAATTTGAAAGGTAAAAAAGCCTGTGCTTGTCTTCTTAAAAGCAAGAGTGAGGGGGGAAAAGTACCACAAAGGGGGTACAGGTAGATAGGTGCTGTATGTAGTACTGCTGTTCCTCTGGTTCAGAATGGCTTTACTTTCTTGGGATGGTTGTTCCAGAGTTGTGGAGAAGCTTTGAGCTCTCCACAAGTGCGTGTGTCTGGAGAATGTGTGAGCTGGTTCACTAATTACAGAACAGGGTGGAAAGGTTACAGTTAGAAAGCTACAGTATAGGCAGACCTGTGAACCTAATTGTACTTTAGTTTTATTTCTGTTCAGGCTATAGCTGGGTATCATTTAGAGGTTAGTGCATTGCTTAGAGGTATGAGTAAAAATCTTTAATTAACACAATAGCAATGACCTTTGGGTTCTTATTTGGTATGATAAAAAAATAAAAGATGGTCAGCTGAGTAATGATATGTTCCCCTGAAGTGAAAAATTAGCACCTTACTAATATTTCCTTCAAACCTCCTTGATTTTAAATTAAGAATAGTAGTTTTGTGATTAAATCCCTGGGTAGAAATTCAGTAGATTTGAGTTCCATTCTTAGACTCATTATGTGACCCTGGGTTATGTGTAAGTTACCAGGGCTAGCTTTTCAGCACCCATCTGCTTTTAATTATGAGTACAGCACAGCTGAGAAATTGCCAATGGGACTAGTAGGACTTTTTGCATTAGCTGCAGTTGACTTCGGACGAGACCTTTTATCTGTCTGTTTCCTAAATGTATATGTATGGGGAAGCACGCTCTCTGCTAAACATGGATGTTGGAGCTGTGTATTAATTAGCACTGTGCACTGCTGTGATATTATAGAGAAGGGAATAGTATAAGTAAAGAAATACATTTATTATCATAAATTAGCATACTATTAGTACTGGTGTCCTGTTTTCTTAATTTGTTAAGGTAACAATTTTGCAGCTTTCTAAAGTTGTCTTTAAAGTATGAGACACCATCTCAACTTAAAATCTCTAACTTTCTATGTCATCATGAGAAGACAATAAAATACATCCAAGTATTTCTAGTCATTGGAATTACGAATTTGAAGAAAGTTTATGTAGGAACAGGATCTAGTTTCTGTTATGCAAAAAGACACTTCAGAGTTTCCACAGTTTGCAGCTTTTCCTTTCTAAATTTAGGACATCTATAAATGAAGAAACTCATTGCATGACTACTGCAAGAGGAGAGAATGTAGACAGCAAATTATGCCCATTCCTAGGTGATGGAGGTTTCAGGAAATTCCAGAAGTTAAATTTTTGCCACCTTCTGAAAGGTAAGTCACTTAATTGCTATTGACATATGCTAACTGCATGTAATACCCATGTTTCTTGGTATGAAATGATTGGATTAAAAATATTCTAAAGTTTAAACTTTCTAAACTACTGTTGTCAGGTTGTAACTGAAGAAAAAAATTATTTGATGCTACAACTTTTCTGTTGAAAGTGTGGGAGTTTTATATTTTGAAGCTGCACATTTCCCTAGACAGAATATGTTGATATGCATCTAAACTGAAACTTAAGTAGCAAAGGTGCTTATAATAGTTGGTAATACATGTGTGTGGAGTAAGCATTCTTTGTAAGGTCTGAACAGTACTCTGGCTTTTCTTACCCTCACCTAGAACAAGACTACAGTGGTGAGCTTTTTAAATCAAAAGGCTCTAGTTTGTGACACCTGTAGTCAGTTAAGAAGGCAGCTTCATTTGTATGCCAGCATCAGGTCTGCATCTTCTAGGTTATCTGCTCTTTCAAACACTCTGATGGGCAAAAAAGTTGAAGTTACAGATTGTGAATTTGGCATTTGCTTCAGAGTTCAAAAACACTGGCTAATGAACAAAACTGGATTTTTTAATGGGATTTAATTACCTTGAGTATTTATTCTTTTACTCCTTAATTTGCTGATGCTTCTGTTTATGGTGTATTTCTTTGTTACATAAGTATTTCAGTGTAGCATGATTAACTGGTAGCGTTACATCCATGGTAGAGAAGCAAGCGTGAATCTAGTTGTGTGAAGCAATGACCCACTTTGCAGGATGCATTCCAGTTCCTCTTATCTATAAATTCCCAACAGTCTGATGGATTGGATGAAGAGAGAGACTTTGGTCTAAGTAGGAAGTAATGGCTGAGGAAAAAATGGATTTTAACATTTAAATCAGGGGCATTAGAACCAGAATCTCAGGAGCCGTTATTTTAAGCATTAGTGTATAATGTAGTACACTACATTAAGTTTTATGCACAGTAGTTAGAACCTCAGGATAAATACTGTAAACATTTCATCACTGCTAGTTTTCACAATGACCTTTATCTTCATTAGGCAATACTCTGAAATATTTCTAATTATACCAGTATGGCTTCTTTAGTATTATAAACTAGAATATGTATTGATGCTAATGAAGCCATTCACATTTATTAGTGTAACTTTGCTTTAGTGTTCTCTCGCTTCATAAATCATAATGGACATCAGGAAAGTCATTTGGCAGCACTGGTGTATAAACAGTGGGAATAAGAAGACAATTGACTCCATTATTCAACGTTTAGTAGCAGAAATGTGTGAAGTGTATATGTGTATATAGAAGATACGTACCAGATGTATATGAGAACAGGGAGAGAGGAAAACGAATTTTTCCTCACAAAAAGAGGACAATATTCACCACTGTCTGACCCTTTAGTCTAAAATCTTTGTTTTTCTAGTTCTTGCATTTGTCCTATATGTAAAAATTAGGCATAATGACTCACATGACCTATGCATGCACATATTTTGGTTTTCACTATAAAGTGTACAGATAGCTCAGGTAATGCCTATACTGATGAAGAAATCAGTGAGCTGTGTTGCAGGGTCACTTCTGGCTGCTAGGTCATGACACCTACAAAGCAGTGTAGGATAAACTATTGCTTATGCAGATTATTAGAGAACTAAATTGATACTTAGAATTTTAGGCTCTAATTCTAATAGAAACAGATGTTGGACAGGAAAGGATATTTGAAGTCTGACTCTAAAGCCTCTATTGTTACTGACAACCACATTAAATAAGTTGAATTTTTGAGTTGTTACTGAAAAACAAATGCATAATACAAATATAATTCATAGGTAAATGACAGCTAGTCAGGCAAGCCTGAACATCTGTTCATGTGAATGAACATCGAGCACTTCTGGCATCTAGTGTTCTATTTTTAACAAAAAAATCCATACAATATTTAAACCCTTTTCATGCTTCACTTTGATGACTCATTATTCCATATTGATATCATACAAAGCTGTGATTTCTTTGTGTATAAAAAACTTGCTGGGTTTATTTGTCAAGGGAATTTCTAAGGAGAACTTCTATAGAATATAGAAATAGTGAGATAGCAGAAAGTATTTAATCATGGCAATGGCTTTTTCAAGTGATTTTTCTTTGTGACAAACCAAATGTATTGTATTATTTGTGGATCAGTATATCTAACGTCAGCACACGTTTCTGTTTATTGACTCATTTTATCATGCTGAACTGTCACAAGCTTCTTATTAATCTGTCTCTGAAGGATCAAAATGCTTTAATAAATATGTTAGTTCCTTTAGATCTTAGGCTGGAATGAAACTGTTAGTTAAATGTACTGTGACTTTGAGTGAGGATACCTTTAGAGGGATTTAGAATGGGAGAATGTTATATAAATCTAAGACTGACAAAGGAGATTTGTATCTTTCTCCTAATAGCCAATTAGAAGTCATCTTAAAAAAGAAAAAAAAAGTAAAAAACCCTCTTTTAGTAAAAATGTGAGACTTTAGTTATGTGGTATAGTTGATTTATCAAAGGGATAATTAATTTTGCAGTTTCATAGTGAAAACTCATTCCTTGTGGGGGCTATTCATTTATATGAACATATTGATGTGCATTAAAGTCAGTGCATATAATGTTTGCGTTTATGACATAGGGACTAGGGAAGCTGTCCATCTTTCATTACTGAATACATTACACATGTATTTAGGAAGTTGCAGTTTTACTTTATTCAAGGATATGAAAATGCATACTACTTTCTTCAGCTGGCAGGGGCAAAAAGGAGAAAGCCTGAAGGAAAAGCAAATGCTAAAAAGGCTGTAAGACCTTTTGTACTTCTGCAGAGGAAAGTGAGGGCACTTCACTAATGGCAGAAAGCTGTTATTTTACATAGTTAAAGTAAGTGTGCCCTTATAAGCAAGCAGCAGTAAATGCTTGGCTTCTATCAAGAGATCAAAGCATCATGTAAGATGGAGGAATGGTTGGTGCATACCATTTCAGGGAGGAAAGGCAATTGAATAACAGCGTAAGATATAAGAAAAAATGAAGATCGTTCATGTGATACTGCTATTGGCCATTGTAATAAAACTTAAAGTTCCTTGGTAGTTCTCAATATATAAACCTGCTGCAATATGAGCAGGTCTTATTGTATCTGTGTACTAAGCTAGCTAGTATTTCTAAGTATATATTGCACCACTTAAAAAAAATTGTACCTTAGATCATTTTTGTTGGTTATTTGTTTTAGCTTAAGGTATCAGCATCAAAATTTGGATTTTGATTTTATATATAGGTTTGGAAAGTAAACAATCTTTATTTGGAAATACGTGTATCTTTATCACTCTTATTTTAAGAGTTTATGTGTCTTGATTTTATGAGAAATACTCTTTATTGTATGTAATGTTGGTTAATTCAACTGACTCCTGGAAATCTCCCACAAGTATCAGAAGCTTGTCTTTTTGTAATAAACTGGTCTTTGATATTATACTTGCATTGAAATCCTTGTAGTAGTTAGCAAGTCAGAATATTTCAGATGAACACCCAAATGTGGAAACAGCATTTTATTGATGTGTACAGCTGTGAATATATTGCAGATGATCACATGTGAACAGCCGTGCCTCTAAAATTGTTCAGTATCAGTCTTGAAGAGCAACCCCCAGTGTCTGAAATAAATTTGCTTTCAACTGCAAGTGTTTGTGCAGCTACAGAAGAATGTGTGCTGTATGCACTAGGGGTTAGTTTGCACAGACCACCCATCCATCAGTCTGATTCCTTAGAAGTGTTAACATTTTGGCACTACTTTCTTTCCCTTAAATCTTAGCACCAATCCATGCTATTGTACATTACAAGGCTTTTCCTCTGGGTCATCATATATTGCCATTGGGAAATGAAGCATAAAAAAGCTGCTGTTAGAGCACATCATTAAATAAGACTGCATGAATTCCAACTGTTGAACAATCGATCAGCTCCATTTTGAGCCAAAGAGATGTTTTATCTCAGTTGAGCTTTTAGTAAAAGAAAAAAAAAAACCAACATGTTTTTGTGGTGCTTTTAAATTCCTTTATTTTTTTCTTTTAGAAATTGTGCAGTAGAATATCAGCCCCTATCATGTAAAGGAAAAGATGAAAGCGTAGCAGAGCTTATGTGCATGTGCTAAATGTGAGAAAGTTGGAGATTAACTCCCCAGTGCTGTAAGTTTTCTGAACTATCTGAAAGTAATTAATGCTGAGGGGTTGTTTTAAGATGCCCTTTTAGCTGGACGCAGAGCACAGTCACAATTGTTGTTCACTGCAGCAAGACTCAATATACCTTTCACAGCATTTTGAGTTGTGCTGAAGTTGTTCAGTTCTGTTGAGTTTGCTAATGCAGTCATTTTGAAGCTTTGTTGTTTTGCAGTGATACATCTATGAAGTTCTTCAACTTTTTGGCAGCCTATTCCACAGATTGAAATGGACATGTTGTAAGAGTAGACAGTGTAGACAGGTACTCATGCAGGTATGCTTAAGTAGTGACTCTCCTGGCTTTTCTTTCTCTGTGTTTCAACATGAACTGAGCTGTCTATATCCTCTGGCTTTTATTTAGTGACATAATGTCACTACTCAGTACCAACAAAGTCAGTTGTGCTGCATTGTGGCTGCAACATGAAACGACAGAGAGCTTCTTTCTGTGGTTGTATTTTAGCTACAATAGTTAAGCAAGTCTGAGACAATCCACTGTAGTCTAGAGTTGTTCAAAGAGTTGGTGCTGGGAAGAGTTCACACCACTGCTGGTATGGCTAAGAAGATCTTTTTGTAGCATGCTTGACTAAAGGAAATGAGTAGTAAAATTGAAGTGTTTCTGCAATAGACAAAACGCTTTAGAAACAGACCCAAATTAAAGCTGAAAGGCATATCCATAAGGCTATAATACAGGTAAAAATGGTTATTAAAAAAAAAAACACCTCAAAATGAAGCTATAAGATCTCTACCTGATTTTTCTTAGTTTGAACCTGTCTGAGATATAGGTGTCTGCCAGTTAAATGCACACAGAAGTCTGTGATTAAATAGAGGTTTGATTTCTCTTTGGAAATGTTTTGGGAATTTTGTTTCGTATCTATAGTGGGTTTGGTACCTTAGGAAGTTCTTCTATGCTGAAAATAAGACACCTACATGAAGAACATGGCTTCAGTGAGGAGGGCATAGATTGCCTATAGTGCTACATTATTAGTGGTGGCACAAAATTCATTCTCAGTTTGAGAAACTGAGAACCAGTGAAATATCAGCCTCTTCTACAGGTAGAAATAAGATTAATGCAACACATCAATCATTAGTGTTTCATCAATCATCAACCAATACACAAATCATTAGTGTTTTGGCAAACATAAGTAGCTTATCCATACATGATTAACACAGCTCATAGACTTAAAATTTCCTTCTCTGCTTTGGAATAAGTGAACATTCACCAAATTTAAATAATACACTAAAGGCTTAAGTTGCAAACACGTAATTTAAGCTAGACACAAGGGATTTTCAGGTGTTTAAGTCATTTAAATTAGTAGCACTAAAGGTGACAAATTTATATTCCACACCACTGATAAATCACTATGTATTTAGTTTTGTTGTGAAGAGTACTGTGACATTTTTGATCACGAAGACTGAATTGGAATACTTGCCAGAATTACTGTACTTTCTCACCTTAAGCCCCTTATTTTATGGTAGATGACAACTGGATGTTTTGTCCAATGACATGCTACAGGTTCCATCAAGCTTAAATCAAGAACATTTGGTCTCTTATGGGCACTGCAAAGTTTGAGAGCTGTGAATTTTTGTAGCACAGGAATAACTTTGAAGCTTGAACATCAACAGTACTTGAAATAGTTGAAGTTTAAATACCAGCAATACTTGAAAAATAGTTTGTCTTGAAAAACAGTTAATAGTATTGCCCTGCTTGAGGGGAGACCTAGAAAGTTAAGCTGACTAGTGCAATGAGCCTAAGCAAACAAAACAGTCTTTTAGACACAGGGAAACAGGTATTGAAGGAGTCATAAAGGTTGGCACCATGGAGAAGAGAAAGCAGGAAGATGTTTTGTTGTGGAAGATGAAATCCTGTTTGAAGTGGAAGCAGTATCTGTTAATCAGAAAAAGATAAATACCTTGCCAAGATGATCCTATCTAACAAAATCTTCAAAGAGCCAGGCCAGTTAATCTAGATCATTTAATAGTTTGGTTTAGATCAAATTTACCTCAGATTAACTGAAGCCTTTGCCCTCAAAAAAACCCAAACAAAAAACCCACCAGTGTTGGAGAACGTGGGTCGATGTTTGACTGTATAAAATAATTAAATATTAAGATCCAGGTCTTGCCATTTAAGTATACAGCTCCTAAATTTAAATGTGTCCATATGTCTGAACAGCCAGATGAAAAAAATTTTGGTAGTCCAAGCTTGTCCATGCAGAAACTAAACCTAAGGTATCAATGCAAATTACATGTAGTGTGTGTATAGTTCTGAGCACTTGCCAAAAGGAATGGTACAACTGGTAAAAGATTTTTACTCTAAGTTAAAATAAACTGAAATTAAATGGTATAATTACCCAAAATGCTCTCCATCAATGTTTTAACAATTTCCAAGCAAGATCTTGCCTATATTTCCCTTTTCTTTGTTGCTTAACATCTCTCCCATGCTCTGTCTTTGTGGTATAGAAATTCCACATATTTGCCTTCCAATCTAAAAACTGATATGAATTTAATACTTTCTAAATATTTAAATATCTAAGTATCTACTTACCTGTGCCTCCTTCATGAAGGTCTGCCATATGAATGCCTCTGAAATGATACTTTGTTCTTCCAGTAATGACACATGAATCTATGATCTTTAACCAGTGAGAATGCACTGGAACCAGGTGTTCTACTGTCTTTGATCTATTCTGCAGCATTATAGTCCTTACTACAGTATGATTACAGATGTCCAGAGGACCTGGCTACTTTGTCAGATTGTAGCAGAGAGCATTGATAATGTATCATGTGAGGCTTTTAGCCTTATCTTCACTTTGACAAGTTCTGTGAGCGCTCTGGGGCTGGAATGTAATACTACCTGAAGAACATTATGGGACAAGCAGTAATAAATTAAACATCCCACAGAATAAACAATGAAATTTAGAGCACAAAGTATGTTTGCATAAAAGTGCTCATTGCTATGATGTTGAGGAAAAAAGAGTATATTCTGTAGTCACAATGACATAATGCTATTATAACTATTGCCTTTGTTAGAAGAGCAAGTATTAGTGGAGGTTAGAGGGAAGAGGGTATAATTCACATGTACAATGTATGCAAGGTATTTAAATTGAATTGATTTTTTTTTTGCTGAAAATTTTCATCTTTTGGCTTATGAAAAGTAACTATCATCTTTTTGACTGTATGGAAAGTTCCTCTTTTGGGTTTAGAAGGAAGCTGCAGGAGGAAAAAAAAAAAGATGTTACATTGTTAAAACTTCAAAGAAAAAGATTCAAGGATGAAATAAAAATTGGGATACAAAAGGTGTTTTAAGGTATTTAATGTATCAAAATGTGGTTCTTGCCCCTGCCTACTGGCCGGTTTCAGATTTACTGTCTAAGAACTGAAATTTCAAAGGTGATTTCGAAATACCTTTTTTTTCTTGTATTAACTAATGTGAGGGCATATGGCCCTTTAATCTGAACACATGGCACTAAAAATATATATGTGTGGAGTGCTTTGTTTCAGAGAGTCACATTTTTCCTTTCATTTGTTTCTGAAATCAAAGGTTTTGTGTTCTTGAAAAGGCTGAGCCTGTGTAATGTCATGCTTTGAAATACTGTTCTCTTGACATTAGGAGACCATGAAAAGTAGAACTTTGACTAACCATATTATCCCTTCATCTTAAAGGGACATTGTTGAGTTTGCTAGGCTCTAAATATGACCCACCTAGTTTTGTTTCCTTTACCTCATACTGTATTACAAATCTTATTTGATTCTTTTCTACATACAGTGCTTCAGAGCTTGCTTTTCTTCATAAAATAAAACAAATGGAAATCCAGAAACTTGTATTTCAAGTGACTTCTGTATAATTCAGATCAATGCAGGCAGGTAACTGCAGTGTGCAAACTTCATTTCAACTGACTAGTGCTTATCAAACAATGAAAGTGTTTTAGAATGAGTTATGTCTTTTGATGTGTGGATACAGTGCTGATCAAAGTCTGTGATAGCTGTTCATGTGAATCCCAGGACAGGCTTTGTCCCCATTAAAAATATATTCCATTACAATAATTATCAGACAACTCCCCTCCTTTTTCAGTGAAAATAATTTTAATTTGAACCCTTTCAATCACAAATGCAAATCATGAAACAAAAATTGAAACATATACTTTTGTTTTAAAACTGAGTGCCTCCATCAAACAAAATTAATCCCTAATGTTTTAATTACCTATAATGATCTCCTTCATAGATATTCTGTTTATTAAAACCCAGAAAGTGGTTTTATTGAAAACCATGTACCACCTTTGTGCATAACAAAGTCAGTATCATATATACAAGCACTGTTGCTCAAAAGGTTTTGCAGCTGTGAAAGATCTGTATTTTTAACCAATCCTACCGACACCTTTATCTAAATATTGAGCTGAAAGTGCAGCTTAGATTTTGATGCTTACTTGAGTTCATTTAAGTAAATAGCTGTTTACAGTTGACAGATTGGTTTTTATTGTTCAGAAAGTTGTAAAAGCTTTATTTTGTTCATAATTGAATATGAAGATGAATTTTGGAAACTTAACACTATAAGAAAAATCCTGACCTCAGTAAAAACTATTTTCTGCCTAACAGAAACACAGAAACAAAAAGGCTTTGGGCTTTGATGTCCCTGAAGCCCAAGTGTCTCAATGGTTTAAAATGATGTCCCTGAAGCCCAAGTATCTCAATGAGTTTAAAATATCTGAAGTCCTATATAACTACAGCTGTATACCTCAGTGTCTGTGGCAGGCTTAAGTTCCTGGCTGAATATGTATTAGATCAATGGTTAGAGAGCACTGTGCATTTTAAAACATGTAAATGGGCCAATCCATGGAAAATTACTTTCCTATTGCCCTCTTGAATAGACAGACAGAACTCAAGTGTTACTTGCCTCAGTTTTTTTTGAGTGTGTGAGCATTATGTTTGCTGGGGGAGGTCCATGAATTCCTGGGTCTTTAAAACAAAAAATCATACCAGAGAGATGTGGATTAGGAGTCGTAATAGATAGGCAGACAATTGAGAAACTAATTTCATTTCATAAATTACAGATCTACTCCCAGATTGGAGTGAGCCTTACCACAAAGTGTGGTGATGATTGAGGAAAAAGTAAAAACGATCTTCTTTGGTTCTAATATCTAAAATAAATTTGAAGTAATATTTTTCAAATGAGAATATATTGTCTGGTTCTGTCATTTCAGCTTTGTTAGATCTTTTGTTTCTTTGATGCTCAGAATATTGCACCATTTGGCTCTAAAACCTACATTAGAAGAGCATTAATTAAAGGCAGACAGTGCAATGGAGACACTGTTAAAATTATGCTTGAAGGTACAATGTAATTAATTTTGTACAAGTGAAACATAAAAGAGAATGAAAGGAGAGGAAATAGTAGCACATCCTCACAAAATGATAATGAGAAATACAATTGCAAATCAGAGAAAATGTGAAAGGACATATGGAATAATTAGACTTCAAGAAGGAAATCAAAACAAAGGGTAACCTGGTAAGTGCTCGTAAAAATTAAGTGAAGAATATACAACTAATGTTCAAGGTTCTTAGGTTTTGTTTTGAGGTGCTTTTCTGTGGAGTGTAAGATTTGTATGAAGTACCTGCCAGTAACATGGGGATGTAAATTTTACATCATAATTTCCTGACTTCTATGTAAAGAATTAAATATATGGCTTCACATAAGAACAAGTTCCCTGTTACAAGCTGTCTAAGATGATAATGGCTTGGGATCTGGGTTATGGTTCCCAGGTTGAAAATGAGGGCACATGACAGGGTTACAGTTAATTATATCAGTGTAGTAGAAGAGAGAGGCTTTAGGAAACTGCTTTATTTTAATTGGTCATTTTAAGTAACAATTAAACTTTTCCAATTCTTTTTAGAACCCCTGTGGTTCACCTTCATTCGTAAATGTTCTGCAGTAAAGCAGTTTAAAAGGTGAAAAAATTTGGCTTGAACCTTCATGCTGTACTCCAGAATTTAACTGAAGACAGAGGTTTCTGAAGGTCTATGATGGCAGTCTTTTAAGCTTAGCATAAGCAACATAAAACAGAATGAAAAAATTACCATGTGCTTCAAGATCTGTTGCATGTGATGAATTTCTTTTGATGGCTGGAATTGCAAACTTGGTTTGTGTGCAGAGCTTTCATTCTAATTTCGTGGTAACTTTGTATGTTGGTATGACCAGCTATGTAAGGATGGTATCACTTGTGCATGAGTGGGACTGGATTATAAATGATTATCAAAGTCTGTTTCCTTCTGCTGTAGGTTCAAACAAAATACAACAAAAATGTCAGAACACTTGTGTGGTGGGACAGCTTAGCTCCATTAAGTTACCAACATACAGGCTTTTGTCATTTGGGAGAAAGCAGTGCTGCTAGTAACTCTCCTAGCAAGTACTTCAGTGTTTCCGTTGCTGATGAGCAAATACAGTAAGGGTTTATAGTGAGTGAGGGAGACACTCTAAAACATTATGTAGATCTATAGTACGCTATCCACCTGAAGACTCTATACAGTACAACTTGTTGCAAATTTAAAACTTTCCAAAGTGTGGTACCTACTGAACTATGTTCTAACGGGGGGGGGGGGGGGGGGTGTGTGTGTGTGTGTGTGTCACATAAGATTGGCATTCCACTTTTTCATTGTCTGGATAAGTCAGTTTATTACTGTCCTCCAGTTTGTCAGAACCAAAATGAAAAATAGCCATTAGGAGCCAGTAGGAAGGATTTCTAGTTGAGGATTAACCGAAGTATTGTACAGCCTTCCAGCTGTGGGTTAGAGAGGTGCAGGCTTTCTCTAAAACAGCAGCTGTGTAATAGCATTTCCAAGTGATATGTAAGTCTCCTTGGAAAAGAAAGATCACTAATTGCCCACAACTTGAAACTATGCAGAAAAACCCAAAAGTGATCCCTCAGCATCCTGTGCAATGTTACTGGCCTTTCTACATTTCTAAAGTTCTCTTAATTAGTCACAAACCCCTGAACTTGAAAGCAATGTAATTCACAGCATAACAATGCCAAAGCACTCTGTTGTGGCACTTCGTAATTTATTGGGATTTTAGTTTTAAACAAATTTAAATTCCATTATTACCCTTCTTAGTATTATATGAGCACAGTGCAATAAACTCATTTAAAATGCTACAAGGTAGATTTGCGTTTTGCAGCATTGCAAAGGATAATATATATTTCAAACCAGTATGTTTTAAAGTAGAATGCTTTGAACTGTTTCTGGTGTATGTAATTATATTAACCAGCCCATACTTTGGTTTTTTTTTTCCTAAATGTTAAACCACACAGCTTCAAAATCAAACTAGAGGAAAAATACCTAGTGCTCTTTCTAGCCTCCTTGGCAAAACTTAATTACTACAATGCAAAGTATCTGATTAAGAGGAGGGCTTTATCAAATGTGGTATGCAGTAAAAATCTGAAGATCCTTAATTTTTTAAGCGGTCTGTCATGATTTGCACAAAAGAAAGAACTTCGGAAAAGCAGAGAATCTTCAGTCATTACTTCTTCTAAGAACTTTAGAGACAACTCATTTAACTGAAGTTTAATCTTTATTCCAATTTAAATATTCTCTACATTTTTCTGCTGTAGAAATTATTGTGTTGCTAGACAGTTATTCTTTTCTTAAATATCATTCAGAGTTGATTATTACACCCTTAAAAACTGTCCAGTAAGTAACATAACCCTCCAAGATCATATATTCTTTAACACTTATTTCTACAAATATGCCCATGTTGTTCGGATAAAGTGTATGTAGGAAATTGATTCACTTCAGTTTATAGGATTTTTAAGAGCCAGTTTTGTTTCTACCAATTAGTCTTGGTAATTTTTTTTTTCTACTACATGAATGCTCACAGAATTTTGATAACGAGTAGCTCTGATTTATTCCTTCATGAAAGGGCCTGTTAATCCATTATGTTTTTACACTATTTCCCTGAAGAAACATCCTGAATTTCAAAGCAGTTATGTTTTAATACTACACGGATCATATTTTGAAGGGTAAATATATTTTGCTACTATTAGCGATAGGGGAATATCTCTTCCTAATAAAAACGCTGCTTTTAATGTTGCACTAAGGTTTTACAGACAGGTTGTGGAAAATAATGTGAAACTCTGGCCTTGTGCAAGTAAAATGAGAAGGGCTGGATTGCAGGGGAACCTGCCTTCACCCACCTCTCTGTTCCAGCCATATTCAGGAGAGATTTTTGAGTAGCCTGTTGGATTGCACAGTAAAGGTGGATAGCTGAAATAGCCCTGTAAAATTACATCTTTTTTCATTGCCCATAATCTCCTGAACGTGCTCATGCTGCTATGACTGCTCCTATTGTGCAACCTGAGGTGCAGAGAATCCGTATTACAAAGCTGAGGCAAGAAACATGAAGGACCACTCATGACTTCAGAGCCTCTTTTTCATAGCAGAGTGCTAAATTTTGGCTTTCTGAATATTTTGATAATGCTTTTACTACTGAATGATTCTCATCTTCATTGAAATTAAGCTTAGAAACAATGTGTACTATTTCTAAAGTGTATAGCCACATAAAAAAAAGGTATTTCTTTACATAACAAACCGATAATATTTTGAAAGCCTCATCTACTGTGAAACTTTGAGGTAGATGAACAATTTTTGTTGCACCTTTTAATTTTAGCTTCTAGTGCATGTAATTAATCTTTTCCTGTTTTGGCAATCTTACAGTTATGGTAACAGACTTTGCTGAAGAATTTCCAAAGCGGATCACTTAGAAAACTGCAGAAAAAGTATTTTCTTTTTTTCCTCATTCAAGTGGATGTTGGTGATTTTTCCTATCCAGTAAGGAAAATCCAATGTGTCCAGTGGTGAGGGCATGGCAATGAAGGCCACACCGTTGCAGCCTATGACATTATGTTTATCCTAATTCAGTTTCTCAAGATCCCATGCTTAGGGTTAATGCAATTTTGTGATGTCTTGTAGAATTCTTACAAGGACAGTTTTTATTCATTCTCTTGAATTAACAGAAAATTAATGCTAAACAAGCAGCAGTATTTTTGCTGCTGTTTAATATCCTCACTGAAGCAGCAGCTACAGGCAATGTCGATAGGGAAGGTGTGTCAAGCACCTATACTCAAAATTTACTGTAGTCTGGTCTCAATTGAATTTCTCACTTCATTCAAAGAAACATGCTTCACAGAATTTAGAGTGCCTTCAACACTACAGCTTGTTTCAAATTATCTTGTGGTTGTGGCCACCTGTCATTATACTGCTAGCTAATATTAAACCATCAAAGCAGTATTTCAGTTGCTTTGATGTAGACTGGAATTGTATCTACTGCTGAATGATGATTAGATTAAATATTACAAATGTATCCAAAGGGAATAGAAGCACTAGTCTGCTCTGGATCTGCCACAATTTAGTTGCGTTTCCTTAGATTTCTATTATTGCTGATGCGTTCCATTGTTTTTATACATGCCAGTACAGCAGAAACAACTTCTTGCAGTATCATTAAAAAACTGCTATTAACAAAGTCGTGCCTCACATCTTTCAGAAATAGATCAGTAGGTAAGATTAAATGTGATTGTTTATTTTTTTTTTAATTTTTAATAGCCAAATAAGAAAGCTCTAGAAAGTGGGTGGTGGAAATGCCACTTTCTAAACAAAAGTCTGTTTTTTGACATATGCAGAAAAGAGATATAGAAGTTGTTGTGGTTTAAGCCCAGCTGGTAACTCAGAACCACGCAGCCGCTTGCTTACTTCCCACCCTCTTCTTCCCCATCTTGCTCCCAGAGAGATGGGGAGGAGAATCGAAAAAATGTAACTCCCACGGGTTGAGATAAGAACAGCCCAATAACTAAGGTATAACACAAACCACTGCTGCTACCACCAATAATAATAATGATAAGGGAAATAACAAGGGAAGAGAATACAACTGCTCACCACTCGCCAACAGATACCCAGCCCAACTCAAGCAATGATCTAGGCCTTCTGGGTAACTGCCCCCAGTGCATATACTCGGCATGACATGCTGTGGTATGGAATACCTCTTTGGCTAGTTTGGGTCAGGTGTCCTGTCTCTGCTTCCTTCTGGCTTCCTCCTGGCTTCCTCTCCTCCCTGGCAGAGGATGAGAAGGTCCTTGGTCAGAGTAAACGTTACTGAGCACCAGCTAAAACCATTGGTGTTATCAGCACTGTTCTCAGGCTGAAAGTCAAAAACACAGCACTGCGCCAGCTACTAAGAAGGAGAAAAATGACTGCTACTGCTGAACCCAGGACAAAAGTAAACTGAAGTTCTTGGTCAGGTTTGGTAGAGAAGTCTAGTTCTTACATGATATTTATCAGCTGCCTTCATGCCATTCCTGCTTGGTCAGTTGATATTCAAGTATGGTATTTAGGCTTGGCCCCAGGCATCTCTTTAATCTTTTAATGAGCATCCTCGTTTTTGTAGGAACAACATAATCCTAGTTAACATGATAAGCATTGTTAAATAAGCAGGTCTGAACAAGATCGGTATTTTTAGGCAGTAAGTCTTGATTGGTATGTTATATTTGGATTTTTACAAGAATTTCAGATTCATTTAGTCACTCTTCAGATTTTGATAACAATTTAGTCAGGAATTTCAAGATCACTAAAATTACAGTTAGCTGTAATGTTTAGGTGCTAGCCGGTTTAGTACTAATGACAGCAGACTTCCTGTGCATATGTCAGTCACTCTTGGCTTTACTTCCATTGTATAGATTTTAAATACTATGCACTAATTCAGTGTCAGGGCAATCTTTTCTATAAAATGGAGCTTACATCAAAATTAAGTGAAATTATGGCAACTGTATGATTTCCCTGCAGAATTGTATGGTGAGGTCTTGATAACATATTCATATGAGCTCCCTTAACATGCCTGAAGTAATCTTGGTAGCAGGCAATATAGTAATATATGGACTGTTGTTATGGGAAGCAGACATGCTGAGAAGACCATTGGTATTTATCAGCAGAAATCATCTTTTCATTGTGTGAAATCTTCCCATTTTTAGGGCAAAGAATATGGTCTATAAAATTTTGTGGCTACATGGAGAAAAAAAAAACTTTTATGAAATGTATGAGAAATCTGAGTTCAAGACATAGATTCAGACAGGATTTGAATCTGTGTCTCATATAAGCATCCTGTAAGTCTGTCCCGGACTAAAAACTCAGCTTTTTATAAAGGAAGAAAAAATTTCAGCAGGAGAGACAAAGGAATGCACTTCAAATCCTAGTGGTGAGATGCACTCTCCACACCACTGGAGCTTGTATAGCAAGAAGATAACCAGTTCACAGAAGTAGCCTTTTAGCTGTTCTGGAACTGGCTTGTAACAAAACTAATACACCAAAACAAACGCATAACCCTCTGCCCCCCAAATACACACAAATCAAACCAAACAACAACAAACCCACAAATCGCAACAGTAAAAATCCCCACCAGATATCTGTATGTGTCTTTAGTGTTTATTTGAGCATGAGTCTACACCCTGACTGTGGCCTAATGGTTCATGTCGTCTTAGAAAATACAGTTCAAAACTGGATGCTGACAGCTTCTTCCAGGAGGGATACCTGTATCTGGGTTAATGGGAGGAAGAAACCCATTAGTAGCTAGTGCTGCACTTGATGCTTTTAGCAGAATATCAGATTGAAATCGGAGCCTGCAAACATCTGGCTTTTTGTTTGAGGAGAAATTAATGTTGTATAATTACAGAAGGGCAAAAATCTAAAAAGAAAGAAGAAAAATATTACTATCATGAAATATCTGATGCTGCATGTTGCATTCCTTTTAGATAAGCAAGAACATATAAGCTCAATTTCATGTTTCGATATTTCTGATTTTCAGCAAATTGCAATAATACAAAAGGTTAAGTAGAGGCCTCAAATGAAGGCAGTTTGTTTGATTAGGAGTATAGAAAAGACAAATACGGTTTTCTCTTGTTTGTTTCTGGCTGATTGGAATAAAATGTAGACACAGAGCTATTTCTATTTAGATATTTTCATTTTCTTTTCTACATCAACAATCAAGTGTACTTTAAATTACCCTTCCAAGTAGAACATCTGCATGATGTTCAGCAAGTGGCAACATTTTAAATGGAAATCTTAAAATGATTCATGAAAAGGGCTATGCAGTTCATGCAGTGATTTGTCTGAATGAATTCCTCGCAATTGAAAATGGGTCAGTTCAAATTGTGAAAAATTAAGAGCCGTCATTGACATCAGTGCAGCTTCAACCTAAGTGTTCCTGATTCAGTAGTCCAAAACAGTGTGAACATAGTACTTAAGGCTAGATAAACTCTATTTCACTAAAACCTGTGAAAGTCTTGTAATTGACTTCAAAAGGATTTGGATTTTTTGTTTTGTACTGAAGTGTGTAATCATGGATCTCAAGGATGTTGAAGTAAATATTTTTTACACGGATCTTTGCAAGCAGCTTCAGTTGTGTGTGTCTTTTGTGAAGGTTTTCTATGCCTAATTCACATGTGAGAGGAGCCTTTGAGAAGCCCTAACATTATTTGTTTTGTAGAACTACATGGGAACTGAAACTGTAGAGTTGCATTTGCTTTTGGAGAAGTAATAAACTTGAATCAAAATATATATTCTACAGAAGAAAGTGTAGGAAAACCTCATCACAATTACATATATAAAAGGGATGGGTATGAGTTTAAAGTAGTTAAAACTACTTTTAAATTTGGGATTTTAAAAGCAAATTATCTCAGGTTTTCTTAAACTCTCCATAAGATTGCTATCAAATGTTTTTCTTTACAGTGGAAAGAGATAAGTAAATTCCAGCTGCAAAACTTTCCGTGTTTACATTATCCTGAGGTTACAAGAAATCTGAAATGATAAATAGTAAGTTTTCCTGCAATGGTTTGAAGATAAATGTTAAGTGCTGCTACTGTCTTTTCTACATAGTGAAAAGCTTTGGTCTGTTACTTATGCAAAGGATAATGATGGTCCATAATTCCCCAGGGCAGATTTGCGTGGTGTACTAGATCACTGATTTTTTTGCAAGAATATCAATCTCGAGTCTGAAAATATCACCACTCTCGCACTGAAAGGAATAAAAAATAAGCTGTGCTTGTCCTTAAATTAAGGTGATATGATGCCTTTTTCCGTATAGAATAGGGTTAGTAGACCCACTACTGGCAAGTGTTGAGTCTACACGTGAAGCTAATGAGCACTATTAGGAAAATACGAAGAACTGCTAGTCCTAGGACTACTTACTAGGAAAACACTAGTGATTAACTCTTTCCACAGAGACCTATGGCAGGCACGCAAGGCTAAATGAAGCATTTCTCACATATTCCAGTGCATCAGTTAGGTTTGTGTTCAGAGAAAGCATCTAGTTCAGCCAATGCTGGCAGGTGGGAAAGTTTATATATATATATTTCTCTTTTCTTTTTTTGTTTTTTAACAACCACAGTGGGACCAAGCTTGTTGCTGAATTTAAGAGTTATATCAGGAAATAGTAGTATCCCTTGGACTCACCTGATCTTTAATATGGCTCTGTTGTTCTCCGTGGTATGTATTAACCACATAGATATTTCATCTGTTTTCAAAATAAGTATGTAAGAAAATGAGCAGTTACAGCTCAGCAGACCTAATCCAATGGTATTTTAGTGCTAATATAATTTGCAGGAGGAAAAATAAGAAACAGTTGATTATTTTAAATAGGAGAAATGTCTCCTTAATGAGAATTTAGATAAGCATTTTTTTCTTTCATTGCATTTACTCTCCCTCTGTAAGTCTGATATCAATGGCTTAATCACTGCTGAAAATAAGGTGCCTGATACCTTGTATTTTAAAGACATAAATTCATTGCTTGCTTCTTCCCATTTTCACTTCACAAGAAAAAGGGTGGCTTTTTAACTTTTAGGGTTTTTTGTTTTTTTGTTGTTTCTTTTTTTTTCACAAATTCAATGCTGTAATAATGTCTCTGTGGATAGCTCCAATCTGTTATGTCCTTCCCTTTAACAGTCAAACTCAGCCTTGAACAGTTTGTCAACCATCAGTAGAGCTTATACAAGTGTTGAACTGAAGTGGCTATATTTTCTTTCGCTACAGCAGTCTGCTGTGCTCATCACTGTGTAAAAAATGCAAACACACCTTGGTATGCTAAGACCTTCACCTGAATGACTCTTTCTTACAGTAAGCAGTGAATGTATGGTATACTTGAAATAATGGTATTTAAAGGCTAGAATGTCAGCTGCTGTGAAGGCAGACAATGGAAGGAGAGTGCTTTCCTCTAAATGGGATGTTAGCATAAGAAAGATGGCTCAGAGCATGGGAAATGTTAGGAGAGTCATGCTATTCTGCTTGCTTCATGATGTAAGGCTTCCTTCTTACACATCAGAACTAATTCTGGTTGTGAAAAGAAAATGCATTTCTTAGTAACTATAGGACAGTTGTTCATGAGTGACGGATGGGCTCAGCTGTTGAGCTTTCTTACCCTTTTCTGAGATAATGTGCATTTCTTAATTTGATGTGATCTCTGCTATAAAATATATTTGATTTTCTCATTTTGGATGGAGAGATATTTGAAAATAAAAGGCCCAAGTAGCTGCACTTTAGTAGTGGGTTTGTCATACTGAGTTCATCATACTTTAGGAAATCTAAAAATACTAAGAATAGCCTACCAAAACTAAGGAATTTTAAGTTATTAATCATAATGAGAGGAAGAAAATGCTAACCCAAAATCAGTGGAAATGTGTGTAGGCTAGGCATAAAAAAATATAATTGTAATAGCTTGAGAACAAAAAAAAATAACAAACCAAACCCATGGGTTGCCAGTTTTAAAACATTACAACGATGAAAAACTGACTATAAAAATGACATCTTAGTGTCTGGTATTCAGTCCCTGTCAGTGACTGCCATATTACATCTATAACATTTGCAAGTCAAGATTTTTGTGACAGTTGTACAGACTGATTGTATATCTAAATACTAAGGTATGTTCTTTCTGCTTTGTATTTGCATTGATGGGCCAAAGTGAAAAGTGCTTTGCACCAGTGTTCCAGTTTGCTGTGGTAGAAAAGGCTATAAAACCTAACAGGTTTTTGTAATTGCTAAAACTGAAAATCAAAATGTAGAGTCTTAATAACAAGGTAGAAGGGACCAGAACATGTATTTTAATTGCCTCACAGAAGCAAAACACTAACCAATGTCCAGTTCATATAACCAGTTTTGTTTACATCTGTGTCTGATTATATCTGCTAAGTCTCTGGATTTTTTTGTTTTGGGAGTTCATCTATAAAATATTAAAATAAAAAATCAAAAGATTCAAGTGTTAGGAGATTTGGAGACTTATCAACTTCTAAGGATTTTGATGTCTGTTTCTGTGGGAGATCTGAAGCCTGAAAGACTCCAGCTACATTGTAATCATCTTCAAATTAGTAATGCCTTTTCCCTCTGTCTTGTTCTAGACATTTTTACCACCTCACATATTATAAACTGTTCATTTTTGTTCACAGAAATCTCAGATTATAAATAGCAATACTCAGCACTTTTATTTTGGAGTAAATTGTTGGGGGAGAAAGATTCATAGCTATTTTAATCATATTGTCAAAACCAGAATAAGATAATATATCAAGTTGAGAGTTTTTTCCAGTTTTATGACATAATTACTTGTGTATTAGGCCCACAACAAAAATAATAGCTCCACAGTTACAATGTTTTTTAAAACTTTATTAGTACTGTTTGCGTAAGGATAAGATGAGTAACTACCAGCCCATTAAAAACTGAGAGGTAACCAGTTACAAGAAAGGCATTGTCACGTTATTTCAGTTAAGTAAAATCCATCCTTCGCTGTTATTCTTAATTAAGGTAGTTCTAGCTTGGCTCTTTTGTAAAGCTCATTTAGAATGCAGAAAAAATAAGTCTTGGGAAAAAAACCAATACTGCTGTAGTGCACAGACAGCACTTTGCAACTGAATACTTCATAGTTAATGGCTGTCCATAGGAAGATGTAAGGCATCAGATGGCAATGTTTATGAAAATCTTCCCATTGTGTTCAGGCACAATATATGAGCTAGATTTTAGGAGATCTTCCTGCATGAGTAGACTCATGATTGAGAGCTGCCAAATTCTAAAACTTTCAAAAACCTTATGTTTGAGTGTGGGTTTCTTTTATTCTGAAAGAACTAGAGACTGGAAACGATCTACCACTAATGCATAACGCAACTTCGGTGACCTCAGCCAATATTTGCAGTAGTCACTGGTTATATTTCCAGTTTTCATACTGCTGAGCATCTACTTTTGTGGTGAAAATAATGACTCCAGTATTCACAGTAAATGCCTTGTGTATTCAAAATTAGTCATGCTTTAATGTCTAATTTTTGGCACCTACCACAAATGTGACTTCATGGAGCTAAATTAATTCATAGTTAAGATGTTGTAAGTATGAAGATATACTATGTCTCTTCTAAGTGGAAGCTTATGCTTTAATTCTCGCCCTGTGTTTGTTCAATCTTTGTGATGTGTTTTATAGTGTCTAGAATAATAAACAAGTAAACAGCATCTCATTTTTTAAATGCTGGAAAACTGAATATTATTGTTATAAAATTACTTCAAATCCTAATCTAGTAATTTTTATGTAAACAAACTGTTGCCTGCACTTGTGTGGAAGGGCCAGACATTTATTTGGATGGAAGGCTGAATTATTTAATGCAATGCTCAGGTAACTGTTTCAACCCTAGGCACCCTGCAGAATACAGTCATAGGAAGGGAGGTCTGCTAGGGAAACGTGGCACAACAGTTGTGCCAAATTTGGAGCTTACTTCAGTTTGTCAATGAATATTGCAGTGTCATGGATGCAAAAAACATTACCCGCTCTGGTAGGCAGAGATTTCACAGCTTCTTAGAATAAGTAGAAGAGCTACATATGCAAGCTTAAAAATGATTTTACTTTATTTTCCCATAGAAAGTAAGTAGTTACATTGATGGGCTTTAGACTGTAGTAGCAGACTTGGTGAATAAGTAGATATTGATATAATCTGAAGCACTTTTTTGTAGACCAACAAAGCAATAATGTACATGTGAAAGGTTTGTGTTTGGGAGGAATTAATTGTTTTAATGAGTTCAGTGATCCTCTTCTATTTATGTGTACAGACAGAAGCATTTAAATACTTTGGGTTTGGGCAACCAGTTTGACTCTGCTAAGACTTTTCAATCAGGATGCTACTATATTATTACATTGTATGTTAACTAATGTAATTAGCATAATTACATAGCCTGTGATCTTCACAACAAAAAATTAAGAACTTTGGGATTATATGGATATGTGTTTGTAACTTATTTCATCTTTTCTTCTCCCCCATCCCTTGTGATACTGATGGGTTTGCTTGCTGCAGCATATTCTTTAACACTTGTCTTCTGTTATTTACACAGCACCTTCAGTGAATCCACTAGGTCTTCTGTGATGTAGTGCATATCACTGCTAGGAAGCTTTCTCTTTGAAATGATTATATTCATGGATAACTGTTTATTTTCAGAGGCTGCTCCATATTGTGTCTGCTCACCCCCAATCAAATTTTATTTTGATGGACTAGAATATCAGCCATGCTGTTCTCAAGCCTGAAGTTAATGTATTCATTAGTTATAATTGCCTCCAATGTGTCCTCACCAATCTTAGTCTTCTGGTTACTTAATGATTCTGATTGGATGTTCAACACTTTTATCTGGGTTAATTTACTATTCATATTACAATGATGGATTATTCATTTTGTTACCCAGATTACAACTGTAAATGGAGTTATACATCATCAGTGAGAGCACCACAGAATCATTTAGCTAAAAAAAATGCCTTCTAGTTATCTTGAAGCAGCGAAGATTGTCACATAAAAACTTTGTGGCTGACAGTGCTTCCTGCCCAAAGATGGCTGAATTCATTAGCCTGCTAAGAATTGCCATAAAATTTTGTAAATGCTACTTTTAAACAGTTTTATGTGCCTAAGTGTGCACAAATTATGTTGAGAGGAACTTAAATATAAAACTGAGCAAATGATAGTAGGGAGTTTATATAAAGGGCAGTGCATTGGAGCTTAGATCTCTGTTCAATACTTTGGTGGATTTAAGGAGGTGAAAAAAATTATGAAAGCTTTAGATTGAACCCACAGAAGGAAACATGGCTCATGTTTCATACCTCTGTCATGACTGTAACAAGCACCCCAGCTATAGTAATGTTGTCAACTGATTGATTAAAGATACCTCAGACTTATAGACTAGTCTGTATTGAGTTTCAGAGTAATACTTGAACACCTTTGAGTACCAGAATCTTTTTCTAGGTTAAAGATCTCTCTGTAAACTCTGTGCCAGTAAATATTTCCTGGCTTCACACTCATATACATGGAATACTGATTATACCCATATCCCTTAAAAACAAGGGCTAGAAAATGGAGAAACAAAGCTTTTACATTTCAGTAACTTCAAAACCTGTAGGACAGGAGCTCTAAGAGAAGCCGTCTTGTAAATATTTCTGAATAAATTAGCCTATATTGCTTCACTGAGGCACATTGCATCACCATTCTATTGAAAAACCTGTGTTAGTTCTTCTGAATAATTCTTAAATGTTAGCAGGAAAATACTATTCAGAAAATGAGTATTTTCATTCAATGAATACTGAACCCCTTCTCAGCTATTTTTTACATAGGCTTCAGATTTCTTGAATTCTTGCATTCTTGCACTCACCTTGTAGAATAGAAGCATTTCCTCTTGATTCTGAACATCAAACCAGGTTATCACTTTTGTTCCTTTGCCCCTAAGACCAGCAACAGTATGAACTAAGAACCGATAAAGACATCACTGAGGACTTGAGAATTTTAAAAAGCTTTAGCAAAGGTGCATGAATTTAGCATTGAACAGATGTTCTAAAAAAAAAAAAAAACTAATCGCTACTTTTTAATGTACCCTTTCATGCTTGCAAGAGTTCATGTGTTTAATTTATTCTCCAATGTCATCAATTTACTTCAAAGATATATTTCTTTAATTAAAACAGTTATTATAACTGTCAGTGATGCAACATCATCTTTAAATTCCTCTTGGGTAGCATTTACAGCCAAGCATTCATTGGAAGTATGACAGTCTGGAGTTTGAAAGCTTGTAGCATTCTGGGACCATTCCAGTGCCTTTGTAAGTGAGCCTAGGGGAAGAAAAATATGTGAAGTCTTTCATTGCTGTACTTTCTATTAACTGCTATAGTTTTACCTGATAGTTGGTGAGTGAAAATAATTTGATAAGTGTTTGGAGACATGGTAGAAGGCAATGGGGAAAAGTAGCAGCAGAGTTAAGGAAGTCCCAGAATAGAAGCGTTCTACTCTAACCTGATATCAGGTCCTAGCTATTTAATTACAAAATAAACTATGTCTTTTTTAACTGACTTTCAAGCTTGTGGAATCTGCTTCTTTTGTGATGTAAATTAGGAATAAATTGGGAGTAACACTGTGATAGCCACAAATAATGGCTGCATCATAGGGTGACACTGACCACGCTTGTTCTTGGAATCCAGGGGTCAGACGTGTTTGTTATTGAGAACTGGATTGGGCCCTAAAATTCTTACAAACCCAAAAGACACAAGAACTGAAACAGTTTGTAAGGGGAAGCAAGGGCAGTATAAATATCTTTTCCCATCTCTGGAGACTATTTAGAAAGAAGATGCGGAACTTGTGCAAAAATCTCTAGCATGGTAGGATTTAATAAAAATCAATTTGGAATATAAAAGTGAGAAAGTCAGAAATAACATGTAAAACCATGGTAGTAAATTCTGAAATGAATCCTGAAAAAACAGAGGTGCTTGGTGCCAGTAGTCATCAGTCTGGAAGACAAAGCATGTCAAAGTGAAGTGTAGTGCAAGAAGAATCACTGCAGCATGAGGGGTCTCTTGGATCTTCAAACCTGAAGGGATTTATGGCAAATGATGGACAAACTCACCTTTGGCTCTTGGGGGGGGGTGGGGGGTTGGGGGTTGTGTTTTGGTTTTTATAGTTCTCCAAATCCTGCTTCAGACTGTCAGTTTCTTAAAGCCTGTATTGAGCGGTTTTCCTCTCAATTTCAAGAGATGTAGTAAGAATAAAGGGGGGGGGGGGGAGGAGAGAGGGTCAGAATTCTTGCTCTACGTAGGGAACAGCAGAAAAGCTGCCTTTGAAATCATGTGTGCTCCACTTCTAATGCTCACAAGGAAAACACTCATGTTGCTTGCAGATGCACCCTGCTTGAGAATCACTGACTTGCCAGAATGCAATAGATGAAGAAAACGCATGTGCAGAACTTCCAATGAATACCTTCATTGCCCTTTGTGTTCAACCTGCTGTCTGCCTGGCACAGCCCAGGGAACAGGCTCTGAGTGCTCAGAGATTGTGCTTGAGACAGGACTTTGTGTGGGGATGTTCTACCTGTTTGCTGTATTTAGGTGCCAGCAGCCAGCCTGGCACAGGTGTTTGCTGTGGATTTTTTCCTTTTTTTTTCTTTAGCTTCTAAGCTTAGGGGTAGTGAGTTTTGGTTCAGAAAGAAGCAGTAAGCAGACTTAGTGACTTAGAGTGGATATCACTTTACAAGGATACGAAGGATGTCAAGACTGGTGGATTTGGAGGTCTTGATCCTTTGCAAAAACACACCTGAAAAGCACCAAAATACAGCGGTTTTCAGTTTTATCAATGTTTACTCCTTTTCATTCTGAGAGAGATCTCTTTTAAAAAAAGAGAGCCGCAGGAGCATTTAGGAGATACTCTGAATTGTCTCCCAGACACCTTCCATGTAAAGTCTTGTTGCATTTGCTTGTATTAGTAAGGGTTTGAATGTCTTGCATCAAGCACAATTTCACTCAAATATGTGAATTACATGCTTAGGAATTTTCAGTGTGAGAGCTCATAAGCAGAGTTAGGTCAGCACAGTAGCTACTTCTGCTTCTTAGTACGCTGTGATTTGAGAAAGAAACAATCATTCTCTGGTTTGGCTAATAACATAAAAACCCTGGGACTCAATTACTAGGATTTGGCGACCTTAAAAAAAAGGAACAGTACCTGATTAAATGATGAGAAAATAGCAGCGATATAATGTGACCTTTAAAGAGCAGCTCATGAAAATCTTCTGAAACATTTCTACTTAAAGTATATGTCAAAAACATACTTTCTGTAGTTGTTCTCCTCATTCTATATTGCTATTTATCTGTCACCGTGGCATTTGGATTTGTACTATGAAATCCCTGTAGCTCTAGTGTTTTGCAGGCTGTGTAACAGGACATGGACTGAGATTGCAATGACATCTTTACTAACCAACATCTGATATAGAAGAGTGTGGGGTTCTTTCCTTAGCGTGATTATGTACCCCATGAAATATGCTATGTTCTATTCAGTTTTTAGCTTGAACCAGAAAATACTCTTACAGTGCAAGTGGTCCCATTATGAGTATGTCATAAAAGTGTTAAAATCAGACCCAGAATTTCTGATGGCTTTTCAAAATGCCTCTTTCCCTAATGAGATTATGAATAACAAAAGTACTAAGAAAAGATACAATATTGTTCAGTGACAGTTCTTAAATACAGGCATTCAAAAAAAAAAGCTGGAGATCACTTTTTTATCCTTGTATTCCAAAGGGTTGGAATGTGAATCCATGAATGTAAGCAAAACAGAAGTAGTAGCAAATATTTTGGATTTTTATTTACAATGGGGCAGTTTATGATCTATTGAATCTGGCCTCTGATACAAGATAGGGCACAAGAGGATGCATGTTAAGATGGAACTTTCTTTCATAGAAATATAGTTTATCAAGATTCAAAAATGTGATATATAAACCAGTTCTACTGCAAATAAGAATTTTCTTTGAACCTTTTTGTTGACTTTCAGCTGTGAAGTAAAAGTAAACTATTTTTCCCACAAACAGTAAATTAATTTTCCCATTTTAATTAGGTCTACAGAGTTTTGTCTATGTTGAAAAAAACAAGGAAAATACAAGTTCCTCAAATGTTTAAACACAGTCAAAAACTTGCAGCTTCCTTGTAATTTAGAATCACAGAATCATAGAATAGTTAGGGTTGGAAAGGACCTTAAGATCATCTAGTTCCAACCCCCCTGCCATATATTTTTAATATAAAAATATGTCTAATACTGTAGAATTGTTGCAGTCATGAATAACTGGTCTAATTTACCTATCATTTCCTTACACTTTCATTACCTTATACTTTTGCTCAATTATTATACGTGTCCTTCACTTGCTCCTGATTTGTTCTCTGAACTCATGCTGACTCTCAGCACCATGCTGGAAGTCAATACGTTCCTATGAGAACTCAAGAAGCCCCCAAAACTTCAGGAATAATTTAAAGGCCTCCAAAGGTGCAACAGCCTGTGTTCCTTTTTCTTCTCTTTGTTCAGGCAGAAATAGTTGACTCTCAGAAGAGCATGACCCAGATCTGAAATAGAGACGGGTCTTTCCCCTAACTTGCATTTAAGTATAAATGTTTCCAAATGAAATGTAATTCCATGCAAAGGTAAACCTGGAAAAGGCAGTTACTAGCTCACAAATGCTCATTCTCAAATTACTTTTTTTTTTTTTCCCCCATGCTGGAAATGGATCCAAGAGTTCCTTATCTCCTGGAAGTTGCTTTTTTCTCCCCCAGAAAAAAAAACCCTTATGTGGCCAGTACAAACAGAATTGTTTATGCTTTTCTGAGTAAATGCCAAGGAAAGAAGAAACAGAAAACAAAGACAAAACCTTTCTTGAATTTGCTACTTTAATTTTCTGACAGCCTGTCAAACAAAAGCGCACAAATTCTAAAAATTCCGTTTATATATTTTCTTTAAAACTATTTGAAAAACTGAGTGTGTACTAGTCTTTGAAGAGGCTGTAATCTGGGTTGAAAGCCATAAGGGGAGGCATATTAGAAACTTTCTCCTTCTTTTTGTTTTCTCTGAGAAACTGAATGGGACAAATCATCACAGCACTGTTATCTCAAACACATCTGAACATTTGCCACAGGATAAGGATTGTCAGGCTTGATGCCGATGTCTGTGGAACTTTCACGCAGTATCTCTGCTTTTGCCTGACAGTTGCGCTTCATAACAGGATGTTACTTAGGGTTCCCCTCTTTCTCTGTTGTCCATCTCCCATTATCCAGCCTTCCTGGCTTCTTTCCTAATTCTGTTTTTTGAAGAACTTTTTCAAGACCTTCCACCAAAGGGGAATTCCCCCAGATAGGTATAATTAGGTTTCTTCCAGTGTTACCTGTATGTTTTTTGTATTCTCCTTTTGCTTTTAGGAGGAAATTAGACTTACATGTTAGTGGTAGCTGTCCAGTTACCCATCTACATCTGATTTCCCTGTCAGAACTTCAGTTGTTTACTAGAACAGGTATTGTAAAAATAAACATGTGTTCCTGTTTTCATTTTGTCCAAGTCATATGCACATATTTAGGGGCCCATGAGCTTGCCTGTAGCCCAGAACTATACATGCAATATTATGTGTATAAATGTAAATATATATATATTGGTTTATGTAGTCTTTGTGGTACAGACATGCAGCACACTGAGTATGCTGTTCACCCTCAAGAAGAGAAGCTCTATGGAGATCTCAGAGCAGCCTTCCAGTATCCAAAGGGGGCCTGCAAGGATGCTGGGGAGGGACTCTTTATCAGGGACTGCAGTGACAGGACAAAGGGTAATGGGTTCAAACTTAAACAGGGGAAGTTCAGGTTAGATATAAGGAAGAAGTTCTTTACTGTGAGGGTCGTGAGGCACTGGAACAGGCTGCCCAACGATGTCGTAAATGCTCCATTCCTGGCACTGTTCAAGGCCAGGCTGGGCAGAGCCTTGGGTGACATGGTCAAGTGTAAGGCATCCCTGTCCATGGCAGGGGGGTTGGAACTAGATGATCTTAAGGTCCTTGCTTACTCAAACCATTCTATGATTCTATGATAAATGGGTAGTCAAATAATAAGAGTGCCTAAAGCAGAAGTTAGATAGATTAGATGCTTTAAATGTCGAGTGCTGCTCAGCCAAGCAACTGTTGTTTAATCAGGTTCCAGCTGACCAAGTTACAATGGCTAAAATCTTTCTGGGGCTGGGATGGGGACAGAACTTGGTTGTATCTGTCACAGCATTGCCCAAAAGATTATAAAATGCTGCTCCCTGGAATAAAATTGCAATAAGGCAGATAATTAAGATACCTAGAACAAGCCCACTACAGATACAGGGAACAAATATTAAAGTACTCTGCTGCTTCTGTGTTTAATCAAAACATAGTAATTTAAAATATGTATTTGAATCCCAGACATTTCATATTGTGTATATACGTGTATTGGTAAAATAAATATAGGTCTAGTGTTGTTTAATAAAAGAATAGCAAAATGATTCCTGACATAATCACCTTTAAGCTTACTCCTGACCTCATATATTTTAATTATGTATAACAGCTAGCAGATCTCCTATGCAACAGGGAGCCCTTCATTACCTGTAATTCCTATTTTATAACTTTTTTGTTTGATCTGTTTCAGGATTCATTCTGAAGAAATTCATCAGAATAAATTATCATTCTCCCCAACCATTTGACTATAGCTTTGAATATATAATGTATCCACCCATGTATATTATTTATGAAAGATTGATTATTCTTTCATCTCAATATCCCTTTTATGCCAAGAGAATTTCAGATTTAACACTTTCCTTCCTAGGCATAAAGATTAGCTGTCCAAATGTGTGACCACATCCCACATGGGCAAATCAAAGCTAGCTGGAAGCTCATTTGGGTATGTCAGTGTGAGTTGCAGTTATTCTTTTGACTGACTGTAGGCTACTGAAGATAACTTAGGGGATAGGAAGGCGAATAGGTATGTGTAGTACTTTGTTGTAATCTATGCCTTGATTGTTGAAACGTGGGCTTTTAAAGCTGGATCAGCACAGAATTTTAACTAAAACTTTTGGCTCTGACTGCTTTGCTGCAGCAGTTTTAAAACGGTAAGTGGAGTAGTACTGAACTGAAACTATCAAGGAAATTGAGCAAAATAGGGATAAACGTGAATCAAAGGTGCATAGTTGGAAGTCATTTGGGTTTCACTAGATTAGCTATGTTTCTGTAAACAGAATGAAAGGAGATAAAGCATAGTGTTTGAGTTGGGGAAGTTCTGCATTTGCTTTTACCTTCAGGGTTTGGTAAACCTGAGATCTGTGTTTCTGAAGGACAGATGGTTTCATTACCACTTACACTGCAGTGCTGTCACTTGACAAATTTCATACCAGACAGAGTAAGATGGTGTCTCCTTATCAAACAATGGTGAGAACTTCTGTCTTGTGAATGCATTATATTTCTTTAAACTGTTTTCAGGATGATCTGCCAGGAAAGTGTAAATTAAATATGCTTTCAATTGGTACAGCTTTTCAAACACCCCTGGAAATGCACAGTTCTCAGCAGCTCAGATACAGTTTTGTTTCCATTGTTGGAGTACTCCACCAGTTACTGATTATGCATGGATATAAGGAATGAAAACTCAGGATGCTTCAGAAATCCAAGAGCACATATTAGCTGTGAGTTGAATTGTTCCATCAGTGAGAAAAATCTTCCTTGTGACTGGAAACTTTTCAGAGTCCTACCTTCTGTCTACCCCATAGCCTTTGTCCAGTTTGGATTCAGCTTCAGCTATGTTTTTATGTAGAAACGTATCTTACATAAAAGGAAGTTTAGTGACTGTGCGGTGGATTACATGAGGAATACAGACTCTTTTGTGGGTCATCTAATGCCCCCTGGTGTCAAGTACACTTACTTGTGAGAGTTGGCTTTTTTGGGGTGAGGATTTTTTTTGTGTGTGTTTCCCAGAAATAACATTTTACCTCTAAACTGCCAAGCTTGAGTGGAAAATAGATGGTTAAAGAATAGATAATCTTGTAATTGAAGGGTTAATGCTGGGGATATCATTATGAGCACCACTACTGATTTTTAAAATATACTTATTTGTTCTGTTAGGTATTCCTTCATAGGTGTTTTGTAAAGTGATGAGCTTTGCAATTTTGTAAAGTGATGAGCTTTGCAAAGCATGCAGCTGTTTAAATTTTTCATGACTTTTCTAGTGGTCAGTTATTTTTCACTCCCTTTCTATCTTTTTCTCATACTTTTTGTAGAAAGTCTGTTTCAAGTTTCTGGGCAAAATAATAGGATATTTTTTGGTCTGAACCCGATGTGAAAACCACAAATTCATTTCCAGATCAAATGAAAGATGGGTTTCCTAAGTTATTACTTTAAAATATAAGTAATATAAATGACGTCAAAAAACGTTTTGTGAATGGGGAATTTAAAACTGATGTTTAAAGATATGGAATAAAAATATTTTCATATTATGCTTTTTGGGGAGGGAAGAGGTTCTTTTGTTCTAAATAACTCTTGATGGAAAGCTGAAAGGCTGCTGCAGGTTTTGGTTAAAAATGAATCAGTTTTGCCTAAATTTGGTTTTGCATTTTATGACACAAATGTGTTGTCAGGTTGTCCAATAAGGTTATCTTGAAATGTGTTGCCTAAGTAGAGTAGGAATTAGTCATCGCCCTGTCAAGGAGTGCATGATTCCCACTGGCATTTTGGAAGATAACACATGCAAACTAAGGCTCTAATTCTGTAAAGATAGCACATTCTCAAGTTTCTACACAAAACCAGCAGCAGTATCTTTCATGGGGATACATTGGAGGTAAACTATGCTTACTAGCTGCTTTCCTGTAAGATGGTATAGTAAAATTCGCTCCAACAAAAGCTGTATGTCTTAATTACTGCTGATGCTAAGATCCATATTTTTATTCATTAAAGAGATGGGAAGACACAGTGTGGTAGTCTGCATTCTCTTGGAGTTCAAAGGAACAGGTTTTCTTTCCAAACCTGACAAGTATTTGCTGGTTGACCTTAGTGACTACAGCTCCCTGTGCCTCAGTTTCTTCTTTAAAACTATTCCTAACACTTCCTGCAGAAAAACAGAGTGCACCATCTGCAATGAGTATAGGGGGCTCAATGCTTTATATTTTTGGTCTTCTCTGTCCCTTGGTTCCTTATTCAATCAGTCTGGAAGGATTTGTCCCATTTCTGTGTCCCTTCATCTATTTTTCTTGTTTTGGTTACTGGGGAAGGGGGAAAGAGGAAGGAATAACTTGGGCGGTTGGTTTTTGTTTTGTTTTTTTAATGTTTCTGTCCTGTTGAAATTCTTACAGCTTTTTCCAATAGCAAGAAAATTCCTATTTGTTTTTGCTCCATGCAGTGCAGCTCTTCACTCATATGCAGAAGTTTTCTGTATGAGAGTTACAGGGTAAACCAAAGGCAGGCAGTCCCTTCATTAGTAATACCTCCGCATGATTTAAGCTGACTCACTAGAGTTAAACTTAGCTAGGTTTGTGGCTAGAGGCTATTATTCCTCCATCACAGAGTGATCCTGAATGGCAGAATTTGACATGCTGGCTGGGGATCTTGTCTTCAACAAACACAGTTGATGCTCAGACATAGGCTTTTGGATGGCTGTACTGTTCCCATCTGTTACCATGGCACAGTTCCTGCTCACAAGGTGATATGCCAGTTCTAATATGGCAAAAGTGCCAAGCAAAGATTAGCTTGGATAGATCGACTCAGTTATGCTATAAAAGCCCTGTCTTGCACAAGAATTACCCCTTCTAGAACCTTAATGTCATGCACACAATGTGCTTTTTTCCATTCGTTCTTGCTAGTTTATCTCTGTACAGTACCTTTGCCTCTTATAGGCTGCTCTCTCAAACACTGAAGTCAAGGATGCCACCAGCCATTCAATTGCTTCCATCAGCACATCCTATTCAATTGGAGACAGTGTCTTATTTGACTCCAGTTTTAAGAACTAACCTAGAATGCTGTGGTCAATTATAGTATCATATAAGTTAGTTCTTGGTATATCACACTACTTCTCTTATTACATGATCATTGTCCTGTTTCTTAAATAAATATTGTACTACCATGCACTTAATTATTCAAGGTTATTAACTCTGTAAGTAACTCTGTAAGTAAAGGGCTTTCTTTTCATGTTTATAATTACATTGATATCACTGTTTTAAGGTCCTCAAGCCATTCTAATTGATCCTGAAGCTCTTAAGGGTAAAAGTTCCCTTCTTTCAAAGATATCCATTTTAATAATTTATCTGTTACTTCTCTAATATACATTTCTTTTTGAACTTTTCCTGTCCTTCAGTGGAAAAGGCAGTGAACAATGAGAAAAATATATTTGCAGTCTCAGGCTCCTTTGCCTGTTTTTTCCAAAACACTTTTTATTTGATCCATCCTTTTGGCAAAGCCTGAAGAATTTGTCATCTTGGGTACCCTTTAGCTGAAGTTTGTCAGTATATTAGATAGCCATACTAAAGATGTGTAGCTCATGTTTCCATGTGGGTCTGTTCTATAACTAGATATGTTCTGAAGCATCTTGGAAGGTCTCCTGCCATTGTGGGAGCACCGGTGCACCCTTCAGTGGTGTTTTAACTAAGAGTGCGAGAAGAAAAAAATCAGTGAGGACAGAGTTATGGAGTTATTTAGTAAAAGGAAATTTTAAAAGGCTGAATAGAGAAATTCTTATAAATGGTGTCATTCATTGTAGAAAGAAAATGAACTTGCTCAGTGGAGTTAACTATATACTGGTAGATCAGGCAGTTGCTCAGGATATATTAGTTTGCTGTAGCTCAGTATCTCTGCCTCCCGCTCTTTTAACATCTCTCTTTGTCTCTTAATTTCTTCTTCAGCAATTTTTTTTAAATTACCTTTCTTTATTCTCTCTATTCAAAATTAATGAGTGAATAATTAACTGTAAATTAGTATGCCTGAAGATGAAGAGACCAGCACTAACACTTCTCAGGACTGAAGTGTAAACCCAAGGGTTTATCACTTCCCTGCAATGTTCTGGAAATTTCCAGTTGTGCACCACAGTTTTCAACAATGAGAAATGCAAATAAAATATCCTTTAAAACCCAGTCTCTCTGTTAGACTTGTGCGCAAGGCAGCGCGTGTGTTCAAGAGTTAACAGAGATGATAAGACCAGGAACAGGCTGATACTCCTTTCCTTCTTTACTCTGCAAATAAAGCTGGACCAGAAAACTTAGTCTGAAGAGCATGTTTTCTTCAGTCCTTATTTGTCCATCATGGAATTACCAAATCAACGTATAACAAACCAACTGTGTTAACTGACTAATGTACAAAATTGCAGAGGGTGTTGTTTGTTAATACATGTGATGCTCAGTAGCTGTTCAGCCATGACTACCTTCAGAGATTTGATGTCAGTGGGCAATTTTTATAACCTTTCTCAGGAGCATTGAGAAAGTGGAACTCAGCTAAAACAAATGGACAGAATGGATCTGCTGGTTTTCTCAAACACATAGGCAAAAGCAGATCACAGTTCTGTGGCTCTTCTGGCCTTTTATTCTTGTTTTCTGTACATTATCTGTGCTCTGTACAGTAGTCTGAACCAACGTTTGTTCAAAAGACCAGAAGTAGCCTATTTAACTTCAAAAATCTGAGCCTCTGAAACGTGTGTCAATTAACATCATGTTGGAATAAGCAATGAATTGCGAAGAAACTTTGAGAAGTTATGCCACACACAATATTCAGAGCTATGCACTATGCGCGAGCTAGCTGACAGGTATCTCCTCTGCTGAGCTGGGTTGTCAGATGTCATGCAGGAATTTACTGATATGTCATATTCATGCTCACTTATAAATAACTAATATGCATGCTGGGAGGAACTGTGAATGATCAACAGAGCACAGAATGTCAAGCACTGCATTTCTTTAGCAAAACCCCTGATGTGGTTCATAGCAGAGTATCAAGTGAGTAAAGTAGACCTAGAGTTTTCAGCAACAGAAGAAATTGCTGATGTCATTCACTGTTAATTTTTTACGCAAACTGTGACATTACAAGGTTTTTTTATGCTGTTTTCTTTAGTTTGTATTATGTTTATAATTTATAAAAATTATAAACATTATAATACAAAAAATATATGAAATTACAATTTTATATAATTACAAAATACAATTGCAATTATTAATTACAATTACAAAATCACAATTACAAAAATATAAAAAATATAATTTAATGAATTATTGGAATTGTTACTTCTGGTAAGGAAGGAATGGCTCACAGAATACCATCTGAGCACTGGATGCACTGCGGGGTTTAAGAAATAACATGTTTTTAAACACATCTTTCCAATAGTTCCTGTACAAAATGTGCAATTTATGTCAGCTTACATTTGCATATTATCCTTTAAATAATACCAAATTAAGAAACTGCAATTAATACCTCCTGCGCTATCCATCTCAAACTCATTCTGTTGAGGTTATTGTCATTTGCTCAGCTTTAATACCTGGCAAACTGAGATGGAAATGAAGAAACAGTTGCCAAGCCAGCTGATGCAGCAGTGAGAATTTAAAGTGGCACATCTTGCATTTGAAACTGTACAAAGTTCAGGATAAATGCAGAAAAAGATGAATATGTTGCCATTCATAGAGAAATTATGAATTCCAAACAGATTTGATTATTTTGCTCCAGCCATCGAAATGCAGAGTTCCTATACCAGCAGAATATGGGAATGGCATTTCATTTCCCTAAGTGACAAAATTGGTAAACTCAATACTGAAAATAGCCTGTGGATTATTTTTCTATGGTAATTGAAAAATTTGTATTTTTATTTATTCTGTCTGAATTTCATGCTGGTGGATATCAATTATGTGACAACTTAGTGGCCTTAACAGAAACTTCAGTACGTGTATTTGGGATGACTACGTTAACATAGAGAAAAATGCCAATGGAATGTTGTGTCAGCATCATAAATGACTTTATTAAGCAATGATAAATGAAAAACAATGACTAAGTCTTCTGAGTCAAAGCAATGATTGTAATAAATGTTTTTATTGAAATACTTCCCCCCTGGGTAGTAGGATGTCAAAAAATCTGGCCGTAGAACAGCAGAGCGCTTACAGCATGGAATAAGTGAAGCTGGAATTCTAAAAATGGATGAAAAATCTCCAGCAATTTCAAGTAAAGAGTACAGAGTGGGCCACGCTTTAACCCCTACATATATATCTGTGTGATTTTTCCTGGTGTCCTTTATGGAATGGTTTAATAGTGCATCCTCTTCTTTTAAAACATTTGGAGATCTTTCAAGGAAGTTTGTTATTTGATTATAGTTTATTGACATTTAAAGACCTAAACATCCACTTCGAACTGTCATGGGTGTGAAACTTTAGATCCCAAATAGCTATTGGAATACTCAGAATATCTGTAGGATATTGGCAAATTTAGAATATCATTCTCTTCTAATGACATTTGTGCTGTATATGTGAATAAAAAGTCAAATAACATTTCATTTTCATCACAACATGATTTTGCTGTCTGACATTAATACAAGGTCAAATAAACATCACATGGGAAGGAAATAAATCCAAATTTAAGTCTGAAAGGGCAGTCATATTTCTTGAATGTCCTGAATGTCAGCTTTTTGATAGAAAACTAATACAATAGCAAGGAGTGTGTACATATGCCAGCTCGAGTTGTCTTTTGTATTCATATAAAAGTTTAATTTCTTTGAATCCTTTTTGTTTCCCATTCAGCAGTGTCTTATGGCATTTATAATGTTCTCTTAAACTGCAGCAAATGAAAGGCTTTGAAAGGTCAGACATTCTTTACCATTTAAAGTAAAATAAAGCTAAGTTAATAGACATTATTTAATAAAACAGAAAATGATGTTTCACATATCTGTTGTTAAAGATGAACTTCCCGTAGAGTTTTGGTACCATATAGTATCTCATATATTTTAAGTTGTTCTGACAAAATATTACAGAGTATCCTAATAATAAATAAGATTTTTTTTTTAAATGGGCTCTTTTGTTCCCTGTCACTCTAATGGTAAAGTTATCATTCAGAGGCAGCGAGATTAATACAGTCCTCCTGTGACCTGCATGTACTGAAAAATGAAATCTAATGTCAAAAATAAAAAATTAATATTTATTTCAGTAGCTCAGAACAGGCACTATTCTGTCACTTGCTTTGTGATGTTAGAGTGGTTTTTGATTTTATTTAATATGTATGTAAGTAAACATGAACTTCAGTGTAAGATTCCCCAAAAGTTTTTTGGTTTAGGATTTTCTCAAGGGTGTCCACTGATAAAAAGCTGAGACTGTCACTCTTCCTTGCCAAAATGGGTCATAATATTCAGCAAATTTAGCTGGTGTTCTTTATAGGGTTACCTTAAAATGGCCTGAATTTTCTATACCCAGTAATAACCTTTAATTTTTATCATGTCACCTTGTTCCTAAAGTGCTTAGGGCATATTTTTCTATATACTGAGTAACAATTTTTTTGAAATAGTCCTTCTAGAATGAACTAATGTACTTGTGATTACATGCATCTGTTTTAAAAAAAACAAGGGGAAAGTTATCAAGAGGGTGAGTAATAAAAACTGAGCAGTAAACTCAGATGGTGCCCTCTTCTAACACTGGTATCTCCAGTCCCCTTACTGCTTACAGTTTAAGTGTTACATAGGGTACTACTACTTCCATTTCCAAGGTTCAAAGTTCACCCTAATTTAGCATACACTAATGAACCGAAGGGACTGGGAGGAGAATCGAAAGAATGTAACTCCCACATTCAGATAAGAACAGTCCAGTAACTAAGGTATAACACAAATCTCTACTGCTATCACCAATAATAATAATGATAAGGGAAATAACAAGGAAAGAGTATAGGAAACTAAAAGGGGAAAACAATAAACACAAGTGATGCACAATACAGTTGCTCACCACCTGCTGACCGATACCCAGCCCGACCTGAGCAGTGAACTGGGCCTTTTGGGTAACTCCCCCCACTTTCTGTACTGGGCATGATGTGCTGCTGTATGGAATACCCCTTAGGTTAGTTTGGGTCAGGTGTCCTGTCTCTGCTTCCTCCTGACTTCCCTTGCCCTCCTCACTGGCAGAGCATGAGTCTGAAAAGTCCTTGATCAGAGTAAACATTACTTAGCAACAACTAAAAGCATTGGTGTTATCAGCATTTTTCTCAGACTAAAGTCAAAAACACAGCACTGCGCCAGCTGCTGAGAAGGAGGAAAATGACTGCTACAGGACAGTATTCTAACCTGAACTTATCTACATGATTGTCTTCTATATTTTCAGATCAACCTGTAATACCTCAAACACATTTCTGCAAGCTCTTTAAAAATGCAGGACAATAATAAGGGTTTTTATTATGCCTACCAAAGAAGTAAATGGCAAAAAATGCAAGCATTTTCTGACATAGATTATCTAGTAGGTAAAAATACTCTCCAAGCCCCGAATAATGTTATTCCAAACTCTAGGGTAGGCCCAAGAAGCTCAGGGAACACAAAGGAGCTATTGAAGTTGCCTGCAGCCATAGAGCAGCCTCCCTGTATGCTAGCCAGAGGCATAAACTGCTTCTTTCCAAAGGAATGGGGAAGTGAATCCCATTGCATAGTGCTGGTGCTCATCCTGCCTACCTTGTGCAGTTGGACCTTATAATAACAGGGAAGGGGAGGCTGGAGGATTTTACCTTAAGGTTTTCACATAGAGCATAGTGGTTTTTTTGAAAGGTGTTTCCTACTTCTGAAAAGCAGATGATCACACGTGGAACCATCTAGTTCTAATTTCAATTGGTGTGCTTAAAATAAGCCTTTAACATTCATATAGGAAGAAATTGCCTTTGAGATTTTTTTCCCTAATTAGACATTCAGTGCTTTTGTTTTCATTTTCCTGAAAGCAGAGAAACAACTATGACTGGAAAGAAAATCTTCCAAAATCCCTAGTTATTTCTTTAAATAAAGACCTAGATAGGAGGAACTTAATCTCATCCTCTTTCATTATTGCCTGTGAAATGAGGTGAGGATATATAATCCTCATAGTTTTACCAGTGGCTCAGTCAGGACACTGTGTAAGAACCAATTGCTATAGTAATTGAATTTCAGCAAAATTCATGAATACTCTTCAATAATGTCAAGTTTATTGAAATCTAAAAATAAAGAAACAGAACACTATTCTGAATTATGACTTAAGAATTGTAATATATACAACTTGGAGCACCATTAATAAAGAAAACATACTGTACTTCACAGGAAATTAGTTTTCTAACTGTTTGTGCTGTTGTGAAATGTTACTGCATGTGATCATTTGTAAGGAATAGTTTCCAAAATTTATCTTCAGTGCATTATCCAAAACACTAAATGAAGATTAGTGGAGAGTTCCATAGCATCATGATGGCAGTGAATAAGGGAAACTGAAGATAGAACATTAAAACCTTTCTGTCATAATCAGCTTCTGGTGAGGGGCTGGACAGTTGATTGTGCTCATACACAAGAAATTTGAACATCCTGCAGAAATATACTGTGTTTTACATTCAGATTATTATTGTTATTACTTATTGTGTGTGGATTTGCAGTGTTGAAAGAAGGAAGGAGAGAGATATGAAAGGCAATGATAACATGTAGAATTGGCTTATGACATGGATGATTTTGAAAGGAGAGTAGACAGGGAATCTGCATTCTCCCTGTACCAAATTTACTCTTCTGTTCTCTTTTCCTGCATATTTTACTTTTATCTTTCTACCTTCCTTTCCTTTTATCCCATTTCTCTGTTCCGTGTTTCTAGATTAAAGTCTAGAATTTGGTATCTATCTCTTTGACTTTAAGAAAAGCAACTTTATTGCAATACAATGTCAATTGCAATGGAACTTCAGGTGGTGAAATTGATTCTTTCCATAAAGTAGTAGGTGGATTTCTTCCAGAACTTAAAAACAGGGTCCTAGTTCAGGAATGAAAAAAATACTTTTATTAAAAAAATAAAATAAAGTGTAGAAAGAGCAGAGTAGGAAAAAGGAAAGCAGAAGAAAAGTGTCTAACAAAGACAGCCAAGGCTATGGCTTAGGAAGTAGTGCAGGGCTGCTTTATACCAGCATCCTGGTCATCCGTGACGCAAACTTCCAGCTCCCCTCTTCTGTAATTGTTGGTGAGAAGCAGCTGTTTAATGCTACTTCTGGAGTTTGTTTTCCAAATTTGAGCAGTCATTCTTCCGTAAGCTTCCAATTTTAACACCACCAGAATTCAGCTGCCTTCCCAATTCATAGTCTTTGCAAAGCCTGCCAGTTTGTTTTGTAATTGCCACTAATAGGTAGTGTTAGAAAGTTGATTCCAAGGGAAATGAATGTGAAAGTTCACAGCTCATAGTTTCAGTCTTTCTGGTTGAAAACTCTATAAGACAATACTGTACCTCTTTACATCTAGATTTGCAATGAGGTAGGCTATAAAACATGCGCCTTATAAAAGTTGAAGTTTAGGGGTTTTTTGGAGTGCGCTGAAAAAAACGGATAGGCCATAAATGTGTGAAGTCCGCATAATTTGATTTCATTCATAAATTTGCTTCTGTCAAGAGTTCTGCTCCTTGTATGGAAAGGTGGATCCACAAACTTGAACTTTAACATAAAAATGTAATTGATTACTACAAAACAATGATACTGAAAAGTTTAAATCAAATAATGAAGATTGATTGGTAGAAATAAATAGAGTTTGGGGTTTTGTTTAAGTCAATGAATATTGGACAGAGGAAATTAGAAAACGTGCATTATACCATGGTAATCAGTGTATTCCCAGTCATTGCTTGCAGCAGGACTCAACTAGAAACTGGATCGTTGTTATTTCGTTTGATGCACCTATACTGTTATATGGTAAAAATTACCTATTAAATAACCATTTTCAGCAGAACAACCTGAGATACTTGTTTTGTCAATAAATGCAGCATATCAAGTCTGATTTTGTTTCCAGTCTATGATATAAAATTTAAGAACTAAAGATCGTAATGTTAGAAGATAATTAAAATAATGTAACAGAAATGGCCAGACCTGCCTTTAAGCTATCACCTTAAGACAGTTTGCAGCCGTGGGCTTTTTGAAAATGGGCACCAGTGAATACATGACATGATGATTTGGTTTATCAAGGACCATATACAGCTCTGTAAAGAATTACGTGTTGATTTGGGGATGTTTAGAAGAAATGTCAGCAGAAACTTTTCTTTATAACATTTAACATCAGCCATCTACTCTGCTATACCAAATGAATTAATAATTGGGTTATGAGGACTCAGGATTTCATTTGCTATAGATACGTTTTCAGTGTGCTTAACTGATACCTCCTGCGTCTTTCAGTCTTTTAGCAGTAGGCCAAGACCACGTTCTGGTGTCCACCTCAAGTTAAAGTCCTCATCCAAAAGCATGATTCATTTTTGAACTGCTTGGATTCAAGCTGCTAACACAAGAATTTAAATGCTCGTCTGTGCGCATTGTGCCTGGAGGACAGAGCACGTTCTCATTTAATATAGCAGTGTCACCTTTGATTGGATTGGAAATGATTTACAGGAGATTAGGAAATGTTGTTGTGTTTTACCAATAAACAGTGTTACATTATCACATTTCAATAGCTAATTCTATTGCTGTGCCTTTTCTCTTGAAAATTAACATCATTTTCAGAGGGAAAATAATTACATGTCATTCATAATCCATTAACTAGATAAAATTGGGTGCTTATTTTCCAAGGGAGAAGTCGAGTATCTGCACTTCCCTCATGTGGTATGTTAGGGTAAAGGTTTCAATAAACCCTATTAATCGAATGCAATATATTAGCTCACATTCATTTGAATAGAATTATTTAGAAACAGACTTGGGGAAAAAAAAGTTTTATTTGAGGACTGCTGCCAGTATTAATGTTAGTGGATAGTGAAGAAGTTTAGATACACAGTTACTGTCATTTTGCAAGGAGAGCAAGTGGGAGCACATAAACATGGACATTGGTATTTTGTGCCATCCAAACAAAGCAACATTAAACACAAGCAAAGTCACTAATGTTTGCCCTTTACACAGAGATATTCATCAGCAAATCTCAGGGCTGTTAAAATATCGTCAGTCCCGTTTTACAGATCAGGAAGCTGAAGCACTAAAAAGGCAAGACAGTTGCTTGTGTTTAGACAGAGGCAATTGCGATGCTGTGCTGAGATCTCAGTACCAGGCTGTTCCCAACGAGTCTACTTTGCTGTCACTGTATTAACACAGGTTACTTCTCTAGAGAATGCACTAATTGCTGGGCATTTTTTGTAAGCGACAGCTTTGTTCCTTTTTCCCTATTTTTCTTTTTCAATTCCTAAACACTTTAGGAGACAATAGCTTTTTACTTTTTTTTTTAACTCTAAACTGGATAGGCAAATGTAATGATTTTTCAAATGCATATTTTTTTTTAAACAGCAGTTGCCAAAGAACCATTAGAGCTATGATTAATTCCTTCTGTCACAGGAAAAAAAGTGAAAATAAGCCATGAAAAAGCTGCAAGGCTTGTAAGTATGAAAAATTTGTTGATGGTCGCGGAAGGGACTACAGTGCTGAATACACATCTCTATAAATATTAAAACAGATTCTTTTCAGCAAAACTGTACTTCAGGACATGCTTACAACAGCTAAAATAGCTACAAAATTGTGTTTTATTCCTGTCCTCCGTCAACTTTCAATAAATTGATATTTCAGAAGAGCCGTCATGCCAAGATATTTAAATCAATCTAGCCTACTTTAATTTTAATCTTCAGAAATCAGCCAGACTTCATTTGCTTTCTGACATCCCATTGAAAGGTTTACATAACCCTAGACTGTTACCCAATGCTTCATTTCAACTGAAGTATTGGATTTGTTGGAGATCTAACTACTGCCCTGTATGTGCCTCTGTTCCTCCACTGATTATGGAAGAGTGTAGACTTCTAATCTGAGTATATCACTGAATGTTTTTGGTTTTTTGTGTGAAGGCCTGCCACACTGATACTGATGCAGGTATTATCATTGTTAGCAGCAGATTGTGATCCTTCCAGGCTGATACTATATAGCAGTATTTACATTTATGTTATAAATATAGTGGTATAGAAGCAGTGATAGAAATTTTGCAGAATTTCCTTGCAAAGAAATAGGGTTTAGATGATAGTGTTACAAAATGGAACAAATGTCTGGGTGTGTATTGTGGGCAGGTGTTAGTTTCCACCACATAGTATTAATTTACAGCATGCATTTTGATTTGGAACAGACAGATGTTGTGGGGATATTTTTCTCCTAATACTTGAAAAGGTTCAGTTGCTGATACTTCTCTGTCCTTCAGAACTGTGACTTATGCCTTTAAATTAATGCAAGACTTAATGTGTGAACAGATCTTGGTTTGAAGTTTGGCTAAAGCTGTGACTATGTGTGAGTTTTGAAACAGAAAGACAGACGAGCTGCCTTTATTGCTGAACTATGTTGTTCTTGTGATTTCTGAACACTGAAATAGGTTGTTTCTTTCAGCTAGATTTGAGGTCTGTGAGGTGCGCAAACAAATTTTAACTACAGCTATGTGGCCCAAAACTGTTTTTGCGATAGCTATTGTTTCTAGACAATGTGATAAACGCTTTTTAAATCATTTACCCATTTTCTTCACCTGTCTTCCTTGGAAATCAGCTTTTTAGTAAAGTTATTGGTAAAAACAGGGTATTTTAATCACGCTGCCTACAGCTTTACAGTACCATATGGATCACTAAGGCCAACAAATGCTCAAAGTAGGGCTCATGAGGAGAGCATAAGTTGACTCTCACACTCACTGAATAGGCATTACTCCTGGAATATCATCATACTAGGGATTAGTTTGTGAAGAACAGAACTATAGATTGAAAGAACTATTAAATGGCCAGCAGCTGACTGCAAGCCAGCACAAATATGCTCACTTGATAAGAGTAAGTTTATTTAAGAGACAAATTATAGTAGCTCATTATGTAGAGGAAAAAACCAGTAACATGGCAGTATCTGATGCAATTTCCCATTTCACTGCAAGTCACGAATATATCAACATGATTGAAAATTTCATCTTCTTGTGATTTATAGACCATGACACTCTGGGATACATCTTGCTGTAAGGAAGGTAAGAAGGTTTTGCTATGAAATTTGTGTTTTTAATGCAGATGTTGGCAAGATGTTGCTATGTTGCCAGTATCTAGCATCCGTTCAATTTCTCGGCCATTTTCACCTTTGTTACTGGCTTCCCAACATCTCTGATGTTGCTGTGATCTGGGCTTTTCCTAATACAGGCTATACACTTCTTTTCTAATCAGTATGGGGGTTATTAACTGTTATCTCCTCCATTTTAGTCCTTCAGGGTCCCCAGCTTTTGCGTAGTGTTCTGTGTCCTAGTTAACTCTAGGCTAGAAAGCTCCCATAAACCAAGTACCTGTGTGTTCCAGGCAAAAAAAAATCTTATCTGTAGCTATAGCCATTGTTTTTTTTAACCAGTTAATCTCCATGTGTATGAATTAACCTTTGTGAATTTTGTGTGCACACTAAGTGTGTACTTAGTGGCTGGAAGAACATGCATTCAGAATACCATAAGGTAAATAAAGGTTAAGTACAGCTTTGGTATTCAGTAGGGCTTGGCTATTGGATTTGTTAATTATGTTGTTTTCATGACATTCAAAAGAACTGAGGCTTGGATAGTTAATGCAGGAATAATCTGTTAGTTTGGACTATTTAATAGAAATAATTCAGTATCCAAAAGAAAGAGAAAAAGTAGTTATTAGCATGTTGCTCTAACCAGCCATAAATATAAAATCATGGGAAGCAGGTCAACATTTAAATTTTTCAAAAGTATTTTAAGAAATGCAAAGTTGTGGCTGTTTGCCCTGAGAATTTCAGCTGGGTTTTAAATAGAATGTCAGTCTGATCTTAAATGCACCTAATTTAATGCAGTGGTTTCATGAATTTTGATGGCACCTCAACTGAATTCTATCTGTGTATTGTACAGTCAGTAATCAACAATTCAGAGCTACATTTTTTCAGTGTGCTGGAAGCTGCATGCATGGGTGTATAACAACTGCAAATGTACCTCTTCCCCACCCAGTGAATATTTTTAGGTAACTCCTTTAAACCAGCATGAGAAACTTTGGCATAAGCTTTCTGAGGCTTTCAGCAAAAATTATAGGAGTGAAAGACTCTGAATAAATTACCCACATATATAATTCATGCTCCAAATACAGCTTGTTCATTCCATCTCCACCCTCTGTATACAATCTTGGTATGTAACGTATAGTGGTTTTTAAAAGTGGAAAATTGACTTGATAAATAGGTGTATCACAGCTAAAGTCTGTTTTGTGTCTCCGATTTTGTGTGTTGAACGTTTTAATCATGATTCATGACACTTGATAACCTATAGTTAGGTATTATCATAATCAGGTACGATTTTACCATAGATCTATGTGCAAATTATGTTAAATAATTGTTTTGAAATCACATCTAATCATGAGCAACAGCATCATGGAAAATACTTCAAATGCAGTTTAGGTTACAGTCCTTGCAGCTACCTAATGGATAACTATTTTTCCTGCATCTAAAGAAATTCTTTCATGTGAAAACAGGAAGGCCATACTTGCAGCTTGTTTTATTTTATCTTTTCAGCTGTAGCATTTTTCTTGATGAAGGAGTCGCCAAGATCAAGGGAAGGACAGTGGCTCTGCAGTACAGATCAGACTGCTGGGCTGGGGCCTGTGTTAAAAAATGACAATGCATAAGCTCAGAAAAAGTCAGCAGATATAAGCGACAGGTCCTACCATGCAAATACCCCAATGCTTTTGAATGAGCCGGTATTTCTGAATGAATAATTTAGAAAATAAATTTAACCTTTTTTTCCTCTGCATTCAGAATGGTATCAAAAGGAACCCTATTTTCTTCACGTTTCTCTATTATTCATAAGTAAATGCTCCCCTTAGATTGATCAGTGTTTGTTCTTTAAGGTAATTTTTCCATTGAGTGATATTATGTTTGTATTGGTTTGGATGAGTGCTCAAGAAGACCTGCTGTGTGTATTCAGATAGCTCACATCTCTTAAAGAACCATGTCTGTCTTTTCTGCATGGGCTCTTCAGGTGTCTTTCCATCTTTTGATTTTCCTTCTCAAATGAGTGTTGCAAAATCTTATACCATTCCATAGTACGATATACACTTTAATTCTGCAACTCTGAAATTTCACCCTAAGGGTAGCTTTTGGAAATCCTCAATCTCGCCCAATTCTATCAGTTGAAACATTACACTTTTGACTGTATTTATAATGAAATTACTACAAATATAAAGTTGATCTATTAAGCGATCTAACTAAAAAAGTATCATTAGTTTGCAAAAGAGATTAGAGATCACTTGGACTTTGAATTTGAGAACAAAATAACCATAGGCATTCAACATGGGATAAGGAAGATTACATTGTCCTTATTAATAAAGTAATAAGTTACTTGGAACTGTTAGAACAGCATACCAGAATTAATATACAACATTAACTCATTAGTCTTGACTTCTGTATTTTTTTTGATAGCATTTTTTCCTTGTGTATCAGTTGTATTTTCAAAGTTACTTATGAGATTCTTAATTTATGACAACTTTCTAAGTTTATGGTAATAGTTGCTTATGTTGGCAAATCAGATACTCCAACTTGAGGAACCCCCCCCAGACAAAATATATATGAGAAATTAGACAACAGAATTTTCACTGTAGGCTTATAGATTAAAAAATGAAACATTCAGATCTTTCTTGCTTTTCAGCTGGGAACATCTTTGCCAGCAAGGTCTGATTACTTCTCCCTCTATTTCAAAGGGAATTTTCCATTAAATCCAATGTAAGAATATCTGACTTCTTAGAAGAAAAATATCATCACAATCTAGTTACTAGTTGTATGTTACCAAGTTCAGCTTTCTAGAATGATCAGTGCAGTGTCAATTCCTTCCTAAAATTTTGTAATCAATAGATATATTTCTATTATGTTTGGAGAATACTATTTAGCTGTCAGTGATTCTCTTTCTTCAACATTGCAAGTCATGCAACCTGAACCACTGGACTGGTGAACCTGAATTGCTTAATGAGACGAAGTCTTTGTATTCTGTTACTATAATGTTAACACCTGATGTTGAGTTTCTAGTGCAAAATGCCATGGTTATGTACCCAGCCCATAGAAAAGGCCCTTTGATCATCAACTGTGAAGTTCCATTGGAAAACCTGGAATTAAGTAGAGAGAATCTCTTGCTTTTTGTAAATACAATTTTAAGTTTTGGTTCCATATATCCTAGGGAAAAGAACAGGAGTATGTGTAATATATGGACCTGAATTCCCACTTATTTCACACTGTAAAGAAAATCTCAGTGAAGGTTCAAACAGAAACATTTTAAAGAGCCAGGTGTTTTCATAATTATACACTTCAGGTATTTTATATCTTTTCTTGTTTGGCACTGACTACCTCAGAAACAGGTACAGGGCCTTGGCTGCATGTAGTCCAGTTTTCAGCTGGCAGCTTCCACTTGTTTATTTCCACTGCCTTAAATGAGAAATTTAGTCATGCAAGGAATGGTCGTTAAGAGGAAAGAATATAGAAGTTTGGTTAATGTCCAGTTATAGGGGCTTTTCCTCTCAGTGCTGATGAGATGAGTTTTATCACGTTAGTAAGAAGGGTTTAAAAATGCATTTTAGGTATTTAATATTTTATTTTAAAAGTTGATATTACAAACAAAATAACCAATATTGCATGTTGTTGCTGTTGCCACTACAATTAATTCATGGAAGCAACTATGGGTATAACATCAAAATTGAGGTGAAGTGTAAGAGTGTGTGTGCTCAGGACAATTTCTTAAATTCCAGTTGCAATAAAGAATTACAGTGAATCTTTCCTGTTCAATATCGTTCTTCACTTTTCCCTAGTTTACAGATGGAAGTTATAGTGATGATTTGGAAGGTGGGAAATGTGCACTCATTTAATTTTTGAAACCTCTAAAAGGATGCCTTCCTCAGAGTATCGCACAAAAGTGCAGAGCAGTTCTGCTGATTTATCCTGGCAGCCTAGCATCTCAGAATAAAAGGAGGTAATTTCTAAGTAAAGATTATCACCTTTCTTTCCACTGAATACTTCTTTCTTAACAGAAATTTTCCAAGATTTATCTATTCTTCCAGCTGTCTCTCTTAATGTTCCTGTCTTTGAGTAGAAGGAAAGGTTAGAGAAAGCTAGGCCAATAGATCTTTCATGAAAAATTAGATGCAATCAACACAGGAAGATATGTAAAAAGAAGTTGTAATTTTAAAGGGAAAAATAAAGGAAGCTACGATTTCAAGATTAGCTCAGGAAGGCTGTGCTATATCCAAAGCAGGGTCAAAAAGTTTCATGTGATAGGATAGGTCGGATAACTAGAAGGCTATAATGGATTTATATAGGCTCTTTCGGAAGGACTAGGTGGGCAAGCAAAAAGGTGGACAGAAAAGGACATGGAGCCAGACTTTTCTTAGTGGTGCCCAAAGGACAAGACACATGGACAAAACCCAAAATAGGCAAAATTTCATTTAAATACTAAAAACCAAAAAATAATCTGTTTTAATACAGTTGGTCAAACAATTAAACAGGTTTCCCAGAGAGGTTGTAGAGTGTCCGTGCTGGGATATATTGGCAACCAAACTGGATAGTCCTGAGTAACTTGCTCAAAGTATTCTGTCTTTGATGAGAGAGATCGGACTAGACAGTCTCTGCACATTCCTTGCAGCCTCAGTGAGTGTTTCTGTGGTATGCATCATTCCTTAAAGCAGCTGAAAATTACTGGCACCATTTCTGAGTTCCAGATATGTCTAAGGTAATTTTGGAAATTTATTGTAACCATTTTTGAAATATATTTTGTGATTGGTTTTCTTATTTTCTACCTCTACATATTGTAGGGTTGGCTCTTTTTTCATTGTTGCCTTGATTTCCACTTTCATGACTACAAAACTGTGATTTGGGGACATCCCATAAAGCATTTTTAACTGAATCTCAATTATGGTTCACATTCTAACCTACTACCCACTTTTTGTTATGATTGCTTTTTCTTTGTCGTCTTTGAAAAGGTCAGTTGTTTACACACAGAAGCTTCCTGGTAAAAACATGGGCTTTTTACATTTTTTTTTCATCAATTTTTTATTGGAGGATGCTTTTGCACAAGCCAAGTAGATTTGTTTTATGGGGCTTTTATAGAACAATTACTATTGTGAGGGGCTTTCATTGTGCAATTAAGACAAATGTTCTGCCACATTCGTTAATTACTGGAACACTGAAAACACCAAACAAAGCAGAGCACTCTGTCTTGAAACTAATTGAAGAATCACTTGAGCTAGAGCACCCTGCATTGGAAAATGTAAGGTACTAACAAACAGGTTGAACATCTGCTCTCTGTATAACTTCCTTCTTCTGTAATAGAACACGTCAAAATGAAGATGTTAATGCTGCTGCCCACCTTACATCCTGCTTCTGAAAAAGGCTACTTCACAGGAAATATTCATGAGGTTTGTATTCAAGACTTTGTTGTTAAAAGATACAGTTTTTGTGAAGAAATGTCTCAGAGAGAGACATCAGATCTGTGGACCTTTCTTCCACATACTTAAAATTTACCTTTGGGTATATTATTTTAAGCCTGGTGGGCCCATGGCACTTTAGGCCATCAGAGCAGAGATGCAACATAGAGATGGACTCATGATCGAGGGGTGGACTTAGCAATGGACACTATTGCCCAGGTTATTCACAAGTGTGAACACTGCACACAGTCTCTCCTGCTCTGGAAGACTGTTACAAGAGATGGAGCCTGATATCATGGACCAGATGGACTCAGCAGCTTTATAGGGACTGGTCCATGCACTAAGATAAGAGTGCACTGAGATAAGAGTGATGGTATATTGAAAATGTGGGATCTGAGCATGACGTGAATGGTATGGAATAAGGGGTGGATAATGTCCTGGGTTCAGCAGTAGCAGTCATTTTTTCTCCTTCTTGGTAGCTAGTGTAGTGCAGTGTTTTGACTTTCAGCTCGGGAACAGAGCTGATAACAAGGATGTTTTGGTTTGGCCAAGGACTTTGTGAGCCTCATGCTCTGCCAGGGAGGAGGGGAAGCCAGGAGGAAGCAGAGACAGGACACCTGACCCAAACTGACCAAAGAGGTATTCCATACCACAGCACGTCATGCCCAGGATGTAACTGGGAGTTAGCCGGAAGGGCTGGGAGACTGCAGGGTTGGAGGAGGTATGGGTCGGTGCTTGGTCGGGCTTGGGGGGCGAGTTATCGGTCGGCTGGTGGTGAGGTGTTGTATTCTCTTCCCTTGTTATTTCCTTCATCATTATTATCACTGGTGGTAGCAGTAGTGATCTGTGTTATACCTTAGTTACTAAACTGTTCTTATCTCAACCCGTGGGAGTTGCATTCTTTTCGATTCTCCTCTCCGTCCCTCCGAGAGCAGGGGGAGGGCAAGAAAGGGGGGGAAGTGAGCAAACGAGTTACCTGACTGGGTTTAAACCACGACAACCCCAAAGCTGGCAATGTAATGCTCTTGCTGACTCCAGTCTCCATCTTCCAACCTCAAATGAGTCTATTTTCATTTGCCTCAACAAAAGCCAAAACACAGAGAGGGGAGTTGCCTCTCTGTACTCTAGCAGTTATCGTGATGCCATGAAAAGTTTATGAATGCCAAATTTCAAGTTCCTGGAACTGACAGTCATTTCTTACAGTCATATATTCCAGTTTTCGCACAAGTGGTGAATAGCAAATCTACAGTAACCATCAAATCAGTTTACCTCACAGGATTGCTGTGGATATTTTCTGTCCTTATGTCATCTTTTGTCTGTGCAGTTCACCACAGTGCCTGTGCACCACTTACTGTTTAATGTATTTACCATCATAAATCCCTAGGGAGGTAGGGAAGCAGTGTTTAGCCCAGTACAGAGGAGGTAACTGAGGTCTAGGAAATCTGCAGTAGGACTAAGGTTGAATTCTGGTGTCCGAAAGCTGTCATCCCAGCCACTGCATAAACCATAATCTGCAGATGCTGAGGCTCTGACAAGGCTGTGTAGCTGCTATGTGAGATTTTAATCGTAAAAACTGTTTTAGTTAATAGGAGGCTGGGTTTCTTTCTCAGGTTTCAAACAGGAGAAATAGTGAAATGATATTTCTTTGTGAGCACTAATCCTCTAGAAGCTTTTCTCTCTACCATTTTGCTGTTCTCCTTGCTTCTTCCTCCTCATTAGCTGCATTAGGCATCATAATCCCATTATGGAAATGAGTTGATGAGCTAGGAGACATCCTCCCTAAACAGCATCTTCTCTAGAGAGTTAAGAGGGGAAGACATAATCTTAAACCTATTTCCAGCCAATTGGAATAGGAATATGAACAATTAGTGACCAAAGCCATACTATAATAAGGGAATTAGAACTGAAACCACAGTGTTCAGAAAATCCATTTTCAGGCTTTAGGAATAATTCTTCCCTGATGACTCGCAGTTCTCAAGGCTTGTTTGTCTGATAACAATGAGAAAATTCACTCTTGTGCTGCATAATGGAGTGCCAAAGTATACAACACACCCAAAAAATTCATTTCAGTACTGAAATCATCTGTCAAATGCCATAATATCTATTTTACACAGCTGAACAAATTTGCCAATCTTTTAGTAGAATATGATAATGGTGATGAATACATTGACAAGATGACATGTGCTCCAGCAGCAAGCAGTATTTCAGGGGGGGATTTTCTTTCTAAAACAAAGTAAGACATCACAATCAACCCTGTGGATGAATTGCTGCGTAGAAATTGAAGAAGATTCTTGATGATCCTCTGTCAAACATCTCTCACCATGTAATGGTTAATCCTGTGGCAAACATCCTGACTGAGAAGCTGTATTTCTGTATCTACTATGGACCAAGACTATCCTAATGAAGGTTTTACTGTAGACAAGATTATATTGCAGTGCATGAACTCAAGGATTTTCTGTTCCACTAGACTGAAATACCAAATGTGCACATAAACAACTTGCCTATTGGAAAGTGTTGATGTTTTATTTTTCAAGCAAAATAAAACAAAAAGTTTCAATCTTACCCAATTCTGTACTGAAAAGAAATCTCATTGTAGCTTGCCCTATGTAGCCTACATTGTGTTCCTGTTGTGCACATATTTAACTTTACTTAAAGACCAGGCATCAACCCCTGGTCTGTATGAATGAGGAATGGGTAGAACATTGGTCCTGTTGCAGAACGTAATGGCCTTCAGTGACAACCTAATTTGGAGACAGTGTAAGAAAACTTGCTGCTAAAACAAAATGGCCTGAGCTCCTCCCTTCCCTAGGAAGAATTTGTGCTCCAAACTAAGTATAACCGCTAAGTAGACTTCTCTCTGAAAATATTTCCCCTTGAAGCAGGGCATAGGCTTTGATACATGGAAATAAACTGGGAAGAGATTTTGAAGTATATTTATAGAATTGATTCTCTAGCTGCTTTATATTAGGAATCATTGAGTGGATGAATTTGATTCCAACCAAGAAGGTATGGGATCTGCTTATTCTAAGGATCTAAATGTCTGAAGTTTGGCTGCCATTTTGATACCATAAAATCTTTACTGAAAAGGGGAAATCAAATCAACAGTTTTATTACAGATGACGCTACCTAGACATCTTAATAGAGTAGGCTGTTTTATTAAGTTTTTCTGTCAATCCATAATTTTGTACAGTGGGAAATACACATTTGTGCATCATTGAAGTAAATGACTATTAGATGAGAGACAACTTGAGACTCACTTTCATTTGCATTTAGCAAGTCAAGCTGTTGTTCGTCACATAATTTATTGAATGCATTTCAGAAAAATGCCCACATTTTGATATCCCAGGAAGATACTTGTGATTCATCTCCTGTGTCTCTTCTCACAGATTCCATAGGAAAAACCCTGCAAGTTGTGTTCATGAAAATCTATTACTGAAGTCTGGGGGGAGAGCTGTGTAAAATATTTGCATAGCACCTTCTCTGTGAGCTAAATGATGTGAAAGTAGCACTCCTTTAGGTTTTATTTTATGGTTGAAATTCATTGCAAAATATTCATCAAAAGGCTTGTTAAAGTAAAAGAAAATGCATTGTAAAACAGACCTTTGGTATTTTTTGGCTCAAATAAATTGAATAGAAAGGTGATTTCAGTTGCTAACCTGAACAGAGCAGTAGATAGTACTAGGCTGCCGAGGCACTGAAAATAAGTGTCCCTGTGAAAAACGCTTTGCCTGCCGTTTTCCCTTGCTATGGGTAGAACTTTCCTACAGTCTCTCCTCTGCAGCAGCTGAGCCCCTGTGCAGCTCTGTCCACAACTCATTTCCCCGTAGATGATAGTGTTCATTTATTGTGACTGATTTAGAGCTAAAAATTATCTTCTTACAGTGAGTAACAGCTATCTACATTGTCTCACTGTAGAAAGCACTGCTATGAATATGGAACAGAACAGCAGAATACCACACAGCCTATTTACAAGCTCCTAACAGGTCCTGGATAGCAACCTGTGCAGTGAGCACACAAAGCAACAATAAGGTGGTTCTGGTTCTGATATTAAGCAGCAGTCACAGGTAAACTATATGTAGGGATTAAGAAGATGTCATGGTCAAGTTACATGGACCCACAAAAAGTTAATTTAGCTCCTGCAAATGAAAGAGCCTGTTCCTGCAGCTATGTCATGGCTGCCTGCCTCTCACTGCTGCACAGCATCAACCTATTTTACCCACGGTTTTAGAGAATGATGGAGACAGTTTAAAACAGACAAGCTGTAAACCGACATGTTCAGGGAGTATTTTTTTACATCATATTTATAATAGCACAGGTATTTATAGAATAAATATCATAAGAAGGTTATTATTAATAGTAGTAGTAAAGAAACAGTTTCCTCAGAATAGGCATCATGTATAGAAGTCTGTTAGAAAAAACAAGGATATGGATAAATGTGGTATGTGAGGTAAGAATACTAACACTTTAGGTGCTAATGATTTCTGTTGCATCTATTCAGCAACAGAAGTGGTATGTAAAGGAGTGAAGGACAGACAGGTTGATAAACTCACTTTGTTAAATATGATTTAGAAATAACGTCCAAATGCAAAACAGGAATTTGCCAGGGAAAGCTCAGCTTCTGGTGATTTGAAAATATGTGTCCCCAATTTATTACTTGTCTTTCGGAGAACAAAACAATTTGATTACTTTTGTCTGTTCTTCGAAAGAAAGAAATTAGTAACGAAGAATTTTATGCTTGCTCTGTGGTGACACAGATCCTCAGGGAATTTAAAAATAGGCACTTAATGGCAAACCTACTGAGCAATCAACTTGTACAAACTACTTTTGAAGGCTGATCCTTTTTAGCTTAAACAGTTAATTCGTGTCCATCAAAAGCTTTTCATGAGATAGATTTCATCTCTGAACACATGAACACCATTTCATGCTTCATTATATCACGTTGGTGGAGATTTGGGGGCACTCATTGCACTTTTTTTAAGAAGCAGAAATATGTTAATAAATCCAGAAGGTGGTTTTGGCCTTTTTTTTCTTCCTTGTTCCAGAAATAAACTTCTAGGGAGCTTAACACATCAAATGCTTAAACAGCGCACAACAGCTGTTTTGTGCTGTGTCTTATGAACATTGTTCTTGTCTGGCCCATGATAGCTGTTGTGGGAACTGAGTTTCAGGGGAGACTCCAGGCTGGATTCTCAGTCTTTTTCGTGTTGATGTTTATGTGTATGCATACCTCTGATACATATATGTATTCCTCTGCCCTCCCCTGGATGGAATTAGAATTTTTTAATTGTGTACATCTTTATCAGACAGCCATATGAGGTTGTTTTTCTGGAGTAAAAGAAGTGAATTTTAGATTGGTAGATTGTACCAACTGCTTCCTGAATGGTACCCAGTCCCAAGAGCAATCCCACTGAAACAGAGAGAGCTTCTGCATAAACAGTTGATTTAAAGAGCTTGTATAACTCATTGATCATTGTTACCATGAGTGCAAAGCAGAAATGACCAAGTGGCAATTTACTTGTTACTGATTTCTTAATAGAGTTGTCTCTTTGTTAAAAATAGGGCCATGTAAGGAAGATAGCTTATCCCTCCTGACAGACTGCTGGAGAGGTATGCTCAGCCTGCTCACCCTGAGGCAACTTTCCATGCAGCCTTGCTGGAAAATTATTTCCAATTTTAATCTATTTCACTAGACCTCTCCAAGAACATCCTGACTTCCTAAAAGCCTTTTCACCTATGAACCAGTTTCCAAAGTTTACATCTATACAATTCATAAATCTGCCAAAATTGTTTAAATCAGAAGTAGCCCAGTCTGTACTTCGAATTACCCAGAGTTCCATATTTGCAAATCATGAAGATGAATTATGTGCACTGAGGCAGTAAGAAATCTATCCTCAGTGTAGATCACTTTTTTTTATAGTGAATATCTTTGAGTCACTTGTTAGTTCTTCTGGTTAACTGAAAGTGACTTTTGTAGTCTTTCTCGTTCTACAAAGAGTACTTTCTGAGTTTTAACTAGTGCCTGTAGTCTCCTGAAGATATTACATCCAAGGTTTAAAAAATTCCCTGTGCACAGGGTGAGAAAGAATTTGTTTTCTCTGTGAACAGTTGTACTGTTGGACACCAGAGTTTATGAGCAACATGGAGGTGGACACCAGAGATGTATCGTAAGAGAGAAGGTGTTTTGTTCTTTTGCCTCTTCTCATTAGAACCCAGAGGCAGGATAATATAACCCTGAAGGAAACTGCTTCCCTTCACAGTCACTGCAATTGTGGCTGCTGGAGCATGTAATTACAAGGAAGGAAAAAGAGCATGCAATGAAAGGTTGTCAAAAGCCTCAGGACTCCCAATCTCTCTGTCTGCTGTGGGGAAGTAAAGCCCTCTGTGGCAGAACATGTTTGGGTAATTGGAAATGGGACACCTACTGCTTTCATTAGCCTGCCTGTACCTCTGTTAATTAAATGTATATTGGTAGTATTTTCCTGATGCCCAGAAAGTTCATATCTCCAGAGAAAGGGAAAACAGAGGCAATATTTTATGATCTGTACAACATTCTTAAAAATATTGATATAATAATGGTGCAACTGAGAATGAAAGCAGTGCATACTATTCAGAGGATATAGGTGGACAGCACTTCTTTGGAGTTCAGGAGAGGATAAGTGACGGCAGGGAAAAGGGGAGAAATCAGCAGTGGGTAATGACAGTATGTCCTGACGTCTCTTTATTGGACTCACCTTTGTTTATAGAGAGAAAGCTACAGAAAACTATGTCTGTCATGTTTTGGGACCTTATTAATGCACCTAAATACTTGAAAGCAGGGACAGAGCTCTTTTCAATGGTGCCCAGTGGTAGGAACAGAGGCAGTGGGCACAAACTGAAACACAGGTGGTTTTGTTTTAACATCCTGAAATAATTTGTTACTGTGAAAGTGACTGACCACTGGAAGAGGTTGCCCAGGGAGGCTGTGAATATCTCCATCCCTGGAAATATTCAAAAGCTATGTGGACACAATCCCGGGAAACTTGCTCGAGCTGGCCCTGCTTGTGCAGGCAGAGCAGGATAAAGTGACTTCCAGAGATCTCTTCCAATCTCAACTATTACATGATATCTCCTTGCCGTAGCAGGAGAAATAAGCTCTGCCAGTAACCTACTTAGTGCTGCTTACTACTCCATCTGAGACTGCTACCGTTCTGGGGAGGATGGCTACTAAAACTATAATCTACGCCCTTCCTTAAGCATCATCCTATCATGCAAGAACTAAATACAGCGTAGGAAGAAAACTTTTTGCTAACCACAAAGTAGTACCCCAGGGTTCATGATCTGGCTTTAAAGCAGTGAAGAAATGTAAAGTAGAGTTTTCTCTCCTCTCCCTCTTCATTGACAGGACATGATGTAATTTGACACCACTGCTTATTTTTGATGCATTCAGAAAGGAGGAAAAAGAGGCATAGTTTAGATATGCCAAACCATTTCATAAATATAAAACTAAGATGTGGTGCAGACCACATACTATGCAGGAGTATAAATGGACACAAAACTTTTACACACTCCTAAATACCTTTTTTTATAAATTCCAGATCAATATTTTCTGAAATACTCAATCACAGCCTTCCCAAGTCTCTAAAAGGGGTCATAAAATGTTACTCAGCAGAGTCCTCAGCAGCTCTGCTCCTACAAGGCAGAGGTGTGTGAACAGGCTGTAATTACTGGCATCAAGTGTTCTCAGTAGTCAGGGACCTATTAGCTGTCATTAATTGGTGGCAACAGTTCAGGCAGTTGTACAAAGACGTGAGCTGAAAGGACATAACAGGTTCAAAAAGTTGAAGAATCACAGCATCAGAGCAATGGGCATACTCTGGTAAATTGCAAACATACCCCAAATTCTCCCAAACACACTACCACTTGTTACAGATCTGATTGCAGAGGAGGGATGTGTTACCGCCATTAAATGAGTGCTGTATGACATTGCCAGCCGCATTGCATCTCTGTGTTGCACTTGGGCCATTTTAAGGAGACCTCATGAACTAGTTAAGCAAATAGTGGCCCAACTGATATATTCTGTATATTTTGCATTCAATAAGCACTGGCACAGCTCTTGCAGAGCATCTGAAATAATGCAGCTCCTTAAAGAAACAAAATAAACCACAGAATAGTTTGAGTCAAGTCAGCCTTTCTAAGAGAAAGATGACAAGACAAGAAACTGCATGTTCTCTTGTTCACTGAGTTCTCTGTCTGTTTGCTTCCTAGCTGGCCCCAAGCTAGGGAGTCTCTTTACTGAAAGTGGAGTCCCATGTTCCATGTCACAGAGATGCATTCAAGCAGAACAGGCTCAGACAAGTATCTTGATGCTGAGCTTCCTAACGTTGTCACCTCTTAAACCACTGGCTTCTGTGGACGGGCATTGAACTTTAAGTCACTGAAGAATGTAGGATCCTTCAAGTTCCTGCATTGAAGAGTTGCAAGGACTTTACTACAGCTAATTGCTCTCCATTACACATCTTTAACATTACACAGTATTTCTTCCTCGCTGGTTTTACCAGTCTTTTTTTCCTAAGCAGAAAAAATACTCCGATCTGCCATTTAACTAATGAACTGACAGTCAATTCTCAATGCAGAGTTAAGATTAATTATAAAGTTATAGGTAATTCATTCTGTAATAACAACAGAATGTTGGTTGGAGTCCTAAAGGAGGAGAACTGCTATAAGTACACAGTATGTACCAGGCTGGTCAACATCTGAACTGTGTAACCTCTTAAACTGTCTTTCAGATTATCCTTAGGATCTGTCTTTATGCAGACCATGTGACTCAGCCTACCTCATGCTCTTTTTTGCCTGTTGCAGGTATTTTTTGGAGTGTTCTGGCTCTCAAGGATTCTTTTTTTTGCCTTGGTTGTGGGTTTGGGGTTTTTTCCCTCTTCTAAAACACAGTAACAGGCTTTGGCTTTTATGTGCCTGGTCATGAAGTCATAAGAGCTTTGCCATTTACTGCAGTTGCGAGAAGAGTTGAGGTACTTGAATGATCTCTTTGGAGGAAGGACTATATTAATCTAGGTCTTGCATAGCTATTTATATATTTATGAGGCTCTTTAATGAATTATTAGTAAAGTCTATTCAGATCTTACATGCTGTCATCATATTCCCCCTCTGTTTCACCAACAATGTCAGCTTAAAGGGTTTTTTTAGTAGAATTTCCCACAAGCATCTTCGTAGTTCCTTGTATGCCTGGAATGTGATTCCTGTGAAAGTATATGAAGTTTCTACAGTGCCTTCCTCTAACTCTTCCTTGTAACTTGCATCTGCTATGATTCTGTGTAAGGAGCTTGACAGTGCTGTCATTCCTGTTGCGTTTACTAAACCTGTCACTTCTACATTGTGCAAAAACCATATTTCATTATATAAACGTACAGTAGCTGAAGAACTGTGTGGTTTCAGTCTGAAAAGAGAGCCATTATATATGACTAAAATTGTGATCATTGATGATTTTAGTCATCAAATTAATAGTATGTCATAGTTTATTAAATTTATCATCAATGTGCTATTCACTATCTCGTAACAGTTTTAAAACTGTTATTAGTGTACTATGTTTATAAACACATATATTTTTAGGAGGCCCAAATGAGTTCTAACAGATGTATTTTTTCAGCTGTCACCAAAAACTTCATTGTTAATAATTTTGGAGTCAGCTCTTGGAACATCCTATGCAGCTGTGCATCTAAGAGCAATGGGAATGCTTCATTTCTAGTACTCTGCCTAGCATCTGCAACAAGTAATTCCCTGGGATGCAGGAAAAGAAGGAAATATAGTATAAGGAAATGGCTGTTCCACTTTCAAGTAGGTTCATACAAAAAAATGTATATAGTCCTGCCATCTTTGGGAAAGAGGCAGGTCATGTCCTCACCCTCATTAACAGTGGGGAAGCTACACGAGTTTAAATTGGCAAAATAAGCCAGATCATGAATGCCATTGTGGTTTTTTTATACAGCACAGTCTGAGGACAGCAAGACCACTTACTCGGGCTGATCAGTCACTGAAGGCTTAGCCCTAATAAAAATGATAGTCCTTTATTGATTAACCCATAGGTTATTGCTCAGGTAAACGGCTGTAAAATGCCTTTATTAACCCCTTGATTCAAGTAAAGGCCATGATTTGTCTTAGCCTTATGTCTCATTTGTGGACAGCAAAACATACCACAAACACCTGTGAATTTCTGAAACTCTCATTTTTATCTGACCTTTTCCTGAAACATTATCACACAAACATATTTTTCCAGACAGACCTTGGTTCTAAATGGATGAAAGGACCAGAGTGAGAACAGGATGTTTCATTTTGTTGCTTGTTTGAGATTTTATATATATAAACCCCCAATAAATAAAATTCCGAATGAAAAATTGATGCAGGGTTTCTTTTTTTACCTTTTTCTCCTTATCAGAAATGCACTGAGCCTTATCTTGCTGAACATATTCACTGATCTTGGCTATTCATTAAAAGTAATAGAACAGCTAAATAACTTTGGTACACAGCAGCTCCAGCATATTTTGTTTAGTTTCTTCAATAAATCATATTGTCAGAGGTTCCTTTATTTTACTATTGTGTCACTGTGAAAGAATGAGCTATATTTTGAAGATTTCCATCCCTGTTGCTTAAGCTCTGCTCTACTAAGTTTAATACCCTGACAATTCCAGCCATAATTTACTCCTAGGAATAGGTCATTAAGTACACATTGCTGCTTCAGAGTTCTTTGATCCATTGCCTTTTATAAAATATAAAACAGTCTAAATAGTCTCCATAGAAAGAATTTTCTTTTAGGTTGGTATTTAACTATGAATCATAATACATAATTCACCCACCCATCCAGAAAAATTTCTTGCACCACACGGACATGTTGCTTTCATTCTCAGAAAGCCATATGGTGCCTTATCATTTGCCACAGTGGACTGATTCAGAAATAATAAGGTTAATCATGTTACCATAGCTAAGTGAGCAGATATGTTTGTAAAGCAGGTAGTATCTTCTGTGTTACCTGGAGATAATACAATTGCTCTGTGGCAGTCCGCCAGGGATTGTCAGAGTCACCTATGGGAATCAGATGAGATTTGGTGTGTAAAACTATCAGGGTAGCTTGGTTGGGGATGCATGATAGTGTTAGAAGCTTCTCCCATGGGCAGATCAAAGCAGTTAATAACACATCAAGGAATGGTCATTCTGATGATACAGCTAATCTCTAAGGAGGAGAAAATTTCATCTTTTTTCCTCCAGAGAATTGTACTCAATTGCCATGAAGTAAGAACATTTATGAATGAAATAATCATGTTGCAATTACGGGATCACTTCTGTCGCTCTCCAAAACGTTAGCCCTCAGATCATCCCATTTGGGTATGTTGAATTAGTAAAGTATTTGCAGGACCCTCTACAGAGAAAGAATCTGTTTCTACACTGTTAATGGGTCAAGTTGCATTATTCTTATTGCATCGGTAATACCTCTGCCCATTTGAGACCTTTGAACAGGATTGTTTCAAATAATGGCCCTTAAACTGTCTTTAGGGCTAGAAAGATTTTAAGAGAGTATTTTTAGAAAGACCCGTGTTGTCTATAAATACATATATGCTAACTGTACAGGTCATTTTATCCTCCTAATGTATGGACAAATTCTGCTATCCATCATATAAATAGTCCATGAATCTTCACCCAACACTACTAGTTTATCCATTTTTCATGTTTATTTTTTTATGGATATTAATCATTTAAATCTATTTATAAAGGTAATGTATTTACATGTCTAGACATCTGAATATTCAAGCACCATTTCTCATTCCATGCAGAAAAAATTGATTAGCCGTACCTAGAGAAAATTTGTCAGAGAGTAACTGCCAATATTAACATCTGCCAGCCAATCTTCTTTATATTCAGCAGCAAAAATAAGTGATTTTGCCTCTTGGGAGAGCTTTTGAAGTTTCCTGTCTCAATTCATAATTCGTATCTCTCAGGGGTGCGAATATGAATAATCTTACAGTTCTCCATAACTTCATCTATCAAATGTGTAAACTGATGACAGGGTTCTAGTAACAAAATTCTGGGACAATGACTTCCCTTAGGCTGCTCTATTAAGAGAAAAAGAGTCAGTTTAAAAGACTTGTGGTCTGAAATGAACTCTTGGGGTAGAATTGACCCAAGGTATGCAGTGTGATGGAAAAGAAAAGATCAGTGCAAATACAGAAGCAGTTATTATGTCTCAGTGAAAACAATGTTAGATCTTGCAGCAGTATGCAGCCCAGGGTACATAAACTTCAAACAAGCCAACAAACAAACAGAATGTTAGAGCTGAGATATCAAAACCACAGAGACTTGGTGGATGCCATTTCCTATTAATTTTAATGGGCATCTAGCATCCGGACTCCTAAGATTGTTTGAAATTCAGCACAAAACATTAATAAATCCTTATATTCCCTCCTGTCCGCCTTATTCACGTCAGCAGTGGCTCTTAATGTGGAAACTAAAAGCAGAATTTAGCCAAAGGGAAGGTTGTCAGAGTGTACTAGAGGCATGGCGATGCCTTTTCAGGCCATGGGCAATTTGGGGTACTTTAGTAGGAGCCAACATTGCTTTACTTGTTCTCAGAATAGGAATTGAGTAAGAGGTGATCCCTTTTGCTAGAGCACTACCATAGTCCCTGTTATGCTGAGGAGCATCTAAGGCAGTTCTGAGGCAGGTCCTTATAAGCAAAGATCGGCAGTGTGGGAAGTCACAGAGACCTAAGGTAGATACGTTCAGTTTAGAGTACACATGCCTCTGTTCAAAGACATAGGAACCTAAGGGAGGAGATGGCTTGCAGTACATGTTGAAAAGCCAAATCAGAAATCTACCTGTCTGTGCCTGTCTGCTCTGAAAAGCCAGTGCCCCTGGAAACAAAGCTGTGCATCTTCCATACACCCTGTGTGGTGTGGGCCTTCCTCTGGCCTGGCAAGACACCCACCTTAGCTGAGTGAACAGAACACAAGAACATGTATGGCCACATCCAGGAAGGCTACAGTGCCTAGGACATCTATTGTTACAGCATATTTCTCCTTTTATAAGCCTGAATGAGTGCTGGACTATTCATTGGGGAATTTGAACTATAAACTAAAAGGCTATTTCAGAATTCAGACTGATGTCTCAAATAGCACTTTACAAAACTGTTGGAATGTTCTGGTGTTTAATGATGACCTATTTAAAGACTGCATCTGCAGTGCTTAAAGCAACTAGCCTTAAAATCTTTTATGAAAGGAATATTAGAATTGCTTCATTTCATGTATAAATTTTCTGCTGTACCATTCAATAGAAGAGCAAAAAGCTGGTGGCAAACTAGCAGTTATTGGTCACATATTATTTATTAAAAAATGTGGTGGGAGATAAATTTATGCTTCTTAGTTATTTTGGGTTGCCTGAAAAGAATTCTTCATCATACTTGAATTCAAATTATAATAGCTAATCAATGAATCACGAGTGATTGCATTTTTCTTGGCTGTAAAGTGTATTTGCTGCCACTGCAATACACACTAATAAGAAAGGTAGAAAACAAGTAAAATGACTGAACCCACTATAAAAGATAATTGCTTGTAGACTAGCCATCCCAATCTGAAACTGAACAAAACATATCCTCACAAATAGTTGTAAATTATCATAGCCTCATTGACCACAGTGCAGCCAGACTGATTTACAGCAGCATCTGTCCCTGTGTACTTACAGACTAAGCAACTATTTTATTCATAAGTGGGGTTTTGTCTCAGATAAAAGGCTATCTTTTCACTTGCTCTCCCCCTATTTTTTTTTAAAGAGGCTGTTGGCATATTATTTGAAAAGCCAACAACTGACTGAGCTGTGCTCAATATAATGTCATCATTTATACTTCAACTTGGAAACGTGCACCAAGATTGAAGTTATTTTATTCCCACAGGGGTAACACTCTATTTTAAGTACCCATTAACTAATCCTAAACAGCAGTGGAAAATCAGTGGAAATACATGTGACATCTACATGAATACCAAGTGGATTCATGAAGATTACTGCTGAATATGAAATTACTCCACTACAGAAGGGATACTTGAAAGAAAAAGTTGCCGAAATAAGGAGCTAGTCATAAAAAAAATGTCGTTCAGTAATAGTTCTTTTCTATTATATGGCTCTATTCATGTCAGTTAGTCTGCATTTCTATTATAAATTGCAGCTTCCAGGGGCTTAAAACCCACCTATTAAAACTTAGGCCATGACTTGCTAGTAACACGTGTCTAGGATTAAATTTTGTATTAATAAAAAATAAATAACAGCCACTTAGTAAAGTTGAGTAAATTGTTAACGATTCAGCTGCTGCTCAGCATTGTTAATATCTTGCTTTTTTAAAAAAATATAGAGATGTTTTTATGTGTACTTGTTACTGATTGGTCCCACTAAAACGGTTATGAAGAGAATTTTAGTAAACGTCTGACTGCTCACATGTAAGTCACTGCTTGACTTCCTCTTGATGTCAGTGGAAGAGGTTGATCTATAGAGTCTATCAACAGGAGAGGCAAAACCCCAACTATTTATTTAGCAATCAGCATCTAGGTGATTGTTAGCAGACCTCAATTTCTAATGGGGTGGGACTGCGTTGTTACTGAGATTTAGAGGCTTAATCTGTATGTAGGATTTTAGAAGTGCAGAGCTCTCCCAGGGCCCATTGAGGTTAAACTGTGCCAACAAAACCCAGTGGATATCAGCATAGGTGCCTAATTTTGTGTTCTAAGACTTGAATATATAGTCTCAGTTAATAGGAGTAGTTAGTGTTTTGCCTTGCTGGGTCTGGTGCTATTTGAATGTTCCTACAATACCTCATAAACTGTATGGAAGGTAGAGCTGTAACCCCCATTAGCACTATCAGCAATAAGCAGGAAGAGAGGAAAGAACAGATTTGCACATTAACTCCCTCGGACAGAGTTCACAGGACAATTAAATTCTGAATGCAGGGTCCAGAATACAATGCACAACATAAAGATGCAGATTTATAATTAGAGTGAAACCAGAGTTGCTGTAATCTAGGCATGTTCAGAATGATGAAACGTGTTTAAAATCTGCATTGTTATTATCTGCTAACCCAATTTACTACACGAGTTGATTTTCCAGTCAATTTCTCTGAGTTAAAATGACTAGGATGGAGTACATAAGACATTCACTCACATTTATTCCAATATGTATACAAAGACTAGCAATTCTGGTCTCTAAAGATGCAAAGATATCTCTCTCTCTCACACCTGTTCTGTTATATCCTGCATCCCACTATAGCCTGTCTGTGCAAACATTCTTCCAAAACAGTAGCTGATTTTTTGCTGTAATTTCCCCACTGTAGACACCCTGAGATGATCGTTCTTCAGAGACTAAGCAATGCTGAAGCTCATCAAATCATAGAAAAAGAGCTTTTTTGAAATTTAAATCATGCTGCTGTGATTTGGGGTAAAGACAGTCCTTTCAGCAGTGCCTGCACACTGTAGCAAAGGGAGGTCCTAATTCAAGCCCAGGAAACATGCTACCCCAATGTAATACTGATGACCTTGAAACGTACATTAAGAACTAAAGAGAAAAGAGATGATGTTCTTGCCCTTCTGAATATTTCTGCAAAACAGCATAGGGCAAAGTAAAATCTCCAGAAGGAAAAAAATAATGGATGAAGTGAATTGATACTAGGAAAAGATGTGACATTTTGACGTGTGGCAGCCAAATCACACACTGGGTTTGGATGTCTGGGTTTCTTAGCTAAACAGACCCTGTTTTGATTCTCAGAACCTTCCTGTAAAATTGCAGTTACTTCTTTCAAAATTTTGCATTGAAAATTGCAATTCTTTCAACATCATGGCTAGCTGCCACCTCCTTACACATTCTACATGACATTACAAACAAGAAAATATATCTCAGTAATTTTCTCTACCATTTAACCAGTTCTCGAAGAAGTTATAATGCACTGAAAGCACTTTGGAGGAATCCAACACTGTTTGCAGCTTCTTTTTATAGTCCCATCAGTACTAACTGGACAATTAAGATTTTTTGTTGTTGTTTATTGAGTACAATGATTTATTGATTGTGCTCTCTTCTTTATACCCTATGTGTATGCATTGCATGCAGTGCATTTCCAGTAATTAAATTAGCTGATTTCTGTCAGATCAATTGTTTTATTCAGTTGTGGAATAAAAGTCATTTTAGTGCCTTTACTCATTTGTTAATGAGGGGGGAGTACCTACCTATTTTACCTGACTATAACCTGCAGGAATCAAACCATAGCAGAACCAAAGTGTATAAAATTGCTTTGACTTTTATGAAAGAATTCAACTAAGAGAAGTACAATTGTCAGACTTTTTTTTGTATAGTTCACCTGATAGCACAGTCCCACAAATTCTGAGAGCTAAGGTATGTTACCTATTGAAGGACAAATGAAATTGAAACACACCCTGTGCAGAATAGAGCTCTTTTGGAAGCAGTCAAGCAAATATGATTAGGTGGGATGGAGCTGTCCCCTCAGGAAGATGGCTTGCATTACTGTTGTTACTCCCATACCTGCTGCTTCTCAATCTGACATGGTGCTTAGCTGGTGACTGCATCAGCATAGTCACGAATGTCTTACATTTCTGCTACCCTGTCCTTTAGATTCCCTTCTGTGCTGGCCGGACAGTTCAGTTTGTGGATTGATCACTGAAATGAACAAAGATACCTCACAATTAAATTAATATGAAAGTGAAAGTTATAACTGAGACCTCCAAATCTGAATGCTCATTTAACATGTAATGTCTATAATTTTGTTAAGAACTTAAACCTCCATTTCAGCTGTGTTTTGCATGGTTTATATGTCTGTATTCGATGTGGAACCAGCAGTTACTGGATGGGATGCTTCAGTCACTCATTATCATGAAAATGGCTTTTGTTCACTAATCTGAGTCAGAGTCTCTTAGCTTTGGCAGTATAGGTACATCCCTGCAGCAGGGCAGTGCATGCTTTACTACAGAAATAAGAAAGATTCATGTTTGTCCTTCTTCACTGATGATGGTGATATGAACTTCAGTAAAAATATATATTCCACACCTTGGATATGTATTTATTTACTGCACAAACTGCTATTCTCTTGCTGACCTCAGTTAAAGCTAGATCTACTGAATATTGCCAGGAATCTACACTATGATCTTAGTGTTGCTATAACCTTTGCAACACTGGGACAAGATTAAGCCCCAGGAAGCAGAGTATCACATTACACACAGAACACTGAATCCAGCTTTTGAAAATCCAGATCCTCCTCAATAAAATTCAGAGCATACTGTGGCTTTCTTTTGGCTATTGTGTACCACTCCTGTGTGTGGAAAAAAAGCAAATTTATTTTCATCCTTTGTTTTTTAACTGGTAAACATTTTAATAGGTATCACTGGGAAAAAGTATTTAGCTAGCATTCCAAGCAGCCTTTAGGAAAGCAATATGTAAGCTTTACATCTTTCTTCAACTTTTCATGTAGACATTCTCAACTCATCTATTAATGAACTCTCTTTACTTTTTCTTCAACATTTACCTTTAAATCCTGTGGTGTTTTTTTTTCTGTTGGAGTGGGTTTTGTTTGGTTTTGGTTTGCTTTCTTTGGGGGTTTTGAGGGGGTTTTGATTGATTGGGTTTTTTGGTTGGTTGGGGTTTGCAGGTTTTTTGGTTGGTTGGTTTGGGCTTTTGGGGTGGGTGTTTTTTGGTTTTGGGTTGTTTTTTTTTCTCCTCAAAGACTACATTTAATGTCTTCTACATGGTCTATTCCTAACGTGGATTGCATCATTACTCACCTTCCAATGCAGTAGTACCCATAAGCATATAACCTTGGGGGTCCACTTTCTGCAATGTCTCTTCACTGAATACAGTACCAATGTTATTGAAGTGGCATGTAGATTTCTATGGCACAGACTCAAGTTACCTGTATTTCTCTTCTTAACTCTAACTAATTTACATGGTTAGAAACAAAAAAAATTGTCTAGCCCTAGCCATGATCTGATCTTGAATCTTAATACACAGGAATGAGTAAGTAATGCAATTTAGTGATCAAAGTCAACATTTGCTATGTTGTCAATGTTATGTATATGTAAAAATAATTTTTAAAAAAGAAAAATGGCATTCAAAAAGAGGATAAAAATGCCTCTTGTAGAAAGCTGAATCGCTGAAACAAATCTGAAGACTTTGGTAATTCAGGTTATGTTATAGCCCATTAACTTGTTAGGCCACAAGGTTAGAATGTCATGAGTAGAATTTTCAAAGTGAGAGAGTATAGTAAAAAAGACTGGACAGGTAATTTATTTGTAGTCCTAGCTTTTTCTGGTATGAACTGTAATGCCATTATATAGAGTAGTGTTCTTTCTGACTGCTTGTTTTCTATGTATATATAATGAAACTAAAAAGTAAAGCTTTTGTTAACACTAATGCTAAGAAATGAATAAAGAAAAGCATTGGTCATGAACAGCAATAGCAGGGTTTAGTGATGAGACAGAACTGAAGCACGCTACATACTGCTGAGTGCCATCTACTGGCCTTTCTTTCATGAAGTACTACATGCATTCATATGCAGTGAAATCTTACAGTCCAACAGTCTAACCCATAATCTGTATCATTAAACTTTATAGGTTTCCCACCATTATTTTGATTGTAGCCTTATTTTCCCAGACTGTACCTTAAAGTATGCAGGTTTCAGCTACTTAAGGTTGCTTTTTACTTAGTTCATCACCCAGATAATAGTGGTCAAAAAAATAAATACTGTGAATCAAAACTGAAAATGAATCATCATTATCAGGGTTCTATCATTCCTTTGGAATGTTTCAACGTGTATGAGCAAGCTTGTAACTTGATCTCTATCTTCATCGTCGCTCTGTATTAATAAGAGACTAAATAGTCAAGAATTCAAAGTCCATGGCTGGAAAAAGCAGTTCTTGGAGGCAATTTTCATTTGCAGAAGTGTAATAATTTCCTCAGTACACAATAATTTTCCTTCATGTACACAGCACTTGATGTTCGCTATGTCACTGGGAAACAACATGTGGTAATACATCTTTTTCTGGCCAGGTTGGATCAATTCCAGTATCATTTTTCCTGCAGTGATGAAATCTGCCTCAAAAATTGTCCTCAAAATGCATTTCCTAGTGGAAGTGTGGAATGTTGTGTATGCAGGGGGTGCGTGCGTGCTCTGATAAAGAGACTGAAATAAAGAACTGAAGGCTCAGCCATGCATTAGTATCATGATTGCTTCTTCTGGTGAAGGTATTTAATGTTTAACTTGATATGTATCAACCTGTATTCCTCAAACTAAGCTTGGATACAGCTTATATGTTATAAGGGAAGACTGTCACAATGCCCTTTCAGTTGTCAGTGGGCTTGACAACCTGAGAGTGGGCAATGTTAAGTAGCATTCATTTTAGTTTTTTCCATTAGTCTTGGTGAGACCCATGTGTGAAACTTATTTGCTAGCTTTTTTGTTGCTTTATTCTAGTCTAATGATTTTATAAATATCTGTCTATGACAAACAAAAGGTATTAATAAATGTCTTTCTCAATGAAAAATAACAAAAATAATTTAAAAGAGAATGGGCAAAATACCAGGTTCTGGCCAACTATGATTAATATCTTCCTCATAATAAGTTCAATGTTCATACTCCTACAGGCATTTTTTTCCTGATATGTCTTGATCTAACATTTGCCATTGAAATGAATTTGCCACAGCCATATTGATGGTTCATAGTTACTCTGTGATCAGGTAATACAGCCAGGTACCAAAAATCCTTGTTATTCAACCCTAAGTGAATGGTTGTGCTGTTACATTTCATCCTATTTCCATTACTCCAGTTCTGAATGGCATCCACATTGTCCTGTAGGATACTCCACTTTTCCTTTACATTGATGATATCTCCCAATCAGGTTTCAACACCAAATATCACAAGCATTGTCCCAAGATTTTGTGTCGACTTAGTAATTAAAATGTAAAATAAAATGATCCCTAACACTAATCCATAAAAGAATTCCTCCAGCAATGTTATTCCCTAACTAGGCATTTAACGTGAGCAGATGGGTAACTCTGCTGGAACCAGAGGAATAAATTTTTCTTATGGGTAGTTTTTATTTTGTTCTAGGCAAGGTAAATGAACAGCGTTGTGAGAAGAGAGAGCTAAAATCGATGGTAACTACTTAGATGCTTAAAGTTAAGTGTGTGCTCAGATTTTTAGCTATAAATATCACAGGTAAAATTTCCCTGTTAAACTTTTTGCCTTGAGTGGAATCTTGTTGCCTGAGCATCCTGTTACCAGCGCAACTTTTCCTGGCACTGGTACAGTGGCAAAGATCAGCTACTGCTTTCAGAACAGACAAAATGACATAAATGTGGGCATTAGGTTTGATTTTTTTAAACACTCATACCAATATTATCTACTTCTATTTTCCTTATTTCATAAAACTATGGACATTTGTTTCCACATCTGGAATTAGTAGGGAACAGCGAACAGGATTCCTTAGTAACATCCAATTAATAGCTTTTGCTAATTATTCAATAATGAACATTTTTATCTGAAATTATCTGCAGGGAGAGGCAATGTAATGGTATCAGTGTGATGTCCACACTGACAGTAGATGCAAAATTGTAACAAATGTAGCTTGTGATGGTGGAAGACTTGAAGGAAAATTTGCAGAAAGCTTCTTTTGATTGAGCCTTTGATCCTCAGCTATGCTCAGATCATAGGTCCGACATGCCTGACACTTCCTAGGTTTAACTACCCCTGAAAAGATAAAGCAAGCTCAAAGTGTACAAGATAGGTTATTCCCATCTGAACAGAGTTTAGGTAATATATTCCTACCTTTTGCAGCTGAATGTCCTCAGAAATACACACTCCAGTGACTTGTCAATTAGATGCTCGGTTAGAATTTTACTTTTCACAGTTTCATCTGCTGCTATGGAAAAAGAATTAATGAAATTATACCTAACTGTATGTCTAGCTCCGTTGGGTTTTGTTCAGTACTTCTGTAATAAAAATAGCAAGTACTAAAAATTGTCAATCTTAGACAATTACTGCACCATTGAGAACAAAAAACCCCATACACAAACAAATAGCAAAGGATCATAAAGGATCTCTTAAAAAACAATGCAGATTATAATATACCATATACAAGATTTTAATGTTCAATACAATTAAGTCTTCTGCTGTGCTGTAAATTTTACTGAACGTGATGGTGAAAATAATACAAAAACTAGTCAAGTATTCCCAGCAGACTTTGAATGCTTTTTCTGGGTGTAGCTGCATAAATTAGAATGAATTTTGCTTCATTACAGACAGTAAAAAGGAAGGATTAATGTGGAAATCATTTTCAGTAGGAGTTTCAAGAATATAGGAAACAGACGATCTGAAGGACCTCTTGGCTTTGGATGTTAGTAGGGAAAACTATGGTCTTTCTTTTCAGGATCTCTGACACAATTTTTATGTTATTTACAATAGTTTTCTTCTGTTTGATCAGTGATCAGTGATCTGTTTGATCAGACAGTGATCATCTCTGTTTTGCAATGCCGGAGATACCTGTTGGCACTGTTATCCTACTTGGTGTAAATTGTGTAAACCTTTACTCATGGACAGTTTCATCAGAATGGCCTTTCAGTCTGGAAACGTATGTTTCCTCTCCTTAGGGTTAATCCTGCTTCACACCATATAATGAGGAAAAGATCTGTAAAACAGAAAAGGTCCCTTAGATAAACTGTTGAGAATTGATTGTCTTTGAAGTTAGTGCCATGTGTGATCTGGACTGGTCGTTACACCAGATGTCCTTAACTGGCCACATAACAGTTCAGCAAATATCTGAGCATTTTGCCTGAGTACACTGGGGTTCATACACATTTCTGAGCCCAAGCCATGAGTTATATTCACATGCAATATAATTCATTTTGATGCATGAGCATGTGTTATCTCAATCTAATGTCAGGTATTTAGAAAAACCAAGCATTCATCAGTAGTATTATCCCTTTCTCCTGAATCAAAAGCATTATCTACATTGCTCAGTTTTCTATCTGCACATTTTCCCCTTAAATTGTAAGAAACATTCTTTCACTATGCTACTGGGAAATTTACAATCACATGGTCTCTTACAGTCCACTTTGATCAATATTTAATGTTTGTCAGCTTATCGGGTCTGAGATGTTCTTCCCTACAGGCTGGTACCAGGCAGCAATAACCAGAGGCCATTTTTTATGCTGCTAAGTAAAAAATATAGATATTCTCCCATGTCATCATTACAGAGCGATCAATTATGATGAAAACAGAAAATAAAAGGAATGCTTTCCCACTGTACATTCTGCAGTGCAACAGAATTTAGGATTTATCCAAATTGGTCAAAATTTTCACAGTTAAAACAGAAAATCTACTTCATATCTACCTAACCTAAATAAAATTAAATCCTTCCATAAGAAGTTCGTTATTGTGAGGGTGGTGAGGAACTGGAACAGGCTGCCAAAAGAAGTGGCAAACTCTCCATCCCTAGCAGTGTTCAAGGCCAGGTTGGACAGAGCCTTGGGTGACAGGGTTGAGGGTGAGACATTCCCACCCATGGCAGGGGGCTGGAACTGGATGATCTTAAGGTCCTTTCCAACATAAACCAGTTTGTGATACTATGATTATTAATTTTCTCTTCAGTCTTCTAGAGTTCATTGCTTCTTCTCTTTTCATTCATTCATTAAATACAAAAACCAGCAAATACCTCATTTTATGACAGCTTACTGAGAGCTCTCAGGTGTATCACACTCTGCTCTTAGCAGGGCTTACAGCATTGGCCCACAACAGAATAACAGAGCTATTCCTGGAAGTAAACCAAATTCTCACTGAGGTCTGCAGTGTTGGCTACGAACTGAAATTAATGCTAGCCTGTTTCCTGTATTCTTAGCTTATTACATCATGCCTTCCATGGATGTTTTGAAAGTTAAATTAAAGGTCAGTTGAAAAACCAGCTGCAAGTGTGCCTCTAAATCTGAAGGGTTCGGTAGATTCCTGTAAGAGCTTGTCTAATATTATTCAGCATTTTAAGCACAGTTGCTGAGGTTAATTAGATTTCTGACCCCTAAAAATTTTAAGTGTCTCTGATGACTTACTCTCCAACAGATAATTTTGTGTGAGAAACAGAAAAAGAATAACAAATAGACTATGAACAAACAAACTCTTCATATTCATTCATATGATGACAGAGAATATGTTTCTGACATTTCATTAGATACCCAAATGTCCATAAGATCCATAATAAACCACTTTGCAAGGCACTGAAATGTCAGAGAAAAACACATTTTACATGAAATGTTTTTCTACCACTGAAGCTGTGAAGAAGTTACAGTATTATTTTAAAAGACACAGAAACAACAAGCCGGTATTTTATCTTGAAAGTCCTTTTTCAAAGGCTTCTGAACAGCTAGTTGTTTGTGTTATGATGAGTGGAATCGTTTTAATTTATCACACAGGAATTTGAAATATTAGTTTTACAGATATGCCAGGCTGTTCTAATATAATTCAAGTCCTGAGACTTACGCTATTTGATGCATAACAAAACTGGAAACACTGGAAACATTAAATTGATTCTCTTCCTGAAGTTCACCTGGCACATTTCCCTGGGATCTGAACACTTTTTACCTGTATTTAAATGCAGCAGAAAACCTGTTCTAACCTATTCCCCACATGTACACTACTTCTTCCTTTTTTGTCAAACTGTTGACAATATCCTCTGACCTGCTCAAGGGATGTGCTATGTACTTTACCCTTGTAAATCCACCCTGTGGCTGTGATCTGGTTAATGTAACTGCAGTGAAATGTAATGGTTTCCTATCCTGTTTCACATTTCGGGAAACAGGGGAAAATTGCAACTCCTGTCAGTCATTGATAGGTTCATCCAGTAGCCCATTGTTAGAAAGCTACTTGCCAAGACAAGTTTTGCCAGATTTGCTTTGACTTGTGTCTCTGTTTTTTAAAGATAAGTAAAATCCATAGTATTTGAAAAACTGAAATTATGGTCAGAATGAGATTCTGTGCTAGTCTTCTTTTATGGTGGCACAGCATTGCTTTTGAAATGCTGGGAGGTTTTCCACTTGCATCAGGAAGACCATTGTATATTATGGTCATAAGTTAAATGAAAGATCTGCAAAGTGGCTTGAACAGCAGGTATAGAAGAAAATGTATGTGTGTCATCATTTTCAGACTGAAATTCAAGGGAAGAGGCCATGAAGAAATTCATACAGGCATTGTATGGAAGAAGTCTCAGGCTGTAGGTTTGCTTCTCTGGAGTAAGTGCTTCTGTGCAAGCATGTATTTTTGCACTGTATTTCTTTACATGAGGTATTAAACATAGAATTTAACTACTCAAAAAGGATGTATGTTCCACTTGACTCCAGTAAACATAACCAGAAGTTCCTGTCAGTTTAGAAGTCATATTCTGGCCACTTGTTTGGGGACAGTGGCAACTTCAGGTGACCTATTGGTAAATCCCTCCAAAATACTATCTCCTTTAAGCTAGCAGATACAGAATGACAGCACTGCATGGAGTTATATCATTTCCAGTGGCATCATCCCGCCTGACCTGTCATAACGTCCTGCATATTGGCAGAATGCAATTCCTTCATCCCTTTGTGTTACCTGCAGGGGTGGTTAGATGCTGCTTCTTTCTATGGGCAGCTATTGTAAATGTCATTGCATTTGCACACTGTGTCAAAGCAAATACAGCTGTTTTCACATGTCAGTCAGCACCGTGTTTCTGCTGTTACCTGTAGTGTAAATGGATACTTAATTAAATTGCCTTCATGGAGCTTTGTAAAAGATCTATTAAACAAAGAATCACTGGTATAAACAAAGGAACCAGGGTCACAGTTCCAGCTCTTTGACCTCTTTAGTGGATTTAATGTTTTTACCAGGAGAGCTTCTTTACATTTTTCTTAATGTGCCACCAATATTTTAAAAGTGTTGTGTTGGTTTGGGTTTTTTTTGTTTTTCAAAAAAAGCAGGGTAAGAGTTGGCACTGGTTATTGTTAGTCTGTTCAGAATACAGGAGGAAGGTTAATTAGCTTTTCTGACCTGAAGAGTCTAGTAAGGTATCCCTGGTGACTCACTAATTGCTGCTCAATGCATAATAGTGTCTGTGAAGCAAAGTGCATGAAGCTAGACACTGATAATAATGTTACTTTGATTTAAAATTCTATACCTGCAAGGACATAATGCTGTTTCAGTACAGCATGCACTCCACTGATAGATCTAGATATTCCCCAACTATTCATTTATTTTATTGGCAATGCTGGTCACTAATCTTAATTTGAATTTCTACCAAGAATAACTGTTTCTCAAATTGTAGGCAAAATGTTATTTAGGGTATCATGAAATCATATTCTGAAAGTATTTTCTCATGCATAATAACCATGTTTTCCATTAAGACTGGTACATGTACTAGAGCTGACTTAACTATGATGATATGTCACACAAAGAAAATACATTTTTAATAAATAAAAATAAAGATTTAGTGCCTGCTAGGAAAAATGTCTTTAAACCATGAAAGACACAGAAACTGTGTCAGCTGTATAATGCTGTGAGACAACGTAGAGTAAGGAAGTTTAGGAAACATGAAATCAAGCTCACTCTCCAATGAGAGCTGTTCAGTGTATGTATCCTTCCTTTTGGTTCAATGTATGTATCCTTCCTTTTGGTATCTATCAATTGACACATAATGATGAGGATTTTAATAGGCAGCATTCATCTGTACTATTAGTTCAGTTAATCTGTAGTTGTCAGGTCTGTGTTTTAAAAATCCACCAGGGAACAAAATACAAATTTCCTCTTCTTAGAAGGTCCTGTCATGTACTTTTCTTGAAAGCCTTTTGTTTAGAACTATATCGTTTGTTCAGTAACTATAAACACGTCTTTTACTTAAGATTCATCGCTGGTGTTAGTGATGCAGCTTTCTTTAAATAGGTATTCTACAGATAGTCATTGGATCAGTTAGAAAACATTCTTCAGCAATCTGTCCTTCCATAATAGATTCCCACATGAACTTCCGAGTCTCATTTGCAGTAAGCATATTACTTCCAGTTTCCTGGTCAGGGTTGGAAGAGCAAGTGTGTCATCCACAGTTTTGACTACCTACAATTTGCTAAATCAACAAGCAGCATTCATTCAGTGATAAACTATGGGCTTAATCAGTAAATTTCTAATGTATAATCCTGAAGTTCTGGATTAACAACAGAAGAAATAGTTTATATTTTCCCTCTCAGCATCTTAAAGCATAGTTTTAAGGTTTTTTTTTTTTTATAGTTATGCTGATCCATCTGTCAGTTTATCCACCACCTTCCTTCCTTTCATCTATTCTGCTATTCTGAACCAGGTGATAAAATTGAGCCAGACCTCTACATTAGGAGAATGCTGACCCAACAAGAAAACCTCATGTACCTTTGGCAACATCTCTCTATATAGGCAGCTAGCAGTACTGACATAGCCTGGAGGTGAAGCTGTAGAAAGCAGAAGTTCAGACACTTCTTCTATTAAGGCTGGCATATTGTTTATTACTGTTCTATTTCTGAGCTATAAATGAAAATAAATAGCTTGGATGATACATCTGCCCTGTCTACTGTTTCTCTGTTAGGACAGCTTGCCAGTATTTCAGGCAGAAAGAGGACTGTGGATTATTAGTTTCCATCTCAGTCACAAAACAAAATACCAGTTCTGGAAAGGTTTCTGCTTCCTCTGGGCAGACTGTGGACCTCCTACTGCATGGATATACAAGGACATCAAATTCCTATTACTCCTGTTCTACAAGGAACATCATTCAGTGCTCTATTGAAGGAAGGGGATACCTAAGTAGTATTGGTAGAAAAGGGGAAGAAATGGCTGGTCAGATATCCTTTCTTTTCTGTTCCCCTGCTAAAGGCAATGGTGCAAATGCCATAATCCAGCATCCTACATCTTTATACCTTGGTTCCAGACACAGTCCCTCATGCTGTCTGTCAGCTGTGGGCAGCAACAGGAGCAACACAGGTTTTCTGTTGTGTTTGGCAGACTTAACCTACGCTCCTGGGAACACTAATGACTTCACCTGAGCAATCTGCAGGATAATATCTACTAAATGAGCATTATGGAAACCATATCTTTGTCCTACAGTCTTCCTTTCCCTGTCATTCTATTTCAGCTCAGATATCCAGTAGCTTGACAGATAAGACATTGCCAAATCACAAAAGACCTTACATGTATCTTGAATTTCCTGACTTACATTATTAAGTTACAATCTGATGCACAGAATCACACAATAGATGTGTTACAATGTAACCTGACATAATAAATTACTCCCATGATAAAAAACAGAAGACATGCAAAAAGTGACTATTCTTCTTATCAGTCAAGGAGTTCTCAAAGCAAACAGGAGATCAAGTCAGATGAATTTAGCATGTATTTAATTTAACAAAAATTAAAGCAGATGTATACTAATGCATGGGATATTATATTTAGGCTTTTTCTGAAAAGCATTCTATCTGTAACATAACCCTTTATTTATATTACCTTACTGCTCATTGAATTAGAATTATTTTCATTACCTAAAATGAAACCCTGAGTTCTTGTTCAGGTCCAAATTTTTATTCATCCCTTAAATATTGTGCATGATTTAGTCAAAGCATGACTCTCCTGCCCCTCTGTGCAGGAGCTTTATGGCACTTGCATAAAGTCTCCTGTATTGGTGTTTCAGACTAGGAAACTAGTAGCCTAGCTCACTGTTCATTTTTCTGATTACTGGGATAGTGAAGATTTGCTCAGTTTCCAGGCCCCTGTGCAATACAGTTGTAAATCTGTGCCAACTCCAGCAAGATTATTTATTGCCATATTGGAGCTTTGCTTCATGCACACTTTTTTAGTTTCCTTTGCAGACACCAAGGCTACATGCAGTTACAACATGGCTAGAATGAGCTAATGATCCCAGCCAGATTTCCCTTAGATCCTGAGCTTTACTTTAAATTAATATATATGTTCTCTTTTGTCTGCATTCCGTTCATTTGCTTTATGATTATTCTGGTTTTATTATCCTATTTTTAAGCCTTTCTTAGCGACAAGAACTAGGAATACCATTTAACAGAAGCTTAGATTTTCATTGAATCGATGGTTTTGCTTTAAAAATCAAACTGCTTTCAGTAAAATTACATTATTTGGTACCAATGTGAGACAGTTTCTCTTTTGAACTTTCACTGTTACTAAAACTTATTTGCTCTTCTTATTGTCATACCCTTCCTTCAGCATTTTGTAGTGCAGTTGTAAAAGCATGCACAGTGAGGTATGTTAGATGTTTCAGAAGGTGTAGCTGCTCAGTTCTGTGAAACTTGGGGACAGTTATGTTATCTGTCAGTACTTTGAGATTTATACTTTCAGAGGCACTGTTTAGATACTCAAGATTTACACGGATTTTATAAACTAGCAACAGGCAAAAACCAGTTTCCAAGCCCAAACGTGGGAAGTTTAGTGTGGTTTATGTATCATCTTGTGATATGCAGGGACACAACAACAAGAAGCCTGAAAAGGAAGAAAAACATCTTAAAGATACAGTACTCTGGACAGGAACTTAAACAGTCCCAGTTGTCTATAGAATTTGGGATACACATGCTTTATCTCTACACTGTATTTCACTAAAGTTTACACCATTCACTAACCACAACAACTGAATCAAGACTCAAACCATCAGAATAAAAAGCAGATGCTTTTTGTGAGATTTATTCTTGTATGCTTTTCAGGTGAGAAGCATTCTGCTAGTGAGCCTTTACTGCTGCCAATTTGCCTGCTGCCATTATGGAAATGCATAGTAAAAGGGTACCTCTTGAAGAACAAAATAGTATTGTCCTGAGACAGTAAGCACTCTCCAAGCTCAAAGGACTTATTCACCAGTCCTGCTATACAAAACTGATGCTTTGATTCCTTGAGATGGAAAAGGAAAAAGAAAAGGATTGAAGAGTGAGGAAGAAATGCTCTGCACAGAGGCAAACAATGTTCCAGTACAGCTGAGGCTCATGTCACTTCTGCATCACCTGCATCAATATGTGGCACAGCAGAGATAGCAGAAATAAAAGGTCAGATGGAGAAAGAAGAGGGGAAGCTTGTCTTTCTTAATCCTTTTCTATATTGTGGCTTTGAGACAAACATCATGTCTTTTCTCCCAGTCCTGTTCTAAATGTCCTTATGTGTGTACCTGATTCTTGGAGCCAGTGTCTCTTGAGTGGAGAGAGTCTGATTCTACACACCTGAAACAATTGAAGCCTTTGCTTTGAGCTTTAATATAATTGGAATCAAGCTCTAAACTCGACGGACCTAAGCAGAAACAGATCAAAGTTTCCTCCTCTCTGATAAGCAGCCTATGCCTTAGAGGTAAGATATGGATTTGCCTGTATTTCAGGCCAGATTTACAGAGCTAGCCTAGACCTACATGATCGCTGGCCTTACTCCAGCAAGACAGTTTCATCAGAGCAGGTAACTTCTAGCTGGCATACTGTCCCTAACCCAGACATGTGATGAGTTCAGGCAGCACTGGCAGACAAGCTGCATGAGAAGGTGTGACAAGAGAAGGACTAACATTGTAAGTGTTAATTCATTCTTTACTCTAGAGTGTAAGAAAAGGAGGGAGGTAAGAATTGTGGGCAGGATACTCTGGGGAGCTGGGGTCTTACCTAGGGGAAACTGCTAATTTTTATCTGTAGTTTATCTGAAACTTCTTTTCTTCTCAATACAGCATGCCTTGTTCTCAATCAGCAGAGCCAGAGCTTTCAGCAGTGTTACTTGTCAAGGGCACCTGGGGGAGGTGATTTGGTTTTCTCAGGTTTCCTGGGTGGGGGCTCATGCCAGAGTTCTTTAATTTTTCCAGCTGGAGCCTCCAGGTAATTGAACCTGACAACACCTGCAAGAAGGGTTTCACCAAGTATCTCATTCATTGTGTAGAGGCATTTTTATGTCATCCCTCCTCACAATGTCTGAGTAATGAGGATGCACATCTTCTTTGGGGTTACTTTTTTTGTCTCCTATCTTCTCAAAACACTACCATAATCCTGAGGTAAAAACACAGCAGAGGCAAAAGATATGCACTAAAATGGGGTTCTTATCTGCAGGTTTATTATCCCATGCAATATTCTTGCAGAAAATTACTTTCTCAAATGTACTAAGCTGCTTTTTAGCTCTCCAGGGCTCTGTTCACAATTTTCTGTAAGTGATTTTTGTTTAATTTGTAGCAATATAGGAAGAGATATCTCTCACCCTGACTACCATCAACTTAATTGTAGCTATAGGAAATGTAAAGGCTATCTGACTGGTTTTATTACTGAGAGAAAAATAATGGGGTATTGTTTGGTTTTCCATTTTTTGTAAGGCACAGTAACTAAACTGGTTTCTAAGTTCATGTGATTTTGTCCCACATAAATGCTTCATTTAATAGGAATTAATGTTTAGCTAGAGGAAGACTATTTTGCCTGTAGTCCTTTTTCCTAATTGCTAACTTGCCACCTGGAACTCAGTCATTAGAAACCATTAGCATGAAGCCGTTTACAGGTACATGTATATGAAAGTTGCCTTTTGCTGCTTCTGTAAGAAAAACTGTATAGACAGAAGTTGCTCTAGCAGTTAACAGGAGCAGGCTAGCTGACCCATCAGTGTGTTCATTTTGTGCACATTTGCACACTCCAGCAAAGCAAAGAAACTAGAACAGGAATATGAACTGGGTTCTGCTGGTTCTGTTGCAACTCAAATGGGATTTTATATCAGATGGAAGCACAGCCTAGATTTCTGTAGAGGAGTATGCTTTATACTCTGCTGGCACACCTCTGCCAGGTAGGAGCTTCACAGCAGAAAGATGAAGCAGAGGGGGAGCTCACGCTTCCACAGCCTTCAGAAGCAGGCTGGGGGTCAGGTCTAAAATGTTAGGGCAGCAGTTGTGTCCAAGGAACAAAAGGGTGGGGAGGTTGAAATACAATGTGTGGGTTACGAGGAGATGTGGATCAGCAGAACCTGCTAGTTTCCATGGGGCATACTCTGCCTTTGTGTTTCTGATGTAGAGGGCTCCCATTTTGCTGTGGAGAAATGCATTTTTCACCCTTATCAACTGCATCCTAGGTCTCTGTTTTCAGAAAGGAAAAAAGTGTGTATGCTCCCCTATGGCCAGAGAGGAGCAAGAATGACCAAAAATGTACAGGAAAGATTGAAAGGTTTTTGGAATTATTTAGTCTGAAAAGTGATGGGTTTAGCCTTTACATGTTGCAAAAAGGAGAGAAACGGCTTTTCACAGGCATGATGGAAATGGCAAGAAATAATGGGCTTAAATTGTAGCAAGGAGCAGACATTCAGAAAAACTTCAATGGTAAGGATAGATGAGCAATGGCCTCAGTAGGGAGGTTACAAATTCTGTCACTGGATTTTTTTTTTTCTAAAGCATACTGTACTGATGTCTCTTGGAAATGCTGTATGTACTTCCTCTAATGTATAAGAAAGGACAATGTCTGTTAATGCTTTTTGCAGTTACTTCACGTTCCATCTTGTCATTTTTCTGCACTTTTATAGATGGGGAAGTAGGTATAGAGAAACTAGTTCTATCAAGCTAGGCTCCCTCCTTAAGAAATCTCCTGTATAAGACCTGTTCTGAACAGATGTACTTTCCAGATGTGAGCTTGAGTAAGGAATACCCTAAAAGAAAACCTGCTCAAGCAAAACCTACTCTGCCTGCTGAGAGTCTCCATTTCTTCTTTTAGGGCTTTTATTTTAGCAATATGTGTAGGATCTCTCAGCTTCGTGAAAATGTGTACTGTGAATTTTAGTGTTACAGAATGGGTCTGAGAAGGAAAGGGAAGATGCCTCACCTTTGCCATCTGTCTTATGTCTGTAGTATTTTTAGGTAGCATCTAGCAACTTGTTTTAACCTCATCTACTGTATAGGAAGTTGCTTCTCCCCCCGCCTCCCTTATTGCATCTTCAAGGGTAGATTCTCTGCCACATACAGAGAAGTACAACCTTCCTAGGTTTCAGAAATTCTGTGCAGTATTTCAAACTAACATGCTTTCACACAAAGATATTGGCACGTTGCTTATTGCATCAACCCCCCAAAAGTACGTACTGATACTTTTTGGGTGGATTTTATAACAAACCTTGCTTGCAGCTTTGAAAACATTCCCCTACATCCAATGAAAAGCTAAAAATATCTATGAATAAGTTAACACCTGAAAATGTAGGTTTCTGTGCATGGCTTGCATAAACTGTGAAAGGAAATTTTTCATGATACTTGAATTTCATGCATAATCTCCCTAAGAAAAGGTTCCATCCCAGTGGCAACAAGTTTTAGGCTAAAATAAACATTTTTCTCTGCAAATTGCATGCAAAAACTCTAATTTGAAATTACTAGACTGCAGTTCTCCCCCTCCCCCCCCCCCCCCATTAGTCCCTCAATTCTCAAGTAGACCACTGCCAGAAGATTTTCCAGCAAACAAGTGGTGGTTTTCCTTTGTACTTTCAGTGTGATTCCTGACTCAGTCTAATAGTGGTTGACATAACAAATGATGGTTTTTTTTTCCCCTAGGTTTCTTAGTTAATCTCTGACTGAGGTAAAAAAAATGAGCAAAATGATAGCACTTTAAAAAATGATTTAAAAAAAAAATCATTAAAAAAGACACCAAACACACAAATTCAACCCCCAAACCCCAGGATTTAGTCCACTGTAAGAAAATGGGTGATTTTATTAATGCTTGTGGAATCATTTTACCAAAATGTAACATAAACTGAGCCATGTTTAGATATTCTCTGCTTTTCCTCCATGGTAATTCATCATAATGTATTAATATATATCACCTTTTCATACTATTAAGACTCCATACTGTGACTAATCTTATTCACTTTTACACTCCCTGAAGGAGCCATTACATTATACTCTGTGAAAGAGCCTTTTATAAATGTCTCTACAGGGCAGATTGACACAATATACCCTAATGGTATATTGGAAGGTGTCGTAGTGGTCCTGGGGGTGATCTATTTAATAGCTTATTTATGCTATACACTGAGCTCACAAAATGATTTGTGCCAAGAATGTGTGAAGTGGCATTCCAAGGGTACATCAGAGCAAACTGAGCCATGATGTCCTTTGATGCAGTAAAACATCTATTTGGAAAATTCAGAGAAGTAGCTGGCCTGACAATTGACAGAAATGTGCTTGCAGAGAAGAGGTGGAAAGGGAAACTTCTGCATTCTTCATTTAGCTTGGACAATAATGATGAGAGCTATAAAACAGCATATGCTTCTCTCAATCCCCTGAGATTTGGTGTTAACAGCCCACCCGAGTATCTTTCTTAACTCTCTGCATAAGAACAGCCTAAGTGGAGAGTGTGCTGAAAGAGCCATTTGGTTGGAATATCTCCCTCCTATAAACCTTCTGTGGCTTTCTACAACTGAGCACATTTTAGCATAGTTATGAGACTGCTTTAATTTGTACCAGCCTACGTGTTGGCAGCAAAGTGATGTGAAATTAATAAAAGCCATCAAGCACCAGGAAATCATGAAACTGTTTCTTATTTTCCTATTTCTTGCAAATTGCTCTAGCCACCTTAATTCATTACACTTTTCATCAAAGTTCTATCCCCAGCTCAGTAAAACAGTCGTATTAGCACCTGTCAAAACTTCTGTATTATTGCAGATCTGGAATTCTTGATTCTTTGAAATCATGAGAATTTTGTTTACATGAGGTCCTTGCATGTTCATCTCCAGCCTAAGTCATATTAAAAAAAATATTTGCAGGGCTCAAACAGGAAAAGGAGTTTTAAAACCCCCTACAGATTTCACTAATATGATAACTGTGCTTCATCCAAATTATTTCCTTCCATTAATCCCTCACCTCATTTCTATAGGTTTAATCAAAAATCAAGACTCATCTAAGTAAATTTGACTAGGTGTGTAAGCCACTCCAAAATCACGTCTTAATTTGGTTCTGTTGACATAACATCTGACCTCACTAAGGCAGATGGCAGTGCATGTCACTTTGGGCATGCTGAAAATATAATTATTTCTCTGATAATGTAGTGGCAAAGAAAAGGCAATGAATCAAATAGTGAAGTTTTAGGGAAGATAACCTGAACTTGGAAACTACTGTGCCTCGCGTGGTATTTTTGAGAACAAATCAAAATCTTCAAGGCATAATCACATTTTCCTGACGGCTCATACTTCATGGCATTCTTACAGCCATTTGCTGGAGTAAATGCTCTGCGAACACATAGCACACTGATTGTAGAATCAGTCTCTGAATAGTCATTGAAAGCTTTTGTCTGTTTACTGTTCCTGAGTGAAGTTCCTGTTTTTCTCTTCACTGGTTTTAGTTTCCAGAAGTTTTTTCTACAGAGTTTCAGAAGTTAGTTTCAGCCCAAGTTTGAGGTTTCAGTTCTGTTTACATCTTTATTCCAGTCTCTAATGAGGCTCCTAAATGGTTACATATCATGCATGTATTCATCTCATACATATATATGGAGTGGCTCTAAAGAAGTATTAAATAAAAATCGTAAAATAGGGAGAATTAGATTTTATTGCTCTCTGCAGCTGCCCAGTGGGAGGGTATAAAGAAGGTTCAGCCAGACTCTTTTAAGTCTTCTTTAGTTCAGTTAAATGCCATTAGTCTAATATTTCTGGCTGAAATAAGTCTTAATAGGTGACTTCTAAGCACTGAACGTTATAGAAACTCTGCATCCATAACTCAAGTTCATACATAAAGTTATCCTGGTTATAATATAAGCAGTCGTGTGAATTCTGTCCAGCTCTGTGTAGTAAGCTAAAAAACAGCTTTGCACTGACCATAGCTGCTTCCAGAAAGAAAACATGTAAATCTTGAGAAAGAGAAATATGGCTTTAAAATGTATTCCTTGATCTAGTCCTCCATCACTAAATTAAAGTTCAGTGGCTTGCTAGGAAAATGTTTTCTTTTTATGTGCTCCCATAAATTGTGCATTTCAATGCTGTGTGTATCTTTTTTTATTATGAGGGGGAAATAAAAAAATGAAATTAAATATTCAGCATAAGCAATATTTTGGTTCCTAAAAAATAGATTTTCCAGACACTTAGGCTGCATCGGGTCTGAAAGTGGAATATTGGAATGATTCCAAGTGGTAAAACTCCAATATTATTAAAATTGTTTGTTTAACAAAGGGTACAAACGTATATTAAGAACAGTGATTAAACTGTGTTACATCATCTAGCAGAAACAAAGTGCTACAAGACAAGTAAATGTGCCTGCCCTGTGTGGTTCTTCCTCCTAATAACTTACCATGATTTTGAATAGTTTACTGGGTTGCAGCGTATGGCTTCATCATAATCCTTTTCATTGCAAATTTCATACCAAGGACTACCATTTGTTACAAGATATGCCGTTCCCTTGCAGTTACTTGTTAACAATTTCAATGTGTCTAAATCAGAGAAGTAGATGTTTTTGTATAACTCATATTTGTGTAACTAGCATACATCCTTATTGTTCTTCTTTGCAGGAGTTGAGAAATTGAATCCAGATGAAGCATAAATCATTCCTGACATCTGTACGCAGCAAGTCCTTTAAGCTCAAATCGCAGGATGCTTGCTTTGAACTTTGGGTGACCAACTTCATCCTTCATTGTTTTGCTGCAATACAGATATATTCAGCACCAGGTATGTCTGTCTTGAAACTACCTGTCCTAGTCACTCTTACTAAGATAGTGGTTAAAAGGCTATATTAGCAGGTCAGCAATGTGAGTGTCAGTATCTAGAGGCAGATATTAATTCTGCTACTTTGAAGTACAGAAGGCAGAAATTCACACAGCATCCTGAAATTTTTCACCTAATGTATGCAGAAATGAGAACGAGGAGATGACAGTCTCAAAATGGTAGGGGAAAGAACTGAGCAGTATATTTGCTAAATGGAATGACTTGGTAACTGCACTGCTATTATGGTGTGAATGTAGCTTGAGACCTTGTTGATTATTAAGGTTTTAAAGCTTTGTTGGTTGGGTTTTCTGCTGTATTCTTATAAATGCTTCCAATGGGAATTTAGCAGAGGAATAGAACCGTTAACAAATTCTGAACACTTCAGATCTGAACCTCAAGGAAATACACTTTGCTAGATGGTGTTTCGGCAGTTCAGTTCTACAAGCCTCGAGTGCTCTGACCTCATATTGACATCAGTGGCACCACCATTTACTAAGCACTCACAAAAATATGAATTATGTGTATGAAGCTGCAATCTTCAGTCTTATCTTCCTCTAACCTCACACTGGTTTTGTGCATAGCAGAACTGTATGAAGTGAAATGTCTATCAAATAATATTCAAGTAGAATGCATTTTTAGTACTTAGGTCATGTTGCATCAGTAGCCTTGTTGTTAAAACCGTTAATGATGACATACCTAGAAGTCATGTTTGGGAAATCAAATAGGTAAATGGGATGGGTGTTAACAACTCAGCAGGTATCAATTTTTCTGTAAGTCTGCTATTCAAAGGTGGTCAATGCCTTCTGCTGCTATTTATATTCATTTCAAAAGACTGCAAGTGCTTGGCTCTGTATAAAGCTAGGTCTTACTCAAGGCTGCTTCACCTCCACTGCTCCTGTGGAAAATCTGCAATATGGAATAACTGTATTTTGCAGAAAGTATTTCCTCACCAAATAAAGTATACATTTTAAACCAAAATTATTTGCAGGGGGAGAGGGAAACTTGCTGTAGACTTTTATAGCAAAACTTTGGGTTTGGTTGTTTTGGTTTTTTTTTCAACAAATGATAGAAGTTTGTTCTAGGTAGGCTTTTTTTTTTTTTTTTCCCTCACAAAAGTTTTTTGGTGATTCAAGGTGAAGAATAACTTTCTCTCAACCAGCTTTATCTTCACACTATTAAATAAAAGCATGCTTTTGACTTCTGTGAATAACAGTAAATGAATAGCTTTTGGCTGCTGCAAACATTTCTGTGGATCCATCTTCTACTTCTGAAAACTGAGCTTTTGATAAGAGGATATAACTCTTCTTAATTATGGCAGACTATTGAAAAGAAAAAGATAAGATTCTTCCTGCACAGATTCTTTGCTGAAAATTAGGTGGCAGTCTTAAGTTTCATTGGGACTGACACTTTCTTCAGAACATTAACTAGGCTGACTAATATTCATTCTCTCTTTCTGTGCCCCCAAAATGTAAATGCAAGGCATAAAAGATCTTTTTCGCAGCTGACTCCAAATAGTTTATTGGAGCTGCTATAGTGCTAAAGATATGGTGGGACCCAGAAAATCTTATGGGAAATAAAATACAAGGTTTATTTTATTTTGTGGAGGATATTATTTTATCTTTGTTTTTAGTATTTCATATATATTGTGCACCTTGTGGTTTAGAATTTCCAAATCTGGGTAGGTGCATGTATTTTTGGATCATCTGATAGAATCTTGCCTTACAGTCTAATATATGTCTAATTAGACTTGGAGGCCACATCTGCTTCCTGCCCAGGGCATGATAACACTTGTGATAACTACTGTCTGCCACTTAACCACTGCAGTCTGATTCAGTTCAGTAAATGTTGCATTATCAGTCTTGACTCTCATTAGTGATGTCTTGTGATTTATTTCGCTTACTCTCTCATACTATCAGGATTGCAGCAAAGAAGAGTATAGAATTTTCTGTGTGCAGTGATTTGTTCTAGAAGACTACTTTCCCATGACAGGTTGTACCAGCTGAATACTTACCAAAGCTCATCACCTTTTGGTAGCAAAACTATTAAACTTTGCTTTTTTCCTTCTTGTTCCCTGGTTCTACAAATTATAATTAAACTATTAATTATGGTAGCTATTTCAGTGTGACAAATTACGTTGACTATATGGCAAAGTCACTCAGTACCCTTGAGAAGCGCAGCCTTGGTTTAAAGATACTGCACTGAAAATGGAATGTTTAACAACAAGCTCCATCCCCTGGTGAAACTGCAGTTAAAAAGTACTTGCTTCACACAGCACGGGGCCTATACATAACCTCTTCCTTCTCTTTATTCTTCTCACCTACCCTGTTTTGTGTCTTGATCAAGGTTTTGTAAACCATTCACACTAATGTCATCTTACAACTATTTTAAAGGAATAACTAAGAATCCTAATGTGAAGGTCAGTATACAGGGAAGTGACAGCCAGATGAAAATCAACACTATTGCACGGAAACAAGCTAGAAGAAAAAAGTCATTTTCACACATGGGCAATTCCAGATTTTCATATTTGTTTTCTTTATCAAATTTCCAAAAATTTAGACAAGCCTTTTCTGTATAAAAATAGTGAAATTGGTAAAAATGGCAAATTTAAAAATATTTGCTTTTAAAGGAATCAAAATTTTAAAAAGAAAATTTTATCTTTATTTTTCTAATTAGTTTTTGTTTTCTTTGAATGTTAGGGAGACAATGGCTTTACTTTTAAAATGACAACAAAAAAATACAGTTGTTACCAAAAATAGGAACAGATATTTTTTAGTAATGTACAATTTCACTGCCAGTAGAAATTATGGTGTAGGTTTTTTCGTACCTTTAAAGGAGTTTATAGCTTCAGTATTGCCAGACAAATAATTTATTTTGCAGTAAAGATATTTCCTGCAAATCTTGTGTTACTTAATGCGTCCCAAGCCTGATAAACAAACTCCACAGAATTTTAAAGTAAGGAGAATGTTTAAAAGGCTGCTTGCTAGGAGCCCACACTCCACTTCTTCTGCCAATTGGCATTTATCACCTTAGTTTTACCACATTCTTTGTGGTACATTCAACCTCGACTCTCGAGTCACTTCTGGAAAGGCACTGGACCAAGACTCTTCCAGAAATTCAATTTTGTGTTCCAGTTCTGTTGTCCTTTGAGGTTCCAAGTATGGCTTTGAATCTCTTTGACTCTGTTCTCCATCAATAAAATTGGTTGAGTTTTCTTTACCTTTTTTAGAGGATTTTTCTTGGCTTGAGTAAATGCTCTCATTTTATTTCTGTTCTCCAAGTGTCTGCAATAAGAGTTTAAACTGAAGGAAGAATGAAGAAAGTGCTCTGTTTTAAAGAACAATTTTTTTTTAAGTGGTTCTGTTATTTCTGCCCCATTTAAAGTTCAATGAAAGTGTTGAAGTAATTTGATTCTTCATCTGAAGACAAGCAGAGGCTCATACTTGGACAACACTATGTTATTCAGTATTGTTACTTTATTGAAAATGCTGATAATATGGAACTATCTTGTGCTAAATTCAGAGAGGATAAAGTCATCTCTTCATAAGTATGTAACAGAGCTCATAAATAAGGGAGTCTAAAAGACAGCTGCAGAATACCTTACATCTCAAATTTTATCTCTCTCTAGAATGCACCTAGTCCAACCACCCTGCTCAAAGCAAGGTCAACAAGAGCAGAGTGTTCAGGACTGTGTGCATGCAGGAGGTGAATATTTCCAAGGGTGGGGACTCCATAACTTCCCTAAGCAACTATTCTGATGTTTGACTAAACTCGCAGCTTAACAACAGAATTCCGTGCATTTCAGTTTGTGCTCTTGTCCTTCAGGTGAGGCTGACTGGTCTGCAGTTACTTACCTCCTCCTCTTTGTCCTTCTTGCTTTTTTCCAGTCCTCAGGTATCTCCCCTGACCTCCACAGTCCCCTGTGTTTTCTCTTTAAATTCAGCAGCCAACTTCTGCTTGTGAGAATTTCTCCTTATAGATTAACATCCACTGACTACCCAGTCCATCATGCTGCCTCTTGATCTTCACTTTGAAATCATGAATTTCAGGAAAATTCATGGGTTTGGGAGCAAAAAGGGGTGGAGGAATCAATCCCAGAATATTACTCTTCTGGTTTCATGCTGCCAAATCTGGAAAAACTCTAACTGACTTCAGTGAAATGAAGTCTTTTTCTTTATGGTTCTGTTTTCTCCCTGAACAAGTTTGTCTGCCATAGTGTCAGTCTAAATTTAGATTTCTATCAGCAAAATCTGTTTTCTTCCTTTTGGGTGACATTTCTGAATCTAGAACTCCTAAAGTTTTAAGGCTGGTTGCCTTAAGCCAAGATTGTCATTATAAGCGTAATAATGATTCATGGTCCCCCAGAAACCTCTAATAGAAACATCTGTCTGTTAATGAATTGTTTGGCTGGGTTGCAAACTTATCAGACGAGATATGAATCCTTTTGTGGTTTAGTTGAGTAATTAAGTTCTTTGTTCGCTGCACAGCTCTCACTTAGCTTGTGCACATCAGAAATCTGAGCAATGCCTTCAAGGAGGCAACTTCTCAAAGAATGAGTATCCTGGCAAGGTATGGCAGTGGGATGGAGTAGTTGACAAACCATATCTAATACCTACATTAAAAAAAAAAACCCAAGTAGTTACACAAAACAGTTACATAAAAAGAAAGCAGAAAGGTTACTGTTAGGATGAATTAGTTAACTTGAAGCAGAGCATATGTGGATGAACAGAGTAACCTATTAATCCACTGCTTTAAGACACTGTGTGGTACACGCTATAGGCAGCCTTGAGCAATCTGAAGTTATGATATCATCTGATTTTCAGTAGATTGTTTAGGGCCTTTTTTTTTTTTTATCAACTGTAAGAATAGTGGGTTTTGTTTTCTTTTAGGTTACAATGAAGGTAGAATACTTTGTCTTGGCTTTAAGAGAAGAATTCCCAGAAATGGGCTGAATGGTGTAAATGTGGTGCTGACAATGAAAACAGAGACCAGACAGCCTTGGCAGACACTCTAAACACTAAGTATGTGGTCCTCTCTTATCAAATGGCAAGGGGGTGTATGTGCAGAGGGACTGGTTGGTTGTTTCTGTGCCTGGCAGTAGAATCCCAATGTAGGAACTGGCTGACTAGAACCACAGAATAACATATCCTCCTGCTGTATCCTGGGAGGGAAAGCTTTGAAGCCACAATGTGGGTGAAGCTCTGCTTGCCCATGCTAGTATGACAGTGAATGATACTTCACTTGCGTTGGTATCATTCACAGAAGTGGCATGTTTAAGTTACTTCTTGCTTTCTGCTTGTACCTTCAGCTGTGTTGCTGCAGGGCCAGGCTTCTTGTTTACCTGTGCACAACTCCTACCCTTCACCTTTGAGAAAAATCTCTCTCTGTAGATAGCAATACAGTGTTGGCATTCAAAACTGTAATCTTATTCAATCTTCTATGCTAATTTAGTTCTGTTGGATAAACTGATGTTAAACTCAATTTACCTACATTTGTGAAATAAGTTATTTGAAACAAGTATACTTTACTTATTTGCTCATACATGTAGTTCCATCAAAGAATGCAGTGGCTAAAATTCACTTCCCACAGAAGCAGTAGCGAGTTAGAATAACTCCATTTAATGCTTTGGAATAAATAGATTTAGCATAAATAAATCCCCAAGCCAGAAATACATCTCTGAAACCTGAGCTCATTCTTTCTTTTCCTTGTTTAAAATAAAATTAAGCAAACGGTTGAATACCTTCCTAAATCAGGGCAGAAGACTGAAGTCTGATCCATTTAAGCTACTTATTTAAGCTACTGTAGAAGTTGAATACCTGGATTCTTTTTCAAAGTGGCAAATCTATTATGAAAATTGAACAATTTTTTTTTCCTGTTCAATATACTACAGACATTTCCATATAATATGTTCTTAGAATATGTATATGTACAGAGGTGAATGTTTATATATGTGGTATCATGTGTAGTGAGAACAGGCGTCTATTCTGAACAGTGACTTATTCGTGAGGCGATCTGACATCTTCTAGGAAACCTAACTGGCAAAAGTAATAAGTAGTAATAAAACAGAAGGAATCTTTGTAATCTCAGGATTAATGGATAAAATGGTTATGCTGAGGGTTCTCTTCATCAACAAACTGCTGTTTCCACCTATTTGCATTTTAATGGTTACCCTAGTTCTGGAGTTAAAATTACAGACTTTTCCCAGCTGCTCTTTAAATGCTACATTATAATTTTGAGGAAGCGTCATACGTAATTATATTTAATAGACACAGAATTGATTGAAACACTTAACAAAAAGCCCAAACCTAATTTTGTAAACATGTTATTGTACAGTAACCCCCAATGAGTTTGTTCTTAAATCTCCTAATTAATTTTTAATTAAAAAGCTCAAAGATGCCATTATACTTGTTGTAAATGGCAGCCTTATGTAAGCGTAAATGACTTAGTTGCTCAGACAAATATCTTCCATTAAAATCCATGTTAATGAGAACTCCTGAACACAGTATTTCAGAGATTTTAACAGTGGCAGCATGAAAATAGTCTAAATATCACACAGGGGTTTGTTCTTTTTTATTCCTCCTTTTTCTTTTTTGTCTGAGAGATAGGTTTGTCCAGAACATAATAGGTTTGCACATGACAGGCTGTCTGAATTTCCACTTAGGCACATCAATCCTCTCCCCATTGCTACTACCAGACTATATTTAGCACGAACTAGCAAATGATAGGGCTGATCCAACTAATGTCTACTCATGGGGGCCTATAGGGATGCTGGGGAGAGACTCTTCATTAGGGACTGTAGTGATAGGACAAGGGGTAACGGGTTAAAACTTAAACAGGGGAAGTTTAGACTGGATATAAGGAGGAAATTCTTTCCTGTTTTGGTGGTGAGGCACTGGAATGGGTTGCCCAGGGAGGTTGTGAATGCTCCATCCCTGGCAGTGTTCAAGGCCAGGTTGGACGAGGCCTTGAGTGATATGGTTTAGTGTTTAGGGGGGTTGGAACTGGATGATCTTAAGGTCCTTTCCAACCTTAACTATTCTATGATTTTATGATTCTATGTGAGTGCAAACGGCTACAATATCAGTAAACTTTTATGTAGATTTGCTCCATTAAATAGGTGAACACTCCTCTTACTAAAGAAACACTGACCTACTCATGAAAAACACAGACTAGCCAAATTTCCATCCTCAAGTATAAGATGGATGCAGCTTTCCATGATTTTAGTCCATCTTCTCATTAAAACCAGCCAGAGGATCTAAGCCAGTAGCTGAAACACTGTGTGTTGCTGTGGGGATGGGCTGATGTCACAAATAGAGGATTATTAATAGCAAAAAGCCAGCAAGTGCTGCTTTTAGAGAAGTATCTTTAATAGCAGGGGGAAAACACTTGAGACAAAATCTCATTTGCTGTGTTTTTCTTACATTTTTAACCAAAAGGGGATGGGAGGTGGAAATGCACTGATTTCTATGGCTTAATTATCTGTCTCCTATATGATAATTAACACTGCACAAGAAGAAGCAGAATTTAGAAGGCTGGAAGTTGTAAGCTCAGTTTTGCAAAGCTGCAGTTTTCATTTTAATACATGCAAAGTTTTGTTGTTAGGATGAGGGATTAAAAATAGTGATGTTTCCTCTTAAACCAAATTCACAGTAGCTTCCCCCCCCGTAACTTTTCTTATTGGGTTCTTGATATTGTTAAAATGGAAGCTGGCACTAAAATAACTCACGCTATTTAGAACTAGATTTTTTTTTAACCATACTAGGAATAGAAGACAAACATACCTTCAAAACCAGGAATATCATCCACTTAATTCAGTGCCAGATGCATACTGTCTTTTGGGTGCAAGACAATATTTATTGTAATGTATGTCCAGGGCAAATGAGTGAGCAAGTGGCTGTGTGGTACTTTGCTGCCAGCTGGGATTAAACCATGACATCCATCTATAGAAAGTACCTAATATATTTTTTACCTTTTTGCCCTATTTCTAAGAAGACAGACCCTCTTTTTTGAGCAGGTTATTAGTACTGATGCCATAATCAATCTAACTGCTATGCTGGGAAACTTGTCTCAGAGGTCTTTGAAAGACCTGTTAAAACTTTTTGCATTACCACTTCATGGCTGATGTGTTTTGTCATGCTTGCTTCAGTAAAATAAGCTGTGAGATAATTGGTGTCATCAGTTTCTGTGCACTGTATGTTGTCATTTTGTGCCTGACTGAAATATAGTTTTACCGGTGACTTACCTGTTTTGAAAGAATCATATTCAGAGCATTTTTCCTGCTGAAATTAGTACTCCTCTGATGTCAAAAGCAGCAGTTCCAGAAACAGTCAAATCTTTTCCCATTCCTGGAATACTCACGCTACTCCAGTATAGCTCAGTCTTTAAGATTTGATACTATAAATCGCATGTGTTCCAGTAAATATTTCTAGTTGCTGATGGCAGACTCTTACAGCCAGGAGTGGTTGTCATTACCTTTTAGGTTGGTTTTTTTTTGTTTAAGATCTGTAATAGTTGCAGAACCTAAGTCTGAGATGTAGCTGCTATTCAAATTATCTGTTCATAAATTGCCCACAGAAGTTGTTTGCCTTTGAAAGAGCTTGATTATGAGAGTGTATAGCTCATTGCACTCCGAAATAAAACTGGTCTCTTTTTCAGAAGCTGCTGCAGCAAATGCAGGTAAACCAGTACTAGCAAACCGTGTGCTGTAGCTTGGCTGTATTGTAGATCTTTATGAAACTAAATTGGGTTACGTAAAGAAAATAAAATATTTTTATCACTTCTTATATTGTCCTGGGCTCCTACAGTTCTGGAGATCTGTGATTCTCTTCCTTAAGAGATCTCAGACAAAACATTTTCTGTCGGCTGAGAGAAAGAGAGCAGTGGAACAGGAGTCTCACAGATGCTGTGCTTTGTCCTTCCAAAGTGCAATGAAAACCCATTTTCCCTCAGCAGTTCAGGACTGAGTTAGAGTCAGTTTCTCATAGTCCCACTCTTTCCAGTCCATAAATAACTCCAACCAAGGTGGATCTGGGTGGTGTGTTTTGTTTTAACTGTTTCTTTCGCTTTTCTCCTCTTTCTCCCATTAGGCAGACACTTTTGTCATCATTAATCTGTGCACAGGCCCTTTGTGTTTCCTACTTCAAGCTTTTGGAAAATCCTCAACTTGCATGGCAAGTCAGCTACAATGGCTGGTGTACAGTTGTGCTTCACATGGTGGCAACTATTTGTTGTTTGCAGAAAAGATGTTTAAGTGTCTAGAAGGCTATTTTCAATCAGACTTAACTTGTAACAGTGCCTTTTGCTAATCCAAGAAGAGATTTCACCTCCCACCTTTCCATTATAGAGGCCAAAAGATGTGGTGAAAATCACAGTAGAGTAGTAGCCAAAATACTGAAGTACTGTGTGTTCACGTGAGCATCTCTTCTTTGCTAGTGCTTAGAATCTCTGATAAGAACACCAGCTGTGCAACTTGACCATCCACCTGATAGCACTTCAAATCTGCTTACCTTCAGAAATTACTTGCCTGTGTAATCTAATTTTACCCAATGTTCTGTTTAGAAATAAGTCCATTTACCGCTCACAGATTGTTAGTTTCGTGATTTAATAGTGAAATGTTGAAGAAAAAGCAGTGTTTCTCCCTCATAACTCATGCTTTCATCCCACTTGTTCATACTCCAGTAATTGAAATTACAGTCTTATAATTGTGCAGACATTGATGATTTTGAAAATGGAGGATTATTAATAGCATAAAAACAAGAAGGACCTCTTCTGAAAATGTTATTCCAGCAAAAAAAGAACCAGAAAAATATGCTTGATTATTTCTTCATTTTTTTGTGCATTCTGCACATTTTAATTAGGCAGAAAAAGTAGATAAAATTTTCTTTCATCAGCGTGAATATTAGTGAATCTTAGCAGAAAAGAATATTATGGAACATATTACAAGTAATGAACTTAGGGTTTTGTAAGTTCTATTGACTTTAAGATAAAAAAAAGAAGTCAAAACAAAAAAACCCACCTTGTTTCAGAAAATAAGTTTACAAGCTAGAACCAAATCTTCACTGATATTTCAATATAAATTAATTTTTCATGCATTTAAGTAAAAAATAAGTACTTTGTTTAATTTTACAGAAAAGAGAAAATTTTGCAGGTATATAGATGCTTTTGTCAGGTTGCCAAACCTGACATTCTTAAATACTTTGCAACTGACAGGATCTTCTGGTAGGATCTTCCAGTCTTTTAGCAAATTCTAGGTGTCAAATCTATGTATTTCTTAAGTATTTGAATATATACTTGCAAGTGAAGGGCTGGACAGGAAATCTTTGCATGTTATTCTGCTGGGAGATCTGGTGGATGGATCTTAGCTTTGGAATTCCTATTTACCAGTGGTGCTGCCGCACAGCAGTCTTGCAGCTGGAGATCGCAGCCAAGCATCTGCCCTGGAGATGCTCTGGCATGCTTCCTTCCTCTCTGCATGCCCAGTGTGTGGCTATTCCCAAATCCTGAGCCCCAAAAGGATTCAGATGAAATAGTTTGTCAGAGGACAGTATCTGGACTACCAGTTAGGAAAAGATGAATAAACAACAATGAAGGAGCCAGGGGACAAGATCATCAGAAAGCACTTTTAACACACCAAAAAAAAAAGGAAGCATCATCTGTAGCACTTACTATAACTGCACTGTGAATTAATGGAGGATACTTGCATGAGGATACAGTAATGGTATGAATATGCTTCGTGGCTCAGCAAGTCCTGAAATTGCTGTCACAAGTAGGAGAGAATACCATAGAAATGACCCTTTTTCATACTTGCTGCTTTTCTTACACTCTTTCCCCTAGTATTTACTTTGTTGGATACTGCATATGGACAGAAATGGCATTTTTGGCCTAAGTAATTCCATTCTTAGGAACACAATTTTACTTTTCCATTGTACTTGAGGTGGTTTTATCTCAGTTTTGTATGTGTATATTTAGCAAAAGCTATTAAAAATCAACCATGCTATGAGCATCTCATTGCTAAGCAACATCTCTTCTTCCCTCCTATGTGTCTTCTTGCTGTTCCTTGAAAAATAAGTATAACAAATGTGTAAAGATTGGGGTGATTTCCTCTTTGTAGAATACTCCAGAGAGGGTTAGCACTGAGCCTTTCTGGTCAGTTATTTCTGAGACAAACTACTGCTGGCATCTGGTTACTACCTAAAGCAGAAATGCTCTGTATCCTACTGCTGCATGCCTGGAAACTTTTCCTGAGATCTCGGCTTGGGCATAAGTTCCTCCACACAGAACATTTTTGCAGTCTGTGTGTACTGGTGGCCATGTACTGGTTGGAAGGCTTTGCGGTGCCCTAATACTGTGTGGTCTGAAGTACAGGAAGGTGGACCCTTACTTCACTTGCAGAAAAGGAGGCTTATGGCAGCTTTATTATGAACACACCTTATAAATGTGTTGGCATGTGGTGTATTGTTTAGGGGCTCTCCTGTGGAGTACTGCTATTAGCTATTTTCACATTGACCAGAAGACAGTAAAGTTGTAGTGGGAGGGGAGAGGGAAGAAATGTGCTTCGTCAGCTAACTGCACTTCTGGAAAATGTTTGTCAAACCATCTGTTGTTTCAGTATCATTCTGGAATTACAGCTCTGCAGTTCAGAAGCCTTAAATGGGGTTGTTTGGTTTTTTTTTGTGGTGGTTCTCTATGGCGATGCTCTATTGTTTCAGTGCTCTTGTGAATGCCTTCAGAAGCTACCAGTGTATTCCATGAGCTATCATTTTACTTTGTAATATTGGTGTTGTCTGAACACCACTGAAACAGCATTGGCAAGGTCACTTTGTAGAACTAAATGCTGGGTAAGTGTTAAATATGTTCATGTGGTTGTAGCACAGATTGAACTAGAAAAGTTCCCTGGCTTAGAGTTTGTGCCTGAACTGCTATACATCAGATTAGGAGAACGGTAGTAGTTGTATTCAAGAGTCCCACAGCAAACAAGCAAAGAAAGCAAAATAGTTGCCATTTGGTGACCATGTCTTTCAGAGAGATACTTGAGATGCAAATTGATCTTTCTAAATTTTGTCAAGTTTCCTATGCTAAGATAGATGTAGGTACCTGAATTTTCAATGGTATCATATTAAAGGCATCCTTAATTTCCTCTTTCCCATAAAGGTGTGTAAAGGCTGTTAAGTTACATATATCCTAATTCTATTAGAGCATTGCCTCAATTCCTTTGTGAATTCCGCTTATCTATATGAGAAAACAGTCATGAAATGAGCTCAGATGTGAACTTGAACAAAATATTGCACACTAAGGCTTGATGTGGATGTCCAATTCCAGAAGGATTGAGTAGTGTAGTCTGGGATGGCTATTTCAAATCCCTTTTTGATCGGTGATTATAACCTTAGCATGTAATGCAACAAACCATTTAAAAGACACTGGTAATCATATAGATGACAGCAGAACTGTTGTGCAGTTGAAGCTGCATGCTTTGTACCTATGTACTTTTCTAGCAAAAAAACTTCAGTGGTAATATTAGAATTAGAATAGTAATTTTCTGTAAAATAACATAGAAGTCAGTGGCAAAACATGGTGATCTTTTCAAGATCAGCTCAGTAAACTACCAAACACTTGCATACGTGGAAGATCCCAAACACCATTCTGTATTCCTCTTGGTACCTTTCATTGGCAAGTAAAGAGCAGGCAGGCAGTTAAGTGGAGAGTCATAGCTCCCCCTAATGTGCTAGGTAACAACTGAGTTAGCACAGAATGAAGGTAGGTTGCAGAACAAAAGATACAGAATTCCCTTCCCCCTGGAGCAAGGGAGAAGCAGCAGCTTCTATTCAGAATTTATTCCTCTGTTGTTCCTCCAGTGCAACAACATAATGCACTTTAATCAGAGCAAATAGTTAATATTCTGTTTATTCTACAGCAAAGTAAAAGAAACATGTCATGTGCCAATGAGGATATAGTCCATTTACCCATAATTCTTCTATCCCTACTCTTCTCATACATTTTTAATGATCATTTTATGTTTTCCCCTTATTTCTTCTTCCTATATTATTATATACACAAGGGAGAAGAATGAACAAAGTTAAATTGTTTCTTGGGTTTGCTGAGCTGCCTGGTGGGTAGATAAAAATAGCAAGTGCCAGTGGCAAAGTCTCCCAAAAAGTGCTAGCACATCGTGAAAGTGCTAACACATTGTGCTATTGAATCAGCACTGAGAAATCAGATTTTCCTCATGATGCTTTCTTTAAACTTAAGGTGACCTTTAGGAATGCATTTGCATCAATGCAGAGAACCTTATTACTTTGTCATATCAAAGAGCAAATGCTGTCACCCTGAAAAGAGCTCAGCTATGGGTCCTGGAAATTCCTGCCTTTTTCTACTAGGCTTGATAAGACATTATTGATTCTGGTACCAGAATAAACAAGCCACAGACACACAGTAATGAGTGCTATTTTCTTTAGGAAGATATGATTATACAGTAATTTATAGGTCACTACTGCAGAAATTTCCTATTCATGTAAGGCTCCATTGTATCATTTCTGAAAACCATTTCTTATACTTAATAATTCCACCTGTTTTCCTGAACTTCCACAAACCCTGAGGTTATCTACAGCACAGACACTGATACAATTTTTAAGCAGGTTTAGGGCAGCAGAGCTATATTGGATATGACTGTTGTCTTGCATATTGATTATGTAGGAAAAGTTCTGCCTGTAGGGTCAAATTCTTAAGCTCTTGCTTGTGGATCAAATTAGCAGAGATTGAGAACTGCTGTGCCCCCTATTGATTTTGAAGCAAGCAAGAATTGCTCAGAACTTCTTATAGTCAGACCTGCATTGATCAAAGTTCTTATGGGCTGAAACTTATGAATTGTTAAATGACTTAAATCATGTTACACAATAGCCTTAATCCAGAGCTTACAGAACTCAATGAAAACGTTATCTTATGCTTCCATGGATTTTGAATGAAGGTTTATATTGCAAATTAGACTCAGGACAGGTCATGACCAGTAGAATTGGACAAATATTTAGAAACTTGAGTGCTAAAAATTTGACTCTTCAGTCAAAAACAATGTCAAAGAATTAAATATTCACAGCAAAATGGAGGGGGCTCTAGATGGTCAGTAACTTTGAAAACAGTACGACTCAAATAGCTGCTTAAATTTGGAATTTAAAGAAGGAAAGAAAGCTGAAAACCTGCATTTTTAATGCATTGTAGCTGGCTTATATGTATTCTGTGTAGACTAAAGGCAGAAGGAATATGATTTTCAAAAGGCAAAGATGTGTTTTCAGCACAGCAGGTAGTGTTTCAATCCCTGTTGTTACCCAAGATCTCCATTGAGCTGCACATGTGCTTACGATATATAGTAGGAGGCACAATAGCATCAAAGATTAGCATAGAAACAGCTAGAGTGAGCTGGAAAAAAATTGTCTCTAACTTTTAGGAGACTCCCCATGCAGTGTTCCTTGACTGAGGTTTTTTTTTATTAGTGTATTTTGGTCTAATATGCATAGCAAAACTGGTCCTGATAAATCACTGTGGGAACTGGATATCTAGCAGGTAGTGGCCTTATCTCAATCTTATGTATTAGTTTAAACAACCAAGTAAGAGCTACAGAAATTTAAAGCAGATGGCATTAACATTTCATCCCATTTGTGACTAAGAGCCACTGCAATTTTTATTAATATTTAGAATGCAATAATACCATTACTGACATATAAGAAATACTGATGTCAACAAATCAGTATTTTGCTTGGTCAAGGCATTACTTTTACACTGATCAGGGCCTTTTGGTTTCTTGTTTAGTAATATTCACTCCTTTTCTTTCTTGTAGCTTAATTCAAACATGAAAAAATGAATACATTGCAAATATATTAGTAGGTATTTTTCAGTATCTTCAGTTTATTCAGGAAATGGCAGAGATATTTATCAATTACTTAGCATCTATTTTACAAAGCAAAAGGATGATTATAAATAACAGTGAAAAGGCTTATTGAAGGCCAAAGGAGGTGTGAGTTCTGAATTATCTGATGATCAGAGCAGTTGATGAATAATTCATTATCCCTGCCTTTTCCAGGAGCCAAACTTATGAGCAGTGGCCACTGTAATTGCGGACACCAGGTGTCATGTTATTAAGCTATTAATTTGCTTATACAGTGTCATGCCACATTATATCACATCAACTCGCTGTGTGGCCCAGCATAACAGGGATTTTTAAGTGTTGTAACGTGGTACAGTGCAACAGGGACACAAATCAAACCCAGCAGCGCTTCAGTAGATCAGCTGTTCTGTAATGTGTAACCAGGCTATCACTGTGGACATCCATCTGTAATGAAACCATTAAAATAGAAGTGGAATGGAGGGAGTGCTGTCTGCTAGGCATCTCCATTGAACACAGATACTTTGGCACAGAACTAATTAAAGACACTAGGTCTAGGTCTGGACAACACACTCTCAAGAGTACTTGAAGGAGTAATACAGAGATGTGAGGTACCAGTCTGGATGACTTCATGGGCGATTTCCAACTAGCTTATACTTGAGAGGTTAACTTGCAAGTCTGATGGGAAACTAGCCAAAAGATAATGGAGTCTTCAGCACTGCAAGTGTTGCTTCTATGACCTTAGATGGATTTTATGCTCTGAAGAACTAAAGCTTGCAATTTAAAGAAGGCTATCTTTGCCTGCTCCCCTGGGTTGATCAGGAACCACCCCTCCCAACACAGCAGCCAAGCTGTATTGTGCGACTCGATGCTGCTAAAGAGTAGGAATAAATCAAAACAAAGCCCTAGTTCATTATTTAGTAGGGGAAGTAAGGAAGATTTCAGGATGTTGCTTTGTTCTATTTTATCACAACCTAAATGAAGCCATTGTCAGCACAAATACTAGTCTGTTACAAGGACTCTGCACTAAGCATACATAAGCAAATCATAACCGAGGAGCTGGCTTTTGCTTATGCAAGTGTTATAATCAATGAGAATTGGAATCGCATTGTCATAGACGTAGTTGCCCCTAATCTAGCACAGGCATTTCAGTAACAGGCCAGATATCATGTGTAAATCCTAGAACACAATATGCTAACGGTAACATTTTCACCCACAACTCATACTTTCAGTTTAGAATTTTTAGTTTCCTTTGTACACTAAAGAAATAACGCATCTGAAGTAGAAATCTGTCAGATTTCAGCAAGAAAATAAGGGCTTGGAAAATTGCAAAAGTTGTGAGAAAAGTTTATTCATGATAAGTTTATTGTCATGGGGAAAGAAGACTTTATTAAAGATACAAATTTAATAAAGTAATAACTCAAGGAAGAAATAAAAATCTTGATAAAGGTGATCCAAAAGAGCCTAACAATAAGAGGGCTTAATCTGAAGGCTTACAAAATCAGGAGTCAAATGCAAACTATATAGAGCAGGTTCATGTAGCAAGTAATGAGCCTGCACCCCTGCGTAACAATGTCAGAGAATATATTCAAGGAGCATCAGGATGTAAATGAAAGAATTAGATGAGATTCTTGACACCAGGGATTACGGGTTGTGGCATGAAAATAAGAAAAGGATCTGAATCAGTGAACACATGATTTATGTTGAGCCGATGGCTTTCCTATTCTTAAGATTTTATTTGGTTTTTAGTGCTTTCCTTCTTGGAGGTAAAACATCACTATGGTTTGTGACCAGGCTCAGCCTCCTGCCTCTTTCACTGTCTGTCAGTCCATTTTCCTGGTTGTCTCAGTTTACTATTCTGCATCACAAAATTTCTTATTCTTTCAAAGTTACCTTTTAGGGAAGTTCACTCTAGGTCTGAGCACACTGGACCTTATTTTCAGAAGTACTCATTGCATCCAGATCCTGTAGGAGTTTAGAGTTTCATCTGAAAAGGAAGGTGTCAAAGGTCAGAGAGATCTAGTTTGAAATAGTTCCTGCTGAAAATAGCTGTTATGCTACACATTGATGGAGCACCCCTGATCCCATGGTCTGTCCATTTTCCTCATTGCATTTTTCATTGCACTCTTTACATTTACCATGGGAGACCTAAAGTGGTTCTGTGGCAAGCATAATCCTGCATCTTTTTTTCTATGTGCGTCTGAAAAAGTTTACAGAAAATCCTTGACCTTGAAGTGTAAAGATGTAAAGGGAGTGGATGAACATGATTTCCTTTGATTTAGATTACAGTAAAATTTTCAAAGCTTCCTGACCCTTCTGATTCCTTCTTGTGGGGCTCTCAGCTGAGAAACACCGGTCTGCATGAGCCACCTGAGACATGCGCACTGCTAAATTGAACCACTTTGCAGGCATAAGAAAGCACATTTAGAGCAGTTTGAATCAGGCACGTTTTTTTACTGTGTTGAGTGAGGGCGAGAGTTAATTAAACCTGGTCTTTCAATGGAAATTGTTTCAGCACATTTCTGGTATCTGTGGAGATGGTGATTGATGAGGCATAAATAGGCTGTTTTTACTGCAAGTTTATTAACATTCCAGTCCTTCCTGCATCACCACTGATCCCGCTCAGCAGAGACCACTCTCAAGTGATGTCACTGCATATTTCTCTGCACAATTGAATCAATAGGTGAAGAGTACGATCATTGCAATTACTACTCTGGTTAGCCCACTTCGCTACTTGAGGTAGTAAAAAATAGATGCTTCATTTGCCTAGTGGCAAATCCTCATTGCCAGCCTGTCAGTAGCAGGGAAGCAATATTTATAGCTGTCTTTAGGGAGCTCTATCCCATTGTGCAGTTAATTATGATAAACTGTTTTATTTGTAGAAGAGCTTAAAACTGCTTTGCACTGTGGCAATGTGTGACTACTATAAGGGAGCTGCTTAATTAGGATGGTCAAAATGTCTCATGCAATATGAGAGGAAAAACATCGAGATGTGTCTCCTCTGAAAAAGAAAGGTGTGATTGTAGCATAATCTGATAATACATTTGTGTAATGACAACTGAAGACAAAGGCAGAGTTTTCAGTGTATTAGAACTGCAAACCGCACCAAGCAGGCTCAGGTTTTCTCAGCAGCATAGGCAAAATTGGATTAAGAACCCCAGAGGAGCTAAGGCCCTAGCATGCCTATCATGTGGCAGGTTGAGACATGGACTTTCACCCAGTAGGAGTAATATGGAAAGTGAGACAGAGACCATGGAGAGCTAGATTATTGGTTTCTGTGGAAATGGAAAGATAGTTGGTGGCATTCACTGATGATGCTTAGTCCCCGCACAGTGACAGTGGTTGCCACCACAGCACAGACCCAAATGGATTATGCCTAAAGCTGTTTGGGTTTGCCTTGCTTCTTGGTGCTCTGACACAGACAAACACGTAGCAGCGTCAAGGGAATTTTGTTGCCTCCCAACATCTGGCTCCCGCCCTAGGCCTAGGGGTGACCTTTAAGTGTGTTAGCTAGGGTGGGTATGCACAGTCCAAGCTGAACTCACACCTCCATTTCACCATAGATCCACTATCATTACTTGGGCTCTGCACAAACAAACTGCTGAGCTCATATGGAGTCCATGGAGCTTAATGCAGATCCAGTTTACAAGCATGGATTCATAGCAGGATCTGGTCATTAAGGACTGCTACAGCACCATGTTCAATCAGTGTCAGTCCTTACGGTGGCTTCAGCGGATCCCAAAATGTTCTGAGATTCAGCACAAGCAAACAGATAATTTATGGATGTTATAAAGGAGGGTCTAGACGAGGGAGCTTGCTGGGGTCTTTTATTGGAGGAGATTCATTAGCATTTATACAGTAATAGTTGAAACTGCCTTTGCTGGCCCCCATCAGTGTCTTTCATCGTGACACTGCAGAAAGCAGGCCTTGACAGGCCAGCTAAATTAAGGCTGTGTGAGGAAAAATATTTCTTTTCTTGGGAAAGAAAGAAATTATAGTAATATATAATGCTCTACATTTAACATTCCCTTAGTACCCTCCCACTTCTGAGTTACTGTACTTGGAGATGTGATCATATATTAAGCACTATGAATTCAAGATCCTTTTATTTCTGACAGTTTGTCTGGAGCTGTTCTATAGAATGTGTTCAGCTTTTATATTCATCTCAAAACTGAAATGTATTGGAATGATATATTGGTTAGTATGTCTGGGAATATCTGAAAATATTGTGCTTCTATTCTTCTCTTTTTGTGTTTCCTATACCTGTCAGAGGAGCACATGCACAGACATATGCACTTTCCTTTGCAGTCAATAATGAACCAATTAGAGCATAATTAGAGCAACCATTGCTTTTCATTGCACAAAATCATAACATCTCAAACGTGAGTCACAGACTGTCTAGTGTGAGATGTGCAGGTAGTTTTCCTGAAGCTTTAATTAGGGCTTTTTGCTAGCATGTGCTTTCAGAAATGGGAAAGTACAGTTCTAGACAAAGGAAACTGTTTTACTGGTCAGCTGCTAAATCAGGTACACAGGCACAGACAGGGCTGTGAACTCCAGGAATACAGATTACAGCCCAATTTCTTGATCCTTCAGTTACAGGCAATCACAAACTTCAGAAACTCTCTAATGCTGCAAAGAGGCATTTTTTAACATGGATTTTAGTTGTGTTTTCCAAATACTGCTTACTTTAAAATAATGTTACAAGTTGGTATGGACCCAGAAACATTTTGTAAAATACAGGAATTACAGATAAAGTTTCCTGTTTATGAAGACAGCTGATGTAGATAGATAATGAAAAGTTAAGGCTCTTTCATAAAGCTGTCAAAGTTTATGAGGGTGGCTGGCTGAGCTCGATGGGATTTGAGAGCATGTTACTCAGTTCTTGGTACAGGGCAGTGTTTAATACAATCAACAGCAAGAACACATTTAGAGGACATGTCTCTTCAGGTTAAGATGCCAGTCTAGCTCATGATACAAAAGAAGTCAGCACAAACTCAGGTTGGATTAATGTAGGACAATTTTTCACAAGGCAAACACTTGCATGGCCGCAGCAATAGAGAAAAAAATCCATGCTGAGATAGTCCAATTAAAATTGTCATTTTTGGGGGGTGGGTGGGGAATAAATCCAAGTCTAAAGAGGAAAGGTAAGGATAAATTAATTTTTTTAGCTACATGGTGCTTGAATGTACTTTGAAAGGCTCTGTGTGCATGGGCAAAGAAAAGAAATTAATCTTACATAGCAATGAATATTTACAGTATTGGAAATTCCATGTAGGGTCCAGCTTTTGTTTCCTGTGGACACTGAAGCATAGTTTGCTGTAACAAAATAAATAGTTAAGTTGTCCTGGAGATGTATTTTCTTTCAGTTCAAATAAAAATTGTATCAGCATGAGCATAAAGGTATCGTTTGGGATGAGTGGGAAAAGCTCCAATTCAGCAATTCACCACTGCGAACAGTCTGCTATTAAAATGACTTCATGTGTAAGTGTGTTTCAGTTCTTTGCTCAGTAAAGATAGATGGAAGAATTTACTTAAATAACTAGTGAATACCTGGGGTTCAGTCACTCAGAATCATCCCTTCATGCAGAAAAGGTGGATTTTAAACACATGGCCATCAGTGGCTGGGGTAAAATCTTAGTTTGTTCAGTACTCATTCCATGTTAAATATTAACCTTTGGAAAATGGGTTTAACTTTACAAAAGGTTCAAGTAGTTTCCTTTTATTAAACTAATGCATTTTTTCCAGAAGATATGTGGGGAGTAAAACTTCTGAGATGAGTTTTTGAGCAAAAAGGAGTATGGCAATGAACTGTAAGAAATTCTGGTTTAATACTTTGTTAAAGAGCTGAGCAAACTATGTATCTTAACCAAACACAGGCATTTCTCTGTCTTTTTATATGCCACTTGAATTTGAGACAATGGAAATGCAGATGTAAGTATGTCTTTTTTAATAAAAATATAATTACTTGCACCAATTAATGGCCAATATGAATATGTTACCTTGTTAAAAGCAGTATTTGTCATTCCTGTATCTTCTTTCTAGGCATGCTTAAATAGCTTGATACTGTTTCTGAGAGCTGGATTTTATTATAGCTGATACATGTAGGCTTGCACACAACTTGACATGCACAGGAAAATGAGAGGAAAGAGAAAAGCTAGAAAAACCTTCTATTTTTTTTTTTTTACTAAGCAGTACATGATGTTACCTTCTTCAAATCAAAAGTTCTCTCCTCTACACTTTACCTTCAAAATACCCTCTCACACCAAATATGTATTCCCTAATTACAAGCTGAATCTGTTTAGTTGTTCATTAACCACTCTGAGTCAGCATATTGGACCTTTTTACTGGAAAAAAAAACAAACCCAAACTTCATATTTCTGAGCATCTCAGATTTCTTCTCCCTAAAACAGAGATATTCCTCTGTAAGGATTTAATACCGCTTTTAGATTTATTTCCAAGCCATCCCTATCAGGAATGCAATATCACTTCCATGCTAGTATGTAGATCCGTAGAAATACCTCTGTGAGATAAATTACATGATCACTTAATTAACATTATTGTCATATTGCCACATTTAAGAGCAATATATTGAGCAAAGGTTAATACAGAGTAAAGTTGCCAGCTGGAAGTTTCTGATTTGTGAAACTGTAAGCATGCACAGTTTTGCAAGTATCTTGTTTAAAACATAGAGCTATGATTTCTTGTTTCATTTTATTCATGTTTTATGTGCTTACCAGATCCTGTGTTGCCCAGGATATTTACCACTTCCTGGTAAATCTGGTTCCCTATGTATTTTAGGACTTCTGCTGGTTTCCTGTATATGAACAACTGTGCTGTTCATGGGATCTTTAGGTTGTTTTTATGAGCTGCAGAAAGTTTTGTTATAGCCACATAAACCACTGTGGTATAGGCTTCCTTCTCACCTTGCCATGATGAGGATTCACAAAAATTAGCATTATTGTAATCCTTTCAGACTAGAAAGAATAAGAAATAATGCAAAGAGCTCATCTGTCTACACCACAAGGGAATCTGTGTCCTGTTTTTAATTCATTTTCTCATATTTGTTGAAGATGCTTTTAAACCAGCATTAGTTATAGTCTGCTCAGCTTCAACCAGGGAAGTAGCTGGAGCAAAGGGCAAGACTTTGGAGATTTATATCGTGCTGAAGCCTCCTTAGTAAGTCTCTAATTCCCTTTACACATAGCAATAGTGAAATCCAGTTGGAGATTATGATATTTAAATGTGAATGTCCTTTTCTTTTCTGGCTTCTTCCAGAGGGATGGATCACATGCTGGGAACCTTTATAAAAGAGAAATAAGGAATTAGTGATGCAAAGATGTTTTATGGGAGCATACTGCAGTCTGCTGATGCCTCATTGTTTTCTTACTGCAAACTTTGTGTGTGTTTCTCTCATGACTTGCGCTCCTCAAGCTTGTTGCGTGTAATTTGTCAGTCTTATGAAAAGACATTTCGGAAGTTTAAATGATCCAACACTAAAGTTGGCACAGGCCAAAGTTAAAATCTACTACACCTGGTCGTGTAGTGCCATGACAGGACTGATTTACAAGTAGAGTCATGACTCAGTGGTCACATTCAGAATGCAAATAAAAGCCCATTCTTGAAATTTTTGATGATCAGTGCTCTAATTATAGACATGAATATGAAATTAGCTGGATAGACTGAACTGTACATGGGAAGCACCTTGACTGAACTCCTAAGACAGGCTTCTGTTACAATGATAGAAACTGAAAGCCTGCTCTGTGTTTTACAGAACTAGAAGCTCTCTCTATGTGTAAGAAATCTATGGGGGCCGGGGGCATCTATATGTGTGTATAATGTTTTTCTTATCCTTTCTTTTGTTTAAAATCAGGTAGTTCTCACATCTTTATCTCTTAAAATAATACATCACTATTGATGTTCAGTGTAATTCTGGAACCGTTTTGTCAGGCTGAATGGATATTTATGTGTGTGAGAGTGTGCGTGTGCGTATGTATAAGCATATATATACATCCACGTGAAAAAATCAATTTCAGGAATTAGGAGAATGAACACCAGTTTGGACCACATGTTAATCTCCTTTTTTGGTATGCAGTGACTACTTCAGTCTTCGTAATCCTCATCTTAAAGCATAGGTAAGAGTTGCTTTATCTGCTGTAGCGACCAATAAACACAAAAGGATTCAGAAAGTAATAATGAAGATAAATAAATCTGCAATAAAATTAAAAACTTTGCAAAAAATAAAATCCAGTAATTCCCCATTTATATTTTCTCACTGGATCATGTAGTCCCAAGCAATGCACTTTTTTACATTTGGGCTGCATAATGCAATGTAATTTTTATGTCTAATACTTTTCAGTGTGTCCAAAATATAACATCACATGCACAATGCGTGACAGGGTGGTCGATGAATTACACAGAGCCTTTAAATAATATCACTGTGAATGTGATTTCATAGGCTACAGCAATCAATCTTGCCATGTTATGAGGAATGAATTGTCAGTTAGGGTTAAGTTTTTATTTCCTTCTACCAGGAAGGTTTCTGAAGCTGTTACTTAATGCTACTTATTGTTGAAGGATGCCTGTTGAATATGTTTTTCCTGTATGAAATTACTGATGTGTTCTGTGTGTCCTAAAGTTTAGATCTCGGTTAGCATAGCATTTTGCCAGAGTGCATTACCTGAGGATGTAAGAAGTGTTAACAAGTGAAAGGAAGTGGAAACTTCAGAAGGAAGGAGGCAGAACTAGTAGGAACAACAAAAGAACAGGTTTTGCATAAGAAAAGCTTGTCTTTGTCTTACCTAAGTATGAGTTCTCTTATCTTTCCCCTGTCTCACACATACTCCCACACACTTAGCTAAAATACGATTTGAAATGACAGCTTTACCATGTCTTCTGAGAGCAAACAGATGAAGCTGGACTTCCCTCTTTTTCCATGGGAATGATGAGGATGTTTCTCCATATTCTTAAAATAACTGCAGCAAAGAGAAATGCTGCACTGGCAGAGGAGATGTGATTTAGTCTTAGTCAGGTTTTTCACTGATGTTGCTTCCAGCGTGGTCCAAGTTGGCTGAATAACTGGTATAAGATACCTGTGCATTTCTGACAGTCATGAAGCCTTTTGGGGTTACAACTGCCTCATTTCTTTAATAGAAGCTTTGTGTAGCTATTTTGAGCAGTTATAGCTAGGCTCAAAACTACTGATCCTTTTCCTATAGGCAGAACAGATGGCTCTCGTCAGTTATTAATGTTACCTAGAGATCCAATCATGTTGCGTCAATGAGCCAAACACAATAAGACAAACATGTCAGTGTTCAAATTTGGCTCTACTTCTAGGCATTGATCACTTAAGTCACTTCTTCACTTCTCATTCTGTATCAGTTATTCAGATGGAAAGAAGTGAAGGCTTTATTGGCTGCTGAAAACCTGACAATTTCACAGGGAACTAATAGTATTCATTCACCACCAGCAGATTTCAAAATAGGAAGTGAAAGTGGCAGAGGATGAGCTACACACTTCTTCACCTTATGCCAACCTCTGGAAGTTGAGGTTCTAATCTTTTTTAGATTCTTTTTCTGAATTGAAAATTGATTAAAGGGAAAAAAATAAATAGGATAGCACAAAAGTCAGAAAACCTTAATTTCTAGGAATTCAGTAATCCAGTGGGGCAAATACATTCCTCAGTCGGTTACAGCAAGCTTAGCGGTAACTGAGACAGAATTCTGTGTGAAATTCTGCTTAGTTTTTACCTAGATGCTGTCATCTTCTCTAGAAAGAAATGCAAATGTGGGCCACAGACTTTAAATATGCCATTAATTACTGAACACTGCCTCCTTTGCACATAGTGAATTCCATAAACTGTCTTCAGTGCAAGGGATACAGAGAAATCGTGCCAACATTTTTCAGTTTGCAACTTACTGTCACTTCTGGAATCAGCTTGTGACAGCAAATGTTAATTCTCTGCTCAGTAGAAAGCCTCAGCACTGGTAAGCAGCAAAGTTAGCAAGAACAGCTGTCAGAGTTCAGTGCAATCATAATGTTTCCAGAGATTTTTATATTCCTGCTCTTTTGTACAGAGGGAAATTTAACCTTGTAAATGGAAAACCTGTTGCATAAGGACCAAAGACAAAAAGTTAACCCTAATACTGTCAAATGTGTGGTATGCCTATGGAATCCAGCAAACAGAAATTATTAATAATAATTTAAAAAGACAGAAAAAGCCATTCACAGATGTAATTTCTTACATAAAAGCTGAACATGCTTCTGGGGAGTATTGTACTATAATATTTATAAGTAACATCTTTCAGGAATGCTTTCCCAGATGTTCTTCATGTTATTTTGAAGTATTTCTCCTCACCTGCTTCCAGATGTTTATCTTGAGCGCACAGCATAATACTGTTCAAACACCAAGTATCTTCTATTTATTGCCAGAGGAATGAGAATTTTATCATGAAGACATTACTTTCATCTTGCATATTCTTTATATATCAGGTTAGATATAAGGAAGAAGTTCTTAAGTGTGAGGATGGTGAAGCGCTGGCACAGGGTGCCCAGAGAAGCTGTGGCGGCCCCATCCCTGGCAGTGTTCAAGGCCAGGCTGGCAACACTGTCTAGTTTGATGCACCCCTGCCTATGGCAGGGGAGTTGGAACTGGATGATCTTCTGCTTATGAAGCAAAGCCAAAAAAGGCCAGATTATTGTGTATGTAGATTTAATTTCAGAGACTAGAAATCTGGACCTCTGTTTTCCCAAAAGCAGAAATGCTTGTTCATTTTGCACACAGTTATGTTGTGCACACAATAACCAGTAAAACACAGTCATCTGAATTATTTCTCTGCTTCTTCTTGTTAAATAGTCTTGCAGATTTGCACACATTGAATTAATTTTTGGCTGCTAGAACACAATGAAAAAATATTTAAAGTATGATCTAGCTTGAATTAGGTAAATTCAAATCTCTAAAGTTATGCCAAGAACTTATATTGGGTTTATATACTATACTTTTAGACGCTTAATCTTCTGTGAGGATACATGGTTTTCCAGGGTTCTTTTTTTTTAAGAATGGTGCTGGTTTGAATTTCCTTGATCTTTCTTTAAACATTTTATATTGATCTAACATATTTCAATAATTTCCTGTAATCACAGGAACAAATGCACAGTCATGATGTAAGAAGTGTTGCACAAACATCCAACATATTCCAACAGCCTGATTATTACTTACTTTTTGGAATAACATATATTACTTATTAAAATACTAAAACATTACTTATTTTTTGAATAAATTTTCTTTACATAAATGACCATGTGCAACATCTGTTATCTAATGTGTTGTAAGACATTTTAATATACAGTATTTTCCTTGGTGTTAGACCTTGAACTTATACTTAAGACAGCTTTGAAAATCACCAGTTTGAATATTTGCTCATTTCTCTAATATCGGAATGGACTTTCGAGCTCAAATTAGTTGATTTAAATTCATTAATTAGAGTCAATATTTAAATATTATTTATTTATAGTGTTGTATCATTAATCCAAGATTATTGCCTTGCTGCGCTAAGGTCAAGGTATAATGAGAAACACATCAGGATCACAGAGTGTAGATCTAAATAGTCAAAAGAAATAGAAGGCAGCTGTCTTCAGCCATGGGTGAAGGCCAGTAATAGCTGAGCCCACAGCAAATTTGAGCTCTCCTGAAGCTAAGGCTGGAGCTTTCTTTAATGTTTCATGCTGCCTCTTAATTTTCTCTTTTTTAACGTCTGTGTTGTCTCTCTTAACTACAAATGAAAGCCTCGAAGTCACAACATTGCTCCTTTCTGCCCACCTGTAACCAGTACGGGAAATGTCATGAGGAGCCAGTTTCACAGGACATTGTTGCCTGGCTCCTTGAACAGAGCAGTTCCGGAAGTGTTGATCATTTCTGAAATGCAGCTCAGCATTTTGCTACTCATGTGAACAGGGCAATAGCTCCAAACCAGAAGAGATTTCCCCATTGTGCCTGCAAAATAAGGAACGGTAGCGAGACAGAAAATGAAGCAATTACCATATTCAGTCTAAAAAGTATCTTTAAGGTTACTCTTTAAAGTTGATATTCTATGCTTTAATAGGGGTTTGTGATCTATTTTAATATCACAAGATAACTGTGAAGATCCTGGCGCATACACGAAGGTTATTCCAGAAGAATGTGAGATGTGGTTCTACAGCAGTCATACTAAACTGACCGGACACTTCAGAGTGGATGTGCTCAATCCAGTATAGCAACATCTCTTCTGGCTTGGCATGTTTCATTGAAGAAACCAATCAACCAGTAGTCTTTTTATTTTTTTTAACTGGAAAAAGGGAAAGAAGACAGTTCTCACCGTAAACACACAGTTATACATCTAATAATGGTTCATCTTTCCAAAACAAAGACTATCCAAGTGTCAGAGGTCATTTGTCACTTTAATAAATATTTTAAAGTACTTGTTAAAATTCCTGGGAAGTTATTGCAAATAAGGCCTTAGGTATCACTTTGCATAATGAAATGGGCTGCTCTGGTATCTCTAGAGCATTCTCTCAAATAGAGGTCAGGATACACAGACTAAGACCGAGATCTATCAGATCTGCTCTTAAGACTTAGACCTCAGTATCTAGGGTTCACTGACCATACTTTGTGACCAGGCAGTTAAGAGAATACTGAGTACCTGGGGGTGTTTTAAAATAGCTGTACCTAAGACTGACTGTGTGAGCTATCTTACTCTTTCACAAAAAATTGTTCTTTTGTTCTTCTCAGCCATAAAAGATGTCAGATTACAGACCAGGCTGACTCTCTATCAGATGCAATCCATTTTGCTGTAGTTGTTTGCATGTCAAATTTATTTGTAGCAGTATCTCACACCAGGCAACTCTTACAACTGCATTTTCTTACGGGGGCATTTCAGGAGAGCATGATGAATCTTCGTGGCAATTTATAAGGGACAAAGTAGTTCTTTGTAGGAATACCTTGTAAGCGTATGACTTCTATATTGTTTCACTGAAGGGTTTGGTTTGGGTTTCTTCTGTCTGTTCCCTATTTGTAATGTGGTTTCTTATCATAAGGTTAGGGAATCTTGAACTTAGATTGGAATCATTTTAGGTTTCTAGATTTAAAACCTAATTTATTAGCAAAGGAAATATCATAAACCAAATTGGTAACAATATCAATTTTAGCAAAGTATGCTCAGTATCACTGGATTTTTAATGAGTTGAGCACGGTTGAAAATTTGGGCCAAAGTATTTGCTACTGAAACACTTGCAAATTGTGTTTATGATACGTCCCACTATAAACAGTTTCCAGTCTGTTGTCCAATGTTTCATCCTTCACCTTAGCTCACCAAGAATACTTTGTACATCTTTGGCCATGTGGAGAATGTTGTCTTTATCACCAGTTTTTAGATTCGAAGAGAGCTGAGTGCATGAAGTACATTGGATTTGCATTCCTATTCTACAGTTAGTTACCACAGAAATTCCTAGTCCACATTTTACCTGCTTTCACTGAGGGTTCAGCATGACTGTAGGGGTGTTCTGCCACTGTAGTGTGGCAGAACTAAATACTTGACACTATTTAGGTTGCTGAACTAATTTCTGACATGAAAACTGAAGCAAAGGCTTGTATTCTCTGGATTCCTAGCTCCAAAACTACTTGGAACTGTGAAGTGTAGTATTTATCTGTGCTGTGCATAGCATTTCTGTCTTACAGTTCTCCAAATTAGCTCAAATATCAAAATCATGGGGCTTGATGGCAGCTTTGATAAGACAGATTAGCCACTAGCGACACCATGCTGATTTAACTGCTGCTTTTGCACCTACACCAGGATCTTCTGCAAGGCATAGGTATGTTCATAGTCCTGTTGAAATGAGGTAAGACTTCCTGGGGTCTTGCACAAAATAGTGTTTTTAACTGCATACTGCATGCTATAACAAACCACCATTAGTTCAGCAATGGATCTACTGTCGGTTCAAATGTACAGCACCAGTTCTGACCTCTGCCTCCATTTTCCAAGATCGCTGGGACTGAATAACACAAGCTGTGACCAAATCTGCAAGGGTCAGCCTATTCTGATGAGTGCTGCCCAGCTAATTTATCAACAGTTCTTTGTCAGATTGTGACAATGCAGACACTTTAGTCCGTTTTTCTTTTTCCTAACAAATACCATTTTCACCTGAATCCTGAATCCAAAAAGTGCTGAAAATTATTCACATCCATTATATGCAGTGCCTTCTAAATAAGCAGTCTCTAGAGAGACACTTGTAACGTGATTTTTACTCTGCCTAGCAATTCTGCTAAAAGGTACAGTGCAAGAAGGAAACCAGATTAATTAAAACTATTTCCAAGTAAAGCAGGAACAGGAAATAGGTAAGGCATAATTATTAATTATAATGGAATGGCTGTTTCCTAACCTACAAGAAGCAGCAATACAGTTCATTTGCGTGAACTGGCAGGACCTGTGCTTTGCAATATTTTCCTGGCTACAGGTGAGGCAAGGAGATACTGAGTAACCTGTTATGGCATCATGATTTTCTTACTGGACTTGTACCAATTCTGAACTCAACTAGAACACCTCCCCTATTATTTTTCTACTGCACTGCTTCCACAAAACACCCCTAGTATTCTCTGTGGACTTTACTATGCACTGTGTTAAACTCCATGGAAACCTTATTGATAACAGCTAAAGTACTGGGGCTCATCATTTGTAACCTATGCTACTAAACTAGGATGGTTTGTACTGTGTCCAAACAAAGCAATGAGGGTTTTGACCATGAGGGGCTCCCCAAACTTTACAATCACAGGATGCCTTATCCCATTATAATGAAGGTTTTGTATTTACCACTTTCAAAAATCCCTGAAACATTAAGAAGTGGAGAAAAAACACACGGTCATGGCCATTGGGTTTTACTCTGTCATTCTTTGTAAGACTATGAAAAATCATGTTCTTGAAGTAGCAGCCTGTGGTGATATTAAAAAAATGCAGTGTGAGTTCTTAAGTGGATTGCAGAAGCACCCAAAGGCATGCACATCCAGTGTTGAGAACCCAGGAGCAATTTTGGCCTTTCTACCTGGAACTGGCTATTTCTTCAGTAATGTATTTCCCTCCTACTGGTCAGGGTTTTTATAATAAAGGGAATTCTTTGGTCACACCAGCAAACATTAGTTGCTATAGAAATGCATAACTTTACAGGTGCTATTTTGAATTGGCCTTGCTTCCTGGGACTAACAAGTTGGTTGCATTTATCTGTTATGGACAAAATAGCCTACAGAATGAAGGGGAATAGGGGACATACAGGTTAGAGGGGTCAGAGTGCCTTGAAGCTATTCATCTGCTTTTTCTTTAAAGACAGTGTCTTTTCAGCTGCAATGTCTTACACAATTCGGTATGAAACTTCAGCTACAGGCCCTCCTGAAATGCAAGCGTTGCACTCGTTGATCTGTACATAGGAAGGAAAGAGCACAGAGCTCCCTAATATATGTTTGCATGTGTTCCCTCTTCCACCTACAAGGAGAGTATGTAGGCACCACTTTTCATGGCGTGTAGAATAGCTGTTCATACAGGACCATGACCTTCTATGAACTTCTGAGAGGACACACTGTTCAAGATCTTGGAACCATATTATTACAAACTTTGTTATAATGGCAGCGTATCTTCTTGATATTCAGAACATATTTAATAATGTTACATTTTAGAGCCCAACAGTCTATTTCAGAGGCTTCAGGAGTCCACATTTGATACAGCAATGCAGCTGCTTTCCAACATGAGCACAAGATAAAGGACACAGAAGAGTAATTTCTGTCTGCCAGACAACACAGATTGCTTTTCTATACTTGCCTACTTCATGATACATTTTGGCTTTAATGACAGTACCCTGTTGTCATATTAAAAAAAAACTAAGTTTTTGTGCAGTCATTTTTCTAAGTTCTTTTGGCAAAACCCCCTATTGCTTGGTTGACAAAGCCATCACTTTTTAAAGCACTGTATGGGTGTAACGTGCTAGGTATATGTTAAAAAATCTACAATCCAACAATGTATGATTCTAGCATAGTAATTTTGTAAACAAATTTTTCATAACTTTATTTTGATAAATCTTTGAATTAATCTCTTTGCTCCACAGGAGCTATTTCTTTTAAATAGTATAAAACTGAGGATCTGGTCCTGCAGAGCAGTTAATCAAGTATTTCATTTTTGTACACTGAGTTGTGACAGAGAGCTGCTATCAGTCTGTACGTGCCCCATTAAATCATATTTAGCAAAAAAAAAGTAAGCATATGTGAGCAAGAAAAAGTGTGTCCTCCAAGGATTTAAATACTCTTAACTGATTCATATTCTTGACTTGGTTGTACAAGGTCACCTCACCACTGAATTCCTTTTTAAATATAAGCCTACAATAGTACATTTTATTTAAAGAAACTTACTGAGATAACTATACCTGTGCAGATACCTTGACTGAGTTGAGACAGTTGAGCTGATCAATTCATGCTCACAGTACATCTCTTCCAGCTTGCAATTGAACTCAGTTTTATCAAAGTAACTAATAGACAAGCCACAAGGTCAGATGTTGCATTTCAGGCAAGCAGGCAAAAGCAAGATCTCACATAATCTGCTCTGTTTGTCTGCTATGTCACATTTATTCATGCAAGCCAGGAGGCAGAGATCTGGTTTTGATCTTTCCTCTTTCTGAGAAAACAGCTTGGAATTGGGGACTTCCCCCACTGTTTCTATTAGGTACTAGTTTCTGACTCTGGCATGTTTCGTTATCCTTATTTATCATTCAGCCTATTCCTATCTATGAAACACTTCAGAGTGTGAGGTGGGACGGTTTTATGGGAATACTTTGATATCACCTCTTTCAGAGAGAGGACTTTCTTTGTAGCCATCTAAGTACGTATCTACTTCTGAAAGGAGAGTTTCCCACCTTGGAAAACTGGGCAGCTCACGGAACAAGAATGTAAACTGTTACGTTTGGGATTTAAGGGTTTTAAGAGCTGAAGTTAAGTTTTGATGCTGCATTGCTTGTTCTGTCAGCCGCACAATGACACCACCAAGGTGAGAAGCTTAGCTCCTGGTGTTCTGCAGTGTCTTATGTTTACTGTGCTCAGTCAGTATTGCTCCCGGAATCTAATAGCTACATGCCCACTCCCACACATGCATAAAAATAAAATGTAATATCTAAGAAGTAGAACAAACGTTACTAGAGTTTTGGTATTTAAATCAATCTTTTTAAAGTTACTTTTTTGATATAAAAATAAAACTTAAGGTACTTACTTCAAGAAATTCGTTTTTCAAAGAGCAAAATACCATTATTTGTTATCATATCAAATATAATAATTTCCTTTTTTCTTAGTTTAGATACACCAGTAAAGTTATCTGAGTGTGACAGGAAAAAAGGTGAGGGGATTTTGATCCATAGAATCAACTTAACAGTAAAACTCCTGTAACATGACAGTTGATGCATGTTGAATTTTCTCTTCGTCCCTCCCCTCTTCCCCGTCCCCAAGTTAGGACTTTTCCATTACCAAACTACCAGTAATCACAGAAATGCAACAGTGCCATCTCTAGGACAGACTCCATATCCCCTTCATTAAAGGATATGTCAAGAAAGTTCAGTAAAAGACGACAGGGGATGCATGTGAATTCACCCTGAGACTTTTACAGAAAGTAAGATGATTGCAAAAAAAAGGCTCATGAGTTTGAGGGTTTTTTTCTCCACTTGTTCTGAAGTCTGATGAAAGTGTTCAAAGTTTCATCTGAGCTTAGCTTCCCAGACCTCCTAGTCTTTGTAAGCCCTTTGCATTCCCTGGGTGTTTCCAATCAGTAAGAACAGACCTGCAGCTTTCAGAGCAAATCCTTCCAAGTGTTTCAGAATGCAGCCATGGATGACAGTGAACCGGAAGCCCAGGCTTATTTTTTCACATTCAGATACAGCTAAACCACTGCCAATATTGTTGGACTGACATTATTATACATCCTTCACATCCCAGCTCTATTCTTCAATGGTTTCTTTAAATTTCCCACACCAGCATTTTTGTTTGTTTAATTAGCAAATCAGAATGTTTGCATTTCAAAACCAAAGCACTTGATCAATTCTGCTTGAAATCTTTCAGCTCACTTTCTTCTAATATATTTTTAATTTTCCTTGGTATTTGAGAAACTGTCATCAAACATAAACTGAATTTTCCAAAATAAAATTCAGTTAAGATAATTTTTAGTAAGTGTGTTGCAAAACATATATAATTTGGAAATTAATATATGAAACAAAATTTATTACAGAAAAAAGAACCCATAACTCTACATTTCTTTAGCATTCTGTGGATGGAAATATCTGCACTAATTCTCTGTTAGGTTCACTTTTTTTGTTTTCTACAGTGTGCACTTTATTTCAGAACTTCTGACACAGATTTATAACATTCTGTTGCTGGTTATCCATTTATGTTCTCAAGTACACTCTTGAAATGCCCACAATATGCTTCCTTTAGAAATGGTATAGGCTTCTGGTCCTAGGTGGCCACTCTCTTTAAATTCAATTATCATGGTACTAAAGAGCACATTTGCTGTGGATGCTACAAGAATGAAGGATGGTTATTCTTCATCTATCCATCCTGTACGATGCAGTATCACCTGCATTGCACATTAAAAAGACTCACTCACTTGAGAATACAAATGTTATGTGCGTGCCAAAATGAGAAGAATTTGCATCTAGGAGTTTTTCCCCAAGAGAAGGTAAATAATATGTTTAACCTCTATCTAATGTATTTGGGAAGAAACAAACTTTGAGCAAATAATATTTGAGGAAGGTAATTTCTTACTTGTCTCTGTGTCTGAAGAAGTTGCTCCTGGCAGGTTTGCAGAAAGAATGTTGTGCCAAATGAGCTCCTCTTCTGGAATTCCAATTCTTTTACCTGCTCTAATCTACATCCATGAATAATATATATTCCTTACAGGACATAATACTGTTGGTTTTATTTCAAGAAAGTTCATGAAAGGAAGGTTAATGAAATGAGTGTTGTTTTGGTGATTGTATAGAAAGAGTATACAGTAAGTCAATAGAATAAGAGTCAGAAGATGAGACCAAACAACTATTTCATAGATTCTCTTAAGCTGCATAATGTCTTAAGAGACAGTGGACTAGAAGTGTTGCATGCAACTCTTGCCATAGTCTTCATATATACAAAAAGATGCTTCTGAATCACTACCATTTTCCTTTCAGATCTTGCCAAAGCAACATTTGCTGCTTTTCCTGTTTACAGAAAACTCTGCTAATTTGTTTGAGGAGTAAATATTCCAAAAAGTTAAATAAATTTCCTATATAATACATGGTATGTTGAGCTTTCCCACAAAATCTGGAAAATTTGAGAGCCAAAAGCCTTCCTAGTTAAAAGCAAATGCTACCATAGTCTGCCTGCCTTCTTTTTAAACACTTTTTATTTAAAAAAAAAAAAAAAGGATTTTGATCTTCTCAGCTCATCAGGCCATCATAGTCATTTCCCAGTTAAACAGAGCACTCTGCAAGGACTGTGGCATATTCTTGGAGCCTTTCTTTTGTTGGAAATAAGAAAAGAAGGGTTTGTTTCTGCTTCATCTAACTTTCTCCAGCCCTCAGAAAACTAAATCATATTGTTTTCTCAGCAAATCCTCCATTTCTTCTTCTTCCTTTTGTTACCATTCTCGTCAGAGAAAAAAACCTTCGATTTTATCCCATTAAGTAGGACCAAAGAAGACCACTTTAGTCTTCATTTACTATCTTTTATGTGGAACCTTGGGGTCACAGTCCCTTCTCCTTACTTTATAATTTCTTTCTTTGCCATTCAATACAAAAGAAATACAATTTGCTCCTGGTCAATACCCATGTCTATTAGATCAGAGTTAATTCATCTCTCTGCCATCACTCATGGTCCATCTAGTTCTGCCTCTATCTCACCACCAAGTGATGCCCTTCATTGACTCACCTCTTGTTTAAAAATGCCATAAATGAAAGAAAAGGCAGAAGAACACAATATTTAATCTTTTTTCTTCTGCCTGATCTGAAGGAGGTGGGGAAAGAGCTTATGCAGCCTTCTTCCCTTTCTGAATAACACTGGTAGAATCCAATGAGGGTTCTCAACTTTTCTTCCTTACCCCTGATTCTCCTTTTAATTTAGTATTATTTTGTTGTACAGATTTCCTGGTTTCTGATATGCTGACCACAACTGTGTGCAACAGTGTGAGACTACCCAGACACATTCTGTCTTACACCTTTAGCCAAACCTTAATACATCTCCTATAGTTTATTGTGGACATAGAGAACTTGGAGGGCTTACAGGCATTAGAGAAGGACAATGCTGATTTCCTCAGACTTCACCACTCATTTATGGCTTTTTGTGATGCTGACTTGTGTATGTCTTTGGTAGTCTCATGGTCGATCTCTGCCTACCCTCTAGTATCTTTCTAAGCTGACAGTCCTGTTTCTATTGTGATACTTTATCTATTCATTTAAAATGTTTCTGCACAACATCTGCCCCCTTATTTTTCCTCCATCTTTTACTCCACTCTAAGTGCTCATTTGTCACTTGGTTACATACTGTATTTTCATATGCATCACAATGATTAGTGATGCATACAAGAGCATGAGCAGTAAAGTTGTATCTGAAGAAAACATTTGTATGTGTTACTGACAGCAAAATGTTCCTTGGACAGCTCTCCAAATACTTACATGCATGCTTAATTGCCATGAGGATTTTATTTTTCCTGTCAGTTGACATCAGTGGAGCTGTTCAGGGTAATGAAGTCACATAAGATTACAGGTTAGGAGCTAATGAAATAACAGGGTCTGTGGCTATGCAGAGGGATTCAGGCAGTGAGCTCTGCACAGGCTGCCCCTTCTCCTTGCGTGGAGGCCCGCTGAAGTGTCAAGTTTGCCTGTATGACACTCTGTGTGAAACCATAGACTGCACCATAGCTGAATGAATTTCCTACCTTCTCTGGGTATATGGATCTTTATAAGTATTTGGTGGATGTATTGGTGTATTTTTTTCCCTGGAACATTTGCAGTGGTTGGACTAAGGGACACTCACTTCCAAGAAAGATCCCAATTCTGTGAAAAAAAAAAACACCTCATCCTAGCCCATTCTATCTAGCACTTTTGACAACAGTACAAAATGAATACAGAGGAAATGTACAATTTTCATACACCTGAATAGTACTGATTTACATACAATTTGTAGTAACGAAAAACCATAACAGAACAATGAAAAAATGGTCCTCATCTTTTAAAGCCTTCTGTAATCATCCCTCTGAAGTCATATGTGGTGTACATACTACACAGTGCTCTGTCGTGTGTCTGTTCTGCTTGTAAGCCAACATGTTGTTGAATGACGGGTCATAAAATTCCCAGAAAAGGTAACAAACATATCCCAGTCATCTGCCTATTCTTAGTCTAGCTAAAACTGTGTAATAGACATGATTTACAACATTTTGTACAATCTGTGCAGATTAGGAAGAGGGATCTCCATAATTATATAGGCTTGCTGTTATTTAAATATTTACCAACATTAAACACCAAAGGGGCTGTGCAAATGATCCAGGGAATTCATATTGTTCTAAGCTAATATCCGTTGTACAATATTATGCAAATCACATAAACTTTATTTTGTTGCTTCTGCTCTGAGCAGCGTATCCCAAGGCAGCTATTCACTAAGTTGAAACAGATAAAGTTTTAATAATAAATAGTGATGATGAATAAGTCAGAAAGTTTATGCAATGCTAATGTAGTTGTTGGCCCCAGGGTAGTTTATTAGATAAACAAGCAACACTTTATAAGTTGCCTGCACATAAGTTGCTTTTGTTTCCCAGGAAATGTTTATATGATAAATTATTTCAAAACATTAGGTGTTGACGAACAAATCGTGTTCGCTTTCATTTTACCACGATGTTCCTGAGACTTCACATTTAAACGGTCAAATTCTACATTTGTTTTCCTTTATTAAAATGATGGTAGCATGAGAAATTAATTTGCTACAGGATAAGGGACCAACTCATTCGGCTCTTTGATGAAGAATTCGTAAGCCAAAAAATAGAACTGCATCTCTTTTCATCAGTGTTCAAGGCATTTTTAGGACTTGAGATCTTAGAGTGAAAATCAGATAAAACAGTTCAAGGAATACAGGAGTCCCAGTATACTCATATTATACCTTAGGCCACTTGACAGTCTTGACCTCTAGTAGATCCACTGAAAGGCATTTGTAAGATGGGGAAAGAAGCCCCACTAAATTAAAAAGGCATGAAGCATAAGCAAGCTTATTTAACCAGCATGTTGTAATGAAATACAAGCCAAATGTATTAATGACTCTTTCTGCTCTGTGTAGTATGTTCTTGACCCATATAGGGCTCTCTTTTTCTAGATTGCATTTTGAACATCTGTATTCTAGCTATGTTGAAAATCCCCTTGACGATACATCAGCTCTTAATAGACACAAATCACCATCATTTGGATCCTTGCTGGGTTTTCTTTTTTTTAAATGTAAATAACAAAGCAATTTTATACCCTTGCACAGAAAGAACAGATGGTGCACTGGTGAGAAGGGTCTCTCATTGCGTTTTCTTGGATTTTGCAGCAGTGGTCTATAGTCTGTCTAGTTATCGCTGGGCTGCTGTGAATCAGGCATGGAAGCATTTATGACAAGGGACATGGCTGGAAGGATTTTGGAAGAAAGGCTGTTTTTTCTCTCTGTATTTGCTGTCTTAGTTGATAGCATCAGTCACAAATTCCCATCATTTCTACCATTCTTATGGGTGGATGGATTCTGAATTTCTGCAAAGTTATCAGGAATATAAAATCTACAGAATTAGTGAGAAAAACAGATAGGAATTCGGTTCGGTGGTTAGAATTTTGCACTACAGGAGACAAGATTCCCATTTCTGCCTGCGCCAGTTTCCTACCACTATTTAAGTCATTTGTGTGCTAGGGGTGGGTTTTAGTTTTGGGTTGTTTTTTTTTTTTTTTGGGGGGGGGGAGGCGGGTGGAGCTTCTGAAATCTGCAGGAGAAATGACATTTTAATTTTAAAGGAAATTCTTTCAGCCTCACAGATAAGAAGCAACTCAGAAAACTCCTCCTTTTGGCTGTACATCAGCACACCTGTGCTCAAATTTATTTCAGAATGAAGTACAAAAACATGCAAAACAGTAAGAGAAAAACATGGATTAAGTTTTTAAAACTCAAAAACTGAACTTCATAGAGCTTGGGCAGTTTCAGAACAGAGAAAAGGACAGAGACAATTTTAACTAGCTATCTATTCCCCAAAATTACTTTGAACATTGAGATATTTGGTGCATGCATATACAGGTTCCAACACTTAGCCTGCTCTCCAACTATGGGAAGCCTCTTTTGCTCACATCCTTGTTCTGTACTGAGGAGAAGGTCCCGGTAACTTAAATAGTCTGAGGTCTCTAGAATATCACCTCAGTGTTTGTCAAGTGTCTTTTTTCTGTTTGAATTTTCCACATTAGTGGTTGTTGCTATGATACATCAAGCCTGCTGGTAGCAGCATACAACACAATTCATTTCATGGGCAGGAGATCCCATGACAAAGGCTTACCAGAGCAGGAAATTAGAAAGATGCTGTTCCTGAAAGCCATAAGAATGCACTTGAATATAATTTAAAATAATTTACCCTTACAAGAAAACAGAAATATTTTAGGTAAAGAAAAGTCTGTCAAAAATACATCCAGTTGTTGTACTTTTGATATGCGTTGCGGAAACCATCTTTCACCACACTTGTGCCGTAGATGAACATTAAAAATTTCTTCTGAAAATGTTACATACCCAAATTATTTTAGTTCAGACCTTCTGGAAGCAAAGTATCTTGTCTGATGAAAACAGAAACTAATTATGCACTTCCCCCACATTCTTTCAACATTACTTTTTGTTGGTACAAGACACTTTCATTCATCCATCTTCCACATCCTCCCAACTACATTGCAATAGTCAATTACAGGCCTTTATTTCTAGAATGAAAGGTCCATTAGTTTGCAAATTTCTGCAGAACAGCTGAGCATACTAACTTTTGTTTTGACATTTGAGAAAAAGATGTTCTTCAGGAGATAATGAACCAGATCCTCGACAGATACATGTCAGAATAATTGTCTGGCGTGACATGAGTGGGAAAGAGATGGAGGGGATGATATGAATTGGGTTATAAATTAAGGAAACAGTATTTTTGATGAAGTGAAATGGAATTTAAAAGGTTAAACAGAACAAGCAAAAGATTACTCAAGAGATGGCCTTTCATAACATCAGAATGATCATAAACTAACCTAAATCTTCACCTCAGAATTATAACATTGTCCAAAAATGCTTCTGCAAGCATTTTAATATATGGCCCCAATACTTGATTTCTGTTTTGTGGCCTTGATCCTCTCTTCTTGTTAGATCCCTGGTGACGCTGTGTGTTTTGAATTCGTCCAGCATTGCAGTTCCAGGAAGCACAGTTGGTTATGTCTGGCAAGGAGCTGACTTATTCCTGGATTAAACCATAATTCTCATGGCATGTGAAGGTTATAATTTTACCAAGAAATAATTATGTAAAGTAAATATGTGTGCATGCTCATATAGGCTTACATGTCCATGACCAGTGTGCTTACAGTCACTCCTTTAACAGCTAGTTAATTCCACTGTCTTCCTGCAAACAACAAAGCTGCTCTTTTTCTTAATGTATAATATTCCAGTCTCTCTCAGTGAACTCAATGGTGGGAGGATATTTAGACACATTATCTGCGTGCCAGTTTGCACAAGGCTGCTGAACTCCACCAAAAAAAGAGTTTACAATAATCTTCAAAGGATTTACTCAGAACTCTATTGAAAGCAGAAAAGATTTGGGATTAGAATTCACATTGTTTTCACTAGTGAGATGCACTCTTGAAATAGCTAATAAAATATCAGTTATGCTGTATTAAGTGTAGTATATAAATTGAATCAATCCCATACATAATTGCTCCCTTCTTTCAAACCAAACGAAACATGTACAACCCTCAACAGCCTGATGCGTGCCTTAAGGCTCTGTTTTAACAGCTTGCATATAATTTGCATTTAGCCAACATCAGCTATGACAATTTTTGCATTTGGAAATACCACAAGACAAGTACACTGAATAAAAGATTCAAGATAAATTAGAACATCTTACCAATGATACAGCAGTGAAACCTGCATTATGTCACTAACCTGCATGCAGTACAGAAATGTAAAGCCATTTTTTCAGCTACTCTCAAGTTAGACTCTTAAGTTACTGGCCAACTTCTTGTTTTCTAGAGTTGACATATATAGAGCAAAGAAGGTAACATAGTTTGAATTCTCATTTTGCTGCAGATTATTTTTGTTATCCTTGCAAATTGGAGGGGAGAGATGGGTGTGGATTCTCAGAGATACATAATCCATGTATCACCCGTAGTTGTTCTCCTGCCCAGAACAGTATGCAGGCAAAGAGCTAATGTTCTGAACTCAGCTTTTTATTTCTTGCCTGATAACCCATCCCTGTGCTCTTCCTCTTGAACTGTGACTCTCACCAGGGCTAGAAACTTGATTTTTCCATTTGCAGAAAAGAAGAACAAAAATCCCCAAATTCATCAACCATGAAATCCATTAGAAATCGTGCTGCTGCATACCAGTCAGTGACTTAACAGCTAACAAGCTATTGAAGATTTCACTGATTTTGTTTCTCTTAATTAATCCAAACATTAAATATAGGTGAATGTGTCCTTGCAAAGAGTTCTTCTGTGTTATCAATGGGGTATCTTCTGCAGCTAAACTTAATTGTATTCAGTAGTTTGTACAATGGTAGGATTTGTCAGTGGCAGGAGCATCTCATAGCCTGTGTTACTTATCCAAACTAGCAGCTTTGGGATTGAGTTCTGCATGTAAAATTAACCAAGACAACTCCTTTAGTTTCAGTATATAGTGGATGAAATATTGGCCATATACCCTTTAAAAGTTTTTCATTATAGTTTCTTATCTTCAAATTATTCTGTTTCTTAAAAAGGCTTTTCTTTCCTTGGGAAGTAACATGTGAATTATTCCTCTTCCAATATTCATTCTTCTGCTAGCACGGCTTGCATGAAAACAAGTCTCAGTACTTGTAAAGTGATAGCTCTAGGAAAACCCAGAAGGGCCTGACAGTTCTGTTCACTACCAATAGATCATCCATGAGTAGGTTAAGATGAAAATTAGTTCATTACAAAATTATAATGTCATGGTGAAAACAACATCCTTTTCTGCACAATAAACTTAGAGCATATGTCTAATGTGGAAAACGCAACCCACAGACAATCACTTGCAGAAATCTCTATTGCATATTAAACAACCAGAACTGCCTCCTTCTGGGCTATGTGTAAATAAATGATCACAGTATTAGGCTTCAAACAATCTTACTTTAGAGAAGAGAAAATAAAAGCAGTGTAATGCTGACACACAAACCTTACAAAATGCTCTTGGCTCAACTCAGATGCAGCCTTTTTGCTATAAAACCAAAATAACTCAAAAAAATCATTAGTGGAGCACTGTTCCCTGGGGGCTAAGCAAGACTCTTAGGGCTCTGTGAATAATTGATTTTTTTCTTTGGTTCAGCTGCCAAACAGAGGGAACGAGAGATTCTGCTTGGATTGACCCTAAATAAAACTTTTTTTGAATATTGAAATAAAAAAGTTTTATTTCCACCCGTGAGTATATGTTTAACACTACTTGGGTTCAGATTTTCAGTGCTTTAGTCTCCACTCTGACTCCAGAGTTGACCATGTGCAAGATACTGACAAGTGGGCAAAAAAGCTGATAAGCACCATGTCAATAGACTGTTGAAATGGTGAAGTGTGAGTCTAGGCAGGTAAATGGGAGGACGTGACCTGCGAGATAACCTATAACCTATAGATTTAGAGTGAGCTGCACAGAGGAGCAGCACTGCAGCTTAATGCTTTACTATTATCTTCTGTAATTGATTATTTTCATCTCTTGAAAAGTGTCAGTTACCTTAAAATGAGGTTGCTTTATATTTGGACATCATACCACTTTGTTATCTGTATTAACTTACTAATGCTTCTGTATTGATCCTGGACCTGAGCTAACACTGTGCTCTAACATACCAGCCACTAGGCTATTGTAGTTGCCAGAAGTGATGTTCTTTGTGTACACAGACCTATACACACTTCAGTGTAACCTGGAGATGTCACTGCAACACTGGAGTGGAAAAGAGGACTGCAATTACATTATGGATTGATTTGCTATATAATTTTGAAGCCAATTCTGAATAGAGTTTGCTCAGTTCGTTATCTTAGGTACACCCTAGGAGAAGGGGTATCGAATAGGTTCAGATGTGGTTGATTTTCCCCAGATCCTCTACAGTCATCCCAGGTAACCCGTCGCAATGGCAAGTTGTTTTCTAAGGGTGCCTAAATAGCAGAAAGGATGGCATTAGCAGGGTATCTTCACTTACTGCATTTGCTTCTTGACAAAAAATTTGATCTGTCTCTTTTAACCAGATGATCAGAAATTTGTGGCCTTTGCTGTAGATTGTGAAAATGGCAATAACTGTAATCACCTCTTTCAGAGGATTACATGTCCACAAGGCCATATTCTCATTTTGATGGTACTGGAACAAAGCAGCATTCAAGACAGAAAGTCCACCAGAGGGAGGTTAAGGTAGCATTGGTTTGGGGGCCGGCATGGGATGCTTTGATTGATCACATACACATTGCAGCTCCTACCCGCAAGCTCTTACGTCCCCAGTAGAGAGAAAACCTTTTTATCCTTCAAAGTGTTACCCTTCTGAAAAAGTGACTCTGTAGGGAAAACTCTACCTTCTTGTTTGAGGAGTTCAGAATCTAGCTTAAAGGCGAAACATGTATGTCCCTCCTTTTTAACACAAGGTTTAAGAGAATACTAAATGGAAAAAAGCAAACTTGTGAGCCAGCAGAGAAAGCCAGATTATCAACCTGGCCTGGTTTGATCAGAGTCGTAAAAATGACAGCTGAGAATGACTTCCTGATCATTGTCTTGCAGTGTTTACCTAAGGATATTGGCGTATTTTTGGAATTATGAATTAATATCAATCTTATTATGTGATTTTACAGTACAGTCTTTCCATCTCCCTTTCTTCTTCTCTCACTCCGTCTCTCCCTCCCACTCTTCATACCTCCCACTGCCGGCTCTCTTGCAATCCCTATCACTTCTGTGACACTCATTCTTCCTCTAGATCAAGAGGATCCCCAGTATTCTTCCCAAACCTCACAGAGGTTTGTTACTGTGTGCCTAGGTGATTCCTATCCATAGTTAGTATACATCATCTGCATGTTCTTATGCCCTTGATAATATGCATATTTATTGCATGCTGGGAAACACTAACTACCACAGTGTTTTTCACCTTTTAACAGCATCCCCAAAACATGTGAAGCCAGAATGCTCTTATCACGACTGAAAGGCTCTTTTCATGCTGTGACATTCATTCTCACACCTCTCTGTGCAGTGTGTCCTGTGGGGCTTGTCACTGCTTCACCTGTAGTGGTTTGCAGGCACTGCCCCTCTCTGTTTCCGCTGTGGGCAGAAAGCATGAAGGTGGGAAGTTTCATGTACAGTGCTCAATATTTGCAGGTTTGATACAGAGAAGATGAAAAATCTTACCAATACTTATTTATTTTGGCATGGAGAGAAGATTTCTCAAGCTGTAAGAGCAAAACAGACCACAAGATCAGCAACTGTCTCATTACAGATATGTCTATATCCACTCTAAAATTCCTTTTAGGGTTATTTGCAGTCTGCTGTTTTACATAGCAGATAAAGCTTTCCTGAGGACTCATCTGTGGTGTTAAAGGGGAATTTTCACTTGTCCAGGTAGTAAGTCACAGTGATCACTTACATGAATATTGCGTATCATTGCTTTTCATTAACTCTGAGTATTACTTAAAGACTCTCCTAGACAAAACACTGCTATTTTCTGATGTTCTTCCTTGCTTCCCCGCTCACTTTCACCTTTCCCTTTTGTATAGAGAAACGACTGAGACACATCATTGTACTTGTTGGCTTATTCCAGATCCCTTGCACAAAGGAAAGAACTTCTTAGAAGTTGTATATAAAACCATCACTTTTTCTTCTTTTACAAGGCTTAACTTGAGCAAACTGGAATTATATGTAAGATAGAAAAGCAAATAAACTGGAGAAAATGGAAATAGAAACAGAAAATTTAGACCAGAGTCTAATCCTGTAAACTACCATTCTTCTTTTTTCCAGCTAGCTCGAAGTAAATGTTATAGCATTCACATGGCTGCCAAAGAAAAGTAAATGTCAAGTGAGAGTGGAGGAAAGAGAGAGACAAAGGCAAAAAAAGGCTTTCAGGGACTTCTGCCACAGGACCCTCTCCCAGGTTGCATTTGTACCGCCACAGAGCACTGCTTGGGAACCATTACTTTTTAACCTACTTTCATTTCCACAGTAACCTGAAGTGAGATTCTTCTAATAACTTTGGGTTTGTGTTTTTAGTAGAATTGATTGATAATATATCATGGTTTAAAACAATAAGATTTTAGAATAAATAAGTCTGCAATGCCTTCAGAATTTTTTGACCATTCTTTCCAAAGTCCATGCTCTTTCTCCACAGACATCCACTCCAGGTCTCAGTTCAGTATGAGTGTATCTCAGTGACACGGCATTTGAGGTCTATACTCCCATCTGTCATCTCTTGCAAGTCATAAAGCATTGGCCCAGGACAAGTCTGCCTTGCTTGGAACTCAGTACAATCACAGTGAAATGCTTGATATCTCATCTGTACATATAATAAGAATTCAAAATACGAGATAGCATGCAGATAGCTAATAAACATAGACTTCTACTTTTCTTATTGAACAGCAGTTTTACTGTTTCCTTAAACTTTGTCATTTGTCCGTTTCTATTGACTTTATCCACTGTTTAGATCCACTGTTCTACTGGACATGGGTGTTTTTTCTACAGTTGTACAGCAGTCAGTGTGATAATGTTCTAGTTCATTAAAATGTCCTTACCATGGCACAGTGCAGGTTGTTAAACAATATTTTCATCAACATTCTTACCCCAGGTGTGAATCTCTTTGTGTTCCCTTGAAGCCCAAATTTTCCTTTTCACTTCCCAGCCTCCAACATCCACAGCAGGAACTGAGCATCAGCTACTCCTAATTTCTGGATTTATTTTTCATTCAGCTGGTATAAATTTTTGTATGGTGGCCTTTCCGTGTCATAAATATTAAATGTTAATGTGCAAGCTCCATCTGGAAGACTCTTCATTCTTGAATTCTCAGCTCTGTTTCCTCACATAACAACAAATAACAGAGATCATTAAATCAGAAGGTTTTTATTTAGGAACACTGAAAATGTAGCCTAGAGTAGGCAACATACACAAAAAATGAAGGAGTAATGTTTTATTGACCAGTTTTTCTTTATTGCTGTTTATCTATGAAGAAATGAGGAGATAAAATCATTACAGTAGTAAAACAGCTACCATACAAAGTACACTGCTGCAACAAAATTTACTTTTTTTGTGTGCTTAAACTATAATAAGGAAAATATGCATATAAAACATTTCCTACTAGCTTCTCCAGTGTTGCTTACTGTAATATGGAGCTTTCAATTTCTTGTGGTCCTATTTGACAGTAATTATTCCCCTTAGAATGCTCCATTATGCTCGGTTTTCTTTGCATGTATATGTGCTTGCATGTGTGAGAGAGATGTAAAGTCTGTTGTTGTTCATGGTAAATTTTATTCAGACTCAACAGCCTCAATTTGTAATCACTCACATTTACAGAATGCCTTTCATTCTGATCCAGATGTGCTTTTCAGACTTTTAGATAAAGAAATGTAGAATGCAGCCAACTTTATGTGGATTGTTGTACTATTTGAAAGCATTCAGCAGTGTTACACATGTGATTTCAAACTGGGAGTATCCAGTAGCAATGTCATCATATGTTTGTTGGATGGATATGGCACTCATAGTTTCCAAGGTAATGCCTTTCTAATGGAAGTACTGCTAAGTCTGTAGTGGCAATGGCACTGAAGGTGTGACTTCACAGCAAGGACTGAACTCCCACAGCTCACTGCCATGAAAAGCACAAACCTCACTAATCATAGTCTTTGTTCCTAATCGCAGACTTTAGCAGTGCTTCCTTTATACTGGCTTGGATGCCCATCTAACACTTTGGTGAGCCGACCATGTTCACTGAGTTAAGCCAGCAAACCAATCCAAAAGGAAAAAAAAACAGTAGTATAATTTTCTGGTGGTTAAGCGAACTGAGTTAACTTGTTAAAGGTCACTGAAGGACCAGAGACAGGTCAACATGAGCCTGATTGTGCTGCGGGGAGCCAGGGGAGGGAAGCAGCACTTTCTACATGTCAGGAGCAGAGAACTGCTAGATTGTCCTGTTTTTTCTGTCAGTCTTTCTGGAACAGTAACTGCAGCACGGTCTGCTTTTTAGCACCTGCTTCAAAATTTGGACAGTCCCATTCCTATCTGAAAATCATCAGAACTGCTTCCTACAGCACACTTGTCTTTTTCTCATGAGCCTCAGGTAGACAGATTGATTTTGCTCTCCTTTGGCAGCAAGATCTCTAAGTGCATAATGAATGCTGAGCCACAGCTGCAATGGAACCACACAACATGGGGTTTCAGTCCACTAGTCATAACTACAACAATCCAGATATCCCACTCCAAGAATGCTAGTGCAGCATTCCAGTACCAGCGTGGCTAGGGACCAGCAGATGAAAAAGAATATGCATTGTGACTTTATGAAAAAGTAGTATTTATCCGATTTTGGTTTCTCTTGTAAAATGAAGATAGTTATTTTGAGGGAGAAAACTGTTACTCTGATGTAGATTTATCATTTATCTTTGTAAAAATTTAGTTATTCTGAAGCTATTGTATAAAGTTAATGATTTTCTAATAGCCATATCTAGTTGACAAGTTTTGCAAACTCTTCCTAATACACAATCAGATACTCACATAAGCAGACAGTCATGAAAATTAATGGAAATATTAATAGGACTAGTGGTAAAAAAGACTTTTCTCAGCCCCAAAAGGCTGAGATCTGATCATTTTCTGAACATCAACAGCATTTAGTTTTCTGTATTGGGAAGGAGCTCAGGAGATATGAAAACCAATGCGTCTTTACTGTTTATAAAATGATTGTATCTGTAACTTTAGAGGACTTCTTCAAGTCATCTTTCAAAATATTTGAACATATGTCATATACAGGCATATAAGTAGCCCTTTTGAAAACGATGGGGTTAGATACAGGCATGTGTTAGATGTGGTAACTGCTTTATTGTGGAGCCTAGCCCTATCATTGTCTTTTTAATTCATATATTCTTCATCTATTATAAGTTGCATTTAGAAGCAGAATTGCTGGGGTTTGGGTTTGGGTTTTTTTTTTTCCCTGTTGCTTTAAGTCATTCTCTTTACTTTCACAGAAACGAAGGCAAATAGAAAGCAGCTCCTGCAGCTTTGCCAGTGGACAGCTTACAAGTGGCTCACATTGTTTTTTTGTAAATATTTTCTGTAGTTGCCTGGCCCAGCTGTTAGTTTCAACATGCATCACAGTTCCATTAAGCACGGCACATCACTGTTGCAAACCACAGTGCACCCATCAAGCTGATATTTACCTGAAGGCCTTTGAATAGATTTCGTCAAGATCAAAAGTAATTACTTTGTAAAGTTCACTTCCCACCCTGCATCTTTTTTCTGCTGAATAAATATTGCAAGAGGATGAAATATGGACAGGTTGTTTACATCCATCACTTTTAAATATTAGTGCTAGGCTTATGCGGCTCATTGTTGTATAAAAATCATTTGGATACATTATTCCAAGTTGAATAGCAGAGTATTTCAGATAAAGAACTAAACGAAGATTCTTTTTGTCATTTTGCATTGAATAAAGCAAAGGAAAGGGACTGTCTATTAATTTTATGGCCAATATATCTTCCCTCTAAATAGCTACACTTTGTAAACATTTTTGTTAACAAATATTATTAAAGCATATATCTGATTCAAAAACCTATTATGCCTTATTAAAGTAAATATATTAAATTACCTACAAGGATACATAATAATACATCATTTCATTCTGGTAATAGCTATTTTAAGATTACATTTACTTTCCATTTAAAGACTGCTTGGGATGTAACTTTCCTCAAAATTTTGGTGATAATTTCATTCTTGAAGACACATGAAGGTATCAGTGAGCAGTTTCTAGTGAAGTTTTCTTCAAGTCATGCTCTGGCAAAGCAGAAAGAGGGGATTTGGAAAGTTTAGTGCCAGCCATTTTTGTCTGAATCATCCCTTTTCAATTTCTAGAACCAAAGTAGTAATGGCCATGCAGTGATATGGTTGGAAGGTTCACACATGTATCTGCTTTAGGGTTTTTTTACATGCAGACTTTCAGCATAATGTTGACATTTTGTTTTCACTTTGAGAGCCTGATGAATTCATCGTTCATCTCTCTTTGTCCTTTCTTTCTGTTGCCTCCAAATTAGACATTGGTGTCTAAAGTAAAAATAAAAGTGCTACTGGGTGAGGATCAGGAGGGTATTTTATGTATGAACTTGCTTCATAAACAGTGGCAGAGATGATTTTCAAAAACCCCAAATCATGGAGGAGTTTGCACATGTTCTGTCTTATAACAAAAGGTTCATCCATGACATTTGTTAATCCAAGTTGGTGTGACAAATTCAAAGTGTTTGAAAAGTCTCTCAGGACTGTTCTTTAAAGTGTGTTTTGCTCTCTTTTTCATTAAAGAACTAGGCTCCTGTTTGAAGATGAATCCTCAGCTGGAAAGTTGCTTTTAGTTTTAAATGGAGAATTGACAGATTTTCTTCAGTTAGGTTTTGGCTGCAATCCATCCTTGTCTATCAACCTTTCCAGAACTCCATTTTCCTCCTCTCTCATCCTTTTCTTTTTGAAGACAAGAGTTTTAAATTAAATAAATAATGTGTAACATTCAGGAAAAGGCAGGCTAATGTGAATTTTACAGCAAAAGGGAGAATTTTTAAATTGGACAGTGAACAGTGCTGAGGAATGGTCTGTTAGAACAGTCTGTGCTTTCAGAGTCTAAATATCCTTAGGGAAATTAGGAGTCTTGCCATGTTTGATATCCATATCCAGAAATACAGTTTTGTCTGCACAAGCATTAATTAGTGATTTCGGGTATGCTTTCAGCAGGGCCAAGGTCTGACTGGAACACTGAATTTATCCATACCCAATAAGTGTTCTGTTTGGGGAAATAAAACACTATGTGCATACTTTCTACTGAGCTGGGGAGGAACCAAAAAATATTACAGTCCTCACTGAATCTCCAATTCAAAGTAGGTTGAACCTGATAGGTTGTGGTAAGGCTTTCTGAGAAACTCAACTGGGTAACAACAAACTTCCAAATGCATAGGAATTCAGATTGAGCTCTAAATTAAGTGTCTCAGTCTGTCATCTCTTGCAACTAAAGGTGTGGGCACAATTAAATTGCCAGGAGAATCTGAATCTTTCTTCACCAAATTCTTTGCCCTTCATTGTCTTTCTCATATACAGTAAGCTCTTCTACAGAGACTGGAAGGAACACACAGCTAAAACTGCTAACTCCATCAATTTCTTTTTTTTATTGTTAAACTCTTCCGGAGTTTCTTAGATCATGCAGTTTTGGCTGAACTTCAGAGAGTTTCCTGTCTCAGTTGCCTCACTGACTGTGTATTCATTTATTACCTGTTTTGTTTTCTGCTGACATGTTCGTCTGTCCAGCCTGAAATAAAATGGTTTATCTTTAGTCATTACAGGAATTCTTAAGGCAATAACATTCAGAGGAGCCTTTCATTGGAAAATAAATTATAGGCTACAGTGTCACAGAATTTTATTAGACAGTCTAAAGTTAATTGCAGATAAGTTGATGTACTCATAAAAGATGATGCAATGTTCCTATTAACTCCAACATATGGTAACTATTCATGGGAGAACAGCAAATAGAGATATCACTAAATGTTCCTTTAAAACAATCAAATTAGGAAGCTGGTAATTTTTTAATATAAACTTCTGTGTATTAGTTACTCGTGAGACTTTATGTAGCATTAGAAGTATTCAGAGGACATTGTTTATATAAACTGTGGTAAAATTTTGATTACTGCTGCAGAGCCATGGGGTTACTTAGAATATTTTCCCATGATCTGTGATGGAAATGGGAAGACCTCCGTTTCCCTGAAGACCTGCAAGGCTTACTTAACACAATGATCTTTCAACCCCAGGACTAAACTACAGTGCAAACAGATGTACCTGATTTGGTATGTCATCTCTTAGATGATATTCAGCAGTGTTATACTGATGATTCTTGAAAACTGAATGCTCTATTTAGAATAAAATGGCCTTTGCTCATTGGAGTGCTAACCTGGACTGGGAACTATGGCTTTTGCCTTCTGCTCTCACTTCTGCCACAAAGATCTCAGATAATCACGTCAACCATTTAAGCTCCCCTGGTTTCAGTAATGGTCTTGAACACATTTCCCCACTCTCATTGATGTTCATGTGAGGTTTAATTAATGAATTAACTCTACAGTGAATGATACTTGTAGGTAGAAGATACTGCAGATAGCATAGCTGAATTATTTGTGTCATTGCTGTCCCTCTTAGAAATTTAGTGATAAGCCCTAACAATTAAATGAACTGTATTAATTATAGTGCAAACTTCATGGCACCATGTTCTCATGCAGACAAGTTCTGTACCATCCCACTTTGCGTTGATGTACAGTTTAAATGTGCCATGGTGACAGATTAACTTTACAACTGTTCTGAGTTAATCACATGCTGCTAAAGACCATTGCACAGAGACAAGTCCTGTGCTAGCAATTCTAACACAGCACAATTATATTTTGTGTTTGCCTTAGCTAAGATATTGACTGAATAAAGGGTGAGAACTAAAGCAAGCTCCAAATGCTGCAATCAGTAGGTGGTTAAGCAATTTCAGGGTGTTGGGGTCTTTTTTTTTCTTTCATTATCAAAAATCAAGATGGTTTCTGAAGACATTTAAAGTCTATGAAGACTTGGCTAAATTACAGTTGTTCTACAGCAAGTGTAATATGTAAGGGAAGACTGGAAAGAATCCAGGGAGCTTGTTTTCACACCAAAGATCATTTATAGTCTATGAAATCATACTGCAAGGGCAGTGTGCCCTGGAGGATCAAACACCATGGTGTAAGTTCGTATCTGATTCTGTGATTAGTTTTGACGCTGCATAATATTTACATAGCCACCTCTTTAGGAGTTCTGATTAAAGCTCTCAAATTATATCACAGATAATTCAGCAGAGCTGAATATCCCCAGTCAGAACAGATTGTGACCATGACACACTTCCAGTTTTCTCTTTGCTTACCCAAGTAGCCAAAGGACACCTTTAAAAGGTTTAAGAGTACATCAGAAATGTCACTATGGAAACAGAATCTTTTAGAGACTAGAGACTGCTACTTTGACAGAGCACAATCTTCCCTCATGAAGTCAGGATTTACAAGTCTTGGCTGGAAATTCTCTGCAGTGTCAGTGAAAAATACAGGATTCAGGACTCACAACCACACAGAGCAGGACAAGCTCCAGAAATAAAACATCAGTGAAAAAGCGTACTGAAATGTAGCCACTTTTAAAAATTATTATCTTTGAGTTTATAAAACAATGATAATGTACAATAAAATATTATGGAATATAAAGCTCAGAGATTTCTGATTTCTACTTCTATTTAGATATATTAGGGATAAGTAAGGCTGTTACTTCTGCTGTGCTCTTTTATTTCTCTAGTCTGCTTGCATGATGCAGTGTGCGTGTTCTTCCTCAAATGAGGTTTGTATGAAAGGTACTGAAGATGAGCCTCACTGAAATGCAGCAAGGCCAAGTCTAGTCTGCTTGATTCCTCAATGCTTATGTAAGAGATTGAGAAGTTGTTCTGCATGACCCTTTAGTTAGTAACCTGTCTTAGGTAAACCAATGCAAGTTGAAAACACTTAGGCTTAGGCATGTTCTGTTTTGAGGGGAACCAAATAAGGAGCTAGAACTGAGTTATCATTTCATTTAACTTACCATTGGAGGTAAACTCTAGACAGGACACCTGTATAATTAGACCAGCAATAGCAAATTCATTTAGACAGGAAAGTTATTTGAGACTGATCTGTACGAATAGCAAGCAGTTTTCTTTATGGTGTAACTGCACCTCTTTTTATCTTCTGTATTCCCAGGAACGCAACTGCGCATCACCAGTACTCAGAGCAGATAAGGTTATGCAGTTGCCCTGAATTCTCACACAAAGTACCTGTAAATATTTTGGTTGAAGTAGGGAGTTCAGCTATTCAGAAAAAAATAAAGATGCACAATTTGGTGACAAGTGATTAGAAATCAGTGAAGCAGAGAAAAGGAAAAAAAGCAAGCTGTTACTTATGAATTTAAAGTGACTCCAGAAAGCACTTGCTAAACCTCTAGTGGTTTTTGCTGATATCTACCCAGGATATGGGTAGTTGGTAAGTGCTTGATAAAGCATCTGTTCATCTACTCATGTTCTCATGGTTTTAATTAAAAGAAATGTACTGCAAAAGTTTAAAACCAGCAACTTATTTTTTTCAGATGTTGTCCTGGTTTCAGCTGGGGCAGAGTTAATTTTCTTTCCAGTAGCTGGTATAGTGCTGTGGTTTGGATTTAGGATGAGAATAATGCTGATCACACACTGATGTTTTAATTGTTGCGGGTCAGCTCTTCAGCTTCTCATAGTGCCCTAACAGTGAGGAGGCAGGTGGGCATACGAAGCTGGCAGGAGTCACAGTCGGGATAGCTGATTCCAACTGTCCAGAAGGATATTGCAGACCATAGAGTGTCATGTCCAGTATGTAAACTAGGGGGAAAGATGGCTGGGGCCACTGCTCGAAGACTGGCTAGGCATCAGTCAGTGGGTGGTGAGCAATTGCATTGTGCATTGCTTGCTTTGTATAGTCTAATTCTTTAGTCTAATTCTTTTATCATTATTATTATTATCCCTTCCCTTTCTATCCTATTAAACTGTCTTTCCTCCACCCCACTGTGGCAGGGAGTGAGGAAAGTGTTGTGTGGTGTTTAGCTGCCTGCTGGGTTAAACCACGACAAATGTCCTGCCATATGGCTCTGTACAGCCATGCCTGACTGCACAGAAACTATAGTGGGAAAATGTGCATAGTTTTCAACTGGATTGTTTTAATAAGTGATTCATTGTTATAGGCCTGGGGTACTGTGAATAAGCAAAAGGAATAATGGATCTAGATCTTCCACTGCGAGACACAAGTCTCAGGCTGTCTCTGCCTAATATGCAAAATAGTGCCAGCAGGATGAGCACCTAGAAACACGTCTCATTAATACAAGAAGCATAAACAGATTTGGTCAGTTTATTTCAGGGGAAAAAATGCTGCTTGTAACAAAAATATATTTTGCAGAAATATTTTACTTTTTTTTTGTCAGAAGTGGAAATGTCACTTGCCCTTGTTCACTTTCCGCTGAGAAAATGGGTAATTTTAATATCATTTTTAAAGATAAAGTTTCAAATAAAACAAATTAGTAATTGTTTAAAGAAAATTATGGGGGAAAGAAATTCCAGAAGCTTTTCCTCACCATTAGTGTGAGGCTGGCTGTAAATAAACCTTCTCTGATCCTGCTTTGTGTCCAAAGGGTAGAACACACCAGGAGTCTTCATGAGCTGAGGAACTGAGGGTTCACCTTTTCCCCAGAAGAAAGAAAAGCCATGGCAAATTATGACACAATCACAATATTCTCCCTGTTCTTCTGGATAGTACCTGCTAGTTGCTGACCTGCGCTTCAGACTTTCTGTATTTATGCCACAGGAGGTAGACAGTGACTTCATAAGTGCAGGGTTGCATCTTCTGTTCAAATTTAAATGTCATTCATAAATGGAAAAGGGATTTCACTTAAATGGGAGTAGGATGTGAGGAGAAGGGAAGTAGTAGTGAAAAACAAGAGGAAAATGGAGACGGGGAATACCAACTATAATAGCTTTAATTGTGTGCCAGGTTGTCTGCAAGACTATTTAAAAATTCACCAAGTAAGGATAAATTAAGATGCCAGAGCTAAGGGCAGTAGTGAGCATCATGCTTTTTACTATTATTGCGCTACTTCTCTGTCGTGCCTGAGCCAAGCTCATACTCAGTGCAGCAGCATGAGGTACAACCTGGTGTGGATAAATAAATAGACTTGAAATGAGCATACGTGCACCTAGTGAGAATTTTCCATAAATGTTTGTAAATGTTGCTAAGTAGTTGCATGGAGTTGCCAAGTATGCCAGCTTTTGTTTAATCCCAATGTGTTCTTAAGATACTGTTATGTCATTAAGTTGACATTTCTCTTCTTTGAATTAAAGGTAGAACTTGATTTGTATGATTACAGCAGATCTGGGCAGATACTTTGTAACCGTTTCTGCCCAAACATCCCTTTTTTCTCCCCTTCTTACAGAGCAAGCACAAAGAAGTGATTATTTCTCCACATTAACTAAAGCTGCATGTTCAGTGGGGCATTCCGAAGGAAATGCAGCTCATGCAAGTACATTGTACCTCTGTAGTATCAATTGATGACCCCTAGTAACATTTACGTGTGCTGTCCAATTTCAGCAGGTTGCAACAGAGGAATAAAAGTTGACAGTATCACTTCTTGGAAGTGGAGATAATGCACTGGGGGAGCATCTTTGTCTTGCCTTGGTCTTACCCTCTTCCTCATTTGCCTGTTCTTGTTCCCTGTGAGAAACAGAATGAAGAGCTAACTAGGCTTTGGGTTGGACTGGTAGAGTGTACTGAAGAATCATTTGCAATTGGACTTGTCAGACTGCGGAGCAGTTGTTTGCAGAGCTTTGGAATACTTACAGCAATTTTTACTCACCCACTTTTGCCCATCTCTTCATTGTGAATGAGGGATTATTAAGTTGCCTAGAGAAGCTGTGGCTGCCCCATCCCTGCAGTGTTCAAGGCCAGGATGGATGGGGCTTTGAACAATCTGGTCTAATGGAAGGTATCTCTTCCCATGGCAGATGGGTTGGAACTGGATGAGCTTTAAGGTCCCTTCCAACCAATCCATCCTATGATTTATTCTATGAACTATTTTCTAGCTTGAGTTAAAACACAGCCTCATATCCCAGTTGTGCATGCAAGCATGATGATCAAAGTGCAATAAAATGTATTTGAAGGTTTCAGGTAAGTGAACATTTAGAAGAGTTAGAGCCTTGAGAACCTACTAGTTTGTCATGTAGCTCCACCAACAGACCACCTTGTTATTTCTTCTATAAAATGAAGTGTCATCTTTTATTAAAGCTTTAGAGTTCTATGCAAATTTTGTTTGCTATTGCTCTTCTGCCCTTCACTTCTGCTATCTTTTCTTGTACTTTAAAAGCAGAAACATTAGACCCATGTTACTCAAATAACTACAGCTTTTGAAGGGTCTTTCACTTGATATTGACAAGAAAAAGTGAATTCGTGGATATTTTGATTCTGTTCTGTCTTGATAAGGTTGCTGTGATAGGTGAGTTAATAGAAAATAAGTAGAACAGATGTAGTAATATATTACTATGCTGACAGATTTGACGTATCTCCACCCCTGTACTGAAGATGAGTTGAGAATTGTGTGTATGATTAACGTTGCTTAAATGGGTAGTATCTGAATTAGCATACTGTGCTGCAGGCACTTGGAAGCTTCTATGTTTTGTAAGAATACTTAGAAATTAAATGGCACCCTGCATCATCTAAGTGCTCTGAACATGAGAGATTATGTTCCATTAAAAACTGATAGATTGTCTATACATGGGAGACAAAGAAAATACTCAATGATGCTGACCACGAACATCAGAGTGTTAGTAGCAGTGTTGCTAGAAATACACTGCAATTCAATATTTTATAACGAGATCTTTTTGATGGTGAGTGTTGTTACACAAGAGGTGCCTGGCTGAGATCTTGAATGTATTGTAGGAAGAGCTGCTTATTCTTTCTAGTTTGAGGACTAGTTCCTGCAAACATTTAGGTATGTACCCAGCTTAACTTTAAGCAGAGGACTACTTTAGTTTGATTTCCACAAATATGAACATGGATCAGGGAAAGAAAGAAATGTTTTTCCTGCATATGTGCCCTGAATACACCACTTGTGAGTAGGCACTATGCCCTAACAGGCAGATAGTATGTTAATTTTTTTCCCCTCTCATATTAATTACCTTTGTATTTATTTGTGTGAAGCATGTATTTTTTAATCATTTCTTTGTGTGGTCTCAGTTTCTTGATTTATTACAAGAGGACTGCAGATGTACTGTCAGCTTTTGTAACAGCCGTGTCTTGGTGGGGAGAAACCATGTTTTGGCAAACTGACAGACCAGGGAGGAGACAGTGAGCTGAAGGAGTAAAAGCAAGAGTGTAAAAGGGACTTTAGATGCTCTACCGACCCTTGGACTTTTTTTGTCTTTTTTAGTGGTATGTATCCAGTTGAGCAATGATAAACAGTAGGATGCTATTTGGTTAAAATGGGGTCATATCATGTGAGGGTATGCAGTGCTCCCACACAAACAGAGGGGATCTGACTGGCTGTACAGGACAAACATGAGGCTAGACACAGAGTGTTGCCAAAGGTACAGAGTCAGCTGACAGACACGATAGATTCCCCCTTTTCAGTTTCATTTTGGGTAGATACTGTTTGTAACCATAACAGAAATAGTTTTGAAAGAAGTGCAATTTTAATCATTTCTGTTTGTGTTGAAATATTTCACAGCAGCAAGCATCATTTCAAAGATCATTCAAATATCATTTCTGATATTAACCCTGAACAAATGAATCAGTGGGCAAATCTTGAGTGATTCTAGGTATTTGCTAAGAATCAGCAAACCTCACTGCACACAATAACACCTCAGGAGCTCAGGATTTCATTATGTTCATATATGAGATCAACTGCCTTTAATGCAGACCTATTTCTGACACAGTTTTAATAGAATCAGTTACTCTAATAGATGAGTGTATTGCATTCTTTTTTCTTCATTATTGATTCCTATTTTTTCCTCAAAGAAACTTTTTTTTAGATTTACAAGAGAGAAACTGAATTCCTTTGATCTCTGCAATGTACGTACTATTTATACCAGAGATGGGGAAACTGCTTTTGTCTAATTATTTTTGACATCTTGCAAATATTTGCAAAATTCTTCATGGGGATTAAAAAGATCCACAGAGCTCAATCTCTCTGTGACAAAGAAACAGTGTTCTCAAACAGCAAAACAATTGTTTGTTTTCTCTTAGATCCTAGACGTTTATCTTCCAACATGGCATGTTTTGTCTGAGCTAGAGAATGAATGCATCCCGTTTTCAGAAGATCAGTAAGTTTCCATAAATAGAACTGTTTCTTACAAGTTTGAAATAAGATAGTGCTAAAAATGGAGCACATTTGGAAAGCATCAATTCCACCTTTTTAGGATGCTTGACTCCAGCGTTGTAGAAGCTATTCTTTGCAGACGCCCCGAGTTTATGGTGCAATATCCCTGAGCTTCTGTTAAGTCACTTACTAGAACAAAGTTTATGAGGTTGTCATTGATGTGTTCCCCTCTGTTGGCTGACAGAATATCTATTCACTTACATGCATTTATTTCTTTATGCAAAATTAGTTCCATGTGAGTAATTATTCTTCCACTTCAAAAGAATAGCCAGGGTTATCAACACTCACTATGACTGAGACTCATCTCTTCTTTTTTTGGGGGGAGGGTGTTTCTCCCTCATCCTGTGAGTCAATGGGGGGGTATCAGCTTTCACCAAAAGAAAAGAATTCTAGTCTTCAAAGTTTCAGAATCTTGAGCCTATGGTCCCTATGCTCAAAACATGAGAAGCTGAAGTTCATTTTTTAAAGCTCACTATTTTTTGTTTCCTCGTGGAATTTTTACCACGTGTGATAGGCAATAGTAATGAAGCCCACAGAAATCCTCTAACACTAGACAGGAGGTTTGAGAGCATAGGGAAGCTGTCAGATATGTGGTCTCAGTCAGGAAACGCTACCAAAGCCAGGTAGAATTTCCAGTGGATGCTATTTGACTAAGAGTAATTCATCAGATTTGGAGACTTCTGGATGTTTTCCCCAGTGCAAAAGCATAGTTTTCTGCTAGGCTCTTTTCTCTGATGAATTTTCTGAGAGTTGTTGTCCAATTACACAAGTGTGCACTGACAGATCCTAATAAAATAATAATGTACCGTTTCCTACTAGTTGCCAAAATTGTCCCTTTAAAACTATTGTACAAAGCGTGGAAAACTTGAATCATAAGCTGTGTTGCACTGCAGAGTAGCTGATTTGCCACCTTCTGTTAAATTTTTGTGTTTTGTGGTGGAATTTCTTTAATAATACAGACATACAGACTATTTCCTTAGTAAATCTTTTCCGTTTTGTAGAAATATTGTATTTCTTGGACATGACATTCGTCATACAGCATGAGCGCTGCAGCAAAGTCTAGGCAATCTATTAAGAATGTCACACTGTGTTCTTCCTTTCATGTCCTTTCCAAGGTGAACAGAAGTGTCATCACCAAGTGGTTTGTGAAGGTGTCTGAGTATTGGCAGCTAAATAATTTTTTTAAACCAAAGTTAACAGTCCATGTAATCATGTGCATCAATCTGATTTCTGTAGAGGCAGCTGTTCTGCTGTCTGCTCTGGTAAGAAGTCCGAACTCTGCAAGACAAATGGGAGCACAAGGCTGGCAGAGGAGCATGGTGAGAGCATTCAGTGAAGCAGAAAGGAGCCTAAAAATGTAAGAGACATAGGGGCCGTGCTGGTTCTGTGCAAAGGAATGTCAGAGGCCTAGCAGGTTTGTAAGTGGCAGTTTAGATAATGCTCTGTGATTGTTGGAAGAGCTATAATGCTCTTTTCAGAGAGGAAAAAAAATAGCAAGATATCTAAGATGCCAAAACTGTATACAAGAAATCTGCCTAGCTGCAAATATCTTTCAGTCTCTGATGTCTGCATCAACTGGTTAATCTGAACCTGATCACTGTTTGTAGTTGGGCACCTGCAGCCAAATCCTGCAGAACAATCTCAGCTCTGATCTGTTTTGAGGATCCTTTAGCCCCTGACTGACTTTTGCTCATCTAAGTCATTAATGGACAATCTTCTCTGACATTATGAGTCTATTCTGCTGCTTTGAAAGGGCTAGCATAAACTACACAGTGGACTGTGATATACCAGTCATGCTGAGATGCATCCTTCCAGCAGAAGCCAGCTTAAAGAAACTTTCATCACTGCTGTGAGAGGTTCCTTCAGTGACAGGCAGGTGCCCAATGTTCTGTTCTGTGATCAGATAGGTTCTATGGCTGTGGATAGGTTCGTTGGGTCTTTCAGTGCAATTTTACAATGAGTTGTATTAAAAAAGAAAATAAATTTAATTTCTCCTCCTGAACCTTAATACATTCCACTGAAGGCCATTCATATTTAAGGCCTTTTTTTTCCTCTGTGTACCATTTTGCAGTAGTGTATTCCTCCTGTTACTCAGCCTAGCAGCCAAAGAGACCATTAGCATCTTGTGTCCTTTTGGAGCATTTGAACATCTCTCACAAATTCTGCTGCCATTCTGCATGAAAACTCAAAACTCCTACACTGCTTTGACAATCCATTCCTCTGTAGTTCAGATGACATTTTGCTGCAGTCCCTTCAGCAGAACTGCAGTGCTTCATTCTCCTCTTGCAGCCCATCAGAGCTACAGTTTGTGTGGCTTTTACAAGTGAGTGATGGCCCAGTGCTGTCACTCTGAGGATGTATTACTCACTCAGGGTATTTACATCTTGAGCTGGACTGACAAGAAGGTGAAAAGGAGGCTTGGTTGCTTGGCCAGCTTTTGTTTTATAATTTAAAAGAGTTTTTGTATTCATGGATTGCATCCCTGTTGCACAGGGTCTCCATTTCATCCAGGAGCTGAAAAAATTTATGGCTCCCAGATCTCACATTGTCTTTAAAATACTGCATAATAATCACAAGCAAGACACTGATAAAGAACTTATTTATAAATATGTTATTTCTTGTTAACCATTTGTAGTTTGAAATGGGGTGTTTTAGTAATAGGATAAACTAGGCATATGGAAAATCTAAGACAAATTAGTTTTGCCACTTTGATTGCACACAATCCAGGTCAAATATTTCACATGATGTCAGAAGTTCTCAACATTTTCTGCAGAAGCTTCTGTTTTCTGCTTGGAAGAGAGGTACCTAAACCCAGCCTAGATTCATGCTGTGTGAAAACCCAACAGCTCTAGCTGATGTTTGTAGTATCTCCCACTTGTAAACCATTAAGAGTCTAGAGATCATTGAGGATATTTTGAAAGGCATTAGTTTTGTTTTAACAATCAGTGAAGAAAACCTGTAGTTGGTCATTCCTTGTGCTGCAGCAACACTCTGAGGTTCTGCTAGTGCTCAGAATCCAATGTCAGAGGTGCTGTGAATCCATAGGAAAACATGACCCAGGCAAAGAAAAGGTTGATGTAAATAAAGCAACAAAACTTTTCACTTTGTGGTATGTTATATCAACAAGTTGCACATTTCTGTAAGCATTCCCCAAAAATCTCCTTGGCAGAGACCACAGAAACGCAGAGAGCAGCAGACGGCACCCAGCAGGTGTCTGCATGAAATGCTGCTCCTGAAGAGATTTCCAAAAGCAATAGCACTGCCTTTACCTTTGATGTTTTCCTCAACCAAAAGCCTGTTGTGGTTTTATTTTGTTTTGTCCTTTTTTCCCCCTTCTCTTTCTATCTCATCCTCAGCCACAAATCCATTTTACAGCATTTCTGCCCTTCATGTTTTTCAGCTACCAAGAGGTATTTGAAATCTGGCAAGGCTAAATATCATCCTTCATTGTCTGTACATCAGTTATCTACAGGATTCTTTCATTCTTCAGGTCATACCACAGGGCTCTGAATATTAACACGAGACCACAAATATCTCGTCGACCTCCTGTTACTGAGCAGCGTAGCTGGTTTCAATTTAAGCCTTAAAAAGTTAGGTATCAATGTGCACCTTAGAAATTTGTCTTGTGAGTTGTTATAGCTGCTGTGCCAGATCACCAGCTGACCAACGTTCATACAAAGTTCTCACTAAAAAAACTAAATATACGTTCCTGTGTACTGGAAATCTTTAAGCACTTGCATAAAAGCATATGTCTCACGGTGCGCTTTAGGTGTGCCATCTGTCCTGCTACCTTGTTAGCAGATACAAAGATGCACTATGTGCTGCAAAAACATTTACCATCTGAAGTGAATAAAGAAATGATGGTGGTACTGTGGAAGGAAAGCTTGTCCACACAGGAGGAAAATGGGGTTTGAGTACTGGAGAACAGCAGGGTTTCTCCTGTGTCATACATCTCTCTTCCCACAGTGAGGGTGAACTGCTTGCTCATGTTTTTGCAATGAACTGAGAAAGAATAACAAGCCTAGCATTTAGATTTGTGTTCAAAATGAGGTACAGGTGTTCTCAAAGCCTTGTTCTTGATGAAGGTATCATTTTACATTGTTTCTGTGCATTCATATTTGTCATGGCAATGGAGAGTCCACTTTTTTAATCGAAACAACTGGATTTTAAGAGGTATTTTCTTGGCTGCTTTTAATAAGCTGTTCTAATTGCCAGAGGGGTCTGAATAGTGTTTTCCCAAGAGAAAGAGAAAATGTAGTCCATGCAGGGATAAATAATGAAATAAGTGGTCCATCAGAAGGTAGAAAGAACTGAGCCATGGTTTAAAAAATGTGACAGCACCCAGGATGGGAAGGAAGGTAACATGTTCCAGATGACAGGGCATGCAAATAAGTCTCTCATACTTTTAGGCACCACAGTAATTCTCATTTTTTAATCCAAACAGAATAGTCAGTCGCATCATTTCCTGCCATGGCAAAGAGCTGACTTGATCATGCGAGCTTGTTACAAATTCACATAGGCATTTTCTTCCTCTCTTGTTCAGCCTTCGTGCCTTGCCCTTTTCCCATCAGCAGCGAGTCCAGGTCTCTTTACAAGTCCCTTCACTTTTTGTGAAGAGTGCCCTGTGAGCTGTGGTCAGCTGCTCCTATTTCACCCAATTTGTGCCTCCCAAAGCAGCATTTCCTGTCAATCATTGTCATGCCACTGGTGTTGCTCCCAGCAATGCCAGTTCAACAAAGAAGAGACAAACAGTCTAATGGTTGCCAGCTGCTATAGCGAGGCGGAGGCAGAATAACTGTTTCAAGTATTTTAGGCATTTCTTTGGTACTAGCTGTAGTTCATTCCTGTTGCCAGTGGCAGGGATGTTCACTAATTGAATGGAAAGCTTCAGAATTTGCCTGTGCATCCTCTCCTCCTTGGTAGCCAAAGCCAGGCAAGCACAATTGCATTGCACTGATTTTCCCAGCTCTTCAGGTTCAGCATGAAGAAGAGGTGTGTGTACCAGGAGTCATCACAGTGCCAGCCTGGCCCACAGAGACCACAGGCCCAGATCTTTGCCATCATGTCATGAAACAAGAAGAGCAACAGATGTTGTACATTTAAGAGACAGAAATTAATCATTTTTGGAAGGAAAGAAAAATAAATGAACCTCTAAGCAAACCCACCTGCAAACACTATGAAGTGTTTCACACCGTTCTTCTTCCAAGCGGCCTCTGGGCTACATGATATGCCGTGAAGGAGATGTTACCTCTCCATTCCTGCGTTTCTGCAGCCCTACTGCACTGTTTAACTTGTCAATTTACAGCTGCAGCACAAACTTTTGATTTTATTTTCGTAGGAGTGTCTGATAAGAAAAAAGTGTCTCCTACCTCCCCAAGGCTGACTTTGAGTCACTAACCCAATATTTAAGGGCTGACCCATTCATTTCTTCCTACATTGTTTAGAATTTCCTGATCATAGACTCCCTAACTGGAACATAAATTCTGCAGGTAGGGCGGCGGTGTCATACATTGCATGCTGTGTAACACTGGTATTAAATCCTTCATCTTCAGGCATGCAAATTTCCTGCAGATATACGATCTGGTTTATGTGCGTGCACACTAAAACCACAGAAAATAGTTGAGTCACTGCTCACAAAAATTCATTCAAGAAGTTAATGAAAAAAAGAGGAATGCCCTTGTCAGTTCCCTGTCCTAGCAACAATTCCTGATTTCTAGCATCTATTTAATCTGTGTCCACTATTAATGAAAAATATCTTTGCACTAGGACATGAAAAAGTCATCTTTGCTCTGGGATTCCAGATTTCCTTTAAGCCTTGCAAACTGCAGGCAACTGGCAGTTCGGGTACCTGTTATCTAGTCCATCCTTCTCTTCTGATAATCAGATGCATTTTGACAGTTCTTACTGATGTGTTTTAAATTATTCAAAGATGATGATTCCACTGTTTCCTTGAGCAATCCAGAAAACTGACCCTTTTCATTTTCCCTTACTGAAAGTGAAATAATACACTTCTTGTTCTAGTCTCCATAGACAGGGAGAGCAGTTCCGCTGCAACATACCCTTCAGTCTTCTCTTTGCTTCAGCAAACCAGTCCAGGTGTTTTGTTCACATCTACTGCCATTTTTGTCCCTCTCCTCTGGCTTCTCTGCATTTTATAAACAGCTTTCCCAAACTATGGATTCCAGATCCAGAAGTAATATACTTGACCTGAAGCATTAGTGCTTGTTGGAAATAAATCATTACTACCAGGATTTGTTGATTTTTTTTGTAGTAACATGGCCTTACTGACCTCCACTTTAACTCACACAAACCTTCCGCGTTATGATGCCTGTTACATACTTTTGTGACTACAATACTTTGAAATTATTTGATTAGATTTCATCTTATATTTGTCTTTGACTGGCCATTCATTCATGGAAAATTTCAGCCTCAGGCTGAAGAGCTGTATGATATATAATATCTCACATGAGCAAGTTTGCTAAGGGGAGGAAATGGGTTCTGTAATGCTGCACCTGACATAAAAGACTTATTTGTATTCCAGACTTCTTAATAATTTCCTATTAGAATAGTACTGAAATGAAGAAAAAAAAAAGTTAAATGCTAATAGAAAGTGTTGAAATTTATTTGCTGCAATGTGGCTCATTCACCTGGTTACTTTTATATCAGTGTCAATATATGTGGGATTTTTAAGCATTGTTATATACTGTATTCCTGTTGATGTTTCTCCACTTATTGCTGTGGTAAAATATTTCACTCAAGGGACATATATGATGCTAACGTTTCTATGATATACATACCCAATAAAAGCTTTATCAATTTCATTATTTTGACAGGCAGATTCCAGTAATACATCCACAACAATCATGTTCCTTTTCTTCAGAACTAAGAGAAGAGGATTATTAAAAATTACAGACAATACCTCTGTACACTTAATCTCTCCAAATTCACTTTACAGTTGCTGTCAACATCAATAATGTCAGACAGTATAATCAGGTTTGTGTAAAACATCAGAACTTGGATAGTCTCCAGAGGGGATTACTCTCCCACCTAACAATTCAGCTGGGTGCTTCGTTCAGTCAGAAAAAGATGCTCCCAAATGCCTGTGGAGAAGATGTATGTGCTGTATGATAGCCAGGTTGCAGCTCCTTCATCTCATCCCATCTTCCATACTGTACCTTTGGTGCACCTTTCCCTTTAAAAAACCACATCATAAATAACGAGAGGAATGGGTCTTCCAATACTACAGAAGCCTTTCTTTAGGAGAAGAGAGAGCTTAGAGAACCCATATTCCTTCTTCTTCAGCTGTCATAGGTTGCACATGAGTACCCAGAAGCCCAAGGGTAAATTCCTTAAGAGTTTGTTGAGAACTCGTTTTGCACTGCTGGTTTACTCCTCAGTAGGCGGAAGTTGAATTAAGTTCTGTGGACAAATAATATGGCAAGTAATTGTTTCCTGGTTTTAGTATGGATTTTAAAGAATGCTTGTTGCACTGTTACCAGGCTTGGTGTTTGCAGTGCACGAAAGACATTCTCATCAACGACAAGTATGCTGCATGTCCAGCTGCTCTAGTGGCATTCTTAAACACAGCTAGAGCGGATAGAATTCAGCTCTTACTAAGTTTGATACACAAAGTGATTGAATCCTTCTGAAAATCCAGATTTTCATTAAATAATTCCGGGGTGTGAGGGATCATATTATCTTCATGTACATTGCTCTCAAATCAAACTATGCCTACTGATTTAATCTTTAGTGATACTACCTTTTCAATATCACTGTCAACTCCCATTCTGACTAACCCTGTATGCAACATTTATAAAACCAATTTATGTCAGAACTTTTAACAGAACAACTGCGTGCATTCATTTTCATACCAGGCTTATCAGTTAATCTAGCAAATAAAATACAAAATCTATAAAACATAATACAGTTTCGTTTTTCCATTAGGTTCCTGGAAAGTTGAGTTAAGTGCGAGCAAATGGAGTTCATTACTGGTCTCTAATATGTTTTGCCAACAGTTCTATGAGTTGTCAGGCAAAGATCACTGAGATATGGAAGCAGTTGTATCTTAAATCAAAAGCAGCTCAAACTGGGAAGTGACTTATGCACTGCTAAATGTTGTCTACAGGTTTCCAACAGTGTGTTGTTAAGTAATGATTGCTTAATGGCACCCACTTTATATTGAACAAGGGGCTTTTATCCTTTTATATTCCAGTGTTGTCTACATTTATTGCAAGTATCTCAGACAGGGGAGACATAATAGAGAATGACTTTAATGTCTGAGCAATAATACAACATCGATAGCATATATATGTGTTTAATAAGCTTAACATGAATGATGACCCCTATTCTGAGCACAGTCAGGGCTTCTGTCAGATAATCTGATTTTTCTTAATGCCCACTTTGTAAACCGTAAGAGAGATGCGTCAGGTATATGCATATGGATATAGATCAGAAGGGTGGCTGCAGATGTTGACAGGACACTAATTAAATTGATCCACAGTTAGTGATTACCTATTCTGAGCTGTTAATTTTGCAAGTGAGAAGATAAGCTGCCTTCTTTTTTCTAATTAAAGAGGTGCTGATCCTGTCTACCTCCTCTAGACAGTGAGTGCCACCTACTGTACACTCACTGCCTTGGAACTCCAAGAACTCGTAACGTGAATACATCCGAACAAAGAGAATACCATGCAGTAATACAAAAAAGTACTTCTTCATCAGAGCCAATGTCTTAATTCTGACCTACAGTATGTAAATCATCTCATAGAATAGATAGAAAATAGACTGAAATCTCCATATGAGGTATGGAAATTTGGTAAGTAATGGTTCTTCCACCAGTGATCCTACACAGCCATGCAAGTGTTTTAATAACGGGAGGTGGAGAGCTTCAAGGGATCTAAAAGCTGTGACCATGACACTTCCCAGTACCGAGGCACTGGGGTGGATTTTTTTACTAAAGTCTCCGTAGTTATGCGCTGGTCAAACCTTGGTTAAGATCAGAAAGTGAGAGTACTGAAGCAGTTGGCAGTATTGATATTTAATAAAACATAGCTATTTTTCTGATGGTCATCTCAGTGAACCTAAGCAAGGACAAGAGATGATAAGGCATCTGTCAAAAATTCTTTACCAAGAGAAACTTCATGGGTAATTCTCAGAAAATGTGCTTTGTGGGGGTTCAACAAGCCCTTAAGTGACTGTGTGAAGACAAATACTAGAAGAATACTGTTAGGAGAAGCTGGATTTAATAATGTATTTAAGATATTGTAGTATACCAGACAGAGCTATCATTAGCAAAAGCTCTGTTGCCACAGAAAATAATACTGGGAAGGTTTCTTGACAAAGTGCTACTAAAGAGGTTATGCAAATTCATAGTGTTTTGCATGCAGTCCATTTTTTCACGGCAAAATGGTATCTCTGTGCCAAAAGGAGGTAGGCATGGCTTCTCTGATGAGGTCAGGACAAAGTGATTCCAATCAAAAGGCAGAAATGCTGAAATTTGACTAAAATCAAGATTCAAGAAAGGAATCCTAGGCAGCCCCTTGTCCTTTGAATTTCACTGCAGTGGGAGATTTGAAGCGGAAAATGTACTTCAAATGACTACACAGAAAACTTTGCAACTGTTCTACAAGAGGGATTTGTAAGCAAAAAGAAACTGATTTATGTATCTTGCTTAGAGTCTGAGCCAATGACCACAGAATTAATAATGTGGGTTTTTTTTTTTTATTTTAGAGAGCTTTGGTTCAGATAGTTGGCAATAAAAAATGAAAAAAATGAAATTAAGCAATGAAAACAGTTCAAGGTCAAAAGATTTTACAAGTGGTGAGCTAACACAACAGTGCTATGTATGTTTAATACATATTGATCAGCATCTCATGAACAAAGGATTTAGGATGGATCCATACTTTATTGCAAACCTTTCTTTCAATCTAATAGATTTTTGTGTTTATAGGCCAGATTTGTAATCTAATGAAGGATTTACAAGAGGAGCCTAAAGGATGTAAGCACTCAGCTGTTTATGAAGTTCAATGGCATTTCAGTGTCTGACTCCCTTAGGCTCTATAATGAGTTAAAACTGTAACTTACTGACAATAGTCTTTCAGTCAGAAAGCACAAAATTATTACCTTCACAACAACAGAGTATTTGTTTTCTAACCATAAGAATAATCTAGTCTGTCTCCCAGAGACTATTTTGTGCCCAAAATCAGGATAATTGATACAGGTTACCTCAATGGGAAATTCAGCTTTGTGTTATGTGGGAATGCTGGCTTTACTATAAATTTACAATAACAAGTTCCTAGCTAAAAGATGTTATTGCCTGCTCCAGCTTTTCCCTCTTGTCTACTCCCTGACCACGTTTATCCAGCAGACCTTCTGCCCAGCCCAGAATTGCTTCCTCAGCATCTCTAACCTGGGTCTGATCCAAGCCTCACAGACTTCATTCCCAGCTCCCTTTCCTCAGGAACTGGTCTGGTTCCAGAAAACACCCCACTCCAGCATCTCTGTCCAGCTCTAAGAGTCTAAGTGTTAGGACATAAAACCAAGAGTTAGTTGTGATGGAGACATGTCTGGAGTGTTGGGTGAAGATCCAGTTTGTCCTGTGGTCTTTGTAGGTAGATTTGTGAGAACAAATTCTGATAAATATCTGTATGTGCACAAAAGGGATTCTCCCTCTGCTGCAGAGCTACACTTGGTCTGTGACCTGGAGAAAGGGGCAAACAGAGCTTAGAGACACATTTTGCTGTTCTGATAGTTGGGCTGGCCAACAGCAGGGACAAATGCCTGTTCTGCAATTCTTTGTATTAGATAAAGGATATTAAGCTCTATAGCTGTCATTGCATAACATTCCTTGACTATTAAAATGTCTGTTGGAAAGTCCAAAGAGACAGCAAGGAAACTGCATGCCTTTAAAACAGGGCCAAAATAAGGGTAGTGGTAACTATTATGGGAATGCTTAATAAGGTCTCTGAGTTGCTCTAGAAACTCAACATATCCTTTTGACACGATGCCTATAAACAGTGATTACTGCTTGACTGAAGGTGTGAGGAAGGAAATTCTAAGACAAAGTTAATTTACATCTTAAAAGAGTTACCTCTTAAAAACCCCACAGCATAGTAACAGAATTTCAGTATTGTAGTGATTAATGTCAGCACGCTGTACTGCCTCTACCGCCTCATAATTAAATAGAAGATATTCAGTTGTATAGCACTTGAATGTGATAATGGTTTATGTATTAACTCATTCACCTTGCAATTTCTTGACCTATTTTTCATTTTTAGAGGCATATAATGATGGAATGTTTGCACTAGCATAGACTGAACAGTCATGGGGGAAGGAGAAACAACTGTTGCTATTGGCTTTACATAAGCCTTCCTGATAAACTGAAATCAAAACCTGGAAGTACATTTTCTGAGGACTTTCCAGGTATCCAAATTAAATTCTATATACTTAATTCCCAGAATATGGTTCTAAACTTTTCCATGACCCAAATGAGAGCCAAAAAGGAAAACTGGGAACTTTGCTGTTCCATTTGTTATGAATTGCCACTTGCTGATTTAGGGATTGCCTTCTGTTAAAACAGAGAAAACTAACTCCTGTTCAAACACACCTTCCACCTCCTGCAGTAATCCAGGAAGAATGTAGTCTGCGTTTTGAGTGTTAGACAAGATTTCCTATAATGATGTCTCTTTGCCATGTTAAAACCACCTACATTGAAAGATCTTGGGATTTTAAATCAGTAGACGTGTCTGGGGTTTGCCTGTTTCTGTCAACGTATCACTGTGATGTTTGCCAAGTATCTTACATGAACTATTTGAATGCCTGAAGTTAACCATTGACATTCAACAAAATACTGAAATAAATCTCAATTTTTCAGAGGTGTTGAACTCCCCCACACTCAATTCAAGTCAAGGACATGTTTTTTTCACCCTGGTAATGGTATTGTTACCAAATATCCAGCAACATCATAGTGGTGTGTTTTCCTCCTTATTCCTGATCTAACTAGCTCCTCTACATGAAAGCACAGACTCTAAGCAATATTGGATCTTTAGCTTAAAAAATGCATGTCCTGATGAATATTTATTCAGCACATTAAAAATATCATCCATGCCTGGCTTTCATTTGGCTCATAAACCTGAATATTGTGAAAAAGCTAAAGACAATATTTGTTCAGCACATCTGCATATCATCGTTTAAGGAAAAAAATCATATTTCTGTTTAGGATACTTACACATTTGCCATTATGGTCCTGTCAAAGCACTTCATCATCTCTCGAAGTATTTTTTTAAGACAGGAAGGACTTTCCCCATTTCACAGATGGAGAGAAGTAGCAGACACATTTATGACCTCTAATTTTCATTAATTCCAGTGGAGGTAGGTGCTGACATACTTTGTTAAAATCTGGCTGCAAATGACCTACCCGGAGTCACAGAGGAATCTCGTGATTTTCAGAGTTGCTCATCAGCAATCAACCCACTGATGCACCTAACTTCCTGGTTTTCCTCTCATGCTGGGGGTACTTTCTTTTGAGTACCAGGACTAAGGGTACACAGCAGTATTATCTTAGGTTTTCAGCTCAAACTTGAGCCGGAACTTCCCCATTATCCATCATACCATAGTGGTAGGTTGCTCTCTGACTCTGTTTTGGAATAAGCCACCTGAATGTTCAAGGAAGAAAACTTGTCCTAATTATTGGCCTTGGCAGTGCTTCCCAGCTCCTATGACAGATGAATGCTCCAGTTACGAGATGCGAACCTGAACTGTCTGTTCCACATGAGGTCCTGGTTTGCTTGCAAAAAGACATTGCTGTGTCTGGAGAGGGATTTTGCAGTTTGACTACTCATCCATGTATGGAATTGCTCTGGGGACAGAGCACCTCTCTAGTGCAGTTACATCTAGGTTTGCATTGTACCCTTCCCAGTACGGTGCTCCACTAACAAACAATATTAAACCTTTAAATGTTCAGTCACTCCAGAATTCTTTATTCTTGTTCATTCCAGTTTGGATTTGAAGAGGTACTGTTTTATACTACGATTTTTAAGAGTATCTGAATAAGAAGTTGCCCAGATTCTGCAGTCCAGGCTTTCCCAACTTCTGGCATCACAGGGAAAGTTTTTTAGCTTCCTTTTCCAATTTCCATAAGCTTGACTCCTCTTGACTATATACTTTCCAAAATGTCTTCTCTCCAACAAGAGATATGGTTCCTTCTGTGTAATGCTAGCATCTGTAAGTAGAATGTCCTGGTCACTGACATGAATACTCTGACCAAGAACTATATGGGGCCCTACCCTCTCAATTTGCTCCATTTGATCACACTGGCTTTACTAGAATCATTCTTGATTTTCCCTAACATAACAGAAAGAAGAATCAGGCACTGGAGTGAGAAATTCATTCCATTGTAGATGGAATTAGGAATTCGCTTGTCACTATTGCTTTCAAATGAATTTCTAAATGAAAATACTTTTTATGCTGTCAGTACTGTAACATGGAGATGACAGGTTCTCTTGGATTTCCATCGCTTACAGCCGGTGTCAGCAGCTTTTCAGGATCCAGAATACACTCAAATTTCTAAACTAAAAGCCATTTCTTTATGTTAACTTTCTGCTAGGAACAACTGTGAGTGCTAGTGCCTTCTGATGCATTTGTAATTACTGTTTTTCATATAAAATCTGTAACATGTTCTTTGGAAGACTTGGTACAGCTTCCACAATCATCTCCTCTTCTTCTCCATACCTCTTCTAAATGCAACTCAGTTAAATAGGTTGTTGATATTTGCATTAACCTAAGCAGCATTCTTGGCAATACAACAAGCTGAACTGGGCTGCGTTTTTTATGATAGTCCTGGCCATAGCTGATGTTTCTTAAAATAAATATTTGAAAACAAAACCATGGATATTTTCTTTAAAATGTGAGATTTCTGGTTATGTTTGGTGGAGATCGGGAAGGATGGTGAAGTGATGCTCTACAGTTCTGACAGAAAAAGGTAGGTTTAATATTTTTTCTTCTCTTTTGTATCAATATGCTCATCTCTTTTAATCCTGGACGTTTTACCCTTATCATTTCCTTGGAATTGATTCAGAACTTAGGAATGTGACGCTTGCCTTGCCTGCTGTTTACAAGTCTCCCTACATAACTGAACTGTTGCATCTCAGGGCTCATTTGTAACAACTCTACTAACTCAGCTCTTGGCCTTTCATAAGGGGAGGCTTCAATTATGACATCTGTGTCACTTTGCAAATGCCTAGGAAAAAAAGATGTGAATGCAGAGTCTATCAAGGTCACTTTCAGCATCTGAATAATCAAGATTTGACCCAAGGTCCAAGAAGTGTTGCTTGTTTAATTGCATTTCACCATGGTTTCACTTCTGGGCAATAACCTTAGTGTGACAGCAGATTTCAAGTTAGCAAATGTCATACCCATCCCAAGTACACTTATATTGTCAAGAGCTACACTTTGGCACTATCAGATGTCTCCCTGAGCAATGATTAAGTCATTTAATAACAATGAATGAAAAGAAAGAAACTGATCTCCCATAATTTTTTTCCATCTTTGAGGTATCAGTTACCACAGTGAGCAGAGCATCTCTTCTGTTTATGGGATTTAGAGGTTTGAATATTTAAAATATATATCAGAATATGTAAATTGTTCATATGGAAAGTAACATATTGAAGACCAGTTGCAAACATAAATCCCCAGTTTGTGCTCAGAAGTGTTCATTTGCTGGTGTGAATGGATTCTCCCACGTGCTCTGTACTTTTAGAAATTATTTGAATAAAACCCATTGGAAAAGCAAACATTGAAATGGGCTACACAGAGTACGATACAGATACAAAAATAGAGAGGTACGTGTCTTAGCAGCCATTGTTGCTGCCTCTTCATGGCAGGAAGCAGTGGACAAATAGAAAGATTTCTAAATAGCCTAATGCAAAAAGAAATAGAAATCATAAGCATCTGCTTAAGATTTTCATATTAGCCTCCTCACATTCCTTTTTCTCAGTACAGTTATATAGCTATTAAGTGGTACTTTCCTTGCATGACGCTGATGAGGAAAGGGTTATGTCTTAAGAAATAGAACTCCTCTCCACTGACCTTACTGAAATACAGATTTCTATATTTGTTTTCAAATAAGGTGTTAATAAACCTCCTGTAGTTTTACTTCATGGTATTGGAAGACCGATAACTGGCCTACTTATGCCATCTTCTGGATAATTACAGAATTGTCTTTATGCAGGAAAAGCCTCTTATCAGGAAGCATTAATAATTATCAGTGCCTTGAAATAATTTGCTAATTGAATCCCTGAAGTAATTTCTTTTTTATTTTATAGAATTTAGAACAACCCAAAGCCTACTGAATTATTAACCATGTCTCATATTTGGCTACTGTGAATAATCAGTAGATTGTACAAAAAAGATCTTTGTAAGTGTGGTCTCAACAATACTGAGATATTTATTGAAGTTTTGTTTTATAAAAGAGTACTTTTTTTATACAGATATCTTACTAATGAGAGCCCCATTTTCTCATCAAAAGACTGGGTTTTCATCTCTTGGGAATAACCAGAAAGAAGGAATAGATTTTAATCATGTTGCATAATACATTGCTAGAGATAACTGTGCTGTTTGACACTTACTGTTCTGATGCCAGTGGTAGAAGAACCTGCAAATAGCAGATGATGTTGTATGAGTTTTCTGGAGATCTTTGCTATTCTATTTACTCATTTAATCCTTCTTGCTAAATCTCACATTGGGTAATTACCTCTGTCTAGGGGACAGGGAAAAAGGCCGAAGGGCCTCCACTGTCTTCTGCAGCATCTGCTTGCTTTATTTACTAGAGTGCAGAATGGTTATCTTGCAAACTAGCGGTTACTGCAGCATCCTCAGCAGGAGAGAGCAGACACAGGCAGAGCAGAAGAAATGCTGGTAACTGGAAATAGTGGACTCCTAGCATAAACATTAAGCAAAACAAAGCAGACATCTAAAATATTAAATATTCACAATTTTCAAATGCCTTCTGTTTTTGAGAAATGTAATGGTCCCTAAGAAATGTGCACTCAGGATACAATTAAGTCATTATAGAAGACATTGTAAATGATGCTATTCTCGACATCAGAAAGTATCCTGTTAGATCTAGGTCAACGCGCTGTGTCTCACCAACAGGGTGAGCAGAGGAGAGTGGATGTTTCCATTCTGAATACTTCCTATCACTTTTGAAATGTGTGAAATAACAGCAGTGTAAAGAACAGGAGTGGCCCAAGGAAGCCATGCTGCAGCATCTGCTTGCCTGGGCTTTTCATGTGTCTTCGCTCACTTTTCCCCAGTCACCGTCTTTCCCATCCAGGTGCAATTATGGGCTAAAATGGAAAGCCACACTGGAATGGCATAGTTGTGAACTTAGTCTTCAGCATCTGCACATGCTAAGAAAGAAAAAGCCTACTTTCAGTTTCTTTGAAGGTGATAGCAGCTTTTGAACTGAGTTAAGAAACTTGCAACTACCGCAAATGCTACAATACCTGTTCCCTGCTTGCTCTCCAAAAACCTTAAGAAAAGTCTCCAGCTTGGGCTGTGGGATTTTTTAAAACCCTAATCCAACACTCTGTTACTAAGCATTTAATTATTAGGATTGCGAAATGCAAGAACACCCAGGGCATTCATAGAAGGAACTAATTATAGCCCACTCAGCACGTGGTTTACCCTTCACTTATAAAATCTCTTGTCATTTATTTGTCCTTTAAATGACTTCTTGTATACCCTTATCAAGACAAATGGATCTTCCAGAAGGGAGAAAATGACCCCAAACTGGCACAGAAAGATTTGATTAAAACTTATACTCCTTCTGTGGCAGCCCAAAGATCCCGGGGGATCTGCCATTGCGCAGCAGAGTAGAGGAGAGAGCAGACAGGGAAAATGCTTTCTGTCTGAGACAGATTTTATTGCTAACGTGCTGACATCCACTCTCTGTAAGACTACCCTATGATCAGTATCTCTTGTTTCCTTTAAACCTCAGTGTCAGAAGTTTGGTTCCAGTGTGATTAATTCCCCCTTTACTGATTTTGTGCCATTTACTTTTAAGTAAGATTTTTATAAATGAGGCAAAACAAAGACAGAGATGAAGATTGTGTGGAGATAAACATTTGTGCTGCTGGGTCTCCCACTGACTTGGGCACAGCAGGGGCCAGCAGTAAAGGGGATTCACAGGCATCCTGATTAGACCTCTCACTGTGAACAGGTAATTGAAAGACTATAGCCTATCACCAGCATTTACAAAACAGCAAGCCATGGAGGTACTCAGTTTAAAGCAGACCTTGAAAAAAACAGAGGCTTTACACTCTCCCTCTGTCATGCATGAGCAAAACATAAGTTGGGGATACAAATAACATACATGTGTGTTTGTGTAGACAGCACTCCTCTGACACCAGTGCTGGTACTGCCCCCTGAGCCCTGGCTGTTCACGTGTGGTTTGTGGGACATGCGCAAGTTGTCTGCACCAGGTAGACGGGCCTTGGGAAGAGATGTGGCAAGTCACCTTGACCAAATGTCCTGTCCCTCAGCCCAGGTTTGCTGCAAGGCACTGGCCAAGAAGGGGTATGGGTAAGGCAGAGACCTCACATCAACCTTCATGTGAACGTTTGAAAGGTCCCTCAGTGGGTGGTTCACTGATGCATGTAGACATGTAGATGCCATAAGAGCCCTTTAGTGAGTAGCTCCCTGCAACAGTGTATTTAAAAGTGTGATTGATGCGAATGTATGATGTAGGTGAGAAATGCTGATTTACACCTCATTTTCACTACTTGGCAATCGTGTCCCTTGAAAGCCTTTAAAGAAACCTTTATGACTGTAGCCATTTAGTAGTGGATGTGTACCTCATCAGCCTGAGCCTCCCTTCTGCCAAACTCCACTTAAAAGTTACTGGTGTCTCAAGCAGATGTTTCTAGGTTTTAAGACAATGGGAGATTAATAAACTAGTTTAGGTTTCCTTCACTTCCATTTTCAACTCAGATCTTATGCCCAGATGGTGAAAGAAGTAAGTGTCATATGGAGACACATACCTACGACACTAGACTTTCTGGGTCGTCTGTTGAGTTTTGCTGTTGTCCAGACACCCCCAGTCGATGCATGGCAGATTAACTGTCCATGTTTTGGCATCGGGGATCATAATAGCTTTCAGCAGCTTGAGTGGGTTTTTAGGTGTTTATAGCATGCTTTGTCATTCCTACATAAAAGTACTCATTCCTATTAAAAGGCACAAAAAATATTAGAGCAATCATTTAAATGAACTGAACACACATTATGCACTTCCATGGTATATACAGCTACCGTAGTTAGCTAAAAGATCAATGAAAACTGTGATCATTAACAGGAGTTCAAATGCCACATCACCAGATTTGTGACTGCAAATGCTTAGTGAGAAAAAAAGAGAAATATTTTTTGTCCAGGTAATTGCATAAATGACAGGGCTTGATGGGAAATATGACTACAATTATTGCAATGCCAAAAGGGGATTCTGAAAATCTAGATCTATTCTGCAAGCATCTTTTTGATGATGGGAGCTGACTTATGATTTCTGTGCATCAGTCCCATATCTGTAAAATGAAGGGTTTAATTTGCTACTTCCATCACTGTTTGCTCTGAGACTGTATATATTACAGATTTTGTACTGGTTTGATATGACCATAGCAGAGTGTGTATTCTTCAGGTATGGCCAAAAGAAACGCTGTAAAAACCTGCTGCAAAGGTCAACGTAACAATGTTGTGAAAGGCAAGATACACACAGCACAACTGCTAAGTGCCATTCTTTTGCTGCAAGCTCCGTGTATGACTGGTCAACCCAGGAGTTCTTGCAGTCGTGTGCACCTCTTGCAGTGATGCTGGGAAGCTGTATTAGCTCAGTGTGTATAGGTCTTCTTGAACAGTGAGATAATGACTGCTGCTATCTGTATGGGCACATTGTAGATGATTGTAAAAACCTCCAATGAACATCCTCATTTGCTCTACAGTAGCTTTTCCTTAAAACAGTTCTTTTTTTTTTCCCTATGCAAGAGAGAGACAGCTTTCTCTGGCATTAGCAACTGTGGGTGTGATCATATCTCCTGTTTTGGTGTTTAGAAGCGTGGTGTGCTATAGGCAAGCTTAGACAAAAAATAAACACACAGAATACTTTATTGTTATTTTTAATCTTCTCTAATTTTCAGAAGGAATAGCAGGACACGGCACAGTTCGAACCTTACAAAATACGGTTATAGTCTGCAATAAAATTGTTATTAGCAGTGCTGCTACATCCCTGGCCTGACTTGAAGCCTTCCATCTGGAATTAGAAGTTAAGGATGGTTTATCAGTAGTGATTTGTTGTGTAAACAGATCTTGTTACTGGCATTTAGGAAAACTGACCTGCCTGCCACTCAGCCAACTTCTTTTATCACACTTGGTTGAAGTTTCCAGCCTTGAATTACTAGTTAATAATATCTGAGCAAAAGTGTAATTTATTAGGTAAATTTTGTAACAGAAAACCAGTACCTTAGATACCAGACTTAGTGCTTGCCTTAAGCAAAGCATTTTTCTTTTAGCACAGAATTGTAATAGAGCAGAAGTAAGATTTGTGATTAATTCCATCTTGTATTGCATGTATAACTTACCTAATGGCTGAATACTATCTTCTGAGCTATTCTTTCCTCGTTCACATATTGTAACCCGGATAGCCATCATGCTATAACTGAGCATAGATCAACTGCACACATTCAGACATGTACAAACCACAGAATTTAAAAGTAACAGATCTGTGGTTTCCATATGGGGAAATCTGATGCTATCCTTTACCATTTCATCTGATTTATGAATGGTACTTGAGGAAATAGGAGAATTTTCTCATCATGGTCACTTGTAACAAATTTAGAGAATACAAATTTATTCAAGTTCAAATTTATTTGAATGAAAGGAATAACCATATCTTGTCCTCTATCAACAATTTCTTAGCTTTTAGATTCTTATTTATAATAATCTATTTCTAATAAATCCGAATCTATTTCTAATAATCTTTTAGATTATTATTTATAATAATGATCTAAATAGTGTGATAATACTAACCGCCACCAGATGCCAGCACAAGCTTGCAAGCACTAAATAAATGCCTGGTTTATGCTAGAAGGCAAGGATGGTGCAGACACCCCCGGTCTTTATGTGGTTACAGTCACACTAAGAGTAGAAGTGCACTTTCTCTTTGAGTCTGTGTCCTATAGAAATTAAAGATCTGATCATCAAGTCTGATCCACACAGCACTGTACTATCATTAACCTTGGATTTAAAGAGACCACTGGCAAAAGGAGTGTTTTGCTGGTGCAGCTGGCTTATTTCCATACAGAACTTTGGAATTTCTAGCCTAGTAGACCTGTTTTTTCTGTTGCATACTAAATAAAAGATCCTTAATATCAGAACTTACGTTTAAGTCTGCTCAGAATATGCCAAAATCACTTCATCATCTCTGCAGAGTAGAGTGGACCTTCCAGGCATGTCATACTCTTGGCTGACAATTGTTAACGCTTCTTTGATGTGGTCTGAGAGAGTAGCTGAAGCCATAACAGCTTCCCAATTTTGCAAGTCTTTTTTCCTATTCTTAAAAGCCAGCTTGACAAAGGAGAGATTCAGCATTCATTTCTTACCTGACCCAGTATTTTGTCCACTGTCCGGATGATGGTAATGAAGGTGTCTTACTCAGTATGTCTCATTAGCGTACAGGTCATCCCAGAAGCCAGACACAGTATCTCAGGTTTGACCAGCATGAAGTTACCTACTAACATTTCTTTCAGATACAAATAAGTCCAATTATCTTTCTGTTACATCAATTTATCTTATGCTGCCTTCTCCAGTTACATTCCAGCTTATTTGGTTCAGGGACTGTTTCTTCTTCTGAGTACTACTTCTCAGTGTACATGGAGTCACCAACTGTAGGCATTCTTTATAATTTCCAGTAGTTAAATACTTTTCTTCCTCTAAATTTATTGCATTCCTTTTCATTAATTGCACCAAACATGACAACAGAACTTTATAATGCCTACTCACACAGGTAATCCTAGCTCCTAACTATTGTCTTAAGGATTGTGGAATTGGGTTCCTACATACTAGTTTACATTTTCTTTGCCTGCTGTAACACAGAGGTTGAGAGTTTCCTAGTGGTCACGATGTACTTATGAACAGGACACATGGCAGTCACCTACTGATGTAGACCAAAATTTCCTCCAGGCTTTCTTTACAATAAACACAGACATTCTGTAGAGAATAGAGCTCAAAACCCTTCTGGATGTCTTGTCTTAAACTGCAGGTTTCAGTTTAATGACAAAATCTGTTGCCAGTAGGAACCTTGTGAAAAAAAAACAAACAAACAAAAAAAAAGGTCATTGTGAGAGCTGTGGCTAACTAGAAAACATTGATATGTTGTCTAGGGGAAATTTGGCTTCACAGAAACATACTGATCCAGTTTTGACAGCGTTGGATTAAATTGTATCTATCCCTGGAACAACCCAGTTCAGGACCACGAAACCCACATAAATACTCATGAAAATACACTGAGTTACTGTGAGGGATCATCAAATTAGTATGGCCAACACTACGCACCAGTGTGATACATCAGGCACGAACACCCTGGTATCCCTAGTGAGGGCCTGGAAACCTGTTTCCAGGAGACCTGAGCCTAGTACTGAGGGACAAAGGAGCCACCATTCTCAGAGGCACCTTAGGGGGACTGATGGTGTCTTCCATGCAGCCAGAGCCCTCATCCCTGTGGGAAACCAGAACATTCTGATCGTAAAATACTTGTGCGATAAGCTCACAGAAGAGTTTTGTAATGCTTGATATTAGGATTACAAGAATAGGAAAGCAAAGGGATTTTCAGCAACAGGAAATGCCTTTTTTTTCCTCTCTCCATTAATTTTCCTCTTGATTAGTCTCATCTGAATGTATGAACACACTGTGTGTGAAATTAAGTTAAACATACTTCTTCACATATACTAGCAGCATGGATATGTGGCTCTCTGCAAGCACGTCTTGTTCTTTGGATCATGTTCTGAGTGTCCTGGAGATTACAATAGAGAATGTGAAACTCATTGATTAGTGCATTTAAAAGAGAAGGTATAAATATGAAGAAGTAAGTTTTTCCTGTTATTTTTACCTATTATGATGCCTTAACACAGCCATTACAGAAGTGGCTGCCAGACGGAGAAGAAATAATCACACAGCTTAAATTGCCCAGCTTGGCCATCAGCAGCAATATAGCTGAGAGGTGCTGAGCCACAAGCTCTATCCTACAATGTAAGGCAGAGGTTCTCTAAAAGAAAAATTCAGAGGTGCCATCTTGTGGGTGATGAAAAAAATACAAGTAACAAATAGTATTGCATTTTTAATATAGTAAATATATAGTAACTTTGAATGACAAGATCACTTTCCAATGAAATTACTGGCAAAAATACCCACAAAAAGTTAAAATAAATAAGAACACATGATCACCAATATCAAAAGCTGGGCTGCAAGTTCTCAGTTGAGTTCCAGTCTTTCTAGACAGAGCAGTCTGTTTATTTTTCAGAAGAAAACCCACTAATGCCAACGGGAGCAACAAAGGCTCAATACCTTTAAAATAAGGCAAAAAATAGTACATTAAGGGAATTTCATACTGTAGCAATTTCAACTATATCAACTCCAAAAAAGGTATCACATACTGACTGAATAAACTCTGTCAAAACATTCTCAAACTTCTAACAAGATCCTTTAAACAGCGAATACAAGATAAAAGTTACCTCAAACAACAATAAATGAAATACAGAAAGCACACAAGCAATAGCGGGATTACAGCAGAACTGAGCAGTCTGGAGTCAAACAAGGCAGTTTAGTCCAATTAAGTAAGTGCAACCACCCCGTGCAGCATCACACCCCTCTTCTGCGGGTCACCAGGGGCATGGCAGCACTTGGGGCATGGCTGAGAGCTATGGCCACAGCATCTTGAGAGAGGGGCATCAGTGGGAGATGAGCTCCCTGCTTGTGGCAGCCCATCTGCTCCGAACTCAGATTTGTCAGAACGAACACTGCTGAGCCTTTTCACCTCTGTGAGCAGCACTATCACCCATGAATTTGTACCAGCAAATGTAATCTCTCATTTGGGAAGAAAAACACGGTCCGCCTTATCAGCTTTAACAAAGGGCCACCTCTTGATCGATACTGAACCAGCAGCATGGATTGACTTGAGTCTCCCTTGCAAGGCTCTTCCACCTGGGGAAGACGTGAAGCCCCTCTTCCCAGAATTGTAGGCATTGCTCACACAGCGATAACCCTCTTGGGTGCATAAATTCTCAGTCACTGCAGAAGCTTGATACCTGTACTGGTAACACAGCAAGGACCTGGAGACATTGTGCAGAAACTTCAGAACCGCTGTAAATAACTGAAAGCTACAAGGTCTCAGAGGGTGCAAGGGAGATAAAACATTAACTGATCACATTATTTCACTGCAGAAATGCAAGTAATGGAGAAAAAGAACCATGTCAAGAGAGAAACAATGTTTTAAATTTCAAGTTATGCATTAAAAATACAGTTCAACTTTACTAAGGAAAACAGTTTGTACATATTGGAGTAAAATTCTGTTTCTTCACATCTTTGTAACCGGGTAATTTCATTGAAAACACTAGAGTTGTTCAAAGTTTATACTAATATAACTGACATAGAATTTGGCTATTTATTTAAAATGCAACCTGAGCATATTTGTTCTGTATAGTACTGCAGAACATTAAACCCTTAAATTATCTAGAAAAAAAAAATAAACCACTCTTTAAATATCTCACATCACAGTAAATTGTTCTTCAAGAAGCATTGTAAATGCTAGGCTTAGACACACATACAATCATACTGCTAAACATAGTGAAAAAATATAAATGGCCACACAAATACTGTCCTGTGGAAGTACTTTAATTCCAAGCTGAATGTATTTGATGGAATAAACTTTTCTGCTGTATTCAGAAGTGCTTGTAAAGATAATGTCCATCAATACAAAATGAAGGAAACCTAAAGCAGAGTCCTATTCGTAAGCAGAGCTCTTTATAAGCCCAGAACATAATCAAGTTAAAACATAAGCAAAAGTGCGGCAGGATAAAATCCAACCCTTGCATGTCTGCTCAGTCTAGAAGCTGTTTCTGTATGTGAACCAAGACGACTATGGAAGTATCAAATTAATGAACAAAAATTAGTGTTGTATGATTATCATGTGAGACAAACTTACTTGGCCAGATCACAGTCAGAGCTTAATGATGAACCAGAACTCGGACTTGCAACACTGTTTATTTGTTCTTTAAGAAGTGATCATGCAAAATCTGCCTGTATCTATATACCCTCCTTATAACCTAGGAAAGCATCAATATAGAGTAACGTTTCAGAGGAAAATTTAGCACACACTAATATTCAGTGCTGTAACATGCTAAATTAACTGCATCTAACAGAATTTGTTTAAAAACCTTGCTACTCTGACTACTGAGCCTGCTCACCTTGTTTTTGGTGCTTGTAACAGTGCTCTAGAACAGTGTGCTAAAATCATGCACTACAGTAGTGCTTACTGGCAAGAGCAGGCCTACTACCTGTCACTACTGTTAATCAAAAACGTGACTAATGAAGGCTTGCAGAATTTGGCCACAGCTTGAAATTCTAGTACTGGATGCAAGAACCTTTCATCTAAAAAAAGCTGAAATAGATGATGAGTCTGGAACAAAAGAATGAAATAGGAACAATGGAATGTGCTGGTCCTCTACAGTTGCTGGTGTTGAATACCATCCTTTGACTTTCACCACACCTCTGACACAGCTGATTTATTTGATCTGTGAGCATGTGAGATTGTTTCACTTTAATTGCATAGAGCTGAATGTACATGCAACTACAATTCATTTTAACTGTAACTTCACAAATAATGAATATGGAAATATAATACTGTACATCTGTTGCCTTTACCAATTTAAAATTTCGTATTTGGTCTCCAGCAGGCTAGGAAAAAAACCCCACTAAAAATATTTCTCTGACTATTCCTGAGCAATGTTTTTATGTACTGTAAAATACTCATTACTACATTCTCACATTTTAAACTACATATAAACCCATGCTTTGAAATTTTACAAAGCTGAACATCTGGTAGGCACAATGAAAGAATAGAAACAGCTAAGCATCTTAAAACCCATATGAGATCAACAACAGAAGTGCAATTTAACTATATACATAATGTACTCTTTAATATTTGCTACTTTTTCATTTTCTATCATAATGTGAAGGATCCACTTGCAAAATCCGGTCTGTCAGACCTCAGATCACTTCTCAGGAACAATTCACTGTCTCTGGTTGTTGAGGGTGAAGTTAATGCTGCTCAGTAATTCAATCTAAAACGAAAGTACAAAACTTCCTCTGGAATTTCAGTTTTAACAAGAATGTCCCTCCAGCTGCTGTGATTGATTGGAAACTGTGGCAGATGAACTGAAACTTGAATAGTCACTGAACCGTCCTTTGTATTCTCTTGTACCTCATGGACACAAGAGAAAACAGAGGGTCTGAAGACAGGACTTGCTCCTGGTTGTACCATTTATTTCTGTAGGGTATTTCCCCATGTTTGTTCACTAACCTTGAAAAAAGAATCTATGCTAACTGAAGTAGGCTGGTCCATGGGATAAATAATAATCATCTCGGGTAACTGAAAATAGGTATCTTTTCTACCAAAATATATCTTTACTTGAACTAACAAAAGCCTTTAATTTCATCCCCAAGAGTCCATTTTTTATGTTTTGAGAGGCTACCCATTCTGCAAACTAGGCCACAGAGTCTCTAGGAACACCCTCACTTTGCATTAGTCATACATATCCATGTACAATTTGAAATTTGGTCATTCCCTCTGAATGACAAAGCTTACAAAAGAAACTTCTCAAGAAAAGCTGTCTGTAAACACAGTGAAAATTCCTGGGTATAAAAATACACATTCAGTTTTCTTAACCTGTCACTAGTGAAGCTTTCTGCTCCCTATTAATTTTTTGTCCTAAAAAGAATCCTTTCTTCATTAAAATATTTCAAAACATTATCTCCATCCTTATAAAAAATATCTAATTCATCAAAAAAATCCAATTCATCATCTTCTGTGAGAATCAGTTTGACTTTGCATAGATAAGCATGCTCCATTGTTTTATAAAAACAGTTTGAACCCTTTTCCATCAGAAAACACCATCAAACCTGTCTCACAAAATAACACATCTCTTCAGGAAGAGCATGAATCCTATTGTTTCAAATATACTATGGTAAGTGTGAGAAACACTAGAGACTTCAGTAGACTTCCACTGGTGCAAATAGGACATGCTATAATTACATATTTCACTAAACTTTCATACTCTGCTATTGTTACCTTCATTGAGCAACTGGAAATATTTTTGAGGAAAGACCAGTGGAAGACACCTGCCTTCAGGAAAAGGATTTCCTGCTGGCCTTGCTGGCTTAGGATCACATGTACTGAAATCATAGAATGAACAGCGCTGACTTAGAGCCATGCATCAAGAACATAGTTTCTTAGGATCTTCCTATAAAGAAAATATGACCCCCCCCCCCGCATTGGCCAAATGCTTTGTAGCAGTCAAGAATCATTAAGATTTACTGATGATTTTTTCTTCATTTGAATTTGCACGATGTTTGCTTTGTGCCATTTATTTTCCTGTCCCCTATTGGTTTTTTTGAAGGAACGTAACTGTTGACATTGCCATTTTTCTTTGGATTTGTACACGCATATGCTTTTAAACCTCTGATGGGAGCAGCTGAACCATGAAATACTGGGGTTTGCTTAGGGGGTCTGATATTACCAACACTTTGAATTTTAGAACCATTCTCGGAGGGTTCCACATTGAGAAGCTGTTGCTTTGCAGTTGGTTTTTTTTTCAGTTCGCTCCTTACTTCTCCAGATTGTCTCTGAGAAGACATTGCACATCCCGTTCTCTCTGAAAGCTTCAAGTGACCTGCATGAGAATATAACTGGCGACTTTTTTCACAGTATGAATCTCCCCTGTGACCCAAATAGCTTCTGGGAAGCTTTGTAACACTTTCTTGGGGAACCAGCTGCTTGTTAGGCAAAGGGCTGAGCAATGCTTTGCCTTTGCCAGGGCTTTTTAGGGTACGGACAGAGCCAGGAGCAGTCTGTGGCCTGGCTTTGGCTGCCTTTCCTTTCTCGTTCTGTACAGTCTGCATCTGCAGCCATTCCAGCTGCAAAAGGCGATCAATGTATTTCTGAAGAAATCCTGTTGGCTTTGGTCGAAGTTCAGTTTTACCCTCTACGTTAACAAAGATGGCCAGTTGCTTTAAGTCCCATGAGTTGAAAGGGGGTGGGAGGAAGTCTGGGTAGTAATATTCTGATTCTTTAAAACCTGTATCAGGGACGTGTTCCAAACAAACTGGATCAATTTCTTCAGCTCTGAGAATGAGTTCTGGTGGTGTGCAGGGAGATGGGGGAATGGGAATCCTTTCTGAATCAGAGAGATCACTGGCACTATCATCTTCAGCATCTTCTTTAATAATTTGTACTGATTCAAAATCAAGAAACATTTCATGTACAGATGCTTCTTGCCATTTAGAAGAGCATGGACCAGCTACAGCAACATGTTCTTTGTGATTCTTTTCCAACTGTTCTTTTTTACTGCAGTAAAAATGTTGCACTGGGAAGTCTTTAACCCTGCAGAAGCTACCTTGTGTGCTGTCCTTTGTGCTAAGAGGGATCCTGTGCAGAAAAGATTCATTCTGCCTTCTTTCTGGGAGACTCCTCTTTGGTCCTTGTACTCTGTGCAGTGACGTGCAAACACTTGTGGTCCTAAATTAAAGAAAAGATCATATCTTGTTAGAATAATTAATGCCTTTGAATATCAGTCTATAAAGGTCTTGCTACTTCCTTCAAGGCCATGGATCTACATGAATGAAGCTTGGTAATGAGGTAAAATTAATATTTGCTAGCAGAGGTAACACTGCCTGCTACAGACTTTTTGTTTTATTTTGTTCTGATTTTGCCTGAGAACTCACTAGGGCAGGATAATAAGTTTCCATATTGATAAATTTGTTGTCCTCATAAATGCTGAATTCTGGGTCAGTGAAGTCAAAGACAAAACACAGAAGCCATGATTTCAACACAAGCATTTTATATACCAGCTTGAAATGACTACAGATTAAACAATCTTAACATGAAACTACCTCTTTGGCTGCGTACTGTCATCCAGAATGTTTCTTCCCTTCTTAAGAATAGTTGGTTGGTTACCATCTTGAGTGTCATGCGGAATCTGAAAAAAATATATATGACGTTATTAAGAAGCTGACATAAACTAAGTACCCTTTTTCTGTAAGCAAAAAACATCCAACCAAAAATATTTACCTTTTCAATGGCACTTGATACATTTTTGTCTAATCTTCCAGGAGAAGGTTTCATACACAAAATTGGTTTATTTAGTCCTTTGGTGCTCAGATGGCTTTTTCCATTACTGTAATTAGCAAGGATTAAACAGAATAAAACATCTAAATAGCAACATATACAATCATCAGAACAGAAACACAACCGAAGTTGTGTAGAGTGCAATTCAGTTTTTAAAAGTGAGACAGTTGATTACAACTACTCTTAGAAGTTCACCAGAACTATGCCATGGTCACTTTTTATTTTTTATACTACTAATGCAAAAGTGAGTAATTCAATCAGATGGTATAATAACAGAATTTAATCTTCATTTGCAAGTAACTTCATGAATAACAAATAGTAAACATTAGAGACTACATACGCAACTACTAATTTCTATAGTACCTAATACATGGTCCTACTTCAATTTAACAAAAAGAATTATAAGTTACTGTATGAAGGCCGCTGCAAGTCACATCCTGGCTGCCTTTCTCATGTGCATACTCTCAACAACATTTAAAGGATTATTCCTACGAAGTTAAGGAATGGAAGCAAGCAAGGAGCATACAGTCTATTCTGATATTAATACTATTTTACAACAAAAACACAAACAAAATTCACTATTTCATGTTATAATGAAGTTGTGGAAAAACTAGTAGGAGAAAAACACATATGCAAGCAAAGGGAATGGCATTACTGATCTGAACAGCTTAAAATCAGAATACATATTTCCCAAATTAAATGAGACACAAAGAATCATTAAATCAGTGTATTCCATAAAAATCAGAAAAAGTGTTTGTTCTACAAACAAGAAATATTACTAATTTTAATAAAGGAAACCTTTTAAATGTCATTTTAGAATTGGAATAAGCAAACTGTGCCCTCCCAGTCTAGTCTAGTTTGACTGCAGTTTAGTTAATTTGTCAGGCAGTTTTTATGTCAGTATAGCCAGATTTTGTTTTAAAACCCACGATGTCACCGATTGAAGAGATTATAAAAGAATGAAAATGAGTCTTGTGCCTCCAGCACTGATGCAGTCACCTCTGTCACCTTGTGACCTGCACAATCACACTGCAGAATTGCTTCTGTTGCTGTGAATCAGAGGACAGGATGACAATCTGAGCAGTTCAGCCACACACTTATTAACCAATCTACAGTATGTACCAAATTCTGTAACAAGAGAGAAAATAATTTCCTTACTTTACCATTCCTTTGTGGCTTTCATTGATTTGGCTCTCCTTTTTCTGTCTCTCTCCGTGCAGTAATAAGGGATATTCTTGAATGCCTGGTCCCATAATTACTCTTTCTAAAGGGTAACGCCACCTTTATTTTTACATCATCTTCAAACAGCTCCAGTCTTTGGGGTTTGTAAGACACAGTGTATCAAATGCAAACATCACCATCTTCTAGAGAAGAAATAAACACAACGTGAGTCCTCCCAACTTGATTTAATTTTAAAGCATTAAGGTATATATAATCAGCTACCAAATGAACAACAAACCACTGAGCTCTTCCCATGAGGTTCACAAGCCAGTCCCTGAAGGATTGTTGGTAAAATACAGGAAAAGATCTGACAGTACAGCAGCATTGGAAGAGCTACTTTTCATTGTGTAACATGCTCATCATCATTTTGTTCCTCCTGCGCAGCATTCCATGTATTGACTGGAGCCAAGTATCACAGTCAAACGGTGGTGGGTGTTTCTGCTCCTAATTTAACAAGAATAGATGATCAGCCGCCTGCGGTTGGAGCATGGGGAGTTGTCTTTTTTGCCCCAGAAAATGCACTCTTCCTATATTCATATATGCAAATTTTGTATCAAATCAGGGTTTTTTTTCTCTCTTTTCCAGAACAAATCTCTCAGTGTTGTAAATTCGTACTAAAAATAGAGCAGAATTCACAGCATTCTTTTATTTTCCAGAATCTGCATTCCCATACCCGGGGGGGGGGGGGGGGCACAGACAGAACCTGCAACAGCTGACAGATGATGAGCACCCGAACACCTCACGCACCTCTGTTTTTGTTGCAGTGATGTTTATATATCTATATCCATGTCACTGCAGTGGTGTTTATATATTTACAACCACATCAGTGTCTGTTTTCATCTGATGCTGTCCTGGTCCTCCAGTGCCTCTCTCCGCCATCCCCCACCCGAGCTCCCAGCGCTACATGCCGGTGGGCCAGGATCCGGGGGCTCAGCCCACGGCGCCCAGGGGCAGCTCACCAGCCGGGAAGGGCCGATCTGACAGCAGCTGCTGCAGGCAGCTTCCGCGGCTCAGAGCCGCAGCCGGGGCCCAGGCGGGCCCGGCCCCGCTCCGCTCCGCTCCGCTCCCTCCCTCGCTCCCTCCCTCCCTCCCTCCCTCCCTCCCGGGATGCCCCAACAGCTCCCGATGCTGACCCCAACTGCGCTGCTTGGAGACAACGACCGAGGGCAGCTCGTTAGTTAAAGGACAGGACCGCCCTCCCGCTCCTTCCCTTCCCGATACCCGCACCCACCTCAGCCGCGGCAGGCAGCTAAGGGCATCCCAACCGCTGCGGCGTCACGTGGGCAGTGCGCAGGCGCTCGGAGGTGGGTGGGTTGGAGGGGCGGCCCCGCGCGTGCGCCGCCACCGAGGGCGACTTCGCTGCCGCGGGCGCAGCGGCGGGAGAGCGGGGTCCGTGTTTGGGTGTCCCGGGTGCGGTGTTGTGCTGCCGCCCTGCCCTCGGCCGGAGCAGAGGCCTGCCGCGGGACGGAGGGAGGACTGTGCAGCTGATGTGGGCTGTAGAGTCCCCAGGCGAGGATCGTTCTTCCTCCAGCTGCAGTACCGAGCCTTCCTCCACAGCCCCACCCGACAGCCTCCGCCGCGACAGCCCCTGCAGCAGTACCGGTCTCGGCTCCGGCTCCGGCTCCCTCCCGCCCGACAGCCTCCAAGCCTTCCCCAGTCTCGGCAGCCCTCGCGACTCGCCCAGCATCCAGTGTGACAGCCTGGAGTGTCCCTGCTGCTGCTGCTGCGGGAGCGCGGGGTCGGCCGGAGCGTGCGAGGACAGCCTGCAGGCCCCTCTGCTCCTCTGCAGCGGGCTGGCGTGCTGTGGGGTGCACCGCTGCAACCCTCAGGCATTCAGCGGCCTCTCCGACAGCCTGGAGTCCCTTGGTGTCCTGCAAGACAGCCTCCAGTCGGTGTCCAGTCTGTGTGAGAGCTTCAGGTCCTCCAGCATCACCGGTGATAGTCTTGAATCCCTTTCCAGCCTGAGCAACGGGACCAACAGCCAGCACAGCAGTCTCGAGCTTACCAGCCAGTGACACTGCCTTCATCGACCTGTACCGTGCACTAGCTTCTGGTTCACTTCAGCTACTGTCAGAGCTTCCAGGTTTCTGCCCTTCATTCAGAAGGCTGCATTGCTTCAGTTGATTCTTGCTGCATGCAGTACCTCAAACACTTCCTGCCCCTGGCTGCCACTCCCAAGTTAAGTGCTTCAGAGAGGCAGTGTGTATTACCTGCTGTGTAAACACAGATTTTTGTCATCAACTAACAATGGAGGTACATGGTCCTCGCAGGAATCCCAGCTATCTCTCTGACCTCTATCAGAACATATTACGGGCTGAAGAAGTGCCAAGACGTGGCCAGCAACAGTCCCCTGCAATCCATACAAGTAGCAATATGATTCTTTGGAGCAATACCCCAGCTAAGGGGAGCCCCCAGCCACAGAGCAGCACTTCCTCCAGCTGTGATCCAGCATTACGGCCTATCATACGCCGCCGGGCGAGATCTTTACCTACGTCGCCCGAAAGAAGGAAGAGAGCCGGAGTGCAGTGTCAAGTTCCTGGATGCCAGAGTCGTATGAACCGGGTGAGATTTGCTGATGCTTTGGGCTTGGAGCTCACTGAAGTGAAAGTCTTCCAGAGCGGGGAGGATCCATCGATCCCCTTGCATGTCCTTTCCAGGCTCTCCATAAACTCAGACCTCTGGTACAGCAGCTCAGACTTGGAGTTTACTATGCAGTGTTTGGTCCCTGACTTCCAGCAGCCTGCAGACTGTATGGATTTCTCCTCCCGACTTCAGGAGCAGCAGGTGTGTCTTGAACGAGTGACCAGCTCAGATTTGGGGCTCAGTGGCACCATCCAGGTTCGCAACGTTGCTTTTGAGAAGCAGGTATCTGTGCGATACACCTTCAACCAGTGGAAAAGCCTCCATGAAGTGTGTGCTCACTGGCACAGTAGCATCCATGAGAAAAGCGGGCAGGATCAGGTTGATGTTTTCACTTTCTTTCTCCCTGTGCCTCCTTTTCTCCTTCAGCTGTGCTCTGTAGTCCAGTTTGCAGCAAGGTACCAAGTCAACGGCCAGGAGTACTGGGATAACAACAAAGGGAATAACTACAGTCTTACCTGCCGGACTCACCCCCTTAAGATGCCTAGAGAATGTGAGGAGAGCTGGATCCACTTTATCTAACAGAGGAAGTGGGCACAGAGCAGCTTGTCAGTAGTCTGGTGGCACTCTCTTCCTTGGCATGGTGCTCTGCTCCTATGGCAACAGTCTCCTTTTTGAAACCTGCCAAAGCTGATGAAGTGCTCCAGGGCAAGGAAGTAGCCAATGACCCGGACAAACTGTTCTAAACTTCTCAGCAAGTAAAAAAGGCCAAAATGTGTATTGAGTTACATTTGTTGAAAGCTCCTGTGATTTCTTGTAGTGTATGAGTTGGTGAAGAATGGTCCCAGGGGATGCTGTTGGACTACCAGAGAGCAAAACAAGACACTTCATGTGACTAGCAATATTCTAGGTTTCATAGAATATTTCTAACTGATTTATTTTACGATTTTGTACTGTCTGTTTCCTAAATATGGAGTGTGGCTTTACTGGTTTTGTTTCTAATTTTGTTTATATTATCTCACCAAGTCTGGGCACTTTTCCATTTATGCATAACTTGCATGGCAGACACTTCAGGGAGTACTTGTATTTTTATATGTATATTAGTAAGACTGTAACCATGTTGAATATTTCCGTTAATATTTGGGTTGGAAATTAGATAGTATTATGATCAGAACATACATGAAAACGTGCCATTAGTCCCTCTGTTTCCCTTAGGAAAAAAAAAAAAGGTGCCTTTTCTTATCTCCAGTGTTTGCAGCAGGCAGCAGGAATGACTGTTCCCGAAGTGTGTGCAAGGCAGATCTTCACAGGGAAGTTCTCATTTCTTTCAGATGACGCACAAGTAGGCTTTTTTCTCTAGGTGGTGGTACAGGAATTGTCCATTCCTTGTGTGCCTGGTTTTTACTAAGGGAAACTAGAACAATTTTGTACTTGTGTAGCAATTGCAGTTGAAGATCTTAAAGTGCTGTATGAATGCTGGTGATTTTACCAGTGTTCCTGATAAATTTATAAATCAAAAAATTAATATAGGAGATATATATATATATAGATAGATATATATATAGAGAGAGATATATATATAATGAATAGCCACTACAGGGAGCTGGTTGCAGGGCCTTGGAATAGCATGCCAGAACCCTGAATCCTGGCTTCTTGTTCCCCAGCATCCCAGTACTGTTGCAGTAGTACCTTTGTATTCTTTAATCAACTGTTTCTCGTTATAAACCAGTTGAACTCCAAGACTGCACCCTTTGCAATACAAAGAGGGCACTTCAAAGCAAGATGATGCTTGGTAAACTGATACTTCCACAGACCCACAAACAGAATCCTTTCTCCAGCTGGGAGAGCACAGGAGCACTGTTAGATGCAGTCTTCCCATGCTTCTTGCTCTACTACTTTCACTCTGTGGTTTTAGTGTGACTTAAGATTGGCATCAGGCTTAAATCTAGTAAGTAAAAGATTGTAAAAAACAAAAAAAAGTTAAAATGCTTTTTTTCATATGTATTCATAACAGCATGGAAAGTTTAGCTTTATATGTGTAGCACAAACTTTCAAAACTAACTGGTTGTATAAGAGCTGCTTTTTAGGACTGTACTAAGAAAATTAGGCCACTTATTTGGGTATCTTATTTTGGATTGCTGCTTATTCATCAAAATCACAAGTTGTTTTAAAAATCACTTTTATAAGCAACCCACAGCCAAGTCTTTCTTAGTCCAGAAAGCTTACTGAGTAATTCTGAAAGTGCAGAAACCCCAAGAAAATTCATGTGTCTGGCAACTTCATGTTACTCCTCAGTTGTGATAACCATTTAGCAAAGCACGGATTTCAAGTGAAGAAGCTGCCTGGTTCCATTGACATTTGGCTTGCAAAGGAACCGAAGTCATGCAGATGATCCTATGAGCTTCTGAGCAGTTACTTGCAGTACTGAGAAAATTCAGTCCTGTTTGAAACCATTGAGATTTAACTGTGTGTCTGCTTCAACTTTGTGTTGGAGCATTGTGAGGTGGAAAGTTTTAAGTTAAAATTGTTCTGAAGGATCAGGTGAGACTGAGGTGCAGTTGCAAACTACAGAGAGGAAGGGGTGCTGTCTGCTTTCAATCCACCTGCATTGTTTTCTGTGTCAGGCTTATAGGAGTGATGATTTTAAAGTATTGTTGTAGTCCTCCTCCTCTCTTCCCAATTACTGTATTTCTTCCATTAGCAAAACTACTCAATCACCTCTCAGCACACCATTAAAAATTCCTCTCTTATGAGACTGGTATTTGACACCACTCTACAGTGGCTGTTGCTGGAGCCCAGTGCCATATTTGTCTTACTGGCAGAAAGATGCTGTTGCCACCTTCTGGGAGAGACTCTTTCATGTGCTACCAGATGTCAGATATGAGTGTTACTGCAGGCAGGGACTGATTATGTAAAGCTGAGGTTGTCAGTGTGAAGATTAGTGTCATGTGTACCACAGTGTCAGAGAGAGGTGAATAATTAATGACTTGGAAATGAGTTTGGCTTACATTGTCTTTCTTCCATGACCTCTCAGGGTGTTTGCATGTGCAAAATCTTGAACACTGTATTATTAATCCAAGTTTGCCTTTCCTCTCTTGGCTTGCTGGAGATTGCGCTCATACACTGCTGGAGAACTGACCGAGTTGTTACTAACCCGGTTGTCTGGTGGTGCAAAGTTGAGCAGTCCTGCCTTGTAACGGAACTGAGTGATCTCTGGGTTAAGCTGCTGAACATTCACACGAGTGCTGGCACCTGTCATGAAAGATGAAATTTGCACATCGGTTTTCCTGTCATACTCAGTAGTGAATATCAAAAGGATTCTAGCTGACAGAAAAAGGGATTAAGCCATTAAGTAGTGGTATTACACACCTATGGTGAAGGTCAGTTTCTGACCACCTTATACATTCTCAGGCCAACTTGACTGCTTGCACTGTGTTCAAACTGAGCACTTCCCTTATAAGGAGGAGTTTGTAAAAGTGAATTCTTCACAAAGGTTATTGCCATATAATGCACTTTTAAAATCTGTATTTATTACAATCATACAATAAATGTCTAGTCCAGTTTCAAGGTTCTTTTGGGCATGTTTTCTAAAGAAACGTGGGATCCATGTAAATGCACAGGGGTTTTCTTTCCCAATTAATCATCTTGTCCTAGATGAAAGTACATTACACAGTATATCAGTAAAACACATATGCTAGACAAAAGGTCATTTTGTTTTAGTGGAGAGTTGTATAATTGCAAAGTGCTTCACTTTATTTCATTTTTAAAACAATAAAGTATTGGCTATTGTAATACAAAAGATTGTAATAAAGCTTTTCACAATTTTATGGTTTTGTCAATGGTTCTCCTGTTAACAGATAAGGAAACTCCTGAGTTTAGTGGCACAACTTAGTGCTGAGTTGTCACTAAGAGCAGCATACTTGGGAAAGTAAGGTGGGTTTGAGTTGCTAAAAAATGAAGAGCACTTGCTAAAAATACAGTGATCAGTCTATATAACTGCTAAAATGATTAGGCTGTCCCTTCTGACATGGAATTTGCTTCCATTTCAGCTAAGAGTTCTGTGCATGCAGCACCTGCCGGATTATGATCTAATGTTGGAAAAATGGCACAATGCCAGCTGAGTCAAATGTTGTTGCATGGAAGAGAAAGGGGTTTTCTTCTACTTCCACTTCCCAAGGGTGTGCTAGACTGTACATAGCACATTAATTTCTGAGCCTCACGGTTGTGTTGTTCTTTCATCTGTTTGTTCTTTAGTTTTCATTGCTGCAGACTGTCCTCTCAATCCAGCATGTTCTTTTCACTCACTGGTTTCTTGAAAATACATCTGAATGCAGCATGGTAAGAGCATCCATCATCTGTGCATCTCTGAGTGTCTATATCCTCTATATGAAATACATCTCCATCAGTGTCAAGCTTTTACTTGATACAGTCCAAGATTTGAATGATGTGTTGCCAGGTTTCTTCCAAAGCAAAATGTCTCACATTTAACTGGAAGACATAATTAATAAAGAAAGACATACATTATCAGTTACTTTTTAATCAGTGTTGATAACTTCCACACTACATTGTCCAACTTGCTTGGGGGAAGGACGATTATTGCAAATTTAAATTTGCTATTTAAATACAAGGGAATATCTTTCTTATGCCAAGTTGCTTAAGAATGTCAGTGTCACTTTTTATTACATAGTATACAGATTATGTGTTATATGCATGCAGATGCATAAAGGAGTGTGCTTTTAGAAAGCATGGTATTATATCTTGTCTTTAGGACTCCTATTTTTGCATTTTCCTATACTACTGCTCTAAATCAGAACTAGCAATACCACCTTAATTGTCATAACTTCACCCATGAAAAGAGTATTGTCATCTGGAAATAAATACGGCAACCGCAGTGCAGGCTAGCCAGGAGACCAGCAAAGAACAAAGACAGTGGTCTTTGATTTTAACAAATCACTTGAAAACAATGGGAGCAGGCTGGGTGTAAGAATATTTAAGAGGACTGGCTTTTGCTGTGAATATCCAGCTGTCAGATTTATCTTGCAGCTAGTTAGTGTTATTTGTAATACAGGTGTTATTTTTACATTTAGTTTCAAATTTGTAGTTTCTTTGTATTTATCTTACAGAGAATAAATTCAATTCAACTTGTAGTAATAATAATATGCTAACAGTCGGCTGTAACTACAGTTCTTAATTTACTGAATCACCAGTGCTCAGTACAATCTTATGTGTCCTTTACAGCATTGCTGGTCAAGACAGAATGGCAAGTCTAAATCATTAGTCATTTGTCAATATGAGTCTAATGTTAGTACTGACTTCTTTCCTAACTTGACTTTCTCCTTATGATCTCAGATCTGCAACTATTTCAGCCGACACTTGATACTAAAACTGTTGGCATTGATGCTTTTGACCCTTCTCACTTCTGCACACAACAGCAGCTGTGCCAAAGTGTGATTGTATTGACCAGTACAGTGTTTTCAAGTGCCTGTAATGAAGGTAAGTATTTCTGCTACTGTAGTGAAGGGTCCCTATACTTAGTTTGCTTCCATTTTCTCTGAAAATTTGAAGTGTAGTTGCCATATCTGTGGCCCGAATAATTTCGCTGTGTGTTCCAATCTAATGTATAACTTCATGGAAATTCAGCTTTCTGTTGCCATCCCTTCTGCCAAACCAAACAAAAGAGACATTAGAGAAAGTGAAATGAACATACAGGAGTCTCCCATTCATGTCAATGTACCTAGTGAAGGATAGAAAGTGTATGACTCGCTTCCCTGTACTGTGACTCACTTTTCTTTCACTATAGAATGGGTAAGGCTGTTCTCTTTACAAGATCTGGAAATCTGTGGACAGTCTAAGCCTGGGTGTATGCTAATGTGACTGGCAGGGGAAAACATCAAATGCAAATTGGCTTTTATTATTTCTGCTTCATATGATGAAAGTGGAATTCAGAATTCAGTTTTTATAGAAAACTTCTAATGCTCCTAATTCCTCATGTGAAGTTTTGCCCTAGGAGGTTTCTCAGTAAAGCTGTACTTGTTCAGATCTGCTTCAGATCACCCACTGCCTTCTAGTAAGTTATCCCAACAGCAAATATAACAGTGGTTAATGCTGCAGTTAATCCTTTTGGCTGAATGTGCTCAGCCCTACTCACTCCTGTGGGATCTCCTCCTCAGTCCAGATCTGAACCACTTGTCATTTTCTTGAGTTACAGTGACATCTGGTGGTACTTGGAATACTTTGTGTACAGCTTTTATTTTTCCCCTTTTACAGTGTTGATTTGGTTTCTTTCTTACTCTAGTAAGTCAGTGGTGTTTTTTATATACTGTTGCTGCAGGTTTATCTGCCGTGAAGGTGATTCCACTCTGTCCTGGGCTTAGCAGTAGCAGTTAGATGCTGACTATAGCTGCTCATTCAGGTATGAACAGAGATGCTGCCTGATACTGCACTGGAACGTGTAAGATTCATGATAAATTTTCTCTCTTCTGTTTTGATACAGATGTCAGATACATCTATATAACATCAGTACAGGTAAAGCCCCTCTTTGGAACTGTTGGATTTCATTCAAAAACATTACCCAGTTCCATCTGTATAATAAAGACCACAAATGTCAGTAGGAGCTCTTTATCAGCACGAGGTCTGTATCTGAGTTTCTGTATGTTCTTTACCTACTTAGGCACTTGATGGTAGTGAAAACGTTTCTGAATTAAGTATATAAATTAATTACACTGGTTTAGTCACCTCATGCCCAGTAACTCTTGTCTACAGTATGCACTGAAATTAATGTTCTAAATACTGGTTATCAAAAAAAGGCAATTTGTAACATAAAACAATTAGAATGGTGCAGGTAAGCAGGCACAGTCCTTTGATAATGTGACTATTGCTCAATAGTAAAACCACTCCACGCCCCGCTCCTTCCCCACTGCAGGAATTAGGGCACCAGTAGGAAGGGGCTTCAAGGCTCATCTGGTCCAATCTTTCCAGGCAAAGCATGAGCTAGACTAGATGTCTCAGCACCCTGCCCAGCCAAATCTTAACAGTGGCCAGTACTGGGGAAGCCATCACTTCCCTGGGGAGATTACTGCAATGGCTGATTGTTCCCATTGGTAAGTACTTTCCTCTTGTGTCCAGCTGGAATCTCCCCAGGAGTAATTTGTGCCCATCACCCCTTGTCTTTTTTCCTTTGTCTCCTTGTAAAAAGGGAGTCTCAATCTTCTCCATAGCCACCCTTTAAACACTGGAACATGGAGATGAAGTCTCCCCTGAGCCTTTTTTCTCAAGGCTGAAGAAACCCAGTTCTCAGCCTCTCCTTATGTGGCTTCTCAGTCCTTGGATCATCTTTGTGCCCCTTCTCTGGACCTTCTCCAGCCCATCCACATCTTTTTTGCACAGCAAGGACCGAAACTGAACACTGTATTCCAGGTGTGGCCTGACAGGCACTGAGCAGGGTGGGATAATGACTTCTTCATCCCTGCTCATGATGCCCTTGTTGATGTGACCCAGCATGCTGCTCACTCCTATCCAGCTTGTGTCCACCGGGCCACCAAGGTCACTTCCCTCAGTGCTGGGCGGGAAAGGCAGGCACACCCCACGCAGGGGGTTTTACAGCCGTTAGGGCAGCCGCCGCCCCATCCACGGCCCCGCTCCCGCCCGGGGTCAGGAACCTCGCTCGTGGGGCCGGGCTCTCGGCGGGCAGGTGAAGAGGCCGCCGCATGCAGCTCCCCCTCAGCAGCAGCCGGGACAGACCGTGCCAGGCGCTGAGGGCGGAGAAACATCTGCGCGAGGCGGCCGCACGGCAAGGAAACCCCACCTCCCGCCCCGAGCCTCCGACGGCGATTGGTCGGCACGACGCGCTCGCGGGCAAGGATTGGCTGTAGGTTACAGGCGCTGCGAGTGATTGGACAGAGGGAAAGGGCGCTTCTTTCTGCTTCGGCAGTGAGGTGAGGACGCCATGCTGTGTGGGGCCTCGCTGCTGAGGCGGCGGGGCGACTGCCGGGCGCGTTCTGCGGAGTAGCAAAGCTCTGTGGGGTATGCCAGCGACTGCGTGTGGATCGAGGGTGGAGGTCTCATGACTTCGTCGAGAAGGAGGCCCCTGGAAGGGGTTGATAATTTTCTTCTTTGTCTTGCCTGACTAGTCAGGAGGCGAGAGCCCTGTGAGGTGATAGCAAAGGCTTCAGTGTAGGCTGTTGTGTTCTTGTGTTGAGAAAATAAATAACTCGCACTGTAGTTGCAATTTCTGTATTATTTAGGTGTGCAGAAATGATTGACTTTCTTGTTCTATAGGAGCTGTTTCCTATTTTTAGTCATTTCCCTTTGCTTTGCTTTGTCTAGTGCTGTGTAATTTCTGGAATGGAGAGACTGAAATTGCATATGGTAGATTGGTCAATGTAGATTAATTTGTGCAAAGTATCAAAAAGTTTATTGTGGGGTGTTGTTTTGTTTTTTGTTTGGTTGGTTGTTTTTTTACATATTAACTCTAAAAACCAAGGTAACTTGATGGTTCTTCAGTATTAAAACTGTTTTCAGTAAACTAGTTTTGCGACCTCACATTTGCTGTTAACAGTTATCTCAGAGCCCATCACTGTATCTGTAATTAAGAAGACTTTTTCCCTGCATGCATTTGTCACTTTTTTCTTAAGTGATTTATAATTAGGCCCTTCTGGAGTTCTGCTGCTGACCTGCCTATTTTGAATAATGTGATGGCGGCCATCTTCATGTTATTTTCCTATATTGCCATGGCTGATCATTCCTTCCAGTCTTAATTCAAGCAGTTGTCTATCCATGTAAGGATGTTTCCTTAAAGCCCCAGTTACTTTAATTTCTTAAAGTAAGAATAATATTTGTACTAGTGACAAATGTTAGCATTTGTAATGTGTTTTGACTGGTAACTGACATGTTTCCAGAACCTATTGGAAGCTTGTGTCAGTGAGCTGTGTTTTGGTCAAGTGGTGATTGTTCCCTTCTTGTGCAGCTGTGTAGATGAATTGCAAGAATGGCAACCAGGAATGAGATGCAGGTATGTGCTTATGGACCAGAATATGAGTATTGATTGTTTTAATTACTTAGCTTAAAGCGCTTCTGGTATTTGATTACATGTAAAATTTGCACTGTGGCTAAGAATGTCAGAGGAAGACATTTTCCTTTGACACAGGTTAGTGCTAAGTAGCTGGGTAGAAAGCAAGAGGAACTGGAAGTTATTACTGATTAAAATAAATCGTATGTATTTGTTGCGCATGAATCATTGGGGATGATACTCAAGATCAGTATGTTGAAATTGGGTTATAGTTGATTTAGAAAGAATGGAGTGGCAAAATAGTTGAGGAAGGCAGTAGTACTGCAATATGTTAATATCTTTTAAAGTCCCTAATAGATAATATAGAAATACAGAATGCTAAATGTACTAAGGGGTGTTAACAGGGTGAGCACTTGCATAAGCATTTATTTGTAACACAAGGAAAGAAAAGCCAGTTAAGAAAAACTAGCAAATAATTAAAAAACCATGAGTATTTGCATGACTTGTGTATTAGATGTGGTGTTCTGGACTTCAGCATTTACATTTCATGGTGTCCTAGTTAAGAATATTTGCTTTAGAATGCAACAGATGATTGCAGACAACCTATGCTAAATACTGTTCAATCAGTATGGGTGTAAAGCATACAGTAATAGAGTTGTTCTGTTTACTTTTGTTGTTGACAGTTTGAAAAGTTAATTGATGAAGCTACAAAAAAAAAAGATTTTCAATTATTAGAACAATTTCTGGCGACAGAAGACTGTGAAAATGCCTCTCACAAATGCAGCAAGCAGTTTGTCAACAAATTAGACAAGCTTCTGTGTCGGGTAATGTAACCATTCCATCAGAGTCATCTAAACTGTCATTGGAATAGTCTGAAACAGATTGTTTCATTTGGCTTGATTATGACAGCAGTTGATTTGAAAAACTGAAATAAAATTTAAGAATTGCATATCTCCTTCAAGCTGCAATTCGGGTGGCTTTTGAGAGCAGAAGGGCACCTGGCTAATTAAATACAGGTTCTTCTAGAACTCTACATTAAAGCTTATGTTACAATTTCAATTTCAGGAAATTGACAAACAAGAAGTCAAAAGCATTTCTGTTTTACTGAATTCTCTTCAGAAATGTGCAGACAAAATCGTCATAGCAGGAGAAGATGGGCTCCCAGCAATGATAAAATACGGTCTTATTGGAAGGATAAGTAAAACCATAACGCATACCTGAACTTCTAAAAATAATATAATAATAAAACATGCATAAGTAATGCTTCAGTGCTCAACATCTTGGTACTCAACTTGGTCCTTGATTGTTTCTGAATGAAGAATTTCCCATAACTTTGCAACAAACATTATTCAGATTTAAGTGTTCTTTAACAAGCGGGTCCTTATAAAGTGACACTGCTCTGCCATAGAGAAGGTTTTGCAAATCATGCAGCAGATAGATAATTCACAGCAATTTCAAGAAGATGGTATCTTTTTCCGTGAGCTTTTAATATTGCTTTTAAGTCGGGAATTAGAATTTCTTGGTGCAATTTAAGTTATTTTTGTTAATACTCACAACAGCAACGTTGTACCTGTTCTTTCAACAGATCATAGTGCTATTCTGATATTCTGAGTATTTTGTGTTATTTCAACCTGCGTGTTAAATGTGTCAACTCAACATAATACATATACTGAAAAATAGATACTAGGGAATTTACTGCAGAAAATTGATGACAATTTCAGCTGAGTGTTACTCAATTGCCTTCTCAATTGCCTTAATTAAAACTTAAAAGGTGTGGTGGTAATTTCATGCTTATAGTCGCACCTACAAACAGGCTTCCTCTTCCACCTACTGCCAGTTTTTCAGCACCTTATCTGTGATGGCAGATGTAAAAGTAGATGTCTGAGTTTTGTGTTTAAAAAGTCAGCTACTGAAATCAGTTTGAAATCACCTACATTTGTTTAGTGTGAGTGAAAAAAAAATCCAGTTTGGGGCCAAAGTATGCTCAGCAGAATAACTAATCTTACTGAACTATAGTATGACCTATTGTCCTTTTTCATGCTATTAAATAGATTTATTTTCCCTTTACATGGTGAATTGGTTTGAAAAGATAAAAGAAATTTTGATCCTCAGAGGAAATGAAAAGAATGAAATGATTACAAGCCTGGCTGAAGATTTCTTCAGTGTGTTGCTGGTAAAAATAGATTGATAGTAAAATACCTTGTGTATATTTGTCAAAGTAATTATTACTTGTTTAGCAGCAAGACTTTCAAAAGTGTTTCTGTTTAATATCCTTCTAAAGTTAATAGTTTGCCTGTTCTCCTTTTCTGTTCATGATTAGCATCATGAAATAAACAACAATAGGAGTGTTTGATGAACAAAAAAAATTTCATCCTGGTCTGATTTTAATTAAATAAATTATTGGTATGCTAATCCCAGGACTCAGGTTTCTAAGGTCTGTCAGTTGGCTTCAGTTCATAACATTTTTGTCACTAGGGAAATAATTTCCATAAATTTAACTGAAATATTTTGGGAAGCCACACTGGGGATTAAAAGAATTCTCCTATGTCCTTCATTAAGGATGAAATAATTTTAAAATCTTAAATGCTTTTTGATTACTTGCTTTAGGTTTGTTACCTGACTTTTATGCTGTAATATTTACAGTATCAAAATTATATCTTTTGTTGTTTTTTTTTTTTTTTTTTTACAGGCTGTATGGGATAGCAGACCTGAAGGTGAGCTTTAAAAAAAAGTGTAGACTAAATATGTTAAAGTGTTCCTAAAGAGCATTGCAAAGTTATTGGTGTTAAAGTAACACAGTACTTGTGGAACCATGTTGAGACAAGGTGGTTCTGAGAAGAAGCTGTGCAGTGAGGAAGGTGCAGAGTTTCTTGATCCAATGTAAATACCCCGCCAGATCTATTTGCTTCAGTTCACAAACCATAACAGGAAAGGACTTATACTCAAGAGGGCTGTTCTGCACACAGAGGACTAAATTTTTTTATTCATGTGAAAAAAAGGCCTTAATGTCATCTGTAACAGTTTAATTTGAGGTTTCTCTACTGTCAGATTTCCTTGTAACTTGTTGATGTCAGTAATAAAGAGGCAGGATAGTCTAGTCTTGTCAGAGATGGCAACTGAATTGAATTTTTGCCAAAGAGTGGTACTGTTCTGGAGCTCGCCGTGTATAGGTGATGCCCAACACCAGTTTTCTGTCCTGGCACCTTGGGTGTGGGAGCAGGGGCTGGACATTCGCAGTCTGTGAGCCGTGCCCCGGCACTCTTGATGGTGCACAGAGACACAGAACACAGATGGAGTTTTATGTGTTTTTATTTTACACGGCTTAGTATGAAGTACATATTTTCCTGTAAACACCCTGGAATGTGAAGTGTAACTACACAGCTCATTCCCTCACCAGTGTAACACGCATAGCTGTAGGAAAAAGGCAGGCATTGCTTTGTTTCTAAGGTGTCACAGCTTAGCATAGCACAGTTGTCGTTCTTTATTGACTTTATCATGCATGTTATTGCACTTAGCATTTAGTATAGCACTAGGTGGAAGGTCACTACAGACCATTTTGATGTCTCAGTCAGAATGAAAGATTCATTTCCTTGTCCCTGGGAAGATAAATTCCTGGGTCAGAATTTGAACTTGGAGACTTAAGTTACAGAATTGATCTGAATATATTTAAAAAATCAGGGTCGCATGGCCAGGGGACTTATGCAGTGATGCACACAAGTAGAAACATCATAAAGAGCTGTATTTACAATAGATTGAAGTAACTATTCTGTCTTGCATTTAACCAAGAAGGCTAAGATGTTTATTTTTAAGTATTGGTAATGCTATATGGAAAAGAAGGCATGCTACATTTCTAAATGAAAAAGAATCTTCTCCCATATGCAGATGAGAGGGCACCCTAATCCGCTGTCAGTAATTCTTTATTTTTTTCCTGTTCATTAGGTAAAATGGAAATACTGGAAAACTTTGCTCTGAGAACGTGCACCCTCATCACTGATGTGAGAATTAGTGTCTATGTCCAGCAAGAGGTAAGCGTTCTTCTTTATAAGCAACAGTTTCCTGGTTAGTGTTTTAACAGACTTTGTGAAGATAGTAATTTAACTGTACGGATGCTGCACAAAAAAGATAATTATGTAGTGTTGTACTATCATAAGGCTTATTTAATGTTTCTGTGGGAATATTTGTTCGTTTCTACATATTGGGGTGGTCTGTTTGTTTTTGAGATTACTAATCTGCAGTATTTGATTTGGACAGTAAATTAGCTCAGCAAACAACTTCAGACAGAACTCTAGCTTTGAAAATTGGGGGGCGGGTGTCTATATTTAAAACTACAAATAAGAACCATAACCCTTTAACAACTGATATCCACATTAAAGGTAATGTCATTTATTGAAATTGAGGTAGTTACATTAAGATAAATACCACTTAAGGTCAGATAGACCTCATTGTCTTTTCTTGTTTTGTAATTATTTAAGTGTTTTATTTTCTTCAGTGGTATGAAATATATTTGAAGAGCCAGAAATAAGAATAATTTAAAGTTTAACAACTTACATTAAATCTTGCTCCCTTTTTTAGGTAGTAAGAAAACTTAATGTAATGCTTGACAACATACCTCGAGATGCCAGGAAAAGGATATTTTCTACAAAGGAAATGTTGTGTGCCATGTAAATAATCTTCAGTATAATTTTTATATCATTATGGCATTTGCATAGCTGGGAAGGCAGTTTTTGCTAAGATTGTTTATAACATGCAGATCATAGAATCCTAGAGTGGTTTGGGTTGGAAAGGACCTTAAGATCATCCAGTTCCAACCCCCTGCCATGGGCAGAGACACCTCACACTAGACCATGTTGCCCCAGGCTCTGTCCAACCTGGCCTTGAACACCGCCAGGGATGGAGCATTTACCACTTTTTGGGGCAACCTCTTCCAGTGCTTCACCACCCTCACAGTCCCTGTTTAACTCACTTTTGCATTTGCTATTACTGTGCTGCCAGTGGTAGTGGCTGTGGGCAGGTATTCTTATGGGTTGTTCTCCACTGCAAGCCTTAACTTGACTCTTTCCTGATCTGGGTTAGGCTTTTTCTCATCCCTGTTGTCTTAAAATAATGAAATAAATTCTTTTTAAGAATGTGTGTGAAGCACATGAATCAGTCACTGGAAAGACAAGCTGTTCACCTTGGGATTTTTATTTTTTTTAATAGCACTTAAAAAAATAAGAATAAAAATTATATATGTGTCAGTTGATTCACTTCTTCTGGTGGTACTTTCAGGTGTACAGCCTTAGCATAATACACTGACCCCTTTGAAATCTAATAGTTTAGTAGAATCAGAGGTTTGTCTCCTACATTAAAGCTTGTAATTAAATAAAAATTTTCTTCCGTACTTTGTGCCGCTGTCATGTTTTGATGGAACATTACTTTGTTTGGCAGGAGTGACATGGGGAAGAGAATTTTGGATGCTGGAGGTGAGCATGGGACTTAGTAAGCAATTTAATGTCAAGCTTCTTAAAAATTATATGCAGACCTGTTAAAAATCCAGAGAAGACATTTAGAAGCTGCAAAGTGTTGCAATTAGTCCTCTGAAAAATAAAAATACTGCATGAAAACAATCTGCAAGCTGGAATGTTTCAGATGCATGCAATGCATGGCTCTTCTTTGACATTTTCAGTCCTTCTCTAAAATATAAGTTTCAGAATGGCAAAAGATCATAAGGAAGTAGTCTTCTTGGATAGTGACCTGCAAGCCATTTTTAGAGTGCTAAACTACTTCTCTCAGGGATCACTTTGGTATCCAGCGGTTTCCCTGATCAGACAGGTGAAAGCTTGAAACCTCTCTTCTTTCTCGCCTCATGTTCCTCTGACATTCCTTGAAAGCTTGTTTGAAATTTCAGTGTGAAACATAAGTTGGTTAGTTGTTCTCATTCCATTAGTTATCTATATATCCTTTATGGGTTATGTATTTGGATATAATGTGATAGGTAACATTAAATGTTCAGCAATGCTTATACTAGTTTCCTGGTATAATTAGAATATAGTATATAATATACTATTTCAGAGTATAATCAAAACATAATAATGCTTTTTTATGTCAGTAGTATCTTTAAAACTACTGTTCCTGTAAAATCGTTGTGCTGTAGACTATGACCTGCAGGTAGCCATTACAGAAGCTTTATGCAGAATGATATCAGAGAAACAAAGAGGAGAACTGGCATACCAGTGGTTTTCCATGGAGTTTGTGTCCAGTGCATTTAAAGGAATTAAAGATTCTGAGTTTGAAACAGTAAGTCATATAAAAAATTTCAAGGGAGGTAAACTTCCATTTTGCTGTTCTTTAAGAAATTTCTGTGTTTTAATAGGATTGCAGAAAATTTCTTAACCAGGTGAATGGCATGCTGGGAGACAAAAGGAGGTAAAATGGAATATCTTAAGCTAAAACATTTTCTTTCTTTTTTTAATGGCTATTCATCACCTTTTTAACACGTTATGTTTGTCTTAGATAACGGCTTGAAGAAACTGTTCACTAAAGAAAGAGCATTGATTTGAAAAGATTCTTAAACAATAGGATCTGTTGGTATATGTTACTTTATTGATTTAGGAGGTAATGATCAATGAGAATATCTGCTAGAGAAATAGGTAATGAAAAGGAAAGAAAATACGAACTTTTCCTCATCTGTATGATCACATGCTCTGTGTGTTAATTTTATGTTATGACAGTAAAGAGGTTGAATATCATTCTTAAAATATCAGCAGATAAGGTGGAAGTATGAACATAGTGACTAGAGGTCTGAGGCTACTCTAATTGAGAGAATGTTTAAAATTTCATGTTATCTCTGTTGGGGAAGAAGTGAAGTCAGGTGTCTGCTCTTTTGGTTATTTTAATCTTTTATTGTGCTGAGAAAGCAGTCAGGTTGCTGTGCTCAGATATGCAAAATTTATTTACAGCAGTTTAGGATACTTGTCAAAATATCCTTTTCTTACAGGGTTTTTACATATCCATGTTTATCAGCAGCTCTTGATGAATATGAGGTAAGTTACAGGCTTAATCATATATCCATGGATTTTCCTTTGTGCACCTGAAGAATTTCTTTGCCTTCTAGTTAAGAAAAAATAATGTTTTTTTCCAGGAGTATACAGATGTGCAGGTATTTAAAGTCTGTCACGTTGTAACACAAAGCCTGTTAGCTGGTGTAAGTCATTGCTTTCAGCTCTTACTCTTTGTTTTTTTCTGTTTTAGCTACAGATACCGTTGGATGAAAATCTTGAAGAATTTTGGATTGATTTCAACGTTGGTAGCAGAAGTATATCTTTCTATGTGGCAGCAGATGATGCAGTAAGCTAATTTTTGTCCATCATACTAGATTGGTCTGAGACAGTAGATACGTATTCTTTACGGGTATCAAATTTATTTTCCCATATCAACATGTTAAAGCTATGTGTACATTTAATATGGAGGCGAGGAAAAAATCTTAACTTGGTGTACCTATTTAGATCAAACAGTTTCCAAGTAATGAGTTTCAGATACTCTTTGCAAACAGTTTAACATATGCATACATGAACAAGAAGCCATTTCACAAAATTGCAGTTGTTTTTGTAGGTGAGACTTAATGTCTCTACCAAAGCTCTTCCAAAACACTGTTTGCTCTAAAAAATAAAGCACGTGCTTATTGTGCTCATTGTCAGTCCTTACAAGGATTAAAAAAGTTGAAAATTTGTCTTCTTGGAATAACTTCCTGAACATTGCACTTTGAATTGCAATATAATGCTTTTCTGTCTTTTAAAATACATATTTTTCTTACAAGGATTATCACTGGGAAACAGTCATTATACCAGAAGAAGAGGTAGACCAGTACAGCCTAGAAGGTATTGGCACTCAAAAAGCATGACCTTTTGTTACACATTAACTTGGATTAATCCTAAAGTACTGACTCAATCCTCAGCAGATCCTCAGCAAATCAAAATTCCAAATTAAAATATAGGCACTTTGTCAGGGATAAAATTACATTTTAGACATGCAGATGTGATTTTATTCAAATAGCGTCTTATAGGTATTTCAGTACAAAATTATGTGTAAGACAGTAACATTTAATAACGTTCCATTTAAACTAGTTTGAATAGTTTTGTAAATTCTCCAGTTTATCTGCAGCTATAGTAAATAACTTTGAAAGGAAATTCTACAGGATACTATCTGTAGGGAATAAGGATAAGGAAATTTCTACGGGATAATATAGAGAATTTCTTAAAGATGGAATCTTGAAGTATTTCACTAAAAATATATTGTAGGCTAGAGTGAATTAAATAAAATCTACATTTTAATAGCTGAACTGAAGAAAGCAAGTAAGTTTCATGTATTTACAAACATTTATGAGATGTTACTAAACTGTAATGAAACTGCTTTTCAAATTTTGGTGGGTTTTTTTTTTCCAGAAAAGGATTCAAAGAAATTATTAACAATAGCTCTGAAAAGGCCAGTGCACGTTGGAAATCAAGAAGGAGAGAAATTCTTCTTATATTTTGATTCTATCTTGGAAATCAGAGATGTAACCAGAAAGATTTATGGATTTAATAAATGTAAGGTAAGATTTGAACACCTTTTGAATAATTGACTGATTCAAGATAAATGTCTCCTTGCCACATAAACGTTGTTATAGCTGTGATTATTGTTGTTTGTATGTACCAACAGTTTTCGATTAGTATCATCAATACAGAGCACCATTTCTGCTATAGTAAGCCTTGGTAAGGATGCCTAATAAGGACACAAGAAAATGGCCTCATATTTTACGGGGGGGGAGGTTTAGATTGGATATTAGGAAAAATTCCTTGCCTAAGAGGGTTGTGAAACATTGGAACAGGCTGCTCAGGGGGGTGGTGGAGTCACTGTCCCTGGAGGTATTTAAAAGACATGTAGCTGTGGTGCCTGGGGGACATGGTTTAGTGGTGGACTTTGCAACACTGGGTTAACAGTTGGACTTGAAGCAAATTCTGCATGTATAAATTTCCACAGACACAAGAACTGTGTAAAGAACTGTGCTTTCAAATATGGAAGGCTCTCAGAAATGATTCCTTAGCTATCCCACTTCTACAATGTGCTTACCACTCTTGTGAATTTACTCCTTTAGTAAACTTTTAATAAGCCATAGCTTACTCCCTTTGCTTGTGACAAACTGCTTTGCTCTGAACTCTTAGAAACTTGTGAGGAATGGAAGTGCTTTAAGCTTGTGAGCTTGTAGAATCTGTTTTCCGCTGTAACCTGATTGCAGACACATATCATCTGACTTAATTTTGTTTCTGTTTCTGGTTTTAAAAAAAGTGAGCAAAGTGTGTATTTTACGTAGATGGTTACTCACTTTGTAGGATTTTAGTAAGAAGCGGTCTGCATCAGTTGCCAGAACAAGCGTACATGTCGTCTTTGATGAAAGCGGATCACAGGTATTTGACTTCAGTATGCCAAGATTCTTGTTTTCATGGGGTTTATATTTTGTCTGATTATTAGCTAATTTATGATCGTTCAACATAAAAACAGGAACTTGCGAAATGCCAATAAGATTACTCATAAACCAGTAAAGTGATTTCTTGTAAGCATGTATTGTGTATTTGGGGAGATAATAATTTTAATATCTAAATCTTGGAATAAATCAGGCAAATATACACAAGTGCATTTTTTTTTTACGTAAGTTGTGATTTGGTAACTCATCCTAGTTAGCGAAAATAACAGGTTGGATGTATTTAAAACTAGAAGCACATAAGCTCTGAATTTATCAATAAATCAGAATAAGCTCTAATTTATCAAAATCTAGAGTAAGGAATGTGATGCTTAAGGGTAAAGAGTTACTCTGTGTGTTGGTATAAATATAAAATATCAGACATGATAACATCAAGACATTGTATAAAAATTTAAATAATGCAAAATATTATATAGGTTCTGGTACCAGAAAGTCAGTTGTCACCAGAAAAATCTGAAGAGGAGGACAAACTCAGTAAGTACAAAACCCATCAACTTCCTGGATCTTTGAGGACTCTGAATAAAAGTACCAGTCAGGAAAACTGCAGAGGTGGTTCCTCCAAGGTAAGTAGGATTATCAAGGCAGAGGGCATAAAAAAAAAAATACAAGTCAGTTTAAGTATATAAATACTTAATGATACTAAATGATAGCTTTGCAGAAACTCCTGGGAATCATCTTGGCTACTTTGATTGTTTGCAAGGGCTGGGATTTGGCCATACTTTATTGAATTAATTCAAAAGACAGTAATCACCATCACTGATCTCTGCTCAAAAACATTAGTTTTGAGTATTATATAATTCAAGTATTTTGCTGAACTTTCTCTAAAAAGGGAACTGCATAAAAATCACATTACATTGCTTTGTGCATCAACAGCAATTGACATTCCGATAATACAGTGTCAGAAGACTCTGGAGATAGAATTTGTCTTGTCTTTCTTAAATCTGTGTATTATGGTCCAGTTTTTCTGTTCCCCAAGATAACTACGTCTTGTAAAAGGAAAGTGTCTGAAGCATCTGTGATTATTCCTGGAAAATTTTCCACAAGAAGTCCACTGGTATTTCTTAGCACATGTAAGTTTCCAAGTACTTTCAGAGGAAAAACATACTATAAATCATCTTTGAATACAAGCATAAACTGTGGTCCTTTGCAGAGCAGGAAATTAAAAGTAAACCTTATAAATTTTCTTCACAGGTGCTTTAAAATTGAAGTTTTTAAACTAGGCCACTTGCTGCTGGTCTGTAGACATGATGCAGGGTAGTAGCTGCACATGCATTCCAAATAGCCAAAGACCACCTATTGTTGTTAGTTCTGCTGTCAGTCAGCTGCTTGTGCCGGAGCAAGCTGAGAAGTTGGCAGTCGATCAGAAGATGTAAAAATGGATGGGTTTACATCTCTCTTCTCACATTCTCTTGGTTTAAAGACTCCTCAGCAATGCTTTTTATAGCAGTGGCAGCGGAAAATCAGCTTTCTCCAATGTGTACATCTATCACTTGCATTTTACTGTTATCTAAAAACTGTATGTGTTTCTTAAAGGGGCAGTTGATTAGTGAGCAAGGTGGGATCCACTGCCAGGTTGAGTTACAGGTCCAGTGCCAATAATGCTTATGTCAGAAGTGCTTCTTGCAGAACAGGATAAGAGAGACTTCATCACAAATAGGAGTTATTACTTTCCTGCTAATAGTCTTACTGTAACAGATATGTAATACTTTCTACAAGGAAGAGATTTATAAGACAAAGAAAGACCAGTTAAAGGCTGGAGATGCAACTAGTGGCAGAACAGCAGGACTGACAAGCTTAATTTTCCTGCTTTAACCGTCTCGGATGCATGAGTATCCATAGTTATGTATAACCATGTATCATGTATAAATTAAGAGTACCAGAGGCTAGAAAAGAAAGCATTTTCAGATTGGAATGGAACAAGATTTAGAACTTAATGTGACTTTTTCTTTTTGGAACTTAACCAGTCTATTAAAGCAAAAATATATTCCAGTAAAATCTTTAAATAGATGACCAACTATTTTTCACCAGAGCCAGCCTCTAAAAGCATTGTTTACCTCCACACATCCCCAGTTGATGGGCTTGTTAACCTCCATTTAACTCAATTGAAAACAATAGAATTAGAAAAGGTACACGAGGTGATACAAGCACTAGCTATTTTTTAATGTTTATGGAATAGATGTTATTATGGACAAAACTTTTCATATTGATATGACAGACACAGGAATTTTAATAGAAGAAATGGTAGAATTCTAACATGTTTCTGGTTTGTCTTCAGCCACTCCTTGCAAAGGACGATTTAAATTACCTTTGGAAATGATGAGCTCTGCTGAAAGGTCTAACAGTACAGTAAATGAGACCAGAACAAAGAACTTCTATCAAGAACCTACTGGAGTATGCATGTCATCTGTAGCTAAGTCTTTTACTTAGAGTAACATTAAATTCTACTCTAGTTTGTTCCTAATTAATATTTTAAAAATCTAAGAGTTTTGCAGTCAGCAACTCACTTTTGGAAAATAGTGTGTTTACTTCATTGCATAATCACAGTATCACAGTATGTTAGAGATTGGAAGGGACCTCGAAAGATCATCTAGCCCAATCCCCCTGCCGGAGCAGGAACACCTAGATAATGTTACACAGGAACGTGTCCAGGCGGGTTTTGAATGTCTCCAGGGAAGGAGACTCCACAGCCTCCCTGGGCAGCCTGTTCCAGTGTTCCGTCACCCTCACTGAGAAGAAGTTTCTTCTCAAGTTTAAGTGGAACCTCTTGTGTTCCAGTTTGTACCCATTACCCCTTGTCCTATCATTGTTTGCCACTGAGTAGAGCCTGGCTCCATCCTCGTGACACTCCCCCTTTATATACACTAGTAAGGTCACCCCTCAGTCTCCTCTTCTCTAAACTATAGAGACCCAGCTCCCTCAGTCTTTCCTCATAAGGGAGATGCTCCACTCCCTTAATCATCTTAGTTGCCCTAAGATGTTTTCTTGACCTCTGGATTTCAGGTTTAAAATGTCTAAAGTCAGATGGAAATCTTCCAGAATTAGCTAAAATTTGTAGTCACTCCTTAGTTCTGACCCCAGAGTTAATTGCATTTATTAGGCCACAATTTTTCCTTTGTATATAATATGAAAATGGAGTATGCACAGAATCCCAAATTAATTATGCAGTGTTGAAATACCCCTAAAAGCATACATTCAGTTGTAGCTGTGACATATTAATGCCTTCAGGTTATAGTATTTATCGTATTAGGTTTAGTACATTTTTTTATTAGGCATTCACTAAGATCAAACAAAAATACATAGGTGTCACAGAACTGCAATTTGGGTATATGTTTTTTTGCTTGTGTTCCAGTTGAACAAAGACTACAAAGTATCATCTTTATTTTATTCCTGGCTCTAAATATCTTTCTGGATGAAATTCAGATCCAGTCCCAGACTGTAGGATTCTGAAGCATTTTTTGCTATAGAAAAACACTTTAACATATAAAATGTGTGGTTTAGAATATTTCAAGTGCTACTTTCTATGAGAATTTTCCTTCTTTTGTGTTTATGGATTGTAGTTGTTTACTGTTACTACTTGTGCTTTCCAGAGTGAGCAGCCACGTACACAGAACTTGTCTAGTGAAACAGAACAGAAAATCAGGAAATCAACTATGAGAAATGAGTCAAAACCCCCTGAAAAGGTACTTGAATCAGCACTTGTCTGACATGAAAAATAATTTCATACTTTATTAGGGAAAATGAAAGTTCATGAGATTCTACTGCCTCTAGTTCTACACTAATATTTTCTTTTGTGTATTAATCCCACTGTAGCAAACGTGTGCTAAAGAAGTTTTAGAAATGGTGCAAGAGGCAAAAGTTGGGGCCACACAAAAGCAAACCTTAGGCAAGTAATTATCCAGGTGTTGATAGTCTTTACTTTAAAATTTAAACCTTTTAAAAATGATTTTAATTTTGTCCATTTCCTTTGTAATAATTGATACCCAATTAATGTCTCATTTAGATGAAGTGTTAGATATTGTTCCTGATTCTCAGCCAGTAGGGAGAAGCAACAAACCTTTGTAAGTATTGGAAAAGAATGTCAAGTCACTGTTGTCCCTCACCTTGAAGGGACATGACTGCTTCATGAATGGTACTAGTCTGTCTTAATCAAAAGAATGGGTGAATCTGTTGATGAAAATACTACTCACTAACACAGTCTAGAGTAGGAGTTTAAGTAAGCCTTAGTGGTAGGAGAGTAATTTAGATGACATCAGAAGGTGAAATACAAGTGACACATGGGTTTATGTAAGTGAAATGTGCCATAAAAAGTAGTAAATTTGACACATCATATCTACCTAGGTTCAAGGTTTAATGGTGGCTGTAGGATGTTGTTGCCTTTTTGAAGTTGACTTAAAAATACATCTTCTTTCCGAAGATTTGCCACTTTACAAGGTGTTGGCTACTTGAACAGTGCTAGCAGGCTTAGGTATTGCTCTAAAATGCATTGATAGCTACAAGATAGCACTGTTTTCCTATTTTTGATGCATGTTTGTTATAATAAAGACTCACTTTCTGCAGTTCACTGGTAATAACATGTTATTACTTTTGTTAGGCTTCCTTGTGTTTTAGAGAGTTCTTTTGATAAAAGCAAAACATGGAAAAAAAGAGCATGCTCTGTTCCTGAGAAGAATATAACAATGGGTGGCAAGCAGAAGCTGAATCAATCATTGGAACGTATGTCCCATCCAGTTTATGTTCACACTTTGTTAACCATTAGCATTAAAGTGTTTTAGATGAAATTTGGACCTACAGCTGTGCTTTTTATTTTGATCTTGTATTAGTTTCTGTTGTTAGTGAATGAGCTATGAAATAAAAAGCATTTTTTGGTGTTTGTTTTTTTTTAAGTATCTCAAGATAAAGAAATTATAAAAAAGAGAAGAAAACCAAGAAAATTTAGTTTATATCATATTGGAAGAAAACAGCAAAATATTTAGTAATTAGTCATTTGGAAGAGAAACTCTTAAGTACAGAAGGGAAAAAACTACTACTGAAATATCATTTAAAATATTTCTTTCAGCTAGAGTGTCTGAAACATCTTTGCATTCTGGTTTTACAAAGGAGGAATCTGATGTTCCCTTTAGAAAAGAGACTGCAAATCCAAAAGCATCAAACACGGTGGGAGCTTCTTACCTTCATTTTTTTTTTGACTTGCAGTTAAGAGAATTATCAAATTTTCAGTGTTTCAGAATTTGGTTTTACCTTCATTTAGTCACAAACTTATTTTTAATTGATTTTTCACTAATACCAAGTGCATTAAATACCATCAGCTTCACTCTGCTTTTTCAGTGTGACCTGTGTAAGATTAGTTTACTCTGAATTTATTTTTAGTGATCATCTTTTTACAAAATAATTCTTAACTGAGCACCAACTTGTGCTTCTCATGTACTTTTTTGTTTACTTTTGAATGTTACAGTACCCAAACCCACAACATGGAAGAGTTCTGCTAAACCAATGTTTCATTACTCACTGTTTGAGTAATGCAAGGGAAAATAGTTTTTGAAGGATTGATAGTACATCTTGAAGGCATTTAGGAAAGTTGAGGTGACTGCTGGGAATCTGTAGTTCTGTTTTTAACTTTGTCCTTCTGTTGAATGGGTTCAAAGTTGACTCTTAAATTCTATTTTTGTAGAAAACAAAGTCTAAAGAAATGACAGATGCTGCAAAATCACTAATTAGTAAAATCAGTGACCGATATAAAGTAAAGACAGATGAGAAAAGCAAAGCAAGAGACTCCTTGGGTTGTAACAGGTATGATGGGAACTATTAATTTACTTTCGTGCTTGTTCTTCTTGTGCCTATGGCTTTATCTGTAATCTACTCCTCTGTCTACAGTTGTTTCACATCCTGCTTTCATATGAATCATTTATTCATTTCTGATAAACACTGTTACACTGAGGAGTAGGAATCTAGTAGTCATACAGTTCCAGTAGCTGAAATAACTAAAAGGCTGTTAGAAACTGTTCAGTGGTTTGTTGCTCATTCATTCATAACATGTTAAGTGAAGAGAAATCAGCAGGTATGGTTCATGGGCACTGCACATGGCTGTCTCCGTTCCATCATCATAGTTTGGGGGTCAAACTTGGATTCAGTCATCAACCTTCTGATCATCTAAAACTCCTAGTTGCCCTGAAACTAACAGTTGACTGTTAGTTTAAATTTAACAAATTCTTAAATAAGAAAATCAGTCTTTCCTTGCTAGAACTGATGTTTGGAAATACACTCTGCATGTAATTACATGCTCCCCATGTTTGATTAGAATCATAGAATCATGAATAGTTAAGGTTGGAAAGGACCTTAAGATCATCTAGTTCAAACCCCCTGCCATGGGCAGGGACATCTCACACTAAACCATGTCACCCAAGGCTCTGTCCAGCCTGGCCTTGAACACCGCCAGGGATGGAGCGTTCACAGCTTCCCTGGGCAGCCCATTCCAGTGCCTCACCACCATTACAGTAAAGAGCTTCTTCCTTATATCCAATCTAAACTTCCCCTGTTCAAGTTTTAACCCATTACCCGTTTGTAACTGAGTGATGAAGGACTGGAACAGTGAGGCTCTGTCACTTTTTAAATGGTTTGGATAGCAACTTGGAAGCCATGCAGAACTTTCAGTATAGCTGTATGAGCTGGAATCAGGTTTTTTTAGAGCACAGAAAAGAAAGGGTCTGGTCTCTCTTAATCCACTTAGGTTTGTATTTAAATGCCTGAATAAATTTGTTGTGTTTGATAAGGCTTTTATTATATATAAGCAGTATTCTAAATGCATATATTCTAATTGTCATTCAACAAAATGTGTCCTTACTTTTTAGGCCACATTTAAATAAATCCTGTATCTTTAAGGTAATACATTGCTTTTGTTGGAAATATTTTTCATATCTGATATATGTACCTAGGGTGATAGGAGTAGATGTAAACCAAAAGTTCACAAATACCTCTGAATGTTAAATATCTATAGATGTTCATTATGCATTGACTGTATATACTTAATATACTTTTTATTTATTTACTTATGTGGAATAATATTTTTACAGACAGCTGTTAGCCACTGAAACCCAAAGTAATTTCTGTTTACATATTATAGAACTGAATCTGTTCACTTTGAATATGGCAATGCTAAATATTTAGAATAAAAGTATTGTCATAAATGATATTACAGAATCCTTGAATGAGATATAGCCAGAACAGAAATTAGGATAATGGGGGGGGGAGGGAGGGGAGTGGGGGGATGGTTCTGAGGGTTTGTTGATATCCTTAAAAGTTAAATTCTAAAAGATTAATTTCTGTTAGCCCTTGTCCCCTTTTGCCTCGTTGTACTGCTGCTAATCAAGTGGGGGTCTGAGGTTTTTCATATGTTATGGATGAAGAACTTTGTGAGGTGACTGTACATGAAACCATAGTCCATATATGGCATAGGAGTTAACTTTTTCTTTATATATAGGATGAAGTTCAGGATAGAAAGCTGAAAAACTCTGCTTTTCTTAATATAACAGCTGGTCCTATTGTGTAAGTAGCTAAAACATTTTCAAACAAAATTTGCAGGTACTCAACTTTGTGGAAAGTTCACAATTCAGTCACAAAACTGATCTCTGTGTCTCTTTGACAGGGATGATGTCTACAACTTTAACATCAGTGGGTTTGATGAGCCTACAATAAAGCTTGGAGTAAGAATATAACTGAAACTGATATGAATAGAATATAAAGGAACTCAGGCAACTGAAAGTATTGTTAACATCTAAAAATTCAAATCATATCACTGAACTAAGTGGGGGAAAATGTTTGCTGTGTAAATATCTTACACTTAAAGCTATAACAGTGTTTTCCTGCATTAAGAATCAAACTGTTAGGAGTATCATTATTTTTCAATTATCCTGTTACCCTGAAAGTGTTATTGCCATCCTTCTGATCCCCATTGTAAAGACATCTTTGCCCAGATGTTTGAGTGAAAAGGGAATGGAGCTAAGATAGAAGCAAAAGACAAGGAAAGATAGTTTTGCTCCTTACGGCTCGCAGGAACCTGCTGGAATGGTGAAAGTAGCAAAGCAAGTGAATGGGAACTCATTTATTAGTTTGAGACAGTGAAAACTTCAGTCATTGCCACTTGGTTCTGTTCTTAAATGATTTCAAAGACAGAAATTAATCATCACAAGTTAGTTGCTGAGTATAAAAAGCAAGCAGATAAAAAAACCTTGTAGCTTTTACTGGGGTGGACTTTTTAGTTTTGTTAAAATTGCATAAATGAAAATCTCCACTTGTTTCTTATTTATTTACATTTTCAGATGAAAGAATTGCATGTTACTGAAGTGAGCGCTCATACAGATTCAAACAAAAAAGGGTAGGGATGTGCTATTTTGTCTAGTCTACTGATTATCAGGAATAGTACTGTTTGCATTCAGCAGCATTCTGTTATGAAAATCCAGGGAATGTATGCATGACAGTAATAGCTTGACTGTATTAGTTTTCAAGCAGTAAACATAGCTGCTGTGGCCTCATGATTTTCCTCTGGGAAGCTGACTAAAAAGAAAGAACGTGTTTCGTGAAGAAAACAGCTCCAGTTCTCTTCATAGAATACTACAGGGATAGAAACTCTTGATTAGAGGGGGGAGGTTTTTATGATTGGCCTGCAAAGAGGCATATCCTTACTGTATGTTCTCATGGATCATTAGCAAATAAGCATCCTTTCCGGTTTGAGGTGAGCAGGTATTTCCGAAATCAATGTAAAAACAAAAAGCAGGTGCATTTATTCGAATCCTTAATCAACGTATCACATGAACAGTAGAAACACGTAGAACAAGTATTTGTAAATGTATCATTTAAAGGTGTGTCTTATTTTTCTCATTAAGGAATGCAGGTGATGGTAAGACTAGCACTGAAGTGAAACAAAGAAAACAAGTAAGGCTTTTATTTTTGTGGCTCAGAATACCTTGTCTGCCTGCCTTTTCATGCCAATTATGTAAGTGAAAGGCATATGAAAAGTAAATGGATAAATGAAAAAGATGTTTTGTCTTGCAGATTACAAACAATAAAAACAAGAAGCATCTCTTCAGTGACACAGACGCAGAAACCGGAGGTGATGACTGCAAGACAGACATTAGTTGGCTACGAGAATCAAATAGAAAACCTAAAGCCCAGTTAATTGATTACAGCAGAAATAAGCACTTAGGGAAACCCATAAACACAGACAAAAGTGAGAAACTTTTTCTATATTTCTTACGAATGCTGCAGTGAGTTTGTTCATAGACGTTAATTGCACAGCATGTAATGTGCTGTGATATACAGATAAGGGGTTTTTGTCTTATTTACAATCGTAAGGAATGTTTAGATTAGCTCTAATAATTTACAGAGGTGAATTTCTAAAAAGTCTGGATTTTAACATGGAAAATGGGACAGGCAGAGGTAGTTGTGTGCAAAAAAAAAACCCTTTGGCTTTTGAAAATAATGTGTTGAAAGCAGTGTACTGAGCTAGTAAGTTTTGTGGATGTAAAAGTGATTCTGTGACTCTACAGCTAAAACTCTGGATGTCAAACGTTTGAATATTTTGCTGATCTTTCTAACTTTATGCATTGTAACAGCAGAGAAATTGCCTGAACCTGTTTGCCACGTGGATAAACCTAAGGGCAAAAATGCAAATAAGAAAAAGGTAAATGTAAATTTGCAACTAGACTTGTAATACATATTACAAATGTTTTAACTCGCTACATAAAGTGTTTTAGAATATTTTTTCATAAATATATGCCATTTCTTCTTGCTTATTTCAAGGTCTCTTGTTGAATACAGTTTATTATTTTCAGGTACTATATTCTTTTTCTGTAATATCTAGCTAGTATTTCAGGCATAACACTGGCTATAAGTTAGAATGACTAATACATTGATTCTTTTTTAAGTTCTACTACATAAAATTACTGATGATGTCTATTTACTGCTTAATAGCCATCTACTCTTGAGTATATAGTATTCATATAATAATTCATTATGATATAATAATCGCATAATAATCATTCATATAATACCCTGAAAAGCGGTCAGTTGCTCAGTGTTGAATCTGCTTACTAATGTGCGCTTTTTTAGTAACAAAATGCCCCTGATCTACCCAAGCAAGTTCGAAGTGCCTTCTTTGAGGAGGCAGGGTTCCACTACTCCATAGATTTAGGTGGAGAGCATCTAAAGTCACTAATAGATTTGACCCTAGAAATGAGGAAGCTGTTCCCAGCATACATTTTGTGTAGAGCACTTTCCAAGAGAGCAGAAGGCCAGAGTTCTAATCTCTTCTAGTCACAGGTGTTGCACTTACATGTTTTCATCCCTTCTAATGTCAGATCCCTGGGGTACTTTCAGTGAGAACATTGCTTTGCTCTATTTCTGAACATTGCCTGCTGTGTAGAGTGGCAGTAGTAATGAAGCAGAAGGGAGACAGATAAGAAAAGGAAGACTGATTCTAGTCTGGTGGTTAAGGTGATCAGTTCAGAGGTAATGATCAAGGATGCTGGTTCCTGCTCAGTATGCAGGCTTTTGGCTTTGTTCTACTTCAAACTAGTTAGTCTCATTTAAATGCATGTGTATTTCAGAGAGGCACCTTTGGAAACCCACTGCAGCTTTGCTGTAGTTCAAAAATGGCATTTATTTTGACTCTTTTTTGACTCTTACATTCCTGACTGGACTCTGCCTGATCTACAGTGAAAATTATCTGCCTAAAATACTTAGTAGATTGATGGTTGAACTCTCCAAGACTTAGTAAAGTTACGATTTTTAGTTGTTTTGAAATAATGGATTTCAAATAATGAAACCAAGTTACCTGCCATTTATTCTTACATATTTGTTAATTATGCTGATGTAAGTTGAAGTTATTCTTATTCTTCTAAAGATGAGTAGATGTAAAAAACAGAATTCAAGAACTGATGAACCAATAAAACAAATGACCAGACAAAAATGGCCTCGAAGAGCAGCATTAGCAAAAAACTACAAAGAGCCTTCCAGTTCAGAGTCGGAGAGTGAAAGGGAGTCTTCAGCATGCATCTCTAGGGCACAGAAATCAAAAATACAGGTATGGAGTTGTACTTTATTCTTAAAAATCCGATTCTGACCTTTTTTTTTTTTTTTTGTGGTCTAGTTTGTACTTAGTGCTCCTGAATTTTGAGTGCCCAACATGAGCAACTTGAAATGAACTTTATCTCTAGTAGTGCCCTTTTTAACAATGAATGTTTAGCTGCTAAGAAAATCAGTCCTAAATAATCTTTCAGTCATAATAGGGTTTCAGTTTCCATTCATGAAATTTATTCTGCTGCAAAGTACTACTGTGTTCTTTATTTCAAAAACATAACGAGTTCTATGGAGCCAGTTTGCTCTTTTCTGGAGTGTGATACGGATAATTCTAAACCTGTTCTGTGTAAAATAAAAAGACTGACTTGACAGGGGTATGTTAGTATATTTACTGAATACCCAAACAGGATTTCTAGTAAATTAGCGGTGACACTGGCTGCTAAAACTGTTTGCATTCTTTTAGCATAGCATTTTCCTGTATATGGATATGTCTGCAGACTTTATTGATTAGATCCTGAAGCATCAGTAATTGTTTCCAATAGTGAAGAAGTTCATAAGAATAGAAATTTGGTTCCTGAATTAAACAGATTCAATATTTACTGGTATTAGAACACCTGATATGAATTTATGCACTTCTAATGAGGTTTCTTTTGGACCTTCGGCTTGTTCAACATTACATATAGATAATATGCTCTTTACCTCTGTGTTTGTATTTTCCATATGTTTACAAATAATGTGTATATAAACTTTGTATTGTAATAGAAACGTATGCATGGAGAAAACGGGGATGATAATCAGCAAAAGGAACTCCAGAATATTTCACCTATGGAGCCAAAGAGAGTAGCAAACTATGTACCCAAAGCATTTACTGAATCAAAGAACTTTGCAGAAGAAAAGAAAATTGAAATTCCCTCACTTGAGAGTCCTGCGTCTCTTGAGATCATGACATGTGGGTATTTTTACTTTATAGCACCACTGTATCAAAAGTTGAAGCTTAAATGAGGATTATCATAGTAGTACAATTTTACATTTATTTCATCTTTTAAAGATATCCCCTAATTCAGTGTGTAGCACATAATTTAAGGAAGTGTATTAACATGTCACTAACACTTTTATAGTTTGGTGCAGTTATTTGACGTCGGCATAGTATAGAAGTGCAATACAGAAGTGTTACAATGAATGTGGTAACTGCTAAAATAGTGCAGGGAGTGCAAAAAGTGGAAGTGTGGGAAGCTGTATGCCAACACTTGAAGTGAAATTCCACAGATCTAAGATGGGCAAATACCTAGAGTCGCAGCAGTTAGCAATATGGAGCTTTAACTTACCTTTTTCAACTTTCATTCCTTGTGCTGACAGTTAAGTAACTGTTTTCTAGGTACTGAAAGAATATCGGGAGATGTTACTCAAGAACATACTGGCAGTGAAGGATCACTTGGTCTTCAGGAGTCAACACCAGAAAAAGCAGAAATGTTGAACTTTGAGAAAGGAATCTCTCCCAGTGATTTTCATCCCCAGAAAAAGAACTTTCAAAGTCTGTGTCTAAATCAGTCTCCTGAGATGCCTGCTAAAAAGTTAACATTTGGAAATATAAGTTTCTCACCAGCTTTAAGTGAAGCATCTTTGGTAAGAATATTGAAATTACTCTACAGTTACTTTAACTGAAAATTATTCCATTCAGCTGCCAACTGCTTTATGCTTTTTGTACATCTCCTCTCAATTATTATGTTTTGTTAATGTGTAGCACAGCTTACCAACATACAAAGCTGTCAATGGAAAACTTGCAAAGGGATCTGCATGCAAAACACATGATAATAATGAAGATTCAAGTTTCAGACATTGCTTTTTGGACACATGTTCTATTAAAGGAAAACTACGTGATACGACTAAACCTACCACCAAAAGTAGAGAGGAGGTATGTTACTAAAGCCTTTGCGCTCCAGAAATGAGCAGCCATTATTCCTCTATTTTATCTACTTTACACATGGGGATGTTTAAGGGTAATGCATCTTTCTTAATGTTAAACACCATATATAGTGTTTACTTGTGACCTTCTTGGAAAATCTTACTAGTTATTGTTTAAACATTTGAGATAAGTTAGGGAATTGTTTGTCACTTGGATACAAAGGAAGAAGTTCAGTGATAATTAGTGTCTTAAACAACTGGAAGTAAATATTTTCCTCTGGATTTTCAATAGAAAAGAAACAGTTTTTCACAAATTAAAGAATTGTGACATATGTATAGAAAAATTCTTGAGGTGGGAAAGTGCTCTTACAGTTTTAGCATTAGTGTACTGCTCAATATAATAACTATTGTGGCATTGGCATATAAACTGAAACTGCTGTATGCCTTCAGACCACTGCTTCTGAGTACTTCTTCTGGTGAAAAAAGCACTAATGACTTCTTTACAAAATTCTTCTGTTTGAGGTCTATTGCAGGAAACAGTTAGACCTTATTGGTCACTTGAGGTACTGCTATCATTAATGATCAGTGTGGTGAAGTTGTTTATACTTTCATCTAGTGCAACTTAGTAGCAATTCATGCAGTGATTCTTTTTTCTTCATCCAAACTGTAGTGTGTTCATGTGCCTGGTATAATGAAAAGCAACACAAATGTAGGTTTCTGAAGGTGCTTGAGTTTGGAAGTTAATCAGTGACTTTTCTTTCAGGATTGTGTAGCACCAACTCCATCATCTGCTTCCAGTGGAAGTAAAGTGCAGTCTTGGAGTGAAGAACCTTATGCCCCCATGCATGAGTCAGGTACAGACATTTCATTTTAAGCAGAAGACTTTCTACATGTGTCTGTGGAGGTTAAGAAAAATGTTCATTTGTCATAAAAATATGACTCCAGTTCTTAAATTATGTTTTCTTTTACATATTTTCAGTATTGTCCCATGTCTGCTCTCTTTTTCATTTTCTGCATTGTTTTAATTATCCCATTCAAGAAAAAATAAAAATTGGGCTCCAAAATGCAGTTACTGTAAAGAGTTAGTTGTGCTCTTAAGATACAGATTAAGATTTCTTTTGATACTGGAAGAAAAGTGGGGCTAAGTGGTATCAGGAAAAGAGAGCTTAGCATGAATCTCTTTAATGAACAAGTCCTGAATGAGTCAAAGAGTTCTGTGTTCCTTGAAATCGTGCTGTTCATTGACATCAAGTTCTCCTATCACTGAATGAAGGATTACTCCATGAAGGTAATGTTAATTAATTTTTATATAATTCTCGAGCTTTAAAGCCAGATATTCCTAAAGTTTGGCTCTCCTTTATCCTCCCACGTGATTATTCTCAATAATCCTAATAAGCAGCTTTGTTTTCATGTTTATTAAAGGACCAACTATACAGCCATTTCTCAAACGAAGGTACCACAGTGATGCAGAAAGCAATTCTGATGAAGCAGAAACAAGCAAAGAGAAGGAAAAGAAAGGAAAGAGAAGAACAAAGTTACAGCCTAGAGAAATATTTAAAACAGAGAGTGCTGCTACTTACAGAGGCTAGTTACAGAGTGAAAGCTGTGCTTGTGCAGAAGTTTAAAATAACAAAGTTCTAACAATAAAAGAGAGTATCCATTCAAAAACCTTTTATGTGCTTAAAAAAAGAAATTAAAAAAAATCTAAATATTTAGAGCCTATATCCATTAAAAAAAATTTACATGAAAACAGAAACTGGTCTCAGCCATTTAATATCTGAGCCATTTCAGATATCTGTATATAATAAAAGCTGTTATAGGCCCTTTTGTAACTTCAGATAGGATACTTCTTTCTGAATTGTAACATTATCTTGTTTTTACTTCAGTGTCTGAAAGCATATCTCCTGTATCTGCAAATGATCTGTCTGGTTTGGATGGGGAAATCTGGGAGCCTGGTTGTTCAACTATCAGTATCTGTCAGAAGCTCCAAAAAGAATTTACTAAGAAATTTGAGGCAAGATATTTCATATACAATATTAGTTGTCTGAGTACATGCGCATATAAATGATAGCTTGTAGTACACTACAGCATTTGCTTAAAAGGTCATGAAAACAGCTATGTGCATAGAACTTCAGGAAATCATAAAATTCCAACTTTCCTTTTATGCCTTTTTCAGTTCCTTTATGTATGTGACTTTCCAACGATTTTCTTTCCGGGTCCGCTTTGTTTTTTATCATGTGTGTAGTTTCAAAACGAGTGTATGTATTTAAAGGAGTGATCATACTGCATTTTGATTTTTTTTTTTTTTAATTATGAAAGCCATGAATGAAGTTCCTTTGCAAAAAGGAAAACATGAGCCTGAATAATGTATTTGTTAATCATGGACAGCTACACGCACACATCACTCATGCCATGTGTACTTATTCTAGTTTGAAAAATGTGTTTTTCAAACAATGTACTTCTAATTAAGTATATTATTTAATTCTGTATATGTACATAATGTACTTCTATTTAAGTACATTAAAATTAGGTAGTTTTATTAAAAAATGTAAAGCTATCTTACATTTCATAATGGAAAGCTTTTCCTTCAAAGACAGGGAGATGATAAAAAAGGGGGATTTTGCTCAGTATGATCTGTGATACTGAGCAATTACAGTACTAAACATGCTTCAGGGTTGGTTTTTTTGGTTTGTTTTTTTTTTTCTGAAGTGAAACTAATCTGAATTTAGTGTAAAAACATCCCCATAGAGCCGCTCCAGGAAAATGGATAATTTTACTAAACAGTCGCTACGAGCTGCCCATGAACATTTGTCAGCCATGAGTTTCCAGCTTCGTGAATGCAGGTCTGTAACCAAAGATTTGTTTTAAAACATGCTTGAAGTGCAGTGAATACATCCTGAAAGCAGCTGGTTTTGTTTTGGTAGGAGCAGGCAGCTGGAGGAATTCCGTTCTTCTCTCCTTGAGCAACTTGAGAATTTTGAAAATGATTCTCAGTCCCTGAAAAACATGGAAAAAGAATTCTTGGTTTGTATTTTAATTGCTTGATCATGGAGAAAAGGGAATTCTTACGGAGTCCATAGGTTGTTCATGTCAGCTTTAACTTGAGATCATTAGTTTTGATTTAAAAAGCCTTTATCATTTTGCTTAAAGTTGGGTCCCATTTCAGATAATGGGTTTGAGGTGTTTGCATTGGCTAATGCATTGCTCTTAGAATTTCTAGATCACCACTCTGTGGTTTTCTTCCTAGAACAAACTACCCCAACCAGTTTCAATGGGCTGTTTACCCCACTTCGGGAGCACTTTGTTCAGGAACAGCATGTAGGCGTTTAAACCTGATTTGCTGTGTGCTCTTGACATTGTTCCTGCTACTTGCTGTAGTGTAAAAATCAATATACAAATATTCATGTCAACACAAGACTACATTTGCTTTTTGTTTTGCTCTGAAGGCATGACTTGAATTATATGGAAGGCCTGATTAAAATGCTATGCATGTTCTTTTTCATTGTTTTGAAATTGGTAAGCAGAACAGATTTTTGCTTAAGTTGGTTCTATGAAAATGGAATTCCTGAAGTGCCTCATCCTGCCAGCTAAGCTTCTCCTCCTCCACCCATGAATCTGTGGTGACTGTGTTAGCTCCTACCCATTCTGTGCTAAGTCTGTGATTTATTCATAGAAGGTATTAATTTTAGGTCACAAAATATGAGTTCCCACTGATTGTCATCTATTAATATTTTTCTTTCCAGACCTTTTGGAAAAAACACACACATACTTTCAGTACATACATGAAAAATGAGCAGCAGAGGTTAGTAGGCTTCACTACTCCTGTGATCAGATTTGTGTTATGTTTGTTTGAAGTGTAAGTTAGGCCAACTCTGTGCAGTTTCTCTCTTCCATAGAATAGACATAGCAGATGAGATGAGAAAATTGGATTAAAATGTTATGTTACAGGAAAAATGTAATTATTCTCCATGTAAATTCTTCCACATACTTGAGGGGCTATTCCGGTAGTAACAATGATGGTAGCATTTATGCTAGTTTTTTATAAATAGACTACAAATAATGGCATGTAGTTGTGGTAGGTGTGGAAAGTTCGTACGTAGTTAAGCTGTTTGAACTGCCTTTTATTTCTCTAGAATTCAGATTCTTAAAAGTTCATTTGAAAAGAACGTCTGCCATACTGGTGACTATGAAGAACATGTTTTTACTTCAGAGGTATGATGAACTTTTATTTCTTTCTTGTTCTTAACAATTCTTAAATTTTGCCAATGGATACAGCATTGACTATTTTTCTCAAAGAAAGTCTTTATACCTTTTCATTGTCAACAAATGTCCTTTAACATAACAATATTCAGTGTTTTAGGCCTAGATTTCATGTGTTAGAAGGTCTATGCAATTATCTGCAAAACTGGTGCAAGGTGTATGTGTTCTGTGGCTCTGTTTACCAGTGTTAATCATCCAAGAAAGAACACATACAAAACACGGCTCCCTTTCATTCAGAAGGTGGATGCATATGCATCTGTATCTCTGTGAGAAACTATTTAGGGAGTCGTCTTTTTGAAACGGGTTACCAATTGTGAACACAGAAGATACATTCAGTATCTTTTTATAGATGCATCTGATGAAAGAAGAATTAAAAGGATTGCAAGAGAAGCTTCTGAAAGAAATGGTAAATGAAGTTATGTTGTCTTAATTTTTATTCATTGTTTAAGTATAGCTGTTTGAATAGTGAATTATTAAAAATTGCAATTTCTAGTCCTATATCTAAAAAAAAAAAGAGTCAGAATCCAAGTGTCACAAACATGTTATAGTTGAAACCTTACCTGGGGGATGAAAGCAGCAGGTAGATTCAGACAGACTGTTTTAATTCTGAGTCTTAATATATTGAACATTGACATGGAAAAGAAAAATATCATATTTGATATGTTGAAAGCAGCACATGCTATACACCCGAATTAGAATACGTTGTGATAAATGTAATGCTTTTTATGCAGCAAGAAGAGGAGCTGTGTAATGTTCGCAGAGGATTGCAGACATTGTTTCAATCAGAAGACAGAATTCTGCAGTAATATTATCAGATACCTTCCTGAAATTCAAGGTGAATATAAATGCTCTTTTACAATGTAAAATTTGACAACTTTTGTTTTTTACTCTCAAGGGAGCTGCTGTAATGAAAGTGTATTTTCCTTATAATATTCAAATCTTTGTGGATAAGACTTCTTTTATATGTGAGATTTGAAATTATTTTACAGAATCTGATAAAAGGCAGTATGTAAATTCTTAGATTTTTAGCATATGCTGTTTTTTAAGAAGTCTTAACAATTTTGATAGGTTATTTAACTACCTTTCAGAGAAATCCCTTTGAATTTCACTTTGAATCTCTGTTTTGGGTCTGTGTGTACAAAATACCACTTTTGTCTGATCCAGAATACAGTCAGAATTTATCTGAGGATCAAATTGCCTGTGTTGATCTCAGTCCTGTTTGCCTGTGCCTGTAGACTTCAGTAGGAGTTTCTAAGAGAAAACAAAATCTGAACGCTTGTGCTTGAGCTGTGTTGCAAATAGTTGAATTAAATATTTCAAGAAAAATGTATATTGTCTTTTATTTTGCGAGATGTCATTTCTGTTTTGCTTTAAATCAGTAATACATATTTGAACATCAGTCAAATACATCTTACTGCTGCAAACCAATGTGCACTGAAAGTAGAATGCAGAGTCAGTGTTAGTCTTCAGTGATGAGGAGATGGTTTATTACAGAAATAGCTGTAAATGAAATATATTCCCTATATAAAAAATACAAGGCTGTGTTGTCTCTGGAAATTATTGTATGGAGGTTTTCAGTAAATAATTTTTTTCCACTCATCCCATCTACCTAAATGTACTTGATAACTTTTCTGATTTGAGCTTCTGGCTTTTGCGTGGGGGTTCATTATATTTTTACCCTGTGATCACTGCTATCTCCACTAGATGGACCTCGTGAGATGGTAAACTTTTTGTTCCTGGTCTACCTGAATTTATAAGTGTATGAGACAGTATTTTTTTTCTTCTAACTGTACAAGGTTTTAAAAAGTACACTGCAAGGCCTGAGTTCTCTTCTCATAGTGAATGCATATTGGAAAAAGTAAAACAACTGCTAATTTTAGTGAGGACCTGTGATAAAATACAGCTATGAAAGTTTACTGTCCTGTCACTGTTGACCCAGCCCTGTTACCTTCTAAAAGCTTCAAGCAGGTACAAGCAAATTTAAGCAGTGTCACAAGGGAGCATTCACAAAGGCAGCATTCAGCATTGGGAAATGTTTTTTTGTTGTTTTTTTGCATGTGGTCTCCAAACAACAGAGCTGCCAGCAACAAGCTGAGTGTGACCCCTGTGACTCCACAGTAGTCACAACCTGCTGGCTCTTACCAGACTGAAGCCTGGGATGCTGGTGGTGGAAGGACAGCTGAGAACCTGGAGAAGAAGTAAAGCTGCTTGCTGCATAATTACAAGATGGTTAAGTCACGTTAGTAATACCATAGCCACTGTTAGACATTTCTAAAGCTGCTCTGAGTTACCCTAAAAATCTTTATCATATTTTTCAACATCCCTTTAGTGAGTTTTATGGAGTGTTTTTATTACCAGTGAAAGCACACATCACTGCTAAACGGGAGTGTTACTTTCATGGATTGTTAGCCAAGGCTGTAGTTAACAGCAGGTCATCTCCTGTTCTCAAACTAAGTGGTCATTCTGCTGAAGAAACTTTTCTATCCTTTCTGTTTACCCTTTTTGTATATTACACCTGGACTATCACTATGTTGTTGCATAGAATGAATAGTATTAATAATAAAATTATTGATCAATCTAAATAACAGTATGTTATTAGTTACAGTGTTACATGAACTTGTGAAAAGCCAGCAAGTTACAAAATTGCAATAAATAGGAAAAAAGAATCTTTGAGTAATTCAGGTCTTCAGCTGGTAGTCACATAAGTCAAACATAAAAGGTTGTACAAAGCTGCAGGTAGCTACAGCAAAGCCAGTGAGCTTCATTGGGCCTGGGAACCACACCTCTCAGGGTTCTTCTGTTTCTGACTTACATTGTAAGTGTTGCACTGTATGTACTTACCTTCTATTCTTAAATTTTAGTTTAGCCAAAGATGAGCTCTGTATTTACCTTACTCCATCCCAACACTGAGTGGCAGAAGAGAATGGAAAGTTAGTGCATCCACTGTTTGCACTGATTCATTCACCTCACAGTGATTTAGGAGTAGTTTATACAAACAATTTTACATTGCATGTTTTCTGTTATTTTCATGCTTTATGGAGATCATCTCAATGAAGCTACAAGATCAAGAGCACCTTCTTCAAGTCTTTAATACTAAGCAACTTCCTATAAGGATGTAATTTAAGACTCTTGCAGAGAAATTTTTTTGTCCTATGCATGGATGTGCCATTTTGTTGCTGTCTCAGCAGGCATGCTTTCCAGCTAGCCCTTTTTTTTTTTTTTTCCCCTAAGCTTTTTCTTTTAGTAATATTTTGAGTAGAATTCTCAGATGCTCCAAGGTGTTGAGTATTAATGGAATGTCTGGCTTTACTTTCACCCTCAAACAGTTCTGCTAGCTTTCTTATTCATATCTAGTGACCTTTTTCTTACTGTCAAGAAAGCATAAGATTTGTTTGCCAAACATCAGAGCACATCGTTATGTATCTATCTATGCTTGTCCAGTTTACTGACTTTGAATAACAGTGACCTTAACTGTCATTCTTTAGAGGACCAGAACCTTAACTAGTGTAGAATGACAATCATATTCTGCTGGTCAGGATCTGGTCCAAAACACCAATATACCAGAAGATAGAAAACCTCAGTTTAATATCATCGTCTTGTAAAGATTCTGTTGTGATAAAAAAGCAATATGATCTGGTGTATAATAACAGTGATCTCCTCCCTTCAAAGCTGTCCCTGGGGAAAAAAAGAGCTTTAGGAACCATGTTCATTTCCTGCAATAAGTAGTCATTTAATTAAAGAACAAAAGTAACAGGAATCAAAAATGCTTGCAGCTGTGATTCTGTTAGACATTATATAAAAAAAGAATGAAATTATAATACATTAAATTAGTTTTTAGATCATGAACTTAAGTGTTTTACAAACTAATTGTGGTAAGTTCAAAATGTCTTGTCAACATAATACTGAATGACAGTGTGTCATGTCCATTTATGTCAGAGGCCTTGGAATGGTAAAGCCTGTACATGCACAACATCTCCTCTTCCAAGATAGACTGCAAAACAGTTTAAAACAAATGTTGAAGGAGAGTAGTAGTTCTTCCAGGTAGCTTTACTTCAGTCTTTTTCAGCAGATCATCCCACTCCACAGGCCATCTCTCTTCTGACTTCAGAGCAGAGTACAGCTCTGGTGCTGCTTTCTGTCCATAAGTGCTGCAGACTTCAGCTGCAGAGTCCTTCTTCCACATAAACATCAAGGTAGCCTGAACTGAACTTTAGGGAAAGACTTATATATTCCCTGATGTGAGTTCAGCAGCAATATCAAAAAGTAAAGACAGATTCTTCTCAGAAGAAAATTTCTATGGCCTGTGAAATCTAAGAGAAATAAGAGAGATGTTTCAAACCACTTTGAATTTTCTAATATTGTATAATTTTAAAAAGATTTAAAAAAATGTTTAAAGGTACAGTAACAGTACTGAAGAACAGCAACTTTAATTCTTAACATTCACCAGCACAGTTCCACACGTGTGCCATGACTGTAGTACAGTTACAGTCCTTAGGGCCCAGTCTGACCAGTTCACAGTTACTTGGGAGTGCAAATGCAAATATAGATACGGAGTTGATTTTGCTTTCTTTCCTTTTAGGAATTCAGCCAGTTTGTCATTGGTAGAAATATTCTTTATTATGCAGGGACTTTGTTATTTTCTAACAGGTAAGCACATATGGTTGGTCTAATGTACGATGATATTAAAAGTCTGTCTGGAATAACTACACTCTTGCGCTGTAGGCTTGTTCTTTGGTTGAGGTTATGTAACTGGAGTCCCAGTGATTTGTAATGCCTTAGCACCGATTGTAAAGTGTGAGCTTGTTTACTCCCAATATCCTGAACAAATTTCAAGATATATCTTTACTATCTACTTAAATTCCAGAGGTACCTTCAGTGACAGAATGTGTATCTCACTTTCAGACTTAAACTGCAGTCCTCCCGTTCCCCACCCTCCGCCCATGTTTAATCCTGTCAATGCAGTGATGACTCTGTAATGTTAAAAGAGCCCTGACAACTGCATGAACAGTCTAGAATTACACATCTTCAGCATGTAGATCAATGATCATCTTTTCACTGGGCATCCAGAGCTTACTGGAACTGGAATTTGTTGCATTCAGAACTAAGTATGGCACCGTGGGCGCAGGTGTGGCTGAAGGGAGCCTTCCAGGACACCACACTGCACATCAAGTTCCCTAGTATAGTGTTAAGCAACTTATTTTAGCAGCAAGCACACCTGAGGATGCTTACAGCCATAGCAAGAGTACACTGTGCTCCCAACAGCTCCAAAAATTGTATTTTAAGAGCAATTGGACTTGCTCAAGGGATGTAACGGAAATTGTAGGAGCCAACTGATTGCTGTTTCAATTTTTCTCTAACAAGGTCTTTTTGCAAGTAACGATGCCTGTGGAATCAGCCTCTCACATTTTTTCCCCACTTAGAAGAGGGAGATGAACGTTTCCATGCATGTTTAAGCATGGTACCTATCAGCAGTGCTGGCACATGAAGCAAGTACTGCAGTGACTAGGTTCATGTTGGCCTGACCGCTTGGACAGTGAGAGGACTCAAAACCAGTCATCTCTCCTGTGCTCTCCCCTACTATTAAGTGTGCTTGGGGGGCTGCCATCCTTGCAGTAGCAACTGGACCTGCATGCAAGGGATATTGAATCCATTAGAACAAATCCCACTGGAACTAATTATTACTTCCGGCCATTACATATGTCTTGTTACAGTGTGTAGAATTTGGTATCTCTTAGCAGGGAAGTTGCAATGTTTGTGATAATGAGGTTGCAGACTCCAGTACATTTAATTCAAAAGCCTTTCTATAGCATATTGTTTGTCTGTTTAAAAAATCTTTTTTTTTTCCTTTTATTTTGTACATTTAATTTTTTGTCATAGCTTTTGAATCTTCAGTGCAAAGAATGCAAGCTGAGTGATGTTCTGGAGAAGCTCTGTGGGGGCTTCTCAGTATGTGCTAATGAAAGCAAAACTAAAATAGAGAAGCCAGGTTCAGAGCAGGAAAAGAAATATTTCCATTTTTATTTTAAAACAAAGTTTCCTTTGCACAGTCTTCTCCCACATCCAGCGTATAAGAGCTTTGGGACTCAAGCAGACTGGATTTAGCAGGCAATGGAAATAAACAGCTGGAAAACTGACCTTGTCAAATGTTTGCTTGATGCGTGTACCTCCATTTCATTACTTTTGTATTCATTTAGCTCTTTCCTAATTGCTGCCTAGGAATTGCAAATAGAAGAAGGTTAACGATCTTGTGAAGTATAAGTGTGGTAAAATACCAGACTTGCAGAGCAGAACAGGAGTTTTTTTAAGGCAGAACTAATAGGTCTTGGATATAGCAAAGGAAGATGTCATTTTAGTTATGTCGGTACCTTATCTGCTGCTGATAGTCTTGTCCATGGTTTATCTGCTCGCCTGTCATAGTCCTGTGCTTTTGCTACTTCCACATAATCACTGAATCGAATCAGGATCTTTCTGTCTCTTAGTTCATCAACTGTAGGTCTCTGGTTAAGCTGTATTAAGTAGTTTTGTAAAAACAAACAGTGTTAATAACAAACATCTCAACAAAATGTGCAATGTCTTCTGCTTCCTGTCTTATCTTAGTGTGCCAAGTCCCAACCCTTGGAAATTCCAGGGAAATACTCAGCCCTTTGGAGGACTGTTAAAAGAGTATTAATGGTTTAAATGGAGATGTGGGCTACAGCACAGTGGTTTTATAATGGACAAAAGAGAAAAATATTTTACCCTGGATTTTGATAAAGTGTCTTTACAATATGTAAAGGAATCGTGATGAATTTATTATGGTCTATGTATAACGTCACACACTGTAGGGGTTTTCTACTACAGTCCACAGCAGATTGTGTGAGGTTTTCAGGACTGGACCCATTGTAAGAATTTTGATTTGGCTTTTCCAAGTTATCATATTTGGTTTATCATTCCAGTAGGGATTCCTGTGAACAAAACAACAGATCTAGTTCTGATTCTGGGAATACCTTAAATGCAAAGAGAAAAAATCTGTTGTGGGAGCACACCTGGTGCTCAGCAGGGAGTCAGCTCTGCTCCTGATTGCTGCAGAAAGTGAAGTAGTTCTTTCCCAGTAGTATAGCTGAAAAATACCCAGTGTGCAAGCAAAGATCCCTTTTCTGACTTAAACTTTATATGTAAATGTTCTACTAAGTCTTGTGTAGCTGAGATAAATACTTTTATAATTCATATTGCCCAATGCTCAGACACTGCTAAGAAGGATGTCTGTTAAAGGCGGCTTTGTGTAATAATGACCTCTATGACTGGTTGATGTTAGATCAGTTTTGGTAAGTTTCTAAAAACAACAGAAGGTATTGCAAGATCTTACCTTTCTTGTCAGTCTCTGTTTGATTTCTCTCCTTTCTTCCTGTTCTGTTTGATCATTTCGTTCTGTGAAGAATATAAAAAAGAGAGATGACTTTCCACATGAGGAGGTTGGTATTTTCTAAAGTTCCAGGCAATAAAAACCAAAAGCTCAGAAATATCAGTAGGTGACTCTTAGTTGTGTGTTTTGTTAGTTCAGTACATCTCTTTGGTTCTGTCAAAATATCTAGTAGCCTCTGTAGTGACAACGTCCTCATGCCAGTATCTGCTTTTCTAAAGTCAGCTCCAGTGAGATTTAATAAAACAACAGCAGCCACACCAACTCTCCAGCTATATATACTTTAGAAGGAAAATCAAAATATTTCATAGTTAATCACAATTTTTTCCTTCTCCATATTGTTGGAGCCACTCATTGCTGTCACATGCTGAAAAGATTTATTGCAGCAGCTCCAGGGAAAGCATGTTCTTTCCTGTATAACCTCATTCTGAGGTGACACCTTTAGATGGTCACACTGTCACAGTAGTTATCTCGCACTTGCATGCTTTTTCTCGTTGCGATTTGGGATATGCCACTGACATTAGAACCTCTTTATCCTCACGGGGTTTGCTTTCGTAGCATCGTAGCATCGTTCCACTCTAACCTGAGGCAGGCTGCTTTTGTGTGTTGTGCCTATTAACATTCAGGCCGTGATAACTCCTCCACCCAGGGTCTAAAAATAGACCAGAGTGCTGTAACGCTGTGTGAAATATATCCTTTGCCTTAGGAAACGATTTAATGGCATCTCTATTTCTAGTACTATCTGTTACTAAATTAAGGTGTGAGTCTGTGACCTGAAAAAAGCTGAAGACCTAGAGGAAAATGTAACCATTGTGGGATTCTCTAGATACGACTGTGACTATGTAGATATATACACCACTTGCATGAGATATTTCCAGTGTTAAAGCACACGTGATTTTTAATACGCCTTGAAAAAACACTAGAACTGCAGATGAGTTTCCAAAATGATATTTTTAGTAATGAGGGATTTTTCTGCCTTATTTTTAGGCTCATTAGATTACACTGAAGTGCAATTGTAAGTATCTATTTAAAATAACACAGCAGTGCATAGCTACAACTGGCTATAGTAGAAATGTAAATCAAATGAATCTAAAATGCTATAATGTGCTGTATTACAATTTGGTGGCGAGGCACACAAATATAAAAGAGAATAGGATAGCTAAAATGAGTGCTTTGTCAGGGATGAGCAGCTATTGAAGTCTGGAATGTTTAAAAAGAGAACAGGTTTTAAAAAGTAGAGTGTATTCTACGATGGAAGAAATTACTAATATGCTTCATTCAGGTTTAATTCACCCCTTTTAAAACAGATATTATCTATATATTTTATTCAGAGATCTTTCTGTGGTGTAGGCCCTTTTTAAGGTGTGACTGTAATGTGCCCCGAGAGAATTCCTAAAGCAAAACTACAAGGACACATTCCTGATAAAATATGCTTTTCCAAATACAGTAAACATGTTTTAGTGACCTAATTTGATGAGAGATGCACCCAGGTTCAGTGCTTATACCCAGCTCCAAGAAGTAATAATTAAAAAATAGTTCTTTTAGAAAAAATTAACCCCAGAATTGATAGGAAATGCTAGCAAGGGCATGATAAAATTTGGGTGTGATTACAGAGGCAAACCAGAGAGGTTTTTCCCATCAATATCATTCTGCCTGTGCTTGGAGGGCTGGTTTCGTAAATTTTGGTGGAGAGACGCTCCCAGTCATGAAGTATCATGTACAGTGCTGTAACTCATTTTGCTGCTCTCTGAGTTACCCAGGGAACTCTTGGCTGTTCATGGCACTAAACCAGTTGCTGCTGTTAAGAAGGAACCAGGGACTGTACAGTGTGAATTACGAGATGCTGTCTTTTCCCATGTGAACACCAGCTTTCTGATGAATGCAGGACAAACACATGTGACTACCTGGGCTGTGATAGTTCATGTGCTTTTCATGTTTGTGGTAAACCAGTGGTAGTTAAAGGACTTAGAAGATCCACAACATTGTAGGAAAGCATTGGCTTTAAGTTTGCTTTTTAAGTATTACTTTTATCTGCAAAACATCTTCCTAAGGGAGATAAGAAGTCACTTCTTTTAATCTTCCCAAGATTTCTTTTAGAATAACACAATAATTGCACTCAGGCACTTGAAATGTGCTTCTTATTTGACAGAGTTGTTCAAATGTGAATTATTAGTCCTTACAACAGCTTTGGTGTAGCATTGCTTCTGTTAGCAGTATATACAGGGAACATCAAAGATGTTAGGAAACTAAGAACACAACTGTACAAACTTTTACGACCTGGAGGAGGTTGCAGTGATTTAACTGAAGGGCATTTCTACCACACTTGCAATAAAAGGAAACTATTAATTTCTAAATTCACTCAGGTTGTTGCATCTGTCCAGCCTTTTAAGATGACAGCTGACGTAAGTAAGTGGTGGCTGTAGCTCTTTACAAGATACTTAGCTTTTTATATAGTGGAAGGGGTAAGTAAAATAGAAGTGTTTCTGATCTCAGCTGAACCTGTGCAAAGCCTGAGCCTGGACTGAAGTCAGTAAATGCGCTCCATGCTGGGAGTTCTTTAAATGAGATACAAATCTAAACCAGCATGTTTAGCTGGCATCCAGGAAATATCTTTAATTCTGCTTTATCTTCTTTCCACTTTATCTCTCTCTAAGCTCATTATATGAATGTATTCAAACTTTTTTTATTATTAAAGCTGGTCAGTGTAACCCAGATTAAGGATGTAACCAGTACGCTTCAAAAAGTAAACAGGAACAGGTTTTTTCAGTGGAGATCAGCTCTTCCTTAGCCAGGAAAAAACCCGAAGAAACAGGATTTCAGAGATCTTGGGTACTGACTTTTGAAAATATGGCCCCACATATTTCAGAATCTTGGGTTACTGTTGTTTATTGTCTCTTGTGGTAAATGACAGATGAAGCTAGGCCAAGTTCCATTCACATTTGCAAAGCATCTATCTATCCTTTTTCCCATCTATCTATGTACGTGTGGACATCTAATTTTACTATGTGCATTGTATGCATCGGAACAGTGCTGAAAATAACAATAAGTACACTGTGGAGCTCCTTTTTGTTAAAACTGAAATGAAATATCCAGTAACTTCAGTGGCAAGAGTATAAGGCTTTTACTATGAACTACCAAGAAAGTTCTGAGATGCTAAATTTTAGGTGACAAAATGTAGATAGAACTTTTTTCCTAGTGAATTACAATCACATGAAATATGAATCAAATAGCAGAGGCAGTACTGCTTGTAAGGCAGACTTATGTGGGTTTATGTTTTATGCTTGTTTAATGAGAAACAAACTATTTAGATTATTCTGATTTTCATCTTTCAACACTAAATAGACCATGAAAATAACAGAAGCAAGATACTTTCCCTTTAAGCAGATGGTCTCCCCCTTCCTCCTGTCTGAGACCCATAATGGAGACAATTCCAAAGCTCTCCCTCATCTTCTTCTCACAAGATTCCCAGCACTTGTGAGGAAAGGGATGATGTTCACCACTTACTTGATCCCCAAGCCACAGCACAGATCTTTAGGAAGAGTTGCACATTTCTGCCTTGTGTTTATTTGAGAGATGTAGAGAACATTCCCCTGTGGCAGTATCTGTGCAGGCCTGGAGCTGTCCCTCTACTAATATCTCAGAATGAGTTGTCTTCGGGAAGCTCTCTAATGATATGAACAAATGTTAGGAGAATCGCACCTCTGGAGGGATGCTTTCCATATTCACTTCAGCTTTGGGGGTATTCACTGTACAGTTTGCCATGACTGTCCATGTCTTGAAAAATGTCAGTTCAATTCCCTTTGCACTGTGTGACACTAGGATTGTATTCCCCTCTTAGACATCCCTAACAGTGTAATCAGAACAAAAATGGCTTGAAAGGCTACATTTGAACCAGTCACTTTTTTCTGTACTAAATTGCATGCCTTTATCAAGTTGTAAATTCTGAATCCTGCAGTATTTGAAACCTAGGACGTGAAAAAGTGAAACTTTTAGGTACAGAAAGTAATCCTCGTCAGTTAATTTGTCTGTTTAAAAATACTGTGTTCTAGAAATGCAGCCACTGGTTCCAGCAAACACATATAAAATACTTCAGGAAAAAAAATAATACTCACGTTTAAGTATATTTCTTCTTTCTAGCTCCTCAACAGCAGGTCTTTGGCTGAGTCGCCTGCGGAAAAACACCAAAATCACATTTTGTACCATGCCTGTCCTTTGGAAAGTCTGCAGTATTCTGAGTTCTGGTTAGTGTTTTCCTCAGGGAGGGGACTACAAAATCCCTCTCCAGTACTCAGGAAGGAAAAAAAAGCACAAGAATCCTGACACCAGAATGCTTTCTTGTGTTATTTTCCCAAATATCAGCAATGCAGGTAGAAGTTCTCCTCTAGTTTGCTCTGCTGTCAGTGAAGCGCTTCCTCAGAATGTGCATCCTTTTCACCATACTTTCCAGACAGTCAGTTGGAACCAGTTAAATTCACTCTTGAGAGGGTATTTAAGGTGGTTATCAAATGAGTTGCACAGTGATCTTCTGTAGCTATCACTGCCTCTCCCTTTTAATCTCAGGTAGCAGTGGGCTTCTTTTTTTCTGTTAACACCAGTGGTGCATCCTGACAAAATGCAGACTTGCCAGAATAAAGCTTTCCCGTGGTTTCCCGAGTACACATCTAACAGACCAATCCAGCAGCTCTCCTCCTGCCTGCTGAACAAAAATTCGTGTGCTGCTCACAGCCTCATGCTGTCTGAACGGAATGTCTTATGCAGTTTCACCTCCCCTTTTCAGTAGTGCTGCTTCAGGATTGAGTCTTCAAGTCATATGACCAGTGCCACGGCGATTTTATTCTGCATACTAAATGAGACTTCCCCATGAGACACTGCTAATATCTGCAGAGAATCTCAGGTAATTGAACCCCTCCCTTTGGCAGACACACACACACACACATGCTGCATTTGCCATCTTTCATGTAATAATCCAGCAAGCAGATTGGAAAGAGTTTATGATGCTTTCTGGCCCGCATCCTGGCAACGTTAAGGATTCTCATCGTCTTGCCTCCAGCAGATGTTGCCAAGCCAGAGATGGAGTTACAAAGAAATACTCAGAGCAGGGACCACACTGCAAACCCCTGCTGCAGTAGTCATCCTTCTAGTGAGTATAGGAAATAAAGGAATGATTATAAGGTAATGCCATAACAAGATCTACATTTTACCTACATGGAGACACTGTTACCAGACTGTAAAAAAAAACCATAAAAGTACCTGATACAAATTTCTCCTTGTTCTGTAAGCCTTACCACATATATTCATTCAAAATAACTGTCTTTATTATCAGACCAACAGCCCAAATTATAAATGCAACTCCTTACCCTTTTTTAATGAAGTTCCCTGAGATCCCTGGGAAAGCTTTCAGCTTTGGCAACAGGAAAGCATCACAACTGCTATACCAGATTCACACCAACAGAAAACTTATATGATGAGCTCTTGTGCTTAGAAACACCCACAGTGTAACTCTCGTTCTTCCTACCTAACATTTTGGATCACTTAAAGGTTTTCTCCTGGTCTCTGGATTTCTCTTTGGACTAATGAGTCGGATACTCCAGCAGTGGATGTTGCAATAATCCAAACTGAAACAGGAACGATGCTAAAATGCCATACTAAAGGCTTTAAGCATGTATTTTCAATTCCTGTTACCCTTGGACTCCTTCTTCACTCATTCCCCTTTATGCCTCAGAAATGATACAAGTCTCTCCAGGTTTTGTTTGAAAGAGATTAACATGCATTTTATAATATAAATCAGAGAATGACTTACTGGGAGAGCTTATCTGCAAATGAAAGGTCCACCCGCCCTGCTGCTCACATGCCTCTCTCAAACCATTCTTAATTACAGCCCTTCCATGTGAGCTTTATGGATTCTCCCAGAATCTGTACATTAGACTTCAGAGGCCCCTTTTAAACTGGGGGATTAAAAGCCTATAAGAAGTGATTAACGCAGTATGAGAATGTCTATGAATGCTCTTTGTGTATATATATACATAGCTATAACATGTATGATGGTTAATTGTTTAAAACCTTGTTTCCCTTCTGGCTTTGATAAATACATGGTAGGTGCCCAGAGACAATATATTTCTGTGTACATCCTCAGCTTCACCCACAACAGAAGGAAAAGGTGCAGATACACACAGGCATATAAATACACACAGAGGGCATTGGGTTTTTTTTCTAAGATTTTCAAACGCAGGGACCACGCTTCTGAGCTTTTTCTCATAACCATGGAACCAGATGTGGAATTTCTTCGAAACAAATTTGTAACATGATCAGGAAGCTGGGAACAGCGTCAGGATGAAGCAACGGGAAGTGGCAACACTACTGACACTGCTGCTACGAAGGCGTTTCTGTTCACAAGAAGCCTCTCTGTGTACAGAACCCCCTTTGGTTCGTTTTCTCTGCTGTGAGAGCTGTGCTGCACGGCGGCTGGACTCTGGGCAAGGGGGAAATGGTGCGGGTTGGTGAAGGACTCCAGCGGCCTCCACTGATGGCTGCGGGTGGTACTGAGGGGAAGCAGCGGTGAGCGGCGAGGGCCGGGGGAGGACACATCCCTGATAAGTAAACCAGGACGTGAGAGGCCCTTTTGCAGGAGGGTCTCTTGATGTCCGGAGGGCAGCGTGCCCGCTCGCAGAGCATGCTGCCTCTCCTGACTGTCCATCACGGCAAGAAACTGCTTGCCGCTGAGTGTTCAGTGTGGGAGCAGAGCCTGTCCTTCCCGAGCTGCTTTGGGTGGATGGAGGAAGGTGCTTCATCCCCCACAGGGGGCTGAGCAGCACTCAGCTTCCTCAGAAGGGGACTCGCAGTCCCCCTTGCCACCGCCAGCCCCCCTCAGAAGGCCTGCAGGAGGGCTCGGAGCGAGACAAAGACAGACCCGTTTCTGAGGGCTCCGGTCAGGTCAGCGGCTGGGCACAGCACAAGGGAAAAGCGGCACTGTCAAAACACCTGTGCCTCCTGAAGGGAGCCTGTGAGTAAGAAGCTGTTTCAGGTGACTTCGTGCTTCTGCTTAGCCGAGCTGTTTTCTGGGCACCATGGAGCTCTGCATGCTCTCTGTTTTGGATGTTTATTCTCTGAAGCTGTTAAGCATGAGCTGCTACCTCTAACAGACCCAGAGAGCTCCCCGTGTGCATTGAGCTCAGTGTGTTCCCTCAGGAGGCGGCCGTCCGGCCCTGCAGAGAGGCAGCACCATGGCCTCGGGCAGTGCGGCCTGGGAAAATGGCAGCCACTCTCCTCACACTCTTGCTGGGGAGCACAGGCCGGGAAGCAGGGACTGAGACACTAAGGCTCTAGGGAGGGGATGCTCAACTCTCCTGTGTTTAAAGGAAACAAACTCCAGCTGAATAATGATTATCAGCAGATTGCATCGCAGCAGGGGAGTTGGTGTGTGATCCCAGAGGATGAACCAGGCACCTGGTATGAAGGAGCCTTTGTGAAGGCTAAAACATGAGCCCTCCATAGACTGTGGGTGATCTCCACAACCTTCGCACACAGAGGATTCTGTGTTTCAGAACTGCAGACCATTTTGAAGCAGAGTCCTGGCTCCTTTCCTGTGGGTTCACAAAGCTCCTGCACCTGAAGGTGGGTGGTGGCAGGGCTCTGCCTGGGGCTTCCCTGCCTGGTTGAAGGTCTGAGGTAGCCATGAGGCTCCAGCCCTGCTTGGATGTGGACGTGTATGTGGACGTGAGAGGTGAGTCCTGTGCTTTCCATTTCTGTTGCTTTTTTCATCTAGGGAATCGGTCCAGTATGGGACTTACCTCAGTAAAGCGGCTGTAAGCTCAGGTGGGAGGACTAACATAGTGCACAACTTCTGTTGTGTTATAGCAATGGTTTCTTTTTAGTTGACTTTAATTTTTGATATCTATTTCTTGCTTTGAGAAAAACATCCAGTTAATGCTGTTGTGTTCTTGGGTGATATGAAAATCTAGGTTTGGGTGGTTTTGTACTATCTGCTGAGGTAGGAGTGTTCCTTCCAAGCACCTCTGCAAGGACAGCCATTTCTGCATGGGACTTGAATCTTTCTTGAAAACTTTGAAGTAACTTAAAGGCAAGTCCCACCTCTGTCTAGATTCCCTGTGGTGGGAATGCATGGACTGTGATTGATATTGCCAGGATCTTATGTTAAGTGTATCTGCTCCAGGAATTTACTTCCCCATTAACTTAAACCAAAAGATGCCAACAGTAGAAGTAAGCGGAGCTGGACTGGCAGTGCCTCAGCCCAGGGAGAGGGACTCAGGGAAACCAAGCAGAAATTGAGCCACCAGTGTGGCTTCCCTGTAAATAGTGTTTGGTACAGTTCAGAGAGAGTTTGCTGTACCTGTGTCAGTGATGCCCTGAGACTGGGTAGAGACCAAATCCTGAATGTTTTCTCACAATGCTAAAGCAGTTGCCATACATTGGTGGGGATGATACTAACAGGGACGGCTATTTTTAAGTTTGGAAAAATAAGGTTTTGTGTTAATGTTATTCTGTGCAAAGCAAGCAAAAATCTTCAAGCACAACGTGTTCTTCAGCTGTTTGCAGTTCGGGGAGTGTGCTGGGGGTATTTTCAGATTACATTTAGAATGTTTTCCCCAGTAATTTGGGTTCAGAAAGACAACTGGATAAACTTACATGCTGCCATCTCTCAGAAGCCAAAGGCTTTGCCTGCTCCCATGTCCTCTGCAGTGTTACTCTGAGGGTTGGAGGCACAGGTTGTTGCAGGGTAGCTCAGTCACCTGTGGTTCTCCCCAAGAACACCCTGCAGGTATGGCCATGTGCGCTCTTGGTCTCAGGGTACTTCAGGTGCTGACAGTCTGCACATGGCCTCAAGGTTATTTTCTCCATTCAATGTGCACATGGGTATGCTGTGATGTGCACAAGGGCTCCATGCTGGCTCTGAAAGGAGCAATAAATCCATGCATGTCTGACGGTTTCCCTTGACGTACACGTGTGGTGTATAACTGTAGCAAAACAGGCTTCCCAGGGAATAATAAGCGCTGCCCCTACCAGCCCCATGGGTGGGGAGGTTTCTGCTGGCTGGTCTGGTGGAGCAAGCTGCAGCCCTCTGCCAGGAGGGCCTGGGTTGAGGTCCTGCTAACTAACATGGTTGACACCTGCACAAGTACACATGCCAGAGTCAGCTTCAAGGGGTAAACCACTAATTGCTCATCCCTCTGGAGCAAGGGCACATGCTGATGAGCCCAGTGACTCTCACATGTGCCTGTGACTCCTGATCATGGATCAATATTTACTTCACGCAGCCTGATTGTCTCCTTCACTTTCAAGGGAATTAATACTGTGGACCAGCATTACACCAAGGTTGATAGCACTAGACTTACAGGTGACTCTCAGCCCTCAGCAGTCTGAGAATTTGCATGTCACTAGGATCCCAGGGGCTGCTATCAGACAGGCAGTGCATCAGTATGTCCTGCAAGCTGAGACGCTTCCAAGTTCTCTGTCCTCATAGTTCACCTTAGCAGTGTCTGCTTTGTCTGTCGTGGGAACTGCATCTCAGCAAAGCCACAGCAAGCCATGGGCTTGCAGGTACGGGCACAGAACAGCTGATGAGACACAAATTTGGAACAGCCCACCTATATGCATAAGGGGCTAGGCTGTCTTCCCACACCTCAGTCAGTCCTTCCTTTCAAGCTCCTCTTACAAGCCTGCAGTCTCACCTGCCTGGCAACCTCTAGCTAGTGCAGAATCCAGTGCAGAAAAGCTCATGTTCTTGGTTCATGGGGTTTCTTATCTGTTCCCAAAATGTGTTCCTTTGTTTCCCAAATGTTGCATAGATTCTGTTGCACAGTATCTGTATATATGATTGTCATAAAACTGGTTTTCTTATGGATTTGTAGCTGAAGCCAAAAGACATACTTTGGAATCCTGTTTCTGCTTTTACTTAGTTAGATCCATGTGATTCTGATAATCTTCTGTGAAGGGAGAGATGGACTGGGTAGACTTGGACACGTGCATGTGCCTGTGGACTCTGGACTGACAAGTGAGCAATCAATCCAGCTTTCAGTAAATGAGCTGTAGCCAGCAGCAAATTGCATTGATTGTCTCTTGTGACAGGTAGTTTTGCAGTTAGAGTTGGGAAGGGGGTGGGGAGGATTCCTTTCACAGGAGAGCTCCAGTCCAGGCAAGGGGAGGAGAAATGGGAATGTCTTGTGCTTGCTTCTCATAAACCAGCTTGTGCCTTCTGCCTGTCAGGAGGCAAAGGCTCTGCCTCTTAAATTGGCATCTCTATTACCAGAACATCATGTTCAATTCAACAAGAAGTTTATTTTCATCCTTCCTATAAGTAGCTGTGATGAGGACGTGTGCCAGGGCTTTGAGTCACTCCCCTGCTGCACTGTGGCAGTGCAGTACTGCTGGCAATGTACAATTATGGGTAGTAGTAAATTCTCGGTAGGAGGGACTTGCCTTTTACAGTCTGTACAAAATTAGAAGGCAGACACTGAGACACAAACTTGTTTTACCCCAAGGTAATTCTGGAACATGTAAAAAGTGGTAGCTGAGTGATGTGCCAGTGTTTCCCGTAACAGGGAAAGAGTAGCTGCTGCCATTCTTTGATAGAGCAGTATGACAAAGGGGAGATGGTATGACAGATTTTGTGAGTTGCACGCAAAAACTTTTACTTTCAGTGCCCAATATTTGTGTCTATGTCCCTCCATAGTCTATTTCTTGCATCCAATTAAGAAAACTGCCTTTGGGTGTCCAGTAAAAGATGCTGGATAAAGGCAGAGGCTGTGTACGTTGCCTTAATTACACATCTTACTCATTTGTTTGGCCTTTAGTTCTGGCTGGATTTTCAAGGCTGGAAATCAGCAAGAGTTTCAGTTAATTATGTTGTCACTCATTTTCCAGGCAATTACAGTTGTCCATCATTATAATTTCTGTGATATAAGCCCTGCAATGAGGAGTTCAGATTTCAGCTGGAATAAATACTACATACTTGCCCAGTGTGACCCTTGTATCATAACCCACTGCCCATGAATGACCTATATCCTTGTGACAGGTTTGCTATTGCAGAGTGTTACTTGGTGATAATCACTGTGTGGGCTGAAATACCCCAACAGAGCTAGGATCTAATTATGTGAGAGGATTCAAATGGAGAAGGCTTTACAGTAATCACTATTTTCACCACCTGTGAAAGCCCCGCTGCATTTGACCTTTGGTTTCATAGTTTTCTCCATGTGTGAGGAAGAAAGGTCAGACACAGCTGGAGAGCAGAGCCTGCCTCTCAATTCAAAGACCTGCTGCAAATCTCAGTGAAGATACTGAGCATCCTTCCATCACCTTCAGGAGGCTTTTGCTTTCATACCTCTCTCAACATGCAGTTAAGGGCTCTTGGAGGATGTTGCAGCACAGTCCAGGACTGACATAACATAAGGGTTTCCATTTTTAGTTGAGATACTAGTTAATATACAAGAGCTAATATGTCTATAGTAGGGTGTAAATGTAATAACTGCTTACTTCAGAACAGGAGCTTTCTGCTCTCCCTTCCATCTGCTCCCCCACTCTGTGGTTTAACAGAGCTGTTACATAGTGGACCTATCCTGTTTGTAGGAGAATTGCAATATTTAGTCATTAGTGTGACAAAAGTACAATCAATTATTCAACCAAAGACATGCTGTTTTGGTAGTGGTGTCAGCATGAGCAGCTCTACTACTTTATCTTGCTTCTGCTTTGCCTTGCAGCTGGGCAGAGATCTGGTTTGGGGAATACATTCAAGCTAAAAATAGCTCAGCAAGGAAAACTGCTGAAAGAACGTGTTCTTCAGATAACAGCACGAGTGGTGCAGGCTCCCAGTGCAGCTCCTCTGCTGAAGGCTGATGAGGGCTCAAGGCTGTGTATTAAAATATATTTTGAAAGGTCTTTCAGGTGAAACCATGTGCTGGATCACACTCTGCAGGTCACTGAAAATGGTTAATAATGTTTCATTACAAAGTAATAGATTATTTATATTTTTTTTTCTTTTTTTTAATTTCTGAAGCAGGAGTAAAACTCTGGAGCCCTGTGTTCCCACAGGAAAAAAAAAACAACGGTGTTATATATCTCTGATTTAGGCAAATCAAGAACATTGTGGGCTTGATGCTTCAGGACATCCAAACAGGAGGAATCATATAATCCCCATGGTTTTAGTTCTATCCTATTGTATATGTATTGCCATTATATTATTTTAAATAAAGACATCTCCCACTGCTGAAAGGCTAGTAAAATCAACTCTGATAGAAACTGCCTGAGCAACAGCAGGGACTCTGCTAGTCAATCACTAGTAGGCCAGAAGCAAACCTTTGCTCAGTGGTGGGGACTGCCACTTTCCTGAGACAGTAAAGTGAAACAGTTGCATACTCCTGGGTTATGATATGTACAAAAAGAAACAAAAAAGAAGTTAGGTTTTAGCTTCACTATACAAATGATGCCTAACACAGTGCCTGTGCTTGATCTCCTGCAGGGAGCTGAGGCTGGCTTCCCAGCCAGTCCTGACCCTGTGAGAAATGAAGTGTCTGTAGGCTCATGACTCAACTTCCCAGGCAGCCAGGAGCATGATTTCAGCCACTTCAGTCAGAGAGAACAGGGACAGGAGGACAGAAAGACATTCCAGTTGGACTATAGCACTAGCTGCATTTCAGAGTCCCTCAAACAGAGATGCAGTACATGGATGGAAGCATCCAAAATGTCCTGAATTGAGCTAGGATGCTCCCTGTTGCACAGCTAGCATTAAGATCCTGCAATACCATCCACTTAACCTACAAACAGTTGCTCCTATTAACAGATGCCACTGCAGTTGTACAACTGTGGGATTTGGGTCACTGGAAGAAACCACAGCTGGATTTGCAGAGAGCAGACAAAGAAATATTGGTATGCATAGCTTGTCAGCCTGCCTCTGCTGGCTATATGTAAATTCTCCTTCACCCCCTCATTTAAAACAAAATAATTTGGGAATGGCTGTTCTTGCTCTGGATACAAACTGCTGAGAGTGTCCCCATGAGATGTGAGCTCTGGAGAAGTTACTTCTCTATTCCTTGTAACCTCTATTAGTATATAAAGGACCCTTCGGCAATCTATGAAGTTACAAATAAACACTTGCAGGCATATTTGCCACTGCAAAGTGTTGCATAAAGCAATAGCAAGGGTTTACCCCAGAGCTGGTGGTATCAAGCTGTGTGAGCCTACGAACCCAGCAGCATCAAACCCTAGCAGGAGAGGGCATTCAGCTGCACTTTGCAGTCTGGTTGGAATGTTGGGCTTCATGCCAAAGGACAGCTTCTTAATTACTGAAGTCAGTCAAGGAAAGTGGAGCACTTTTGTGGCTTTGTGTAATCCCTAAAGAAAAAAAAAACCCTAAATGATAGTGATTCCTAAAGTTGCAAATTCTTCTGGGATAGACAGTCCTGGCTGGGACCATATGTATGACTGCACACCTGCTATCAAATTGCAGGAATCTCTCTGGGAACACTCTTCCTGGCAACGCAAGTACTCTCTAGTTCTTGCCTGTCACTCACCCACACAGCATCTCCAAAAGGATGGGATATCCCTGCCTTCAGATAGCATATCACCATCTGTTGTACTATTTTCTGTTTCTCTGGTGCATGCTATTGTTAGCCCAGTATTTCTCAGCACACAGCTAGACCAACAGTTTGCCCTCATGCTGTCATTAACCAAGGCTGGCCAGCCTTTGCCCGCAGCATGTTCTGAATCCTGCTTCTTTATTGCATTCCTTTTTTTTTTTTTTAATCTTTTGAGTTATTTGTTGATTTTCAATGCAAAGAGAGTTCCTGTTATCAGCATTCAGAGTGAAATGAGAGATTTCACTGCCAACTTGGAGATGTGGCCCAGCACCCTGCAGGAGTGCGAGTCTCCTGGTCACAACAGGAATAACCATCTGTGGTTTAGTTGTTTCACCAGCAGATCTCTGCAGAGGTGGTCTATAGGGTTATCCCTGCCATACAGAATAGGAAAATGTGGCAAAGTGTCTTGGCTGAAAAACCAGGCTTGCAGACACACCAGGGATTTATTAATTTCCCACTTCAAATAGCATTTCAGTGATTAGGTTTTCCTTTGGTTTTAAGTTGGGCTGAGAGAGGAATATGACTTATCACTTGATGTCACAAAGTGTGACACTAAACATTACCCACAGGCTAACCTACATGGAAATGCAGAGAGGATTTGAATTCAAAAACATCCTAATATTCTGTCTAATCTTCCCCAAAGCTTTCTGCGGCCGTCCTTAGTTCCATTTAGGATCCTGTGTTTAGTTCTGGTGATGTAAATCCAAGTAGAGGTTGCTGGCAAATTTCAGTCAGGACAGAAAATTCTGACCTTTTGAAATCTGGGTTGAATAAACATAAGAATTTAATTATGTAATATTTGCTGTTGACCTGAGCATTTGCTTTTGATATTACCGCTATGATTTGTTGTGGTATAACATACATTGTCTTTTACTGTCAAAGTACACGGCTGTGAAAACCTCTGTGAGCTCTCCATATTCTTGGGAAAGGATTCAATTTTAAGGAGACACATGTGTCTCCTTAGAGTTGCTTTCTGACTGCTAGGATAAGAGTAATCTAAGCAGAGCAGTGTAAGGTGGGGGTAACTTCAAGGCTAGAACAGCCCTTGACTCTCTGCAGATGAGCTCTATCATACACTGCTTTTCTAAGCTTTGGAGCATGTTTTTTTCACGGCAACTGTTGCACAGCAAGTCACAGGTAATCTTGCATTTGAATGCTGGGCCTCCAGTCCACCAGCTAGTCCCTGCTAAACTGAGCTTCCCACTCTAGCCATCCTTGTAGACCTAAGCTCGGTATTTCCACATGCCTCTTGCACACCATTATCTTTTTCCTGTATGTTGTAAAGAAGCTGCAAAAGTTTTCTTTAAGCTTCATTGCATGATGACTGTAAATATAACTTTATCACATTAGTAGTGGTTTGATTAACCTTTACTTAAGGAGGAGGATTTTTCCCCTGTTGGGTGGTATTCAGAAGTACTGTAGCCACTCCCTGTGAGAATTACAATACAAGGCTCAGTGTAGCCTGGACAGAGCATGGCTTTGGCAGACCCCCTCAAATCAGCCTGATCCCTTTGCAATAGACCAGCTGTTACCTGGAGAGACTGTTGGGACATCCTGGCTTTTTAATTGTTTTTAACATTATTTCTGAAAAACTAATAAAGTATTAATTCATTCAGAATTATTTTGCTTAATATGATCATCTCAAGCAAATGACAATGGTTGCTCATCTGTGAGTCATGCAGTCTTGATTTCTGAAGGCTTTCTTCAACAGTGGAGCAGTGATGGTTTTATCCTGGGGTTTGTTCTTGGCCTAGTGGTATTTTACATAATTTTAACAAAATACCTGTCACATCTTTGCACAACAATGGACTAACTAGACTGAAGTAACCTGTTTCTAATGTGATTTATGACTCAGATTTTACCAATACACTGGTTCTTTTAGAACGTGTGTTTCCTATTTGCCTTGATACACTTCTCTGCATAAGTGGACTTTGAACAGAAAGAGGTCCCCAAACTCCAGAGGTGCCTGATTTTTTTCTTATTTCACTGCATAAATGCTTGAGCATGGCTTGATAAATCTGGGAGTCCTTTTTTGTTTTTTGATCTGTTACATGTGACAGCTAAAGAAAAAGATAGTAAATGAGAATGATTTCCAGGGTTAAAAAAACCCACTGTATAGTCTGGAGAGGTCAAAGAAGTGTACTGACCACTGAAGGAAAGTTGCTCTGCTCTGTTTGACCCAAGCAGCTTCCAAGGTACTCAAATAACAGGAAAACTCCCACAAGACCTGATTATAGAACAGCAGTTTGCCAAGTGGGCACAGGCAATAGAATCACAAACATATACCAATAATTAAAATGTAGTCCTAGCTAAGACTGTACAATGAAGCAGTGTTTGATTAAAACCAATGCCCTTCTGTTCTGACCACTTTTTCTTTCCTTCCCCCTCCCTATTTTCTATATTTATTTACTTCATTTTTCACCCCCTCTTGCATTCTCTAAGGTTATTTCAGCAAGGTAGAAACTGTGCTAGACTGACCCAGCTTTCCTCTATGAAAGCAGCAAGCCCAAGGCTCTGATTCCTGCGAGGAATTAAGAACTTGAATGAACCAGGCTACAGAAGTTGTTCTCAGAGCCACAGGAGGAAACTGTAGTAACTCAAACAGTATTTGAAGTACCAATAACTGCACTGTATGAATTGGTTTCTTTGGATCACATGTGATGAGGCAGTTCTTGGAAGAAAGTCCAAAAACATGCTCAGGTTCTTCATGCAAAGATGACTCCTGACAACACTGCCCCATAAATCAGTGATAACGTATTACTATGGTGCTCGCCATATGCCACTGAGGTATGGCCTGTGCAGATGTGACACCACACAATAGGAAAGCTTTTGTCTCTTCCCTTCCCCAGACTAAAAGCCACACTAGAAATTTTGTGGGAGAAGTGAATTCTGTCTACTCAAGTGTTCCACCAGGAATTCCCAGCAAGAGTTACAGTAAAACTCCTATATACCCAGTCTGCATATAAATTTGGCTAGGTTTAAAAGCGGGGGAGAGAACCACCCCAACACCAAAACTCCCCCTCTCTCTTTTTTGTTCATATATGCTTTCATGTGGCAAGTCAGAAACTGGCTATGTTAAAACTGAAGTCCTTTCTGGCTGAGATTTTGCTCATACCAGTTCATAGCATTTTGAATATACAATGTCCATCCTGTTTTGCTTCTGTTTCAACTACAGTGAAGTAAGTGCTTGGCTTTAAGTGCATAAAACTTGCTTCCTGAATTTTATTAACAGGTCTAAACCAACACGAAAAAGTCAATCTCAGTACCTCAGTGACTATGCCCACAAATAGGAAGTGCTGCTACCATCAGTGCCTGAATCCCTGCTCAACACTGAGGTTATCAGGAGCTCACAACTGCTGCAGTGCCTTGTTCTGGTCAGGGTTTTGTCATAACGCAGCACAAAGGGTTGTGACAGCCAGAGCAGCTTTACTGTGGTCCCTATCGATTCAGCTGCACAAATTAAATTAAAGCAATTTGTTCCTGTAATTACTTGTGCTGCAGATCCAAAGTAGCTTAAGGACCTGAATCACAATCCAGAGTAAGGTGAGGTATTACAGAGCATTACTGGCTTTCTGCAGATTTCCAGGTTGATTTATGGCTGCTTGCCACTGGGCAGGGCTTGGGCTCAGCTTTTTAAGACATTTGTAGGTGCCTCAGTTCTCAGAGAGGATTTGAGCCTAAACACGCACTGGTATCGGGAAGCGGTTTGGAATGGCAAAACAAGTGCACTGTTTGCTTCCCCAAAATGTTTTTTCCTTATTTAGTGATATCTGCTTTAGCAGTTTTCCTGTAAGCTTATTCACACAATTATGCTCCCTTGTGGCACCTTACAGCTTTCTGAACCCTGATGCTGTTTTCTATTTCTCATTTCATATGTGCCACTTATCCTAGAAGATCTATTCCAGGAATTGACTCTGTGTCCCAGAAAAGGCCCTCCATATTCCTTTCTCTGTTTACACCTGCTGCTCTCTCATCCTTTCCCTGCTGTGCATGACCTGCTGCCCTTGCCTTCGCTGTGCCTGGAAAACATGTTTGGTTTTGGATTGATGGAACTGGAGCCAGAGAAGTAGAACAGAGTTGTACAAAGAGTTAGTGTCTTCCCAGAAGACAATCTCTCATCAGCTCTGCCCTGGACATGTGAAACTTTTACTTGTCCCCAGGCAGTTGTATCTGCCCTCTGCAATGGCACTTCCTGTGTTTGCACAAAGTGAATGCCCAGTGTTTAACAGGAGATGCTCACTTAATCCTCAGTGATACAAACCTGCACTGAGAGCAGCTTTGATTCATGTGCATGTTGTTGAAATCCAAAGCTAACACACAGGACTAAGTCCTCCCTGTTGCAGTCCTTTATAAATGAATTAGTGTGTTAAAAAATTCTTGCCAAACATGTTGTGGGCTGGTCTGAGACAGCAGATTGCTCTTTCTGGTTCAGCTGCAGATCATGGCTCTTGCCCAGAGCTGCTGAGGTGCTCCATAATTAATTGTGCATGCAGTGTGCTTCATTACTGAGGCAACAAGCAACTCTGGTTAAGAGCTGCTGCTTGGAGGGTCTGTTACAACCAGGGTTTGTTACTTGCTGACAGGGATCGCTTTCAGTGAACTTCATTCTAGTTTGCAAGTGTAATACCTAAAAGGGAACAAAAGCTCTTCAGTCCTTAAGGGACAAGGTAGTCAAGGTAAAGCACATTGAGATGTACTTGAACCTCTTTTAATACAAGTATTTGAGCTGTGCTGCAGCTCCCTTGGGCCTGAAAAGCCATGTAAACAGGAGGCTAAACTGATTAATTGCTTGGAGACATTAACATAACTTGAGCTTTCTCTGTTTCCCCCTGATTTTTATCCTTGAAGACTATCTCAGAGTCGCTCTGGCAGCAGACACTAAATCTCAGCATCCTTAATTGTAAGACCAATACTGTTTGTCAGTGGATACAAAACAGGGTTTCCAACTGTGTGTTGCTGCCTGACATCATGGAATAGGGAGTAATAATGCCTATGGAATCTGGACATCTAAATCCTGGAGGCAACTCTAAAAAATCACAGCTATCGCTTGCACCTCCCTCATTTTTCTAATCTTTCTCCCATCCCCTGCAATGTTTTTCTTTACTGTAGCCTGAAAAGCTGAGCCCATGACAGAAAAGGAACAAAAGATTAAGAAAATCCCAAATCCTCACACAGCACCAGGTTTCAAATGCACTTGGGCACTGTGCAAGCTGTTAATAAAATCCCACTGCCACATGCAAGTCTCCCACAGCAACCCCCAGACAGCCCTGCTGCCAGCATCTCCTCTTTCTGCTAGCATAGAGCAGGGAGAGTGGGAGACTCCCCTGGCTTGCACACACAGCCATGAAATTAAATGCTAGCTCTATATATAGCTCCTGCCTCATGCAGGAGCTGAGGCTTTCACACACTCCCTCGCTGCACTTGCCAGGGTTATTTTTAGCATCAGTGACAAGGTTACCTGGATTATTCTGCCAAATCAGAATGAAATGCCTTGAATTGTATGCAGATAACATCAGAGATGACAGCTGATCTTTTCTTTGTGCCTGCTCGTGCCTTTCTGGCTCTGCAATAAATCTGTGCCAAGTTTTCCCAGCCTTGTGAAATCAGGGCAGTTCCCTGACTTCTAGTTCAGAAAAGTGGGAGTTTAAGCACAGTTGGAGCTTCATCAAAAAAACCTTGATAATTTCCAGGTGAATATAGGCTTATCTCTAAACTGGGCTCACTTCAGTATCTATTTGATTTCTGCATTAGGGCTACTAGTAGTTTGTAGGCACGCCTTCCCCCCTTTCTTGGGGGGAATCATATCAATCATATATTCCCCAAAGTTCAGTGGATTCAGTCCAGTTTCCCACTGAATCTCGCCGTCTGGGGGGCTGACGCCTTTTCAGTGCAAAGCTGAACTGAGACATTTCTGTGAGGATGTGGCACTGGATGTGCTGTTCTTGAACCATGGCACAGCTTTTGTTTCGTTGATAGGTAGAATTTTCCTTTATGACTGCTCAGTGTTGAGCTGTCACGCTTTCTGCTTTTAGGCTGCAAAATCTGAAGTGCTGTTTGCTTGGTATTGTTCAGTCTCCACTGTGAACTTCACGTTCTGTTACACAAGGCCAAGGTGCAACCCAGGGTCTAATCTGGGTGTGCATTTAGCTACATCTGCAGTTTCTGGGTAAGTCAACTCAAAATGCCTTTCCGACAACCTTAGGGCAGCACTAGCACTACAGATTTCCAAATGTGGTAAAGTACTGAATAAGATACCTCCTTTTCACTTTACATTGCCAAGATACCTTTCCCCAGCATGATCCACTTACTCATGCCAACATTCTCAATGTGGTAAAGATCAGTTTTAGGCAGTTGAGGTTTGGTTCCACTCGGTGTCCACAAAAGCATCATTATTCCTGTCTGGCGCCTTTGATGTCCACATTGCTGTACCTGAATTCCTCTCTCCATAATCTTTTAAGTGCTGTTTAATGCATCATGTCTACTTATGCAAATATCCAAGGAGGCGAAAAAGAGCATGAAGTGAAAATTACAAGTGTAGTCTTTTCCTGGAATTCATGTTTTCATTGCAACACTAAGTAACAGTGGAGTGCCTTTAACTGTGGCTATACAAGGCATACTAGAGAAGCACCAGCCACCCAGGCAGTTCAAACATGAACTTTCTAAGCAGTCAGATACCAAATGTAATTAAACAGCCTTTTTCCTATGTCACTCTTCAGTCTAGCAACCATTTTACTCCCCCAGGTTTCAGCTTCTAGAACAAAGTGAGTATGTAAGGCAGAAAACGGGTATTGCAAATAATTGTACTTGCAAACGTCTCTTCTGCCTCTTGACACAAAGAGCTCTCAATTCATGGAATTCCGTTGAGGGCTTATTATCTGTGCTCCTAACACATAATGGGAACCAAGACCTGTTGAGAGCCCTGTTGCCTAATGCACAGTAGAATATTGCCAGTGCACACTATGCCTGGGGCACTGGGGAAGTGTGAATTAGTAAGAGAAACACTACTGGAAAGGCAAATCTGGGGAAAATGCAATCTTGCCATTTTGGATGGAGGAGGAGGGAGACGTACTTGTTTCCATGGCAACAAGTGGGAGACTGAATTGGCTGGGAGCAGGAAATAGGGAAATACACTTTTCAAAAGCAGCAATGCACATAAATGAATACTTGAATCTGTACTCACTCACACTGCTGTCAGTCAATGGTAAATCTGAAGTCAGTGGACTTGCACTGCTGAAATGTAGAATCTGGCTCAAAAGATATAACAGAATTCCTCAATCTCTCTTTTGTGATGGAATTAATGGGAAAGTGAAGAAAAATAAGGATTTTAGCCTTGACTGCATAAACACTCGTCAGCGTAATAGCAGAAAGCTGGTTTTCCCAGCAGATTCACAATTACCATTGCAATATATTACAGACAGAACCATTTAAAAATGCAACACTTTCGGGAAAACGTTGGGGTTTTTTGTCTCTCCATTTTTGAAGTTATTCAGTATACTTTGCACATTATATATGTCAGCACAGCTTTCCCTCCGGAGTATAGGACTGTGGGACTGAGGCAATTTGCTAGTGAGCTTTCAAATATGTACAAATGTACTGAGAAATATTCATCTTGAAAACAACTGCCTATGTACTTGTACTGTGTACTTGCCATTCTCATGCAGCCAGCTGTTGAATAGCTACTCACTAATCTGCCTGGACATTATTCTGCTGTGCTAAAGTACAGGTCTCTAGCATGACGGTACATGTGGATTCAGAACCAAGCCAGCAAGTCCCATGGCTGTTATCAGTGTTACCAGTGCAGCAGCAGCAGCAATGTGCTCTTGTCTGCATAGGTAGTTGCAAAATCATCCAGAGAGCAGACATTTCTATTGGATCCCATTTCCCAACCAGTACCTCACACCAGAACTTCTAGGATTCCTTAATGGTAGACTTCCAAGTTGTCACAAAGAGATTACGCTGCACAAGAATCAGTAAAATGAATTCATTTTAAGAGCATAAAATCTCATCCAAGAGTTTCTCTCTTTCCAGAGTGATTATGTTTCAATGCTACTGCCAGTTTGTGCTCTGAGTGGGAACTCCAGGGTTGTCTGGGTTTTGTGGAGTGAGACCTTGTCAGTCCCAATCAGAAACTCCAGAGGGATATCACGAGGGCTTTGAGTCCTTGGTCTTTACCAGTACTCACTTTTACTTTTTGTCTTTTTGGACACTTACTTACTTTTCCTGGTATAAATATTTTTCTGCATGCGTCCACCACCTGAGCTTGTTTGCATGATCATGTTCTATTCTGTTGGATGAGTTAAGAGCTGAGCTGAGCTCTGCCAATGCACATATGTGCTGGAAGTTGTATGGGAAATTGCTTCCAATCTGTTTTGCCATTCCTGGATATTCTAGCAATCTCTGCACCGTCTGTTCCCCGAAGTGAACTGAATCTCCCACATTCTGGGAGGAAGTTGCTAAATGAAAGCCTGTCTTCCTCTGCTTGGAACAAAGATGGCTTTTAGCCATCCTCTAGATATCACCAGTGAGACTAATGGCCTGTACCAAAGACTGCTTCATAGGGCCACAGCAGACACTACTGAGGCTTCCTTCACTGTATTTACCCATAGAGAAGACATTTCCTGGCTTCTAGTAATGACCGACACTTTTCCTCACCAGCAGAGCAGTTCCCTTTTTAAGTCCTGGTACTGACACTTGAATTCATATATGCCTCCTTTAAAATAATTCTTTAGGATTCTTATTAAGCAAGAGAAATTGTAAATGAAAAGGCTAAAGCCTGTAGTTATGCTACTTTAAGTTGTTTTTAGCTGTGATTACATTAGACATTCACGCTAAGAGTAGTCAGACTGTATTGAAGAGAGATGTGACCTCAGCAGCTCAGTAATACAAGGTATGCTGGATATATCAGTGAATATTCTGTGACAGCTGAACTTGATTTTAGGGATGTAGTGGGGTGGAAACCATTTTTTGTATATTTTAGAGCCATAAAATTAAGGTCCTGACCTGTGAAGACATTTCAGGAGCAACTGACTGGCTAGAATATTGGCATTCACAATATTGAAGAGCGGCTTGAAATATTTCCCTGACATGAACACAGAAAGTTTGCACGGTTGAAATGGTCAAGGCCATGGTCAAGGTCTATTGCGTTTTCCTCCCTGAGACAATGGGTATTAATGTGGCACATCTATGATTTACTCTGCCTGTACTTCCTTGCAATATAATGTAAATCGTAATGTGATATTCTCTACTTGTATGGGATATACATGGGATTTTGTGACAGGGACTGTCATCTCCTCTGTCTTGGGCAGTCACTGGCATGATGCACTGTTCTCCTTTGGGTATTAAGTGCTACCATGCTGCAAAGAATAAACAGCAGTCACTGAGACTGGAGGAAAGTGATTACTCATCTCCAGTGTTGCAGGAGCATCGTGAAGTGCACCCAAAATCTTGTCAGTGTTCACTCAGCAGTTCTTTTCTTAGCTGAGGGCAAGTGTGCCTATGGCAGTGGTGTTTTCCTCCATAAACTCTGCCTATTTGCTTTGATCCATATGCATACTTCTCATTCCCTGTCCCCTGCGGTAAAGTTTAATCAAATGCACACACATGAATGGAGCTAGTCTAAATATCAATAAATGTTTCTTTCAGGAGAGGCTTGAGTATTTAATATTTAATAAGCCTTGAAAATGAACTTTTATTCATGTTTCTCAATTTGATTGCAAGCATTTTGGCGGTGAGCAGTGCTCGCTGTCCCAGTGTGGGCAAGCATGGCACAGATTATTTAACCAACCCCTTTGTCTCATCTAAAATATTCATGTTTGCAGATATCCAAATGTAACTCTCAAAAAAAACCCCACAAACAAAACCCAAATGGTGCAGTCTGAGCCTCACAGTTACCTTAAATCTTTGCTTTAGGCTACATGCTGCAGTAATGCTGTTTCTCTCTTGGCTCTACCCTGTTGCCCTGGTTACTGATCAAAACCAACCGATCCCTGCTGTCCCTGCTGCTGGCCTTGCACAAGCACCTTACTCGTGTGAGGGCAGTGCTGCTGAACCTGCTTCTTCATTAAAGCAGAAATGTAGCCACCATTGTGTACAGCAGCCTTCCTTTGTTCAAATAAATATGCAGCTATAACAATTACCTTTATCCTCAAATTCACCTAGCGCTGACAAAGCAAAATCAGGTTAATGAATAATTCCATTCTTATTTTTGTTAAAGCATTAGCCTTTCTGGAGGACCTCAAAATCTTGATTACATCATAGAATAAACTAGGTTGGAAAAGACCTTTAAAATCATCAAGTCCAACCTTTACCCTGGCACTGCCAAGGCCACCACTAACCTATGTTTTTTGAGCACTTCGTGGGATGGTGGTTCCCCAGCTGCCCCCTGGGCAGCCTGTTCCAAAGCCTAATCACCTCACCCTCTTGGGGAAGAAACTTTTCCTAATATCCAACCTAAACCTCCCCTGGTGCAGCTTGAGGCCCTTGCCTCTTGTCCTATCTCTTATTACTTGGGAGAAGAGACTGACCTTCACCTCACTACAACCTCCTTTCAAGTAGTTGTAGAGAGCAATAAGGTCTCCCATGAACCTTGTTTTCTCCACCAGTTCCCTCAGCTGTTCCTCATAAGACTTGTTCTCAAGAGCCTTCCCCAGCTCCATTGCCCTTTGTTGCAGTGGAGCTGCAGGTAGATATGGCAGAATTTTGCCTCCCACATTAACTTCTGCCTTTTTTAATTTGAATCAAGGGAATCCTGACTGAAGAGGTAGTTAAGATTTCTTTTTTTTTTTAAGTTGTTGATGTGCAGGAAGTGGACTTGGGGGTGGGTGACAGTGTCTCATCTGGCAGTACCCACAGGATGCTTCATTGTAAAGGGAAGTTCCCCCCTCTTCTTAAAAGACTTACTTTGAGAGCTTCATTTCAATTTGCTGCCGGATTTCCTGTCTTTCCTCATCTGTCCTCCTTGGGAAAATATTCCTGTCTTCCAGCTCCTGCTTACTTGGTCTGTTTCGTAGTTTTACTGCCAGCAGTTCTTTCTTGCATTTTCTTGGCAAAGTACCTGGGACATGCATTGAAAAGAAAATAATTAGAAAGACAGCTCCTGGAAAGGAGAAGTGAACATTAAAAGAGCAGAAAACCTAGGGAGCGACAGTGGTCTGTATGTCAGTGTGAAATGAGCAGCTGTGCCGGGCTCAGACACAAAACTGCGTACAAATCTAGAAGGATCATATTCCTCTGGTGCCATTATTATCCATTAGAAGCAAGCAGTGCTCTCAGGTGAAAATTATTTGCAGCTGAGACATGATTCACATTGCTAGTTTAGAAGTCTAAAGCTGTGACTCTTGCCTCAGTCCTCTGAGCATCCCCATAGCCCAGAGCCATCCCTGTTTTCTGAACCAGTTAGTGGTTCCTTTGCGGGAGGACTGAATCACTCAGTGCAGAAGTGACCGGGACATGTACACCTTCCTCTCTGGGTCACAAGGTGTAACAAGGGATAGGTAATGGTAACTAAAACAAAGTTGTTGCATGGCATGTGTGTATATATGCAGACAGGCATATCTATGTAAAAATATATATAGAGAGATATAAAGTATGATTCTGGTTTTCTGGCATTAGAAATTAGAGGATCAGAACTGTGACCAGACACTGTGTGTCACGCTAACACTAAATACAAGCCATGATGTATGTCTATATCCTGTCCAGTGTGACAGTGTGTCATAACAGAATTTCATCTGTCAATCAGTATTACTCTGTCGGCGTTAGGCCTTTTCCTCTGAATGGAGCAGGGGCAAATATTGCAAGGAATGACAGCAAAAGGCCAGGTTTTAGGATGACTCACAGAATGCTGGCAACTTTATTGGACATTAGGCAGCAAGAGACACAAATGGTTACTGTGATTGCATGACTGGTTGTGCTTACTGTAAAAAATATAGCACATGCTTTCCATCAAACCAGATAACCTGAAACATTGCCATTACAAAAACATGTTCATAGGAGAATATGCAGCAACTGTTTTGGGTAGGAGCCTATTGCTCTTCAGTGTGCTGGATGTTGCGTCCTTGATGCTGCCTCTCTGATGACAATAGAAATATCCTTTCACTCTTACTAGAGGGAATTGTGTTTGAGTTTAGGTGTTTCTGTATCTCTGGCAGAACTCTTTAGACTTCAGCAGGCTAAATAAATGAAAATTGGACTCCTGAGCTCAGAAAACCATTTTTTCATGTGTTAGGTAAGTTACGCAATAGAATAGAACACCATCTTTATTTTCAAGGGCATACTGAAAGTCTGAGGTGATGTCCATATTGATAAACATCAAGTTTGCTTGTGATGGAGGGGGGAGGGGAAGAAAAGGGAAGTGATATTAAAACCAGTGAGCTGCTGAGTCATACTGGTAGGACTGCAGTCTTCCAGCAATCATGTCACAGGGAGGTTATAAGCAAGTAAATTTCCACAAGGTCCCTGCACACCTCCCGTGCTGTGCTGACTTTTCTGCTGTCCAGTCCAGGGCTTCAGTGGAGTCTGAAAATCATCTTTGCAGAGCAGCATCAGTCAGATGGGGTTTAGGGTATTGTCAGGGTACACAGGATCTACAGTTAAGCCTTTGTATTTGCTTCATCTTGGGAGGGCGTTGTGTAATAAGAGGTTATTTTGTTTTGGTTCTTTTATACTTTAAAGGGTTTTAATTTAATGCTTCACCTTTTCTAGAAAAGGTCACGTAATTTTTAAAGAAAATTATATTTAATTGGTATTTTTGTTTGGCATTTGAGATAGGATTAAAGTCTATTTTTAAAGAATGCTCTGGAGGTTGGCAAGTTTCTAAATCCTAAATAGATTTTCATTCCCAAATATTGCGGTTTTATTTGCTAGGGATCTGTGCACCTACATTATTATTATTACTATTGGTGCTGTTGTTGTTATTATTATCATCACTGTTGATCTCAAATTTCTTTATGCAGGGGGGAGGAGTCCACACCATATCTATGTATACATCTTGGGAAGACCAGGTCAGAAAGTAGTTATGGTTTCCTTGTGTGAACAGGAGCAAGTCTGTTAGCAGTTGCAGTGGTTTAAAATTAAACTTTTTAGAAACCAATCTTGGCTCAAAACCCCACTTAAAGTATAAAGCTGTGCCCTAATTTATCATCTTTCTCTAATGCTTTCAAAGTCTGTTGCAAACATTAATTAAATTAAACCACGCAGCCCTCTGTGTAGTAGTAGGTATACATTTAACAGATGGGTAAAGAAAAATGATTTGGCTGATGCTGCACACAGCCTTCTGCTAACTGAATATATGACTCCATCAGAAACATTTGGCTCATGAAGCCTCAGACTTGGGATTCTGTCAAGGTTTTTCAAGCCTCCACCACACTGGGAGTGGGTGCAGAGGGGGTGCTTGCAGTGCTAGATCCCAGAAACGAACAGAATTCCTGCTGGAAACAATCTGAAACACCTGGAGCTGGCAAACTCCCAGGTATGTCTGAACATGTTCTCATTTTCACCTGGAAATTTTAATGGGTTGGTAAAAGGAATTTGGTCATGTCAAGAGATTGCTGCAGAGAAGGCTGCACATGCACATTAAGCCCAATGGCTCCAGAACATGATAGTCTTACTGCCCATCTGCATAGTGCATTTGAAGACAGTTCGGTGCATCTTGGCTGCGCTGAAAGCAATAGGTATGCACATGCATATGTATGTGTCCAGAACTGCTTAGAAAGAATAAGGGAGCTCTACATATGTAGTAAACACTTTTTGTTTGGAGATGCACCTTAAACAGTTATTCTCCCATCCACTGATGACAGTGAAGGTATGAGCATGCAGGACTATCCCTACTCCCTTCAGGCTGCTATAAAATTTCTTGCCATACCATCCCTGATTATACCTGACTCTGGTCATACCATATTATACCTGATCTTTGAATAGTGGGAGAATCCCAGTGATTATTTGTTCACAAGAGGTCATGGCTCATTTTCTACTGTCCCTCATCTATTAGATGAAGGCCAGCTGAATGCAATGTTCTGCAGTTAAAAGACTGGACATTTTTGCAAGAAGTCAGGTTTTGAAGCTGATGTGGAGGCACTGGCTAAAGCTAGCTCAGTGTACACCCTAGAGGCTTCTGTTTCAAAGTGAGAGGGAACAATGAAAGCCTTTGCTTGAGACAAAGTAAAATGAAGCTGCTTTTCAGAGTCTTGACTGCTCCCAGGCTGCTCTGCTCTGCATTTAGAGTCTACTACTTTGTGAAATCAAAACCACAAATCATATCTGAAAACATCTCAACTTTAACCCAAATCCTGCTGTGGTATTAAGAGGAGTGGAGAGCATGTAACTGACTCAGGATAAGCTGTGCTCACTTCATCCAGATGTCTGGATTTCTAAAAGGCTTATGCTATAGCCACTCCCATGGTCCATATGCACTGGGCACTGATTAATCTTTAGGGTATTTCACCAAATAAAAATGCAAGAGATCTGAATTAAACTGATCTGCAAGTCTAAGGAGCCGTTCCCCAGGCCTGAGCAATTGGGTTAATTGCTGAAAAATAATACCTGCCCCACAAAGTGAAAGTAGGGGATGATGTTTCCCCCTATCAGGAAGACATGCTGGGAACCACTGTGTAATTCATCTGGTTTCATCTTGACAAGCCCAATGATGGCCACTTCTGTTATTCCACCTGCTGCAGAAACCCAAATCTGAGGTTTCAGAATCAATAAACTAGTAAATAAACCAAAACCAGAGAACAAAGAGGAAAAAAAGCCACAAACTAATTTTCCCCAGCCCATTTTCAGCACTCCAAGGCAAATTCCTTCCTGATAACAATTTCAGTAGAAAGTGAACTTGCAAATACACTTGTATAATTATTCTTTTCCTAAGAGTTACTTTTCCAAGTCAGAAAGGCAAATTCAGTGCCGGTCTGCCCCATGACCAAACTGTCTCAGCAGGATCTTGCCTGTGGCTCGTTTCATGGTTTATGGCAGCTCAGCCTGGTCACCAATAAATGTTATGAAAATTCACATCTTTTTCATGCTTGGTTTGCAGGCTCCTGACTAAAGTTCCCGGTTTAATTCAGTTGAATTATGACATTGAATTTCCTGTATGTTTACTGTTCTTTCTATCAAGCAACAGGCAAAACCTAATACAGCATGATGATGGGAAGACCTTGCTTGCAAGAAGTTATCAGTTGTGGGCTACATGCTAGTTACATTTTTTTTTAAGCTTGTGCGCAAGACCACTTTCTTGGCTGGTGTTTCTCGAGGTTTCAAAGAATGATTTATTGAGGAAGGTGCTAGTGGAAACCTGAGGTACAATTTCTCACTTTTTTCAGAGTTATCTGTACCAACCTCCATGTAACCACACGGCTGTTGCACTCGCTGTTCTGCATCGCAGTGGCAATGGCAAAGTTGATGACATACTAAAGCAGGACAGTATTTGTAAAGCAACTTTGGATTAATGGGTAGTTTCACCTCCTGACTTGCAAGCAAGCCCAGATTTTTTTTAAACTAGAAAGAATCTGGATCTTTTCGGGGAATTACTCTGGCTCTATCCCTGTCACTTGTCACTAGCTCTCATTCCTCTCTGAATTGTTAACAGGTACATTTGATCGAATGCTGGCACAAGCAGTGCCACCCAGTGTCAAGACGAGAAATACCTTGCTTATGTCCAAGCTTGTGAGTAAATGAGCAGCAACCACATCCCCAAAGCTGTTGGGGGACTTCCATGGCTTAAGCAGCTGTGTTGCCCAGCTTGCCCAGTACCCATCCACAGATATCAAATAGTGGAACTTTGTGTGGCCCGGGGTTTTGTCATGCGCCTACAATGTGCCTGAACTTAAAATACCGGTAGGGCAAGCACCAGGCTTGCACAAAGAATTAGGTGGTCTGTAAATGCACATTTATAACCTGCAAGAACAAGACAGTCCACAATGGTCTTCAGCCATGTAAAGTAAAATGATCTCATTGATAAAGCTCAGGTCTTGTAATGACTTGGGTAAGTTTAGGGGGTGTATGGAACAGTCATCTTCATGCAGAGGCTGAAGTTTAGGTGTTAAAAGACTTGAATGCCAAAAAGTGAGATAAATGACAAGGAAAAAGGCTGCATAGCAACAAAGAAAGAAATGAAAGAAAATTCTTCCTAAAAAATTAGTTTTGCTGAAGCTGAAAAGTGTTTTGCATGGGAAAGGGGATTGCATTAATATCTGTGTCCTCGTTATCAAATGAGAAACCACCTTTGTTTGCTTTCTTTGTCCCAGTGTACATCTGCAGGTAAATACTAATACGTATATAATCATTGCACTAAAAATAATTACTAAGGAGAGCTGATTATTTTACTAAAGCCCACTTAAATAAGTGCCCAGGATTATATCATACATTCCACATATGTCTCAAGAAAGGATAAAAAGGACCAAGTAGGGAATGGCTTTCTCCTTTAAGATCTTTTCTCTGGATGCTTGTCCTTCCTACATTCACTATGTCATCTTTTTTGCTGTACCATCACTGCAGTGGAATAATAGTTGTAAAATGGGATGTTTCTAAACCATCCACAGCGTTGGCACTAGGTGTACAGAAAGCTTTCCCTACTGATGGTGAGATGAGTCTGCAAATGCTGCCATTCATATATAGTAGTACAAAGGGGCGTAACTGAAGGGGTGGAGCATACTGATACATTGACATAACTCTAAATGTCAGCTTAGTGTGCAGTACATACCGACACTAACATGATCACAGTCACCATGATTCACATTTAACTTCAGCTTTTCAGCAGGATTCCTTGACAAAGGTGATGTGACAATAGAGGAATTTACACTACTCAGTATTTCCTGGGGCATGCTGCCTTGTTTAGAACATTCTGTTAGGCTGAAATAGTCTAATATGACTATTAATAATAGTCTAATATGAGAAGTGACTTTCCTTACCAGAAATAATGGAATCATTCAAAACTTCCTCATCCTGATAAAAAACAGAGTCTTCCTTGAGCTCTGAGTTCATGATCATGTTTTCTTTGTTCTCATCCGACTCTTTCACTGAGTTCCGCTTATTTTCTGAATCACTGCTGTAACTCAGGGAGTTCTCCTTTTCTTTGTTGCGCTCAATGCTAGACGTTCTGGATGGACGGACATCCACTCTTTTTTTTGGAGAGCCTTTGCTTTCTCTTCCATGGAAGCTGTGGGTGGAAGGTGCACAGCCCAGTTTTACTGCCATGGTAGGAACTTATCATTACATGAGACTGAGCAGAATGTCTTGTAAGTTAAAAAGGCCAGGACAGAGAATTCAACATGGGATAACATGGATGGCATTCTCAAAACTCTGTTGAGAATGGCTCCTGCAGATCTACTTTCCTGTCTCTATCATAAAAATAAGGTATGGAAGGGTGTTAGTGAATTTCTGTGATATATAGCCACATGCTATACTGTACTGATTTTAAAAAAGCCACACAGCATGTCCTTCTAATGTAAAACATACATGGCATGAAATATTACTGGTCTGTTAAGATCATGACAAAGGTTTAATGGGGCCTGGAAATAATATTGTATGAATCTGTTCCCCATGGAAATAGCTGTTATGGAATTAAGAAATGTTACCAATTTAACTCCAAAGCTGGAATGGAAAAGGTTATCTCTGTTCTCCTCTAATATACAGGAGGGCTTCTAAGGAAAACCAGACAAAGAGCTCAATGTACTCCCACACAAGCATTTGTATTAAAAATGGATACCGTATGTGCTCATATATAAGGCAAGAGACATATACTGAGATAGTAGCATTTGCCACATGCAAAATGCTCGTATTTAGAGCAGGATATGCCTTACCTACTCTAATTTCCTATCTTGTGGGGAGATTTTCTTTTGTGATAGGTCAAGGATTATGAAATTATTCTAGCTGTTTGAAAACCTACTTCCATGTCACAGTAACCTTCTTATAAAGGAAGAACATGTTTTGGAGGTAACTACCAAATTAAGCACTTGGATCAGGGATGGATGTTCAAAGTAGTGACAGCAAGAAGGTGGCAAACTCAAGCTGTAGGAGTAAATAAAATGCTAATAACAGGGTAGGAACATTTACCAAGAAAAATGATTTAGTGGAATGGCTCTCCTCATGCACCCCTATAGCCAAGAGGCTGTAGGTACCTGTCCTGCCGGTGTTTGGTGGCCAGAGCCCTGTGGAGTTCTTCAATGACTCTGCTGGGAGGTAAAGGCAGGTGGACGGCAGCCAGGTGAGGGGAACCGGTTGGTGTTGTTACCTGTCCTCTGACATGGGGATCTGAAGTTTTCTGGCCAGAGGAGTGGAAGAGGGCAGCTTGTCCTGAGATTTGGGAGGAACCAACAATGACATAATTCTTCAGGATGGTAGAAGGAGGAGATTTCATGGCGGGGTCATCTATTTCACTTCCTGCTGTCAAAACACAAGAGGGTAAGAGGTTGTGCAATGCCTCTTATTTTTTGGCACACAGAGTTTGCACTGAAATTCATTTGTTGTGTTGAACAGCTGAAATGGTGATGTTTGTTCCGGCTAGGAGGTAACTGGTTAAGCTGAGTAACTCTCCCAATTCAAAAGGCTCATATGACACAGATCCAAATCTTTCATCTAGCAAAACAGATGTCTCCCCCACTTCCTGTCTTTCCCACTTTATGAGATTCTCCCTTTCCCCAGCCCACTACTGAATTTTTGAGTGCCAGCACTGTTCTTCCTAACCACCAATGGCTTGTGCTGCAGTAGGTTCCCAATCTAGCGCTTTCGCTGCTGGACTCTGGCAAGACTGTATTAAAATTTATGCACTGTGATTCTCAGTCAGGACAAAATGTACCAGTGTCTATTATCTGTTTCTCTGATTGCTGCACATCTTGGACCACTGGCTTTCACATGCCAGCTGAGGAAATGCCAAAATCATTATCATATGAGGATAATGTTTGCATAACAAACCTTGGCAAATGAAATCTGAAGGAATGATGTGGTATTGAGCACTGAGATGAAAAAGGAAAAGTGGGGCAATCTAATTTTTTTACCCCCATACTAGATATTTTTTGTGCAATCTGAGCATTTTATTGGAACTTAGACTTTGATATATACCTTTCTCTAGCACCGGAGTCCAAAACACAGTTGACATTTCCCTGGTTGTAAATAGGGTAGTTTCATGCTCTTAAGCTAAGTGAACATCTGGCCTGAAAAAGATGCTGATTAGTTTTCCTGTTGTGCAGTTCCCTTCCCCTTTCCCCTACATCTCCAGCCAAAGCCTCTGGCACACAGCGTTGTTTACACCAGTAGCTCTGTCTGGGTGTAAAAAGGCAGTGCGGGTGCTCCATACGAGAGTATTTCTTTTCTCTTATTGCCACCTGGTGTTTAAAACAAGAATTTAAACTGACACAGCTTGAAACAGCTGTTGTGCAAACTTGATTTCACAGCTAATTTTCACTTTTTTTCACTTACTTTTGAGATAAATCCTTCGGTTCATAGCAGAGAAAAACTGCTCAGGCCAGGATTATCCTGAAACACCCGTGTAAAATGTCTTGGTTCCTACTAGCAGGAAAAATTACTTACTAGAAAACTGATATAAAAATGTAGGTTTGAGTATTAACTTCAGTTATTAAATATTTCCTCTCAGACCCAGCATCCTGCATAATGGCTCCTAACTACATGTCTCTTCTTAAGTTCACTCGTGGAAATCTGGTCCAGCTCCATGAGGGCAGTGCTGCAAACAGAGCAGGCCACGGAGGCTGGGCGGCAGAATTACTGAGGACAACAGCAAAAGCACAAGTGGGAGGAAGAGCTCCTCTAGCCATAGCCAAAATCAGACATTTGAGAATGACAGCACTAAGCCTGGTCTTTATTTCACATCTGTGGGGTGAGGAAGTGAGCATCCTTCTATGAGGAGAGTTGCATCCACAATAAAATCTTCTCCTTTATGTTAAGCAAGGTCTAAATTTTTTTTTTTACTTATTTTCTTTCGTTTTTGCACATTTCTCTCCCTCTAACTTGAACACAAATCAATGGCCAGAGCTTCATTCATCTCTCTGTGCATCCAGGAGGCACTGGACAAGCTAATCCAAAAGTCACCCTGTTTAAAACCTGAAGTGTCTGAAAGCACAAGGGCATTTCTTCTAGAGTCTTGGTGCCCAACGTGTAGTGTTGGCAATGAGCCACCTTCCCACCCCAGAGTTTCTTCTCTGCTAATCAGGATGGCTGCTGTAGCCCGGAGACAGCCAGCCTCTCTGGGTTTGGGCACTCAAGGGGATTTTGATTATATGCTACTGTGGAGATGCACAGAGGACATTTATGGTCAATCATTGCCCACTGAATCATGGCCTGAGGGGATGAAAAAGAAACCCAAAACAAAACAAAAATCCCACCATAAGTCATCTTATGCTGCTGCACAGTGGCCATGTTTTCTCAGAGCAAGAACCCTGGGTTCAGCTCAACCCTGACACAGGATGGGAAGAGACTTTATTTTATCTTTATACTGGCTTATTCCTGGAACAGGTCAAAGGCCTCACTGCATCTTGAGCCAGTATTGAGAATTTCCTTAGATCACACCTTATTTGTCCTGATGACAGCTGCTCAGTGAATAATCTTGCAAAGTGATGTCTTGGCACCTTGCCCTCTTCCCCCTCTCTGATTAATTGGTGCTTGGCTTATTTCTTACTCCTCTAACGGCATCTCTAACATTGTTAAGGAGGCAAAAACTAAACACAAAAGAGCTTTTCAACCTCAGCCTGTTCACATTGCAAGCTGGAAGGGGCAGGCTAGAGCCTGCCTGATAGCACAGAATGTTGAAGCGATCTGAACAGCAGCTCCCAAGGAGCATTCTGATACCATTTTGAATCCAGCTCCCAATGAAGGTCTTACAGCTTTCAAGCATGGGAAAAATATGGATATTTTCCATGAGGAAACAAATACTTGTAATTTTCCTCAAAAAAGACCTAATCCCTGGTATTTTCTATGAACCCCAGTGGTCAGATCACAATGACCTTCTGATATTTTATTTCCTGGTGACTTTGAAAACCCTATTATTGTTTGTTTGTATTGTATTTGTACTGTTTGAAAAACCCAATTTATTGTCCCAGTACATGAGTGTGGATGCAAATCAGGGTTGAGATAATGGCTGTCATTTTAAAGTCTAAATATCCAAGAGGTCTGACATTTTGATGTAAGGACTTGATTATGATTGCAATAAGGCCCTTTTAACTGCTTTTACCATATGTAGGGGCCCTAAAATTGGAACAAATTAAAATCGTATCATTTTAACACCCTTTCTGCAGTGCCAGAATGTTGGAAAATGTAACATTGGTAATACATTAGAAAAATCAGGCCCAGAGGAATTGCTCTTGAAGCATTCCATGAAGTCTGGCATGGAGGATTGCTTTGTGGGACCCAGCTGTATCACTTAGGTGTGTTCTGGGTAACTAGACCAGATTTCATTGCTCAAGTTTAGACCTACCCTAGAGAGCAAACTCTTCAGACAGAAAACTCTACAGAACCTGTTGACTGGAATTTGATTTTGCCTGTTGTACTGTTATCCAGTGGGAGTCTAGGTAATGAAAACATTTAAATCTTCCTTGTGTTTTATGGCATATTAATATGAGCATCTGATTCAGCATATGTTTGCAGTTGACTTGATTTGTTTTACATGTGTTTATTGCAATAGACTCACAATAAATAATCCCCCGAGAGATTCAGGTGAATATGTGAAGTACAGAGATCAGTGCGTTATTATTGGGCAACTGGACCACTCAGTTCATGGAAATCGTTAGTGTTCTGTTCACTTGATAGAAGTAGCCTGATTCACAGCAGCTTGTGGCAATAGGCTTAAAAAGGATGTGAGAAAAAAATGATACATTATGTTGTGTAGGTGAACACCACAGAAGGGATGGGAAAGTCTGCATTGACCAGTAATGACTGACCTGTTCCGCTTTTTGTGATTTTGGAGATTGCCTTCGGCAGTGGCGCTGGGAGCAGCGGAGGGCTGGGAAGCTGTGCTGGGTTTCTTTCCATCTGTTTCTGGGGGGAATCTGTGGATTCAGGTACAAGTAAGGCTTGTGGACTGTCTTCAGATGCTGGCAGGCTGGCATCTTCTAATTCTTCTGTGGGTGCTGAAGTTTTCTTGGCTAGTAGGAAGATGAGTAAAATTAATGGAACATGAAGTTAATAATGATAGGCTGGGGGCCAGTGCCAGGAACAGTCAGAAAAACAGAACACATGGCACACAGATAGAAACACTTCTCTTCCATAGTGAAAACAATTATTGTGTAAAATAGCCAACTGGCCAAGGCAGGTGAAGAATGAGGATATTGAAGAAATGTTAGTTTTGATGTTACTGAGAAAACTGCTGAGCTTCCCTTACATCCCTAAAGCCTTTTTCCCTTTTGTTATTTTTGGTTTTGTTAATAATAAAGACAGCAAAGCAAAGCAAGTTTTGAGAACTGCAGTGAATTTTCTTACAGCACGCAGCTGCAGTGGCACAGTTACTGAGTGAGTACTCTTCTATGCTATGAAAACACAGCCAGAGGGCAAAGAGTATCAAACCGGGAATACTACACAAAAGCTGACTTTCCAATTGTTTATAGTCCACATTTATTTTCACAGTTTAATTTTTGTCTTATTTAATACATGACTTCAGCTTGCATCCTAAGTCTCCTCTTACTGTATCTGACTCCAGAACAGTTGAGTCTTTCCTGAGGTTAAAGCTGATAACAAAGAAAAGCCATGAAAAAGATTTGTCGTTGGATCTCAGCAGCTAGTGAGGAACAGAGAATTAGTGAAGAACTTAAGAAAAACTTCAATCACCAAAGAGATGGTGAAGCAGTGGCTCATCCTAAAAGACAGTAAAAGCACTTAGCTCTTAAAGTTAGTGCAGGCTGAGTCACTGAGCAGTTCATCAGATTGACCTGGCTGCGATGAGAGCACATGGGAATAGACCCAGAAAGGCATGAAGCTGAAGCAGGACATAGGTAGGATTTCAGTGATGAAATTCAGGATTAGCATCCTTGAATTCTGCTCAAATATCATCTGACTCTGGCAGTGCTTAAACTCACACAGTTCCTCACTATTTGACTTTCCCACTCTGTTACACATCCTAGTCTCTGCCTTGTCAGACAGAGAGTCTGAATGCTGACTCTGATCCAGGACCCCAACCATGGCCAGGCTTTCCACAAACTGCATTTCCAGTGACAACAGTCTCGGTAATAATCATGAGGGTTATTTTTCCTACCCTAGCAAGTGAAGCACCTATCCAAATGGGGAGATAAGTGTTTAAGCCTCTCCTCAGCACAGAATCATAGAATACTTTGGTTTGGAAGAATCTTTAAAGGTCATTTGGTCATTGGCCCCTCTGCAATGAGGAGGTGAGGAGGGGCATCTTCAACTAGACCAGGTTGCTCAAAGCCCTGTCCAGCCTGACCTTGAATGTTGCCAGGGATGGGCCATCTGCCACCTCTCTGGGCAACCTGTGCCAGTGTTTCACCTTTGTTGTAAAAAATTTCTACCTTATATGCAGTCTAAATCTCCTCTCTTTTAGTTTGAAACCATTAACCCTTGTCCTGTCACAACAGGCCCTGCTAAAAAGTTCATCTCCATCTTTCTTATAAGCTCCTTTAAGTACTCTAAAGGTCTCCCTGGAGACTTCTCTTTTCCAGGCTGAACAAGCCCAGCTCTCTCAGCCTGTCTCCACAGCAGAGGTGCTCCAGTCTGTGCAGCACTTTTGTGGTTCCTCTGGAACCAATCCAACAGGTTCATGACTTTCCTGTGCTGAGTACTCTAGGGCTGGACACAGCACTCCAGGTAGGGTCTCACCAGTGCAGAGCATGACAGTGGTCCATACTGCTTGAGCTGGATAAATGGCAAATGCTAGTTCTCCTAGCATTCTGGATTATCCAGGCAATGCACCTTTCCTCAAAACCATTTTATGGCATCTCCTAAAAACTCACAGCAGTGAGCATCTGCAACTGCCATGTCACAAAGTTTTTCTTGGCTCAGTTTTATGCCTTGCTTGGAATATAAACTCTCTCTATTAATGAACATTCAGCATCCTCATGTTCAGAGTGCATGGGGAGGCACCAGAGCACTTAGGCAGTTGGAAACAATAGAACTGCAAGATAATAGCATTTAATTTGTTGACAAACAGATTAATGAGTGTGCCTAGAAGAGGAGGAATGAGTATTTATCATTCAAAAAAGACATGAAAGTAGAATAAATATGCATCATTACAAGGAATTCTTATGAAATTTGGCTTGACAGGAAAGCTGACATAAGTGGTATATGCCTGAATTATAGGAAGAAGTAATTTTCTTTTAAATATACTTCTAGCAAAATGCTTTGTTCCAGGCTGACAACACTTTGTATTTTGTGCCTATTGCATAGGAGACAAAATGTGGAATAGAGGAAGAGAAAAATAAAGTCACTAATAGGTTACATTACAGAAAGATCAAGAGCTTCAGTAGACATTAGTAGCTTGATAGGAAAATTAGTCAGATTTGAGTGCATTCCCCGGAGTGGAGCAATACTTTCTTCTGGCAGTAACTTTGCTGAAATCAGTGAAATGAAGTGCTGTTCAGCATGGATGTGGAGGAGCATCTGTACTGGGACCTTTCCTATAGGGAAGGTGGATCCAAAGCACACTCTGCCTCAGTCAAAATAGATCTTTTTGATTCTGAACTCAATCCTGTTCTGAGAGTGTATCATAAAACCAGACTGCAGTTGTGCACTCTTGTCCAAGGAATGCCCACTTTACATTCCCTGCAAAGAATGGTTTCCTTCTGTTTTTTTCTGTGGTTGTTTCTGGTAACAACAGCACATTTGGCTCGGTCTGGAGGCAGACCTAAGTCTTGAGTACACAGACCTATTAATAGATTTCATACTGCAGATAGAATATTATCCTACTGAAAATACTCCAAGTGCTTGGCATAGACTCCTTGCTGGAGTAGCTAATTATTCATGGAGTGCACTTGTCAAAATGCCATCTCACTGCTAGGTAGAAACTCTCTCCTTGGGACTGCTCCCAAGCCCTTTGGCTAAGTTAGGTGGGAAAAACTGCCCTCTTTCTGCCTAGGCTGTTCTTTTTCTGTGTATTAACCAAACATGAAGTCTACAAATATTTCATTGTTTTTCCTCCCCTTCTCCTCCCTGACCTTCATCCCACATCTTCAGGATGAAGTATGACATATTGGGTATGCAGCAAATAAATTCATTTTGTTTCTAGCTGGTCAAATATTCATATGAATTTGTGAAAAGTTGCCTCCTGCACTGGGCCTGGATTAAGCCCAAGGACAAATGTTATGAAAGGCTCAACATTATAATAAACTTAGCAATAGACTCTGAATGGGGTTTGCCTCAATTTTGAGGGTGATGCAAAACCAAACACAGACATAGAGTTTAAAGAGAAAGAAAACAGCATTAAGGGCATGTATTAATAGAGGCTATTTATGTCCAATTATCTATTTTTCTGCTCTATTTTAAGAGGCAAAAAAGAGGATAGATCTTTAGAAGCCCATGTACTGTGCTTTGGAATATTTCATGATGAAATAACACATGTAGGTGATGGGTGACCGAATGGTGGTGTTAAGCTTGCAAAAAAGAAAAAAATCCTTGTGAAGGACAAGCATGAGGAGAGGTACTTTTGGGGAGACAGAAGAGTTTCTGTTGTCAAAGCAATTCAGAGTGGAGTGGAGCTACAAATGGACCAGAAGAAAAATATTATATGAAAGCAAAAAGGAACAGAATTGCATGAGCCATGGGGATGGAAGGGGCAGGAGGAAAAGGAAGTGGGAAAGGATAATGCAAAGAAATAGAAAATGCTTCAAAAAATGGTTTCCCTTCTGAGCAGCTGAAGCTGACTGAGGGTGTAAGCAGGCATCATTGCTCAGCAAACTACAGCGGGTAAGGGTAGGCTTGGTGAAAGCAAGGGGACCACAAAGAAATCAGGGAATGGGGTGGGGGGGTGGGTTGGAGAAGAAAAGGCAACCAGGGCAGATGGAGTTAGTGTAAAGATTGACCAGAGGGCAGGGAGGTCTATAATCACAACATGGCACTCCTCACAAACTAGGATAAAATGTTACCTCTGCAGCTTTGCATTACTTGATTGTCAGGAAGTGAATAGAAACCCTTTAGCTGCTGGATGGCACCTGACTGTTCTGGTCCTAAGGAACTGCTGGCATGGATAAGTTCTGCTGGAGCACAGTTGCATGAAAGGAGCTTTGGTTAGCTTACCTGTGCTCCCGATATTGAGCTTCACTGTTATTTGCAGCATATTGTAGACAGGGTGATGGTACGGACAGCGTGAACTGTGTATTGACATTGTTCTCATAAGCCAGGACAAATTGTCTCAGGATTGGCACAAAAGTTTAAGAAATGTTTTTGAGAAGCTTGTTTCATCTTCTTAGCAGTAACTGCTAATACCAAAGGGGCACCATGCCAAGACTGGATTGTCTCATAATCAAACTAATCCCATTATGTCAAGCTTTGTCCCTCAGTTTGGTAGCAGTCTCAAATCACTAGTTTTAAGTACTGGTTGATAACCTTGTATGGGCTGAGCTGAACCAGGTGCTCTGAGCCTTCAATGCACTAGTGTTTTGACTCCTCATAAAGCAACTTAGCAGAGATATTTTTTAAATATTTTATAGCTTTTTGAAAACATTTTATATCCAGTACCTGCATCGTCTTTCAGCTCATCCAAATGCAGCTCCTCACCAAACGAGGGCACAGTCGTCGTGGCTGCTGCTGTACTGTCTTGCTGCACCTCTTCAGAGGCAAGTGCCTGGCATGCAGGAGCTGGAGGGTCACTCTGTGTTGCTCTCGTGGCATCATCACCAGTGCAGGCTTTGCCTTCAGTATCTAAAACACGAAATAATTTAAATCATAACTAAACCATGAGCAGTGAAAGCTGAAATTCCCTGTTATCCGCTTGTGAAGAGTGAGTCTCAAAGCTGCTAGTGCTCAGGCGATTGAGATTTGTCTTAGAGCAGCACCTGATCTCTAACAGTGTTAATAACACCTGTAATGCAAAACTTGTGGAGACCACCCATCTGGATGCTAATATCCACACAGTCTTCCCAACAGGACACCTTTTTCTGTGGGCATCCAGTAGGCTGGACAACTGGCCACTGTGCACTGTTTCTTCTGGGAGAAGGGAATTACTTGCACAAGCAGATCTCATGGTGCAGTGTTTTCCCAGGTTGGTCTGACATGTCTGAGTGGTGTCAGGCTCTGTGAATGACACACTGCCATCCAGCTGCCCCAGCAGTAATGCTGAAGCCTTACCAGAGACAACGCTGCTAGTATACCCTACCAAGCCGTAGGTTTTGAACATAGTTTTAGTTACTCAGTTTTGAAAAGCATGTCCTGTGTGATTGAGCTGATCAGAAGTTCAAATCCTTTCTCGTGTACACCTAGAAACTGCTCTCTTTGCTTAGTTGAAAGATTTTTTTGTGCCAGCGATCCCTGCAGCTGTACGCATCTTGATGACTGAAGCTTTTCTAGTATTCTCCTATTCAGTCAAGAGTCCTTAGAATACAAACTATCCTTTAATTCATTACTCTCTCAGAATTTGCAAGATCTACATCACTGCTGCAAACCAAAGCACGTAATTACTTTCCACTGTAGCCAGGCTCTGTGCTGATGGACATGTCTGTTGTCCACTCCTGACCTCCTCACTTGTGTTTTTCAGCCCTAGACTCCCTTCGGGAAGCTTCTGACAGGGCTTATGTTTTCTTGCAATGATATCATGACAAGTTTCTTAAACGTTGATTTAAAATAGCTAACATTCGTAGCTACCCCTTTTTAATACTATTTGGACAATCTGCAGGGTAATTTATTGGGCTTTTGGGTAAGGGTATCAGATTTTGGCCCAGAGATGCTGCGGAAGGGCTGCAGTATTTTTGTACGCTGAGCTCACTCAGTCTGCCTCATAATCACGTTTGGTGAAAAGTTACTGTTCTTAAAATAGTCCTTGCAGTAGCACAGTTGCTATGATACAGGGAAGGGGAGGGGGAAAAAGTTCATTGCCTACATTTCAGCTCATTGTGAAGGCAGCCTATACATAATCATGGGTGCATTAATAGCTGCCTGCACTATTTGCACTATTTGACAGGCAGCCCTTATCTCTTGGCTATGTCTGATCAGTTTAGTGCTCACAATGAGGAGAAATACTGGGGGAAGTACCCTAAATATTTTCAAGGTAACTCTACTTTGCATGTTGCCCACATCCTCGGAAGAGCAAGCTGCTGGCAGCAGTGCTACAGCAATACTGCAGACACAAGTTCCTTCAGATCCCTGGCAATGGAAAGTGTAATGACTAATGAAGTAATGACAGGCAAAAACCAGCCTTGTTCAAGAATTTCTGTTGAGGAGCATCTGAGACTTACAACAGTGATGTTGCTGCTCAGAAATGATCAGTTTCTTCTGAGATCAAAGTTTGTGTGCTGCTTTGATTGGCAGTGCGTCCCAACACTATTTTAGAGGTTGTCTGGGGACAGGAGAAAGCACAGACCTTAGATCCACTGGTAAGGAAAGTAGCATCATCATCAACCTATTGTAAAGTAATCAGAACAAGTAGAGCTGTAATTTTATTGGGAATGAATCCCATGATACGCTAAACCCTGCAGCCTGTAGCCTCTTAGAGTGCAAGTTGGTTCCCTAGAGTGAAGCTGTATTTCAGGTTCAGGAGTTTTCAAGGGGCAGGTTGGCATTTGCCCCATGTGAGCAGAGCTGGTCCGTCCCAGCTGTGCCCGTGTGGTGTGTCTGGGCAGCCAGGCTTTGGGGTTGTGTGAGGAGAAAGGGTGATGTGACCTGTCCAGATGACTCATCACCAAAACAAGGATGCTGCAGTTTCACCCTGGGCTGCTCGCAGATTGGTGCAGAGTCTGCACTAGCTTTCTGGTTTGCTCTGAGCCAAATGGTTCAATTCAAAATTCTGCTTGACAGACCCTGTACTATGAACTGGAGTGTGACCCAGCTGTTGTAAATGCATGAAGCTGCTCAGGAGGTTTCTTGGACTGCAGCTGCATCACAGTTTTTGGACTATGTACGAAAGTCAGCAGGAATCAGGTGCTCGGAAGTGGAATAGACCCTGGTGAAACAGAGGGATTTTAGGATTTTACTATAGTCTTTTAGCACAGTAGTGCTGCTTTGACAGTTGCAACTTACTGCAAAATGAGGATTTAGCCTTGAAACTGCTGTCACTTCAACTCAGTCCAAGTAGGGCACTAATCACTGAGAATTATGTGGGTCAATTCTTTATTCCAGTTAATACGCTGCTTCTACTAATAATATAATAAAACAAACCTGGAGATTCACTACACTCTGTAAAGAAAAATAACTTGCAGGTGGCTACAGTGTCCTTCAGCTGGCTGTTGGCCATTCTTTTCTTTCTAGGCAGCAGGGTGGTACTCAAAAGTTTGATGTTTATAGGAGCTCTGTGCAACTTTATTGCAGGCAGGTAAAGCAGTCTGTTTGCAAATGCCTTTTTTAAAAGCACAGCTTGTCATCACTCCTCACTGGACTCTATGTATTTATTTAAACTATTTAAATTTTATTAAAATGCTCTTGCAATTTAGGACCATCTGTTTTCCTCATGGATCTTTAGGCAGCAAGAGACTTATTGATTCAGCATTATTGACTTTGAATGTGCTCTGTGGAGTTTTATTTTAGCGTTTTCTTCAGATTAATGGAATACGGGGAACTTGCATACTTCTAGCAGAAATGGGGTGTATTTTTCTATCCAATAGTGCTGAAATGCTAATAAGGCAAACAGTTATCTAGAAATACAAGAGACACAAAGAGTTCAATGGACAGGAATTAAAAATGAGCTTTCTAAAAGCTTCCGTTTTAGAGTAAGATGATGGTTTAATAATTATATTTTTTTTTATTTGAACATAAACCTAATATTAAAATATCTCTAATAAACCAATATAAAATTTGCTTTATAGCAATGAAAAAAAATCGTATTTCAAATGCTCTTTTTCTGATGCTTCAGTTGCTCGGTTACACTCCAGCATAGCATCACTGAGTATTGTCCCACAGGCTATTTATAGTCATGACATTTGTTTTATACAAAGAAACTCAATTATTAGTTTCAAAGAACGTAATTTCTATCTATCAGATTGGTCAAACTCAAAGGGCCAGTATTCCTTCATGACAGTACTTTCCACTATGAAGTTTTCAAAGTAAAGAGGAATTTCCACTGTATTTCTCTGTTTAGGTAGAAATGGCAACTGGGATGTTGTCCATAGCACTGGCAGCTTGCTTGGTCTTGCAGAATAGTTGCCCAGATCTCTGTCTCTTTTGAGCATCTGTCAGGGCTGTGGGATATAAGGAACCAGAGCCCTTTGTGCCTGTTTCTGACACTTTATCATCTTTCATTCAGTGACTTCTGCTCAAACTGGTTTGTACTCAGGAAAGCTTTAAAATGACACTTTGAAATGCTTCCATGTAAATGAAAACCAGGCAAAATGGTAATACGTTTTGTCACAAACTTGGTTTACCAGAAAGACAGCTGAAAACATCAGATTAGTATCATTTTATGACATTAGGATTCATAAGTTGTACTTTAGCTGAATGCATCTGTACGTTTAAGTTTATATTTATACCAGCTTTAGCTGACTTTCTGGCAGTAGGATTTAGCTTAAAATACATATCAGCTCAGCTTGCAATATGTATAAATCAGGTAAAGATGGAGTTGCATTCAAGATGATAAACCATCAAAAGTTAAACTAAATGGATTGATTGCAGCAGGGAGGAATTGGAAGATAGACATGCTTAACTCGGATATGTTCCTCTCTGTTCGGGTTAAGGTTTTCCTTTTGCAACTCTGTGTTTCCTGAAAAACAGTCCAATAAAAAAGATGAAGAAGTTTTACTTGCCTTGTTCCATCATCTCCAGAAGACCTTTCTTAATGAGCTCATCCCGACCTTGTCGTGCTGTCATCTTCTTCTCCAGCACTGCACAAAGTAGTAGCACAACACAGCACCAGTTAACAACAGAGTACTCATATAATGGAGTGAGAAAGATGCAATGTGGAAAAAATTCCCTCTTGTCTCAACTACTGTGTACTTGGAAAAAAAAACAAGGATTTTGTTTTGGGGAGCATGGACTGATCAGCCTGTTTGTGCCTTTCCTTTTGTTAAAACAGTTGTAAAATCACACACATGTAGAGTTGAGATTTGTGATCTAACCCACTGTCTGATCACACTGAGTGAAGAGTAATGGGGATATTAGAGCCTTCATCCTGTTTAATATGGCACATTGGAGCTGCATCAGGAAGCAGTGTCCTTTACTCTGACACTCCATGGGATATGGGGGCAAGTGAAGGGAATTGCACCATCCTCCTTTAGGAAAAGACATGAATTTGTCTCCTTCCTGATCTCCTGGGACATTCCTGGAAACTAGTGAGAAGATGCAATGCTGTGTGCTGGGCTCCTTCACTGCAGAGACAACTGCTTGAGGGAAGGTATTTTACATGCTGTAGCTCCCTCCTGTCACTTTGCATAATGTTACTGTGACCTATATACTCTTCTTACCTCAAATAAAAGGGGTGATGATACTTAGAGCCATAAATGTAGCCTGTTTTAGTGAAAGGACAGCTCATGAAAAGCAGCTTGTATTGAGGCTTGGGCTTCACTCTTGTATTTTGACCTTTTCTTCTAAATGTACTGTATCATATTCTAGAGGAAGTCAGCCTATATGGACTCTTTCTAGCCTTAAGCATTATTAATCTGTAACATGCTGAAATCTGTGAGTTAGGTTTAGATTAAGTCACTATTAACACTTCCTATGTAAGCAAATCTCACCCAGGCTAGGCTTTGCAGCGTGTAGCATCACTCTCCTGTTCTCATCCTACCTGCAGATGTCTGCTTTAGCTTCTCGTTTTTCTTTTTCCGCCACTTCCATGGTTTGAAGATCCTGCCCAGTGTTGCCAGCTTGCTGTTCCTCCTCACTGGTGGAGTTCGAATCCCTGAGACCAAGTAGTCAGAACGCACTGCAGGGGACTGCTCCATCTCATCTGAGAGGGGAAGAGAGGAAAGCCAGCTGTTAGACAAAAAACTTCAGCAGAGACTTCAAAAGGGGAGGCAAATGGAGGTGCACCAGCTACCAAGCATCAGCCTAGTCACCGAGATAAGCAGTGCAAGAGTGTGAAAGTCTGCATTGCTGGAGCCAGTAGCCAGGCAGAGAGGTGTTCAACATCACCGTGCCAGAGCGGTGCTTCCTACCATCTGCTCTCTTGACTCAGCCCTTGCACAGTACCTGTCTGGATGCCAAATATTTCAGTATCATCTCCACTGCTGCCATCCCTCACGGATTAATCAGGCCCACAGAGAAGAGGATGTGCTGAATTTGTACACCCTATGCTTTATTCCATCATTTTCCTACTTTTGCCCATGCGTGGTTCTCTTCCTCCCAAGGGCTGTGTGTAACTGTGTTACAGCTTTCTGAAACATGGAGAGCTGAGATCTCCCAACAGCTTTCACAGAAGCAATAGAAATTTAACACATCTGTAAATCAGGCCCATGTGGCTCCAGTTAATCACGTAAATGTAATGTTCATTTAGAAAAATTTAGACCTTTCTGCAAAGCTGAGAGCAAGTGTGAGAAAGCTCAGGTCCCTTCTGGATTCCCAGCTTCCAGTTCTGCTCTCAGGCCACAGGATATTGCTGCCTTTTAAATGAGCTTTATTCACATAAGTTAACACAGAGCACACTGACTGGTGTGAGCTCATGCAGATCTTTTACATAAGAATAGTCTGTTTGATACATGGTACGCAAGTGAAATCTTAGAACTGCTGTGCAAATGTGCTCCTTGAGGAAGCTAAAGGGAAAATTCGTTCCCTTTTTTCCCAGCCAACCCACAGGAATTCAGAGATAATGTTTCAACTCGAAAAGCAATTTAGGTGTTCTTAATATTTTGTCTTGAAAACACACTATAAGTTTTTCTTGCACAAAACAATGCATAATGACTATTCACAGTTGTGTGCCAGCCAGTACCATGAAAGAAAGTAGCACAGTTCCATAAATGGGGTTATTGATGTCTCTACCGAGATTTGTATTTGAGCAGCACAGTGATTGTTACAAGAGAAGCTGCCATCAGGCATCAGACATGCTACATGAATAAAATCTCAATGGCAATTTGTGTTTTTTTCCACAATCAGTTACGACTTAAATGAGCAAAGTGGAGCTATGTACATGTACATTCCCAAGTAATTTCTCACTGGAACAGCAACATATATCACAAATTGCTGTATGATTGCAACATAAAAACTGTATGGCATCTTCTAGGCTTTGTTTTTAAGTGATCAGGGTGAAAATGCATAAATTGCAGCATGGAGGTGGGAATTTCCAAGTAAACAGGAAACAATTTTTGGAAGATTATTAAACACAGCAGGGGAATGAAAACATCCCTCCTCTTCCATTTAATTTTGAAAATGCTGATAATAGAGATGAATCATTCAGTGGAGACAAACTAAAAACTTGGCCACGTGAACCATCAGAACAGAGAAAAGACTGTACCAATTCCCTCCCTTCACTGTACCTGCCCAGTAAATATCTCTTTCGATGTACTGAATTTAGAGCATCATTTGTCTCGTTCCACAGAGTTTATCCCTGGGTTTACTTTAAAAAAGATTTAAAGTGTATGTAAAAATAAGTCTTGCCTTTGAAAGAATAGTGTCTACCCAAGGTGATATTTATGATTTATGGTTTGGAGGTCAATACAGAGAGCAGAAACAAGCAATGAGCCTAGCACAGAAGAAGGGCAGCAGCCTACAGACCACAGCTGGAGTCTCAAGATATCACACTCCTTTCCTAACTGTGTATTCAGAAATGAGAAGTATTGCAGAAACAAGCTTTGAAGAAATAGAGCTACTCCTGATTGCCAGAGATGGCAATGAGAATGGAAAATAGCAGAGTAGATCTGCTATTAATTTGCCATTATGATTACTTTAAAGCTGTAATAGAAGCCTCAGAAAATAGCATTTGGTCATTTCTTGTGACATCCTTTGCATGGGAATGGAAATGTTCACAAAATTAGCTTGTCTCAAAAGAGCTGTAGATCAGACTGTAAATCAGACCCTTATCCCTGGAAGCTACAGTGGAGTAGGACAGTCTCAGCTGAGCCATCCTAGTCCTTGCTGTGAGGCTGCACTGCTACTCAAACGCTTCCTATCATTCCAGGAATTTCTCAAGCATGTAAGTGAAGATTAAGTAAGAAGCTGATTTAAAGCAGTACCTTGGCAAGTTACTGTTATACCGCATTTCATTCAGGATGTAGGTGTCTGCAAAATGGTTTAGGTATCATCCACATATTTTGTTTAACACTGGTGGCATGACGTCATTTTAGCTTTTTAGCCAAATAGCAGGGGATGTAGACAGAACCAGGAAGCCATTCAATCCCAAACCTGTATGTCTCTAGCACTTTATTATCACAGATATTCCCCTAAGAAAGAGAATGGGGAGATACTGAAAAGGCACTACAAATTCCCTGAGTGCCCTGTAGTGATCAGTGCTTCTGTGGTTTCTACCAACCCTGTCAACCGGGTTTCTTCCATCCCCTTCTGCCCTCTTAGTTGTGGAAATGTAAGGATTTTATGTCTTAGACTTTGGTTACAGGTAAAATACAGATAGAAATCAAATGTCAAAGAAGGAATAGTAGCTAAAACAAATGCTCTGGTGGAGGTTTTCTTGGTCTTTTAAACTTTATTAATGCTTCTCATATGGTACAGACAGTTCTTAAGCAAATGGTTTTATCACCTGGTATATTCTCACCATATGCAGTTCCTACACTGTGCGTTTGGAGAGATGGACACAAATAAAAATAGATAGAGACTCAGTAAGACAGATGTCCTGAAGTCATAAATAACAAGGAAGTGGTCTCACTGGCAATAAGAATCCCAAGAAAGCCCCTGGAGCTCCTCATTTCCAGTCAGTTCATTATCCTTTTTTCTTGGTTGTGGGTTGGCTGCTTGGGAGATAAGAAGTTGACAGCACAAAAAGCAGTTCCCACGTACAGCAATGAATACCAAAGAAGAAGGAGTGCCTAAATATCAGCCAGCTCCTGAAGCCAACAAGCTGCCAAGACTTGCCAACCCTCCAACCACTCTGTGAAATATTCAGCACATTTTTGTAATCTGCAGTCAATATTTTAATGATGGTAACTGCTCTGTGCAATACTGCGGTTATTCCTCCCAGAGCCTGACAGCCTGGGGCCAGGCCGTGCAATCACATAGACAATGTCTGCAAAATATAAACAGCCAAGAACCGAATCAAGACTCTCCAAATCAGCAGGAAGAAATGAGCAGCAGCTTAACTAGCTGTGTAAATGGAGAAGGGAGAGGGGCAGTCATTATACAGGGTCAAGCAAGCACAGGCTTAACTCACAGCACAGCAACATCACCCTACCCAACACAGGGAGGCCAGGCTCTGCATGGCTGTCACTGCTGAGACAGGGTTGGTCCCACGCTGTCCCACATGGAGACAGTTGTTAGCCCTGTGGGGCCAGAGGATTTTGCTCTGACAGAAGCTTGGTGGCTGTTTATATTGGAATTACTTTCATGTCCCTGCTGTACCCTAGAGGCCAAAGGCTTCTGTGCTGGAGCTCCAGATCCAAACCAAACTCCTCATCTATCACACAGTTGTCAACTGCTCTGTGTGTATCAAAGGGGTGGAAATTAATGTGGCTGTGCCCCTGCTGAAGCTGCTGGGCAAGAGCTTCTTACAGCTAGTGAGGTAGCTTCTAGAGCTCCTAAAAATGCTGAACAGTGTGAATGGTTTGATGTCTGAGACATCCCAAACTAGATAAGGCAAAAGGTCCTGACCTGGTGGATATTGCTGTGCAGTACTGCTCTGAGCTGTAGAATAAACCAGGCAACAAAAGAGGAAGGAAACAAACCACAATATCTGGCTGCAGGGTATGACCTCTCAGAAAGTCTGGGCATCTGCAGCTCTTGTTTACATCAGGAGCACTTGTGGTGGTAAGTGTTCCTGGAAAACGCCCCATTGCTTGCTTCTTTAGAATACTGTGGTGACATAAATGGACTTCCTGTTAGTGCCTGCTCTGTAGGAACTCTGCATGGATTGTGAAGTTTTTCTGCACACAGAAGCTCTTCCGTATACAGATGTCAAATTCTGGCTGTTTTGTCCAGCTCCCTCCAAGGAGTGGGACAGGTTTGCTGTGAAGTTTGTGTCCTGGATGTGTGATGGAAGAGTGCCCTATGCCTGCACGTAGCCTTCATTTGTACAGCAGATGGTCTTGGTGCTGAGGTGATCATGTCTGAGTGATCACAATTTGTGAACTTGAGCATTGGGTTCAGCTAGTTGGGTCTGTTTTCTTGGGTTGCTCATGATGACCAAGAGGCTTGATGCTTCTGTTACTGATTATAGCAACTGTGGGCTGCACTCTGCAGGCTGACGTATGGCAGTTGGGAACATCAGGTATGCAGAGCTGAGTTATATTGACCTTGCCATGGAGGGAGGCTTTAAGAGATTTGGGATACTCTTGTTTGAATACCTGAATTGCAGCAAGGAGTTTATGGGAAGATGAAAGATGCTGAATTTTAATGTGCTGGGGATTTTGGTAGCTTAAATTCACAGTAATAGAAGTTGTGCCTTGCTCAATCCTCTCTGTACACTGGTCGAAGAAGGACCACTGAAAAATCTGCAACCTGCAGGCAGTTTAAAAATAACACAGCAGACAAGAGCTGCAGGCAAATCTGTAAGGCAGGCGTGCTCTGTTTCCTGATGAATTAGTTTGTAATGCAGCTCTGCATGTTTTCCCCTTTATTGTCATTGCGTCTGCCTGTGCAACTCAGATACAGAGTTAAAAAAGGAATAAAGGTTCCCTCTGGTCCACTCCAGAGGGTATTGACAGTGAGAGGAATCAAAATGACCTTTTTGACTTTTGGGAGAGAGGTGCCTTTACTACTACCAACTTTCACTGCTGCCTAGAATTACCACCTACCCCTAACAAGGACAGTAAGGAGGATGTGACAGCAAGAGCTGAGCTGTGAAAGCATTCATGTCTAGTACTGCTCAGTCCTGAATCATGCAAAGCCAGACATGTGTGAGGTGAGCCAAGAAACAGCACTTCTCTGCAAAGGGTGCTCTATACAGTTGGGGTGGTACTTACCTAGTGAGAAAAAACTGCAGAGGAAAGAAGGAAGGAAAGATTGTCTTGGGTGTAGAATAAGGACTACCCTGAGCTTTGGGAAGGAGAATTGGCAGCAGGGCCAAAGCCCTTGTCTCCCTCTTTCAGCATCCTGAAAGAGGACAAACTGATCACATTGATTGAATCTGCAGGGTAGGGGTAAATTGTTTGTGTCTAGGGGCCTTTGAATGCTTCTGTTTTGCTCCAGAGAAGCAGAATTCAAACTCAAAAGCTTTTTTATTGCACTAGTTAGATGTTTCCTGTGATGGAGCTCTTCCTTGGTTTAAAAATGTTTTCTATCAACTGCATTTCTGCAGAGATGCTCTGTTTCTTGACTCTTTTTGAAAGAAAATTGTAGTGGAATGTTCCAGTTTAACTTTCCATTTCAGTTTTTTGAACATGCAGTATTTTGAATGACTGTTAGAAATTAAAATGAGAAATGCGGGGAAAAAAAAGCTTTTGATGAAATCAAATGTATTTATTTTTTGAAGGACTTTGTATTTGAAGCTGGAAGTATTGCGATACTCTTTTGGGCTGGATTGGAAATATTTAGAGAGTCCTTTGTAAAACAGAAATCCTAGCTCCTAACAGTTACCTAGAAAAGGCAAGATGCCTGTAGTATGTAACTGAATGTAATCATAAACTAATTTATGTAATGTGGCATAGATTTGTGCTCTGACACATCATATTGTTACAGCAGAAAAATATTGAAACAAAATAGGGAAAATTACAGGATTGAGGTGCAAATTCAGATATTTACCTATACAAATGTTTAGGTTTCATATGGTCAGTAGTGTAGGTAAAAATGGTTTGAATTCTTATCTCTCTGTTCTCAAAACTGTAACCCTTAATATCCGTAAAATCCCACCATGGATTTCATCTCACCTAATAGTTTAAACTCACAAGAAGCAGACGGATAGTGGGCCAGGTTCAGCCACATGAACTGAGTCACCTTGGGGGGGAAAATCTGGCACGATAAATTTGTGCAGACTTTGGACTCATGGAGATACATGAAGGCAGGGTGAAAACACTAGGAGAAATGACAGAATGACAGAAGGGAATAGAGTCCTTTATGAGCACTATACCCCAAAACAACTCTAGATTCAGCTTCCACCGAGCACAGCCTGTTCTTGAGCTGTATTACCTTTCCTTTAGCTGGGTGGTATGAATTCTGATTAGGTTTTTATACTTCCCTGCATGAAAATGCAAGTTACTGTGCTTTCCTTTCTACCTCATGTGGTCTTCAAAGCCTGAGCTTCTATTTTCACTTCATACTCAAATGTTTGCCATGTATCCTTGTTCTATAATTTCCACTGCTCTTTAGTACATTAAATTATGATTTAACATTTTTCTTTAATTGAAGGAGAAAAAAAACCCAACAACCTAAAACATAATTTGTGGGTGGCAGGAGGGGGCTGTTCTTGCCAGGGAAGTTTATTTCCATTCTGTCATGCTGAGCCTCCCTTCAAAGTATTTGGATTTTAAAAGCAGCTTTAGCTGAAATGAACAGGGGAACAGATTATAGTTCTCAAAGGAAAGAGAGCAGGGAAGCGGCAACTCCAGCTAAATCTCTTAGATAAAAATACTCTTTATATGCCTGAGATCTGTGATTTCTTCCAGAAAATGTTCCTTCAGGAAGTTGACATATCACCTAACAGCATTACTGTAGTATGAACCAGGGTGTAAAGAAATTAATCAGGAACCTTTCATGCTTTTGGATCATTGTGTCAAGTCCCAGTAGCACTTCCTGTGCTTTACAATGCACAGTGTGATAGCAATTCATTAACAAAATAAGTTTTTCTGTGTTTGCGTAAATGAACCCACAACATGCTTTACCTTTGTAAGGAAGAACTAAATAACAGTAAGAAAATTAGACTAATGAAGGATTGCTGTATAAGGACAGTTAATTCAGTTACCTGAGCCTGTACAATATCTTCTTTGGAGAGGGGAAACTTGACATTTGCATGCTTCTCCCCCAGCGTGAGCTTGCTCAGGCAGCAGACAGCGCAGCATCTCCAGAGTCACCAAAAATCTATCCAAATGAAGTCAAACGAGCACTGCCTCTGCAGAGGGCCAGAAGCCAGATTGTGCATCAAGCCTTGTCCATCCTGCATCTGCAAAGGGGTTTGTACCACATGTGTGTTACAAATTCCCAGGACTGGGCATTTTCAGCAAGCCTCTTGGAGAGATGCTGTTCTGCAGGACACAGGGAGGCCCATTCCCACAGGAATGGCTTGTTTTAGGCTTTCCATGCACTCATAGTAGTAAAGCTGTTGTCTGCACTGCAGGACCAGTGTTTCGTCACCTGCAGTTGTTTAATTAGCTGTAGCCTTGCTGCAAACCTGTTGAAAAGATGATTTTTATAGCTTCCTCAGGGAGTCTGCAGACTGAAACACACCCTGTGCTGTCTCCAAAAGGCACCTTCAACTCCATTTCACTGCAGCTTATCCCTGATAGCAGTTACTTTTAGAAGGACATATAACATCCAGGGAAGTCATCAGTGTGAGAGCACGATACTTGTTGATAGGAAATTATGCACTGCTTTTTTCTGGGATTCATGTCCCAGAATTGACCTGTTTGGAGTTTTTTCCATTTATGGGAGTCTATGTCTGTCAGGCATACAATCAGCTCTCACTTTACATCCAGCCCAAACTTATATGTTAGAGAAATAATCAATCCTCATGTCCTGTGCACTTTTATGCCCTTGTAATTTAATGCATAATTTCCTTCTTCCCTCGAATGCACTGCAGCTCTCTGCTGGTCCTCTGTCACTGTTCAATGCCACCACTGTCACAGAAAATGTTCTTTCTGCTTTGTGAAACACAGAGCATCTGCCTTTTTATTTTCTTTTTTTCCCTTTATCATTCCTGCTGCTTTGCACTTTCACTTTCCTTACAGCTATTGGCAACAATCACACATGAGTCAACAGTCTTTGGCGCATACTCCAGGCCTGCTGTCCAAAGCAAGACAGAGATTCAGAAGAAAAAAATACTTGAACAACAAAAATAGGACATAAACCAGAACAGCTACAGAGAAAGGTAGATAAAAAACAGGCACAGTGACTGAATTAGACTTTTGTCTAAAGGTTATGTATCCAATTTGGCTCCTTGTAAAACTGCTATAAAGCTGCCAGTGATGTCTACATTTGGTTGGTATGTATATTGTGGAGGAGGTCATATCACTTGAATGAATGGTTAAATACTGTCTGGAGATGGCTTGGTCTGCTGCACATAACATTCTGTAAATATGAGACACATGTAGGAAATACTTTGAGGGGAGCATTGTTTGTAAAGATCTATTTATCCCACTATCCACTGTTATTTTCCAAAGAGGCAATTATACTAACTATTCATCAGTCTTCAAAAGACGGCAGGGTACCACAAACTCTCTGTTGTCCTCAGCATCACTGGAAAGACACATACATACATAAACACAGTCGCATCAGAGGTTGCAACATCCGCATGGGCCACGGCACTTCTCAAGTGCTAGATCTTGTGTTAAAAGTGTTAAAGTTAACATTATCTGCTCCTTACATGGCAGTATTTTAAGGTTCCGATAAGAACTTTAATGCATGGATCTAAAAAAATGCAATGTGCTTAACTGTAGAGATTTGGGTATCTTTAGAAAATAATGAGTTTCTGGGAGGTCCTTACTGTTAAAAACTGAGATTGTGCTTCCAAATGATGGGCTCTGGTTAACAATCTTTGAAGTGCTAACGGAACAGTATGCCTTCTAAAAGGAAATTCTTTACTGGTTGAGGACCAAGAGAAATAATTGCTTATCAAATTTACTCTAATGATTGTCACTGTTTCTTTGAAACAAGACCACAATCTGTTCCTAGTGGAAACTGTAGAATCTTCAGGGCAAGAAATGAAAATGGAAATTACTCTAAATATATAAAGCTATCTCCTCTGCAGCTCTTGGAATGACTGTATTCCAGATTGTTTTCTTCTTGTATTGTAGGAGCTAGGAAAAATAAACTACTGGGTTGTATTCTTGCCCTGTGTAGGAAATAAAAGAATAGAGACAATATCCCACATGGCAACAACAAAATGAGAATTTGGCAGGAGAACAGTGATCTCTGTCCATTAACTCTCCATGTCACCCAGCAGCCAAGCAGGGAGAACAGCTAGAAAGTAGCTGCTATTCCATTTGCTACTGCAATATATTGGCCGTGTCTACATTAGCAAGTAATACAGCCCATTGGAAGTGGGTCTGTGAACAGCTGGTGCTCAGGACTCAACATCTTCTGGCATGCATTTGTTAAGTAGTGTGATCTTGTGACTCCAACTTGACAGAGGGTGAGCTCTTCCCTTACAATGTGCAAAGGAAACAAGATTCTCCTTTAAAACAAAAATGCCAACCAAACTAAACAACCATCCTTCCAAAAATGAACTATGAACTCCTGTATTTTCTTTCCAGAGGAAGGAGAAAGTTCATTACTTCTCTTACTAAATTACAAGATGCAAAAGCCCCTAAACATACATGCAAATTCCCGAGTTGTTGGTAACAAAAGCCCCTAACATTCATCGAGTCTTTGGCTCTTAAATTTTTGGTAAAGTAAAAATTCCCTTTTTTAGGGGCATATTTTAGCCCATATTACAGCTTTTCTAAAATGTCCATATATACTACACTTCTCTATTATATATCCCTATGCCCAGAGTGGGCTATATCTTCCTAGAGCCCTTCAGCAAGATATTTTAGCATCAATGAAACTGCTGTGTATAAATTAACAAATTAGATAAAATGACAATTTCAGACTTGCTAGAATGATGCTGTAGTTGTGACAGAAAAGGAAAATTTGCTCTACTACACAGATGGATGAATTTAACTTGTTCTAAGGTTTATAGTGCCCTGAATTTAGTAGAGAAAGGGCTTTATGCTTAACCCAAGTTCTGATTTCATCAATTGGAACAAGGTTTTCTCAACTGCAAGAACTGAGTTTTGTATTAATTTTTGGCTTCGTAAAACATTCCTGCCACACAAACCAGACAATTGTTGCTAAAACTAAGGCAGAAAATACATCGTAATAATTCCATGCAATGGTTATGTTTGAAAGAAGGGGAGGGAAATGTCTTAAATACAATTTTAATATTCATGTCCTCTTCAAGGAGAAACTTTGTGGGTTAGTATAGGTTGTACTACTTAGAACAACTGCAGAAGTCACATAATCAGCCTCAACAATATGTTTACAGATAGCTACTGACACTAGAAGTATTAGGCAATAGTATGTACAAGCATGATGTTTAATGACTACAGTACTTACACCGTCTTGGAAAGAACTACCTTAAACTGAAATAAACAGAGGAGGAGGGCAGTAGCATGCAAGCATATTCAAAGTAGGGTCAAAGAATGCCATGAGCTAAACTAGAATGAAAATGGCACTGCTGAGAAATGGTTGTGGGTTTTTTTTGATAGATTTAAACTCTACTAGCAGCACTTGCATTTGAAAGCATATAGCAGCATTGGTAACAGATCCTAACATCTGCCTATAAGCTCCTGGATGGTTTCTGTAAGTCACCATGTGGCTAGTGCATCAGACATTGTCCTGCTCACCCTAGATGAGCCTGAAGATGAAGACCAAGAGAGGCTCTATAGCAACTCTGAGTTGCACAAGATTTTCCTACTAATAAATTTTCCCATGGCTTTGTCAAGGCAAATCAGTGGTGGCAGCCAGGATGGTGGATATGGAGCAGCTTGAATTGGCCTTGGTAAAACAACCCCTCTCTTTATCGTCTTTCACGTACACACCAATTGCTGATTAGAATCCTGCTCTGCACATTTTGTCTGAGCAGGTAAGATTGCCTCGGTTCTACATTAACACATTAATTTGTAGTGTAATGGTGTAAAAAAATTTATGTGCTTCTACAGTAGTGAGAGGTGTCTATGGAGCACGTGCTGGCACTTCTGTTCTGCTGGGGCAGTGCTTATGCGCAAGAACAAAAAATACCGCTTTCAAAATACCAAGCATGTCAGGAGACTGTCTTTGTACCAACAAGTTTTGTTAATTTTACTGTCAACAGGTTTTAAGCTCACATGTTAAGACTAACAATCCTAGGTATTTCTTTGGTCTCCAGCTCTCACTTCTCATTTGGGTTGTGTTTTTGAGAAGGAACCATCTAAGGAATGTTTTTTCTAACATTTGCCTTTCATCAGCTAGAAAATTTGGCATTTTCCCTCTCATTTCCTTCTCTTTTTTTATTTTTTTTTAATGCAAAAGGGGTAAGCATATCTGTGACAAAACTCTCATTTTAAACCCACCATAGAATATGAACTAAATGCATGAGGTTTTTATTAAACAAGTAACTGATAGTCGTGTTACTTCAACCATATCCTGGCCTGGTTTTATAAGCCTCACAAAGCCCAAATAGCATGGAAGGAAAACCAGCATGGAATATTTTTACCCTGTCTGACCTAAATTTATGTATTTTTTAGTTTTTCCAAGAGAAAGAGAAGTGGAATAACTACTCCCTCTTCTCAGTTTCTTTTCGGCTTTTATATTTGACCTGTGTTCTCAGCTGCTTGCATGAGTCATGGAGAGCTGGAAACAGGACCTCCCCCCCCCCCCCAGTATTATTATAACTGCTTCCTCATGAGGAAGCCTGTCTGTGTTTTGAAGGGTACCACTATACCACTAGAAAGCCACAAAAATCTCCTGAAAACTTCCTGGTGCCAGAAACCTAGCTGGGACCTAATAGAGGAAGTGACAATACCTTAGCTGCACAATCTGATTAGTGGAATGAAAAGCAAGATATTTAAAGATTTCCATATTGCTTTGTCTGGAAATTTATGCCATTGTTCTTTGGCATTTGCAGATATTTCAGACTGCTGTTGACTTAGTGGATTGTTTTGTGTAATGATGGTATGGAGTTTCACTGGTCTAGGCATAATTTGGATTTGATCCTGTGATGTTCCAAGAAACTCTGAAATCCACAGGCTTTTATGAGAACTGGATGTTCAGTGCTTGCCACGCTGATCCACACTACTCTAAGATAACATGTTCATCATTGCCTGTTCCTTCCTATGCAATGTAAGTTATATCCAACCCAAATCTCTGTTATAACTACCTATAATATTGTATTTAGAAACAGGGGAAGCTCACGGCAGAAAACCATTCTTCATTCTGAAATTTCATTTAGAGTAAGTAAGACCCCTCATATTTTGTCTCCTGTCTAGACCGAGCAGAAGATATCAGACAGGTCAGGTATTGGTATCAATTGTGCCTGTCAGCTCTATAGCATCTGTAGGCATTATTATGCCTTATGCTGCCCTGTTTCAGTCATGTTAGCTCAAGCTCATCTGCCTCTAAATAGAGCTTCAGTCCTAAATTCCTGAACGTAAGGTCAGACAAGAAGCTTGTCACACTGAAATTGCATCTCCCCATCAGAGACTATTCCCTTTCTCACTAGACTCTCCTTCCTCTTCTCTACACACATTCTGCTTTTACATGAACTCTGTTTTTTGCTATCATTTCACCATTTGTACAGATCTGACTTCTTATCCTCCAGGCAGCCTTCTCTTCCTGCTCAGTGCAGTTTACTGATCCTCTGGACAATAACAGCCTGACTTTAATCAAGACTATGCAGGAAAAGCTTTTTTTTCTCAGAGAAAGCTTTTAGATGCTACAAGTATTCATGATTCGTTTACCACATTGGGTAATGAAGCAGAGCTAAAAATACCATATGTTCCTTTGACATTGCCCATTCATTACAATAAATGACTGAAATTTCTGTGACTGCAGAACAAAACATGTTTTATGTTTTTGCTTTTAAGTGAAGCTGTGTATAAAGCGCTTTGCCACTTGGAATATCCTCTTAGTGTTTTACATAAGAGGATAACAAAGTTTATTTGGAGAAAGCAGAGAAGCCTGCGGCTTGTTTTCCTCTCATTTTCTTAAATGAATGAGAAGATATCTTAGATTGTGAGATCATGGAAATGTATCTGGCCAAATTTTCTCCGTTATGAAAAGATACAGCAAGGAATATTATTGAGACTGCCCTTTGGAACATCACCTCTTATTGGCAGTTCACTGCACCAGATAAGCAGAAGTCCTTTCAATCATCTTCAAACATCCTATGCAATCTGTGTAAGTCTGTTTCAACAACTGAGATGAGATTATCAAAGAATAAGAAAGAGCTGACACATAGGACCAGATTGTTTGAAGATGTTTATTTTAAGCCGTTTCACATAGTCTCGTTCACTATTTTGGGGGTTTTGAATTCAGAGAAAGATACAATTTTTTTTTTCTGCAGCAATGAAAGCTGTGCAGGCGGATGCTCTTGCTTGCACAAGAAAAGAACTTACAGTATTTTTGAAAGTACTTTAAAATAAAAAGTTAAAAAAAGACCTCAACTAATTTCTTCCTTTCAAGTGTTGAAATGATCTATTGCTATTAATAGAAGATTCTTTCCCTGTGGAAAATTTATTCTTCTATTTAAAGCTGCTGGGGAAAAGCTTGAAAGAAGAAAAAATGATTATTCTGACATCTGGCTGTTGGTATAGCCTTTGAATGATGAGTTCAGACTATGGCTCTAATGTTTATTTGGAAATAAGTCAGGGTAATCGACAAGACACCCTTTCTCCACACAGTTGCATGAAGTACATACTTGCTAGAAGCCCACCCAGCTTGTCCCTTAGTGCTGAGGGAAGCAAATTTGAGGATACTGCATTGACAGCAGTGAAAAACAGGTTTTTCTTCAAGCAGGGAAACAGGCACAGCTAATGAAGCAACAGAACTTCCTCATGCTGCTGAGCAGTGAAGCCTGACCCTGGCCCAACTGGCCCATGATTAGCAGAGCAGGTGTTATTCTGTCCCCATGATCTTCCTGCAGAGGTATGAAAGTGATACTAGCTGCGATGACATTTTGTGTGGGCACAGGACTAGAAATTCCTGTCACAATAAATCAGCAAACAGAATACCTCCCCAGGAGTTTAAGGAGGACATTTTATACTGAATAGCTCATGTCTTGCTTCCAGGCACCTGATCCATTAGGCTTTACTGTTCTGACATGTGCTGGCACTCAGTGACTTCCTTAGCAGGCTGACCACACAGCCCAGGTGCTGTTCCAGTGATTTACTCTGGAGTTACGTGAGTTCTATGTCTTGTGCGTTCCTGGTGGGATCACTCAGAGATCATTTTTGCAAAAAAAAAACAGGGGCATATTACCCAAAACATGTGATTCACAGTAAAACCACCAAAACCAATACAGAATGCTTAAAGCTGAATATAAACCACATCTTATGATTTTGTTCTTTCTTTTGTTTAGTAAGGAAATGGAAACAAGAGATATTTGTAAAATGTACAGTGAAGTATTTTGCTAAAGATTTCTGAGCAACCTAAACAAACCAGGGTGCTTAAATATCACTGTAGCATTTGTATAAGTAGGTGCTCTAAATGAAGCTCTGAGAAGCACAGCCAACTTAGGAGGGTCCTGGATAGGAGTTACGTATTTCTGTGATTTGTGCATGGCACTGAATTAGATACAGCAACTCAGATTCCCTAACAACTTTTCTTCCACAAGGTAGGTTAACCTTAGAAGTTACAGACACTAAGTAGGCCTTGGTTTACAGTCTTCAGCTGGCACCCACTCTGTCTAGTTTTAGGGCATTTAATATCAATGATACAAAGTGCAGATCCAGTAGAAATTCACTCTGCCATGTAAAGCATGTTCAAAAAATGCTGATCAATCAACTTTGCTCCTGCAAGCTTTTTGCTGGATCAGGTAGCATTTGTCTGTGCTACTTGCACTTCATGCCATATCAAGCTTTGTCTGTCTTCCCGCAGTTGGCATCAATCTGGCACAAAAAGCACCGAGCTGGCCTAAACTGTTTCACAGCTCTGGCTGATTTGACAGAAATATGATCATTTGCCCATGCCTGAGCTGAATGAAACCTGCACTGCTGTTAAAAGCCATGGTGCACAGATCTGGTGTTGCCATCAATCTCTTGTACGATGGCAGTGACTGTCAGTGCCAGAAAGCGATGTGAAACTAATGGAACGTTTCTGTCTGCTGCCCCAGCACAGGGGTCTGGATGGCAAGAAGCAAAATGAGACATCACGTGGTGGCTCTTGCCTCTGTACACATCACTTCTGCTCAGTGACCTCAACTTTCAACAGCAACTACGTGCTACATGAACAGCAAGAAGAGTTTTCACGGGGTATGAGCCTGTGCTGGGCAGCTGCATCCAGCAAGGCAGCAGGGTGATGCAGAACAGCTCAATTTTTGGAGCAAAACAGACCATCCTTTTCCTCATGTTTGGTACTGGCTTTGGGCTTTTTGCTTATGCACTACAAACGCATGCATTCTCCACCTTCCCCAGAATCAGTAGGTATTCCGTATGTGTCTGTATTCTACATAATACTTCTATCCAGTATATGTGTATGCATGCAATATTCTACATTATATTACACAATCACATATTGAAAAAATTAAATTATCAGGAAGTCTGCTGGTAATACGGATTTGATTATAAAATAGCTACTTCTCATGTAGGTCAGAGCAAGAGAGGTTTGGGAGTTTGATTTTAGGGTGGCATAGTCAGCATCAGAGATCTTGTAAATCCATCTAAGCTACCTGCCAGATGTGCCCATGCAGAACCCACTGCCGTGTTTGACTAGTTCAGCCATGCTGTTTCCAACCTGTTCTCAGTAATGCACCTGTATGTTGACTTTCAAATAAAATAAGTTAAGGTACAAGTTACACACCTTGAATGTTCATATTTCTAACGCTAAATACAGGGTGAAAGGATTGTAAACAGAGTTGAACTGCAGTTCCCACTGAAGGGCTCTTGAGCTCTCTTTTCCTGGTATTTTTTTCTTTGATTTTTCTTCTTCTGATTTGTGTTTTCTCTTGTTTGTTTGGTTTTTTTCCTCTCCTCTCTTTCTTTTTTTCTTCCCCTGGAGTTGGCAGAAGGGCAAGGGGAGAAGGGCAGTGCACTTACTACTTAGTAAATATTAAAAATTAAAAGCTTTGGCAGTTAAGCATCTCCCAAGCCAAAACTGGCAAAACTAGCTAAAAAACCCCAAATGTTCCTGTTTCAAATTGCTAACTTGTATTTGCTGAACATGTTCCAGGCTAGCTGCAGGGTTTAACTTGTGTTTTGATCATTTAAGAAGGAAAACAACTCTCTAACTCCATGATGCACTTTGGCACTCAGCAAATTCATTTTACCACGGCAACTGTAAAGCCACTTTGAGACATACAAACTCTTCAGTAAAGTGGTCCTTGGCATCTTGTTCTGCAAACTAACCTGGATACTCAATGGTCATTAAAAACATAAAAAAAAAACCCTACTTAGCTTAGTATTATGTATTAGTATCATGTTTTCCAATTGTTGTGTTAATATAAGAGCTGAGTTATACAGATATACACTCAAAAGCTCTACAAAAGAGAAAAGCTAAAATAAAATGTGTGGTGTGACCTATCTCAGGTTGAGGCAGTGCTGGAAGGTGAACCTTCACATCTGAATAGTGGTCCAGCACTCTGCCTTTTAGCTTCTTTAGCTAAATCTTGCAGCCCAGCAAATTCTGACTGCAGTCACAGGCCAAGGAAATTCCACAGAGTTGCCCAGTGGCCTGATGTATCTTATCTTGCTATGAACATGAAAGAATCCAGAAACTGTGAGGTCAGTACTGCCTGGAATGAGTGGAAGCTGAAGGTGCGCAAGTGGATAATGTAGCTGTTGATTTTCTAAACAGACCTGACTGCTGTGGAGAATGACTGCACTGGCAGTCACAGGAAAGTGCTTTCAATGGTTGTAGTGTGTAGCTGTACGTGAAGTGTGTGCGTATTTAGACCTCATTTGATCAGTAGTTGCCACAGTGTATGTATGAATCATGTAATGCCATTATTCTTGGCTAGTTCTGACTACATACATGTAACCTCAGTTACAAAGGAAAAGCCAAGGATTGCCAATATACGCCTTTTTGCAGACTCATTTAATCATCTCTTTGACACCGTGGTGTTAGATTCGGTGCAAACAGAAGGACAACTTCACAGCTCTCACAATTTGCAGAATGAGACCTTGCTATACAAGCATAATTTCTTGCCACGATTTTTCTCTAAATAGATTAATCTTTCTAGAAAATGAGCAGAGGCTAATGAGGGTTGAGCCGCAGATGGGATGGCACCAGTAGCTACTTCATGCAAACACAGCAAAGTAATAGTTTTTAGCATGACATTTAATACGATCAAGCTCTGCTAGGATGCACAGCTATAGGGGAGTTGATTTTAAAGTCAAATATGATGCTGCCTGGCTGTCTTCAGTGGAAATACATGACACATGGTCTATCTCATCTTGCCTTCTTCAATTTAATCACACTTTTAATGAGCAGAAACATAAAAAGTAAACAGTTTGTTTCTCCTCTACAATAACACCAATTTTCTTACTACACTCTTTACTCTGAATAACTAGAGTTCATTTTTAGACCCCTGTTCAATATTTCATTTGAAGAACTTCACAAGCATCTTCCAAGCATTGTTTTGGACCTTTAGCAATGTTCACTTGTGTACTGATAAGCAATGCAAATTTCCTGGGATTTTCTCCTCTCTCAAACAGGTCTCTGTCATGCAGGGCAGGGGGAAGGTCTGTTTCTTGGTTTGCTGGTGAATCCAGCTCCATTCCCAGTTGAGAGAAAAGCAAGAGCTATGTCTACAAGAACACAATTGCATTGTGGGTCATTTATATATTACCCCCTCATTTACAGAAGGTCCCTAAAATCCAAACGTTATTCAGGGATGTGTTGCCCTCTATTATGAATTCTGAATACTGAATAATGAACTACTCCAAAAAAAAGGTAGCCCGGTGGGAGAAGCTTCAGACTGTGTTTCAGTACTTATGGAATGACAGATACATGTTTGCATCTTGCTATATGTGCAAATGACAGTTAACTTCAGTTACTTCAGTGCATTCATAATGGCATTTGGTAAGTTGCCATTCTACTGAATGCATGCAGTAATATAATACAGTGTGTCTTTTGGCATAAATTGCTTCTGAATAATCACAGAAATGCATATTCACAGTAAACATCTGATTAAGGAAGGCCAAACCCAATTTCTTTGCCTCAACCTATTTAAAATCATGAGTCAGAGATCCAGAATACCAAGATTGATTACCTGATGGATTGACTTTGGCTTTTGTTTTGCCATCAAGGGCTCTCTAGCCTAATGGCTGCCTCCTCATTCCTTGTCTGCAGCCAGGAAGATTTAAAAAAGGTTCAGCTTTCTGCATGAAAACTGAAGATTTTTTTGCAACTTCCTGGTTCTATAATTTTATAATCCCCAGTTCCAAATGTGATGCTCACTATAGTGACAGTTGACAGCTCTGCAGATCCAAAGGCTTTTAACCTATGCCATCAGTTCATTTAAGACAGCAAAATCTGTCTTAAGACACCAAAATCTGGAGAAAATATTTGGGACAAAATTTCTCAGTGACACCTTTGAGTTGAAGAGTATCCTTAGCCTCCACCGCCAGAAAAACTCTGATTCATATTTCTATTATGAAACCATTTGTTTCAACTTCCTTCAGTTTCTCAAAGTATGAAATGCTGAATGTTTCCTTCAAATGGAAAATTCTAAAATAGTTTTTCAGAACTGCCAGCCTAGTAAAATATCAGTTATTCACACAGCTCCAAGGATCTCTGGGCTTGCAGATTGTTGCACTGCTGTCTCATTTTATACATTATAATTAGGTTTCACTTTGCAAATCTCCCTGGAGTACGGCATTTATCTCTTTCCAGATGATTGTTAAATGCTGTATTGAAAGGGAATTATCACCTATCTTCCATCTTCCTGAGAGGAACATGAAAAACAGGGAAAAGTTGTCATTATCTGAGGTAATGGGAAAGCTGAGAGGCTCCTTCTGTTTTTCTCCACTTTGGGCAGCTGTTTGTAGCAGTGCAGGTGGTACATGCCAGGTACAGCTTACAAAGGGCACCAGGCCAGTGCCATGCAAATAGGCCCAGTTCTTGTTCTCTGGCACTGAAAATAAGGAGAAGACTTGTGGCTTGGTGACATAGGGACAGAAAGAGTCCCTTGCCTCTATTACCATTGAGTGAAAATCAGAAATTTGCATTCTTGAAGTTTCTAATACTTCAGATCTGTTCATCTTCCAAAGTGCTGCCTAGGTGCTATGCTTGGTGCTTGTGCCTGGATAATCTTGCAACAATCTGAGATCTACTTTTAGGTAAAAATAGAGTGCTGTAAAAATAACGTTAAAGTCTACTAGTTCAGTTTTCTGTGAGTGACAGAGCTTATTTCTTCTGAAGAGTCATTAATAGATTTTGCAAATAGACAATAAAAATTAATTAATTTTCTGGCCCACGTGGTTATTCCGAAGAGGTTGGTAAAGTGAGTCATAAAGGCTCAGTAACCCATGGTTTCGTTTAAGTTACATGACTTCTAAGAAAATCTGAGGATTTTCTGGGGAGGGAGGTAAACTTTCTGTAGAAAGAATGAAAGAACAGGGATCTGAAGGACTTTGGAGCACAAAATGTGTGGAGAAAGCTGGCACAAGCAGCCCCATGGGAAGACGGGATGGCAGTGACCTATGCTTTGTATGAATGAATTGTGTCCTTTGTTTTAGTTTTAAAGTAATAGCTAGCAGCAGAGTTATAAATCACAGACTTATAGAATGGTTCAAGTTGGAAAGGACCTGAAAGCCATCCAGTTCCAACCCCCTGCCATGGGCAGGGGCACCTTACGCTAAACCATGTCACCCAAGGCTCTGTCCAACCTGGTCTTGAACACTGCCAGGGATGGAGCATTTACCATTTCTTCGGGCAACCTCTGCCAGTGCCCCACCACCCCCACAGTAAAGAACTTCCTCCTCATATCTAACCTGAACTTCTCCTGTTCAAGTTTTAAACCCATTTCCCCTTGTCCTATCACTACAGTCAGATTAACCAGAAGCAGAAGGCTGAGAGGAGGCTGGCTGCATTAAATATTACAAGAAACTGTCAGATTAGTCACATGTGGCAATTTCTGCTTCAACCACTGCATAATGGGAGAACCTGAGCATTTGTTGTACAATTAACAAGTCATGGGATGTTTAAACAAATCATTGCTTTCATCAGGTCAAGTTTCTACCATTTCATTACATTTGAAATTGACTCTGATTTTATATTGTAGGCCTATGTATTCCCTGAAATATATTTGTTTGTATACGTGAAGCATTAAAAATCTATTCCATTAACAGGTATTCTTTAACTAGGTCTCTAGAGTTCTGTAAAACTGAATTATGCTGCATTTTCTAGTATCATTTTAATTTTGCATGTTCTAGATAAAAAACAGTTTCCTTTAAAAATCATTGCCCTCTTCTCTGTAATGGCGACAAAAGGGGACAGGATATTGAAAAGTTCCTCATCAGCATAAATAAGTTAAAATCACCACTTCATAGAAGCCAAGAGGAACGAAGCTCCTAGTAAATGTTTTAAAAGGAAGCTAGAAGCAGAAATGACCAAAATGAAGCTCCCCAGTCTAAATATATTAGCAACTCTCTTCACTTGTATTTTTAAAATGTCAGATAATCTATTAAACCTGAAACATCTGTGAAGGTAATGTGGTTGGAGAAGGGATGGTGACACGATGTGTTTAAATACTGGGAGATAGCATTTGCAGTTCCTAATTTGCAGGTTAAAATTCAGCTTCCTATCCATAAAAGCTAGTCTCATATCTCTATCATGACTGTCTCTACTCATGTTCCTCCTCTCTTTGTCATCTTCTTCTATGCTTGCTGATGATGCCTCATTTTGAAGGGATTTCAAAGGCTTAACAGCAATTTCACAGCAGTAATCCTGTGTCATCCAGCAAGGGAGAGCTGTGTGCACTATTTATATACTCGTACAGTTCTACTTGCTGCATAATAGCAAATTCATGTTTAATTAGATATTTTTGTTCTTTCATTATGAGCTTGCATGCATAATTGTCATAACTGTGCCCATGGGGTAGATTCACAGCTGTATTATATATAAACTGGCCTGACACATCTGCATGTACAGCTTCTCTGTAAACTGGGAGCTGGATATATAAGAGCAAGTACATTACAGACAGCCTGAATAGATATAGTAAAGCACCACATGCACCTCCACTGCAGAAGGGAGAGCATGAATTCCTCTGATCTGGCCCCATTAGGAGCTAAGGGACCCTGAGTAATATAATGCAAGTAAGAGCCCCGGGCAAGTGCAAAGCAAAGAAGCAAAGAGGTGCTTCCAAGAGCTGCTGTGGCACAAGGTACATTGATTCCCTTTCTCAGAGCTTAGTGGTTCTGCATTGCATAAGAGGCAGACAGGACGTGGTGAAACTGCCCTGACCTTCCAGCAACTTATCCTAGAATATACCAGCAGTGTAGCTCCCCCAGCTTGTGTGGCTTAGTCATGACCAGTTGGGAATAGCTCATGAGGGTGGGGAATGACTATGGTGATGACTTCACAAGCAATGGGCCTCCCTAGGCAGCATGGCTATCGAAAGAGCAGTGTTAACAGCCAAAGAGAGCCCGTGGGAGGACAAATCTGTAATTCAGGCTGCTGAAATCGTACGTGCAGGGACACCTGTGTAGACTGCTCTACCCGGTCACCTGTCCTACCTGGTAATGTCAGGCTGTTCTCAGCTGATGTGCTGATGTCTACCAATATCTATGTTATTTCCCTAATAAGATAATGAACCAGTTTTCTCTTTGCTGGATGCTGTTGTACTATAAGTTTTGTGTTGTTCATTTGGCTTTTGATAAGCAAAAGCTCTCTGACAAAGTTAATTGTCATTCAGCATATTCTGGGCTGGAAGCTGCTTTGTTTATGATGGTCCCCAATGACAGCTTGGAGCACCCTCACCCAGGCTGGTTGTTCTGCCTACCAGGTGAAATGATTCTAACCAGCTCCTCATTCACACTTCCCTTCCTTGTCTCTTCAAAAATGCATTATTTATTTGTGATGACATACAGTAACACAGTTGCTAAATGCTTAGCAAACATAATTACGGTGTTGCTATGACTGAGAGTAGTTCATTGCAGAACTAGCTTTGGTGGATATATCAGGAAAAAATGTTGCTAAGGGGCAGCTCACTTGTTTTTCAGCAAATCCTTATCAGGAGACATTAGTTATTCCTCCAACACACCCAGTGTTCCCAGCTCAGGATTCTACCCCAAGATTTATGGCATTTGCAATTCAGTGTGTGTAGGGGAGGGGGGTTCAGTTATCCATACATTGGACACTATTTGCACTTCTTGCCTCAGTTTTCATAAAGACCACCTGTGTGTTTAGACCAAGATATTCCAAACCTAGGAGTACTGTTGATTTGTATTTTTTTAGTGCAGTCCTGCCACTGACTTGTCTGGTGGCCTTGATCAACCCATTTTCTCCCTCTGGGCTTCATTTATCTTTTTTGAGTAAAAGAGATGCAAGTAATTTAATTCACTGTGAAAGGTATGACTGTCCTTTGCAATGTCCATTTGATTCGTCAGATAATGGATTGATGTCTGTGTAAAAGAGAGGACATTCCTGGCAATTGCTTTGGCAGGAGGATGCCTTCCCTGCGACAGGAGCTATTCAGCATTGTTTTAGGCAAAGAGTTGTGCACTGCTAGTGAGCAGGAAATGGGACAGATGCACAGAGTTTCTAAGGTGATGCTGTTCTCATTTGGGCAAGCTTTAATTTTGAATGCCAACATACTCCCTACAGTATCCTCTTAACTTTCCCATTGCTGTCCATGGTATTTTCGGACAGCTTTATCCTGAGTTAGCCATGTATTTCACCTGGGTTTCAAACATACTATCTTTTTACCAACTCATAGGCAACTTGTAGGCTTCTTGGACTAATTTAGGGTTTCCTTTTTTCCTAATCACCGCATTTTTATGTAGTCCCCTTTCTAGAAGCAAAGTACCCATATGCACTGTGCCTTCTGTCCCCCACAGTTGTATTTTGGCTGTTACCCACTTAAACCCTTTTGAACTGAGGGCTGAGCAGAATAGTGTCTTTTTTTGGTGGGTTCTGGGGTTAGCTGTTTGATGAAGCAGTCATTTACTGCATCTAACATTATTTATCCCTATGACTTGTACTGAAGAGGCAGTGATCCAGGCTGTATTAGGGCAGTTAATACTTGTCTGTAATTTACAGTTTTTCCTTAAAATTTCATCTCCTCAAGTCTTACAAGTTGCTTTCAGTGAAAACTGACATTTCTAGAGTCACATTTAAGTCTATTTTACTTGCTTGACATATTTTTTTCACTGAGATGGTTATGCAAATATTAACAACCTCTGAAAACCAGAACAAACCACACAGGAGAAACACTGCCTTAACCTGGTCCCCGAAGAGCCATTTGGAGCAAACGCCTGTGTGCATAATACAGTTCTTTCTAATTAGCATCTCTGGCAATAAGCCACTTGGGTATATTTGATATGCTTTTATCTTAAGATTAAATTTACATTTGCTGCTAGGTAGCTCTGACATCTTCATTCTTGTTTTAGATCTCTGACTTAATGTGATGATTGTGTGATCACTACTCACAGCAAAGCAGCCCTTATTGGTATATGGCTCAAGATTATCTACAGTGATGGGACCTGTGATCATGCCAATAATGAATAACATTTTTATAAACTAGCCTCTTAGAATTCAAGACTGATTTCTGTAAAAGCTGCAGATCTGCAACTTGCTGTAGAAACTACCAAGAAAATAACTGATAAATTATTGTCTTTCTGAAGAGATGGCAATTTAAATACTCAGGAAGGCATCAGTCAAACTTTACAAGACAGACTGAGGCATAGATTTTAATGATTTTTCCAAAGTTTTGAAGAATTGGCTATAGAATAGATCCTTTTCTTAGCCCAGTGTCGTAACCACAAAACTTTCCTACCACAGAGAACTAAGCACTTTTAAAAATACTTTTTCAAGGGCAGATTGACCATCAGTGTTATAAATTGTTACAGGTCTTATGAAATCAGTTTATTAGTGATTTTATCTATTGAGCATCTGCCACAGGACTCACCAGTAAAAAACAAGGAAAAAAAAATACATCAAATGGAAGTGCATTCATAAACATTAGAAATACACAATAACAGGATTTCTTGTGCCATGAAAAAATCCATAATTTTCAAATTTTTTAAGGTAAAATAAAACCTTCTTGTTTAATTCTTGGAAAAAAATGAGGAAATTTTCCCAGGTCATAGTAGGAACTTTTGTCTAAATCAGATCAGTCAGTCATCTAATTCAGTTAATGCATTTTCACTATTAGGTTCCTTACCAGCTGCTTCAGTGAAAAGTGAGTCTTTATTCAGAAGTGCAAAAGAGGATGTAAAATGTCAAACCATTGCAGAGTTACCTCTCTCAGACATCTCTTGTGGAGATTAGAAATAGCAAAGGCAAACTGCAATAATAAGGTAAAGTGACTGCTGCAAATCAAAGAGCAATCTAATCCAGTTTGCCACATGGGCCTTCAGGATTTTCATACCTCCTGTACTTAATTAGATTTCAGATTATGTCCGTTCACTCAGAAAAATGTTTCCACTTCCCCAGGTTAGTAGATTTCTTCCTCCAAACAGCTGTGTACTCCATTCTCTTTACCACAAGTGCCTGTTAAGCGTTCAGGTCAAAACCACAGACCAGGAAAAAGCTGCTAACACAAAATTGAAAGTCTTCTCCCCACTCTCAGCTGAGATTTGTTCACCTCTAACACCACAAGGACAGTGAGGAGAAGTGTTCCAGTCACTCAAGTCTGAAGTTGTATTGGGCAATTGTCTCTGTGACAAGACCACACCGAAGTAAATAGTATGATGTTAGCCGTATGAAGTCTACTATAAACCAGCTCCTTTTCAACCCTCTAAAACCTACGTAAATCACATTCTGTTAACTCGGGGTTGCTTTATAATTGCTAAATAGTGGTGGATTGCCAGCAGAACAAGGGGTTGGTGGTGGACAAAATATTTCCACACATTTGAGATCCATAAATTAATCAAGTATAATTTATCAATTCGTAATATCAATAATAATATAGCAGTCATAGCATGCACTTGTGTATAACATTTCATGCTTGCAACATAGCCACTATAGATTTTTTACAGGTATGAAGATTGGTGCTATTAGGAATTACACATCATAGATTCAATCTATTGACTAACACTCTATATCTAATGGTAAAACCCATATTGTTCATTTAAAGGGAGATTAAAATATTTTATCTAGGTTTACTTGAAAAAGCTGTTATCCCCAAAAGGCACTGAGAGTCTCCTTAACCCTTTAATATGTAAATTTAGTTCTTTTTTAAAGACAAATAAATAAGATGGGTTATTTCAGTGCTACGCCTCACAACATTGCCTCAGAAACCATTCAGTGAACAAAAATTTAGGACAAGCAGCTGAGTGCAGATGATGAACTACATGTGGGAATGGAAACAAATAGGTAAAGGCAGAACAGCTTCTTAATCAGCTTTGCCTTCGAAGCGCATGTGCTAAAACTTTGTCTCAGTCTTGGATTTAAGAGGAGAAAAATTGTGCCTGGGAATGGTGAAGTGTAGGATTAGAAGTAAGAAAGAAAGATCTGGAGCCAAAATTTCAATAGAGACAAAACTCAGCTGGAGAGATTTAAAAGGAAAGAAAAAAAGTTAAACTCAAAGCACGATTTTGCCCAGAGCTTCAAACGGAATCCAGGATTTTGGACCACTGCTTTTCTGTTGGAAAACACTGATGGGTGGTGGTAAAAGTTTTACATTCATCCCTATCTGCTGGTTCAGTTCAGTTATGCTGTTGTTCTCTGAAGTAGTTCTACTGGCTGAAATGCTGCTGCTGAAACAGTGATGTTGATCTGTGTGGCAAAAGGTCTGGGGCTGGCTTATATTCTGAAGTCTTTTCTAGAACACACACATGCACACCATTGGCTCCGTCATCTTAATGTGATATTCTATAGTCATTCACTGAGAAACTGTATGATGGCTTTGCTGCAAAAGTTGTGAATGGATCAGGGAAATGTGGGAAAAAGTAGATAGAGAAGAGGCCTTGGAAAAGTGGGGTTTCTCCTTGCCCCTGCCAGATTGCTCATGGGGGAATGGAATAAGTCATTTAAACAGGGCGCTCATCTTTAAACTACAGTTGATGTGCAAATCGTCAGATAGACAAATATCCACAACAGAATTTAGTAGACATTATTTTCTAAGCATATAAAATGCTGCCTTGTTTAATGGTTCTGGAAGATGATAGTACACATGTCTCAAGTGAGGCAGTCAAAATTAGTCATTTTAAACCTCTCTCTGATGCTCTGCACACCCATTAACTATGTAAGGTGGACACACCAGCCCCACACTGCTCAGAGCTTTTGTAGAGCAGGTACTGTAGTGATAGGCACTAGATAAAAGCTGCTGAATATATTAATACTTCTGCCTTCATAGATTACTGGGGAAAAATGTGTGTGAACATGCATTTCAAGGCTGCATCATAAAGCATATGCACAAGGAGCCAAATGAAGGTTGCATAGGCAACCAGAATTCTGGCATTTCCTTACTTTTTAGTGTTTGCCTTTAAAATCTTAATGTGCTCTTAATATAGTGGCTTACCAGTATAGAACATGTAATTATCTGAAACTACATATATGTTTCCTCAGTATCTGGAGAGCATTTTGTTTTGTGCTTTAAAAGGATCCTGAAGAAGAATGGTTATTTAACTAAAACATCTTTGGCTTTCTTTTCACTTTGCTTTTGTGTGGAAGCCACAGAACAGCTTTTCACTGTGTCAGATGAATAATGTGTAGGAAGAGTGAGAGAGGAAGGGAATTGTTGAATTTATTTTAAAGTATGCGAATTTAATTTCACCAGGCACGAGAAACCTCCCTCTGAACACTTCAAAATGTTGATTTACACATTAGTGAAAAAGTTCCTCTTTTGTAAAATTGTACGTTGCTTTTCAACTGTTTGGGTTGTTTGGGGTTGGCTTTTTCTTCTGTTATAGGTTGACAATGAATATACATCAATATCTTAAGCACTAGGTAGCATAAAAACATGTGGCATCTTCAAACTATACAGCAAAATGCAGCCATAGTCATTCTGGACAACTGTTAGATTACCTGAGCAGATCTAAAGGTTTCATAGAAATAAACTTTCTTACACTGTTGGCTTTTTTAGAGAAACTCTTTTTCTGAGCAGTGGCAGGAGGAAAGAGACCAGATGCCCAAATCATGTCTCAAATAAAAGCACTGGGACACTTGCAGTGGAAAACATTCCCTCTTCCCTGCTCCAGCCCCACCTTCTCCATAACATAACTGTGACATAAATCCCTCTCTCTACTGAAAAAGCAGATATATCAGTATTGAAATGAAGCCTGTGTAACAGACAGTTATGAAATTAATCTGCCACCATCACCGATTCCTAGTTTTGGAGGAATACCTTCACGGTTATGAAATGTGTGATTTGCGAGCACCAAGTATGAAAGAACAATCCTACTTTTTCAGCTAAAATATAGCCAGTGGAATTTTTTTCCTATATTCCTAATGATCACAGAGAGAACACATTCTGGCATATTGTATCACAAGCAAAATATCATAGGACTCCTAATTTCTTCATGTTAAAAACTAGCTGTACAGCCTCCATATGGAATCTGAGAAATACCTCAAAAATCCCCAAAGCTTTAGGGTAAATAATATTCCTAACATTATAATAAATAAAGATAATAACTCACCTCAGTTAAAACTCCAAGTAAATACGATAGATCAGTTTAACAAAATAAGGCATCAGTAGCAGGAAGTATTTATCCATTTCTCTATTCATGTCTTCTATTCCTTGCTACTTACCCCTGAGTGCTGCTGTTGGTCGGTGCACACAGACTGCAGCAGCTCAGTCTGAGGAAGAAAACAGTTATTTCCTTTCAGCTTCTGTTACTGCTCTCCCTTGAAACTCCTTCACTTTTTTCTTTTCAAGCTGCATAGGAATACAAGGATGGACCCTTTGGGCTCTATCCAGGTCTGTTTGTATTATGTAAAACAGATGAATGCATTTCCTATTTTAACCATGAAAATCATATCTTCACTGACAGGCGCCTGGATCATTAATAGTATCTGTATGCAACTGTGAAAACCCACGTAATGCTCAGAATTGGACTCAGTTTTCTAAATGAAGAACCAGATGAATATCTGCAAATCAACTTCTCTCTGTGGCAAAGGTTTCTTTTTTTTTTTTTTTCCTACCCTGTAGAAGAAAATTCCAATACAGGTTTTTAATTGGAAATGTTGGAGGAGACCTCTAGACACCAGAAACAAATACACTGGAGATGTTTTGCTCATTAAAGTGCCTCTAACCCCACTGTAACTTTCGGTCAGCTACCACATCAAACCTGTGATTCCTTTTTCCCAAGACAATTTTGTCTTCTAGCACTGTCAGCAAACTGCTTCAGCACTGGTTGAAAAGGTTCCAGCTTAAATTACAGTAATGAAAGCCTGTTCTGGGCTTTTCCCTTACTATTTTTTTCCTAGAATATTCAGATTTCATATTATTCCCCACCCAGTCTTAACCATACTTCCCAGAACACAGGAAAAGTCTTTTCTTCCTGCAGTGCTAAATGTCTTCATTAGGGAAACTTAACACTGAAGTGTTTTAGAAAGGCAGATGCTCTAGATTTAAAAGAAACGAGAGGACTCTCTGTGAACAGCTGCATTGCTGTCAGCTTCAAGCAAGCCATATTTCACAATGGTTTTGTACATTATTTTGTCACAGGGAACATATTATTACCATCTAAATTTAAAAACACTGGCTTTCTTGCATGAAGGCAAAAGCAGACAAAACCACAGTGACTGCTCTGTTCAAGTATTCTATGCCAATGGTGCAGGAAATAAGATCGAAGTGAAAACCAATTCTTGTTTTGGAAGGTCTTTCAGGTGTCTGTACAGAGTTGGCCAAAAGCACAGGTACAGGAATTCTTGTACTCTTTCAAATTGATCACTAGTCATAGTTCTTTGTTGGAATCTCATTCTACAGCTGCTTCAGCATTTTGTTGGCTGCTCAGAAATATATTTTCCCTGCTAAGAAGCAGTATTATTTTGCATCTGTAGTAGATTGAAATGTCGGACATTAAACTCATATTCCAAAGTTCTAATTTTTCAGTTCTAAAGGGAAATATTTTTTAAATAACTGAGCACTGTCTGCTTCTGTAGGTCATATAATTCTTGAAATAGTGTTGCGACAAACAGTTCCACTTCAGAGCATTGAGAATACCTCTTGCTCTTCAAAATGTTAGCGAACTTCCAAAATCCAAGAAGAAAATCTAAACAAATTTTCAGAAAGATCTTATGAATTTAAACTACATCGCAGTCTTTTTTTGCCCCATGAAATATACATTAACAGGGTTTTTTTTTTCTTATTGAGTCTTCTTATGCATCTTGTACAACTGCCCACATTTATTTTCCAGCATAGTCTAGTCAGTGACTGAATGACCCACTGCAACTCAGGCAAACTGCTAGTTTTGATAAAAGTGCACTAAGCACATGGATAATAGAAGATTGATTTATTTTAATTCAATGAACATATGTTAAACAGAGGCATAGACTTTCAGTCATACACAAGACTTCAATGGACAGCCTGTTACTCCCTGAGGAATACTTTAGGGAACAAGTTGAATGAGGTACTGTTTCAATGACTATTAACATCACTGGGAGTCTTCTAATTAGTGTCAATGGCATAATGTAGGTCAAAATTTTTCTATCCATATATATACCGTATATATATATATATACACACCATACATATATATATATATACATCTGTTCTAGCTAAGGATTTCTTACATTTTCTGAGTATTATTTTTTCATTTCAGAATCATCTGATTCTCTTCTAAAACCCAGAAATCTGGGAACTTTACTTTTTGATGACTGTGAATGTTATTACATCTGTAAAGTGACAAAAGATTAAATATCTTAGAGAATGAAATGCAATGACAAGCTGAAAAAAAAAAATTTTTTTTCAGTATTTAGTAGAAGTTTTCTAGTGAGTGTATCCTGTCCCATCAATCAGTATCTGGCCATTAATCTAATTGTTATTCAATAAGTTCTTCCTATTATAATCTCTCAGGCATGTGCTGCAAAGTCTAATGATCTGTCTGTGTTGTGTCATAACAGAAAGAAGGATCTTGAGTCATTTTGTAAGTCTCTTCAGCTTGTTACTGGAAATGCTGGCCTTTCTCTGAATGATTCCTCAATAGAGGAATGTTAAAATTGGGCAGATAAATACAGCGAAGTAGGGAAAAGTGTAAGATGAAGTCAAACAAGGAAAAGTATCTAAAAGCATGCTTCCTTGCTTGTACTAAAGTTCTTAGCTAATAAAAAGAGAAATGACAGTGATTGTTTCATCACTCTGAGTACAAAACTCATCCCTACTACTCACTCATGTTCTGGGAACAGCTATGACAACCAAAGACCTAACTTTCACATGTAAATAAAAACATTAAGCAAAATATCTATTAAAACTTAAAGACTCTGACACAGCAAAGTTCCCAAACATATGCTTAAATGTAAGTCCTTGTTCTTAACAAGGTTGATAGGATTCATCTGTCAGTGAGATCCCTTACGCTCAAACACACTGCTTTGAGTTTTAAAACCACGTTTGCTAAAGCTTCTAAATACTTGAAATTTAAGCACACAAGATGGAAAATCTGGCAAAAGCTTCTTAAATGTTTTGCTGAAAAATAAAAAATTATCTTTCCTAGTTTAGAAGTTTACATGAATCATTACTCTTTAGGCCAACAGAACTGGTTGTTAACCAGTCAAAGGGTTGTGTCATGGCCACACAGGTAATGCTGGAGGACTTCTGAGGCTGACTGCAGTGACTGAGGCAAGTTAAATCTTTTGGTACAGGAACAAGCAAACAAATGAAGGAACATACTGAGAAAGTCAATGTTTTGTATTCTTGCTGATGGGCAAAATTCCCCAAAAGCTTGGAATGGCTCAACTTCACATTTTTCAAAGCCATAAATAGAACTTTTCATCCTCAGCAGGACCCAGACTTGAAGCTTGCCCTTTTGCCTGAGTCTCAGAACTCTCAATTTTATGTCTTCATATATGAAGCACCTCCAGTAACTTTCACTGCAGGAATAAATAATCTCTACAGTGAACTCATGCCTTTTTAAAATATCTCTTTAAGGATCTGAACTCCCTTCATACACTTTGGTCTTCTCTATGTACTAGAGAACAAAGGTTTTTTTAAGCTTTCCTTAGCAAATATGCTTGAAGTAAAGCACTGTAAATGTTTCATGTAAAATTGTGTGCACATAGTAACAGTTTTGGATATAATAGTCCACATTTCAGCTGCCAATGTACTTCTGTGTTAGAAGACAATTTTTTTATGAGATCATAGATCATCTTTGGATTACATCTAAAATGATGATATTTTTTGCTGGTACAAAATGGTAACCCCTTTCATTAAAGCTGAGCAACATTCTGTCTTCCAGTATTTTATTGTTCAGTTTATGCAAAAGTCTTCCAATAACAGATAAAATTGTCAAAGTTCCAAGGTAATGACTTGAGCAGTTGACATAGCATGAACTTGGCATAAAAAAAATGAAAATGTTGTTTCCCCATTGAGGAAGGGATGGGCAGGGGCAAACTGGCTAGGGTACCTCTTGAAAATCCAAGGTGTTTTGCTTCCAGCTCCTGTTTTCTAACAAAAAAAAATAAAAAAATGATGGTGTTAAGAATCTGTCTCTGTATCAGAATGCTGAGTGCTAATTTTAGAACTCTTCAAATAGAGTCAGTAGACTTTTTGAAACACACTGAAGAAAAACTGACATTTGAGGAATGCCTCTTAAACAGTTTTTAAATTATTCAGTATTTATTAAATATCCATACAATGTGATTATACTCAGTTTTGAGACTTTCTTCTGTTAGATTCTATGAATACCTATAGACAAGGCATATTCATAAAAATGGGAAACTACTAGTCTTTAACCCAGAAACTTTGAGATTAGGTTTAGAAGAACTTTAGAATGAAACATTTGTTGTCCTATTGTCATGAACTTGAAGGAATCCCTCTCTTTTATGAAAGCCTTTTCATTTGAATAATTAACATGCACAGAGTACTTTATTACTACTTCAATAATTAATATTTGTAACTTTTTCAAATTTGGAATTGATTTTATAGTTAGTAGAGAAAGAGAGACCAGATATTCTGATATATTCTTGGAAGTAGAGTCATAGAATAGTTTGGGTTGGAACCAAGCCTTCTGCAATAAGCAGGGACATCTTCAATTCAGGTTGCCCAGAACCACATCCAGTCTGGCCTTGAATGTAGCATCCACCACCTCTCTGTGCAATCTGTGCCAGTTTTTTACCACCTTTATTGTAAATAATTTTTTCCTCACATCCAGCCTGAATCTCCCCTTTCAGTTTAAAGTAGGTTTGAAACGGCCTAAGAAGTATTTTTAAAAGCTACAAAATTCATATACCACTATCCCTGGGCCTCTTGATCAGTCTTAATTAGGATAATTTGGGGGTTTAAATGTGGCAATAAATCCCTTTTATTTCCTCAATAAGGTCTTTTGTCATCTTTTATTTTTATCATCTGTCATAAAAATCTGTGGTATGTGTAAGCAATTTAATGGTTCACTGAAAGGCTGTTATGCAACTGAATTGTATAAAATCTGTCCAAGGCCAGAAATTACTGTAAGAGGGAAACAGCAAAATGGTGAAAGGCTGGGAATTTGAATATGTTTTCTGTTTGTACTTACATCTTCTGTATGTGAATTTGTGTAACTACTCTCTTTGTTACCCTGTGAGTATAAGAGGGAAGAGAAGATTAGGTACCTTGTGTTGAGAGGTCAGGAATATATAGCTGCTGCCTGTTCCCAGAACAGTCAAGACTCTAGTCATAATTTAGCCAGTGGGGAATACATAGTTACAATAACTGTTCTACATGGGTCTGAAATGATCATTTCAACAGTATGCCATTGCTAGCACCACTTCACAGTTTGTCAAACAGAAGCCACTCAGTGTAATGTTGAGCTATTACTGAAATCATTATGCCTGGTCTTAACAACGTTAGTGAAGAATGATAAATGTAGCATGCCAACTGCACTAATGTCAGAATTCAAGGTCTTCCTATCAATACTCATTATAACCCTGTAAATGAATACAGTGGATGGGAAATATTATCAACTGGTAAAGCTGGCATTGATACAGCTCATCAGCTGCTGTGACAGTATATTCAGCTATTCTGAGTATGAGGCTGAGGTTGCAGTCAATGCAAAGGACAGATTCTGCCAGTACTACTCACTAATGTCACTAAACCATTCATATTTCTGTTGACTGTGGCTGTGATTATCTACAAAGCAAACCGTTGCTGTATGAATGAAGGCTGGATAATTTGACTCTAAACTGATTATACCATAAGTACTACTCCAAAAGCAGTGGAAAACATTGCGTTTTTTTATTTCACTGGCACTGATATCCAGAGGAGTAAGAGCTCATCCTAAGGTGTTTGACAGAACAAAGAAATATAATCATGCTGTACACTTGTTTCTTCAATCACAAGATATAACTTCACAATTCAGTTTATTTTCTAACCATAGCATCCTCTGGGAGTCTAGAATCTCTTCCTTGAGAAAAACTTACACATCGGACTAGATGATCTTCTGCGACCCCTGCCAACCTGAATCACACTGTGACCCTATGATCTGTTTATGTAACTCTAACAAATAAAATCCATGTCCCCATCCATCAATTATTTATCTATATTTTTACAGATGTCCCAAATGTATGATTTTGATCTTCAGGCAGAAGCATTGAAACACAATAGAAAATTCCACTTCACCAAGGTTCAGAAAGCTTAGAAGCCTATGGATTATCCACTCCTCCACACTGCTAGGGTAACTTTTGTAAAATTAGTAGTAAGTCAGATTCATTTTTTTTGCTTCAGTACAAAAAATACAACCAGCAAAAGTGGAACAGTTGTTGATAACCAGAAGCTTGTATTACTTAACTTCTTGGCATGAATTTCTGCATTTTTAATTGAAATTTTTAGGTTGAGCTCCAAAGAAATTTTTGAGGGAAGCTTTATGGATATTACCTAATACACAATATTTATTTCTCTTCTTACCTGTTTAAATAAGATCCTTGTAACTAATAACATTCATCACCATAGAGCCTATCCCTTGAAACATGGATGACCATTTTTTCAACAGCCAACATAAAGGAAAGTGAAAAGAGCGATGTCAAAAAGCAGCATCATTGCATTGCAATTCCCTTTGAGATTTTCCCCTATCTCTTCTCACTTTATATGAGCCTTTATTCACAATCTCTTCTGCCTTTTCACCTGAAATCGTGATCTTTCAAGAGAAAAATCAATGAGAAGACAATTTACACTCTGTAAAAGTACATCTTTTGCTTGCTGTCAGTTCTGTAAATACGGACTTCTGTCCTCCCTATGCAGGATAAATCATTAAACAAATGAATATAAGCATATTGCATGTTGCACTGGCCTTGACACCGTGTTTTCATTGCTCTGAGGCCTAAAAGTGGCTAATATTTCTATGCATATACATAGATCCAAATCAGCATGTAATGAACTCAAGGCCAGGTTGGACAGGTTTTAAGCAACCTGGTCTAGTGGAAGGTGTCCCTGCCCATGGCAGGGGGTTGGAACTGGATGAGCTTTTTTTTTCCTCCCAGTCCAAACCATTCTAAATTTTTATCTAATACTGCTTTCCTGGACTATTCTGTTGGGCCTCTCTTCATCAGCCTCCCTCAAAAATTACTAGAATAATTTGAGACTGGCTCTACATTAATCACTTAATAAGGGTAAGATATGCCAACACGGTATATGTCCTCAGAAAGATACATCTCTCTATAGCGCTGCGAGCATCAGTGACAGCTTAACTCGTGGCACGGAAGAGCCTAGTGGTGTTCAGCACCAAGGCCAGCTCAGGACTGCACAACCGCCAGGAAAGGGCCTCTGCTCCTTCCGAAGTCAAAACTCCTTCAAAAATATAGAGCACCCTTGAATTAATAATTTCCAACAAAAAACTTGTTGGAAATAGAAATCCTGATATGGAAGATTTTACCAAAATGAAAATCTAAGCCTTAAATTTTATTCATTAACTACACTATTTGTAGAGCATTCTGTGTGGAATATAATGGAAACGATTAGACGTCAGATACAGTTTGCAACATTATTAACTCTTAGTAATGCACGATGCAGCTACCTGTATGTGTGGTGAAGGAAAAGCCTGATGAACAGTGAGCTGCACTTGCGTCTGCTTTTCACTGGATTGACAATGCACTAAATATGAGCTAAATTGTGCTTCAAGGCACAGTCTTGAATATAGATCATAAATTGCACAATCTCAGAACACATAATACTGTAGCACAACTCCCTCTTTGCCTCATGGTAAGCCAGCCACAAATTAACTTTTTCAGAAGCTGTTTACTGCATGTCTGCAACATCTCAGGCTCACTAACTGGGGCATTGCATTGTTACAACAAAAGCACAATTCTCTTTCCACTTCTTGTCTACTCCTCAACTTCATCTTCCAGAGAAGAAAGATGTCAGAGGTAACAGACTGCATGTGTGCCTTCTCATATGCAGACTGAGACAAACAGACATCGTCACACCCTTAAACAGATATACATAGTCTTTCACAGACCTAGAGGTTCTTTCTGTGTAGGTCTAGCTGATTTATATGTCCTTTGAGTACGGACTTGAAACATGGAGATGCATTGGATAGTATCAGATGAGTTTATTCCTGTCCTTGAATTGATCTAGATGCATAAGAAATGCTAACTCAGAAGGCCTCTATATTTTTTATACATGGAAAAAAGGCAAATGAGATCTCAGATTTATCACGTATCAAGACAAAGAATGCTTTAGTTTTCAGAGAATGAATTGTCATAGGTTCTGAACAAGACTTTGGAAATCCACCAGTGACAACAAAGCTACACTGACAGTATGAAACTTAGAAAAATTCAAAGTGGTTATGTAGATTACCATGTCCTGGTAGTAGACAATTGGGGTACAACTATGAATATAGTTAAAAAAACCCAAACTGCATTAAGGTTAGAAAATGTTCCCAGTTCAATAGCCTAGAATATGTAGCAACACTGGAGAGAACGTGGCAATAATGCATACAGGAAATAAATAAAAGAAAGGCAAGAAATCAATCACTGTACAATTACTGAAGTAAGCAGACTGATACAGTACTACACACACAGACACTTCAGCCTAAAACTTGTCCTTTACATGCATACTAAGGCCTTTTTTACATGGCAATGCTTAGAAACTCTAATCCAAATTATCTAACTGTGTGTGCATGGAATATCTTAATTAAACTGCACTAAATTTCATGAATACTCTCTCCTAGAATTAAAGTAATCTTAATTCAATTTAGCTTCATTTACTTTGGAAAAGAATGAAGCTAAATTAAATTGTGATCACTTTAATTCTCAACATAAGTGTCCACATAGATTTTAATAGTGAATTAATCCACTGTACTTTCATAACTTAAACTGCATGGATTTTCATAGCCCTTGTTTATGTAAACAAGCTCTAAACACACTTCTGTTATTTCAAGGCTGTTCTATTTTTCTATTACACTCCATATGGGCTAATTTAACAGTCACTAGGAGGAGCCAAGTATTAGTGGATTGGTCTTAACTGAGACTCTATTTTCCATCACTGTAAGTAAAAGACAATTTTTTATATATTCTCTGATTTGCAGTCCTTAATGTAGCCCTTTAGGCCTTAATGTCTACTGATGACAAAGAAGCTAGATACAGTTCTCTAGAAAAAATGTGTTTATTTAAATTTCAAGTCTAGAAATCATATGCTTAAAGATGTTCCTTTGCAAAATAGCTTATAGCATAAGAATTGGATTTCTAGATAACAGATGCACTAAATCGTCAATTTGAAACAATTTTTGGACTCTGTCCCAGTACAAATCAATCTTATGGATTCTGAAAATGTTAAGACAGATCTTGAAATGGTAATTAATTTGATCTCATGATTTTGATGTCAAAGAAGAAACTGATTTATAGCTGTTATGGCTCCAATTCAACAACTATAAACAACGTTTTTTCAAGTTTCCAAACTTGTTGGGTCCCCTCATTAGTTTCGGTTTTTAAAATGTTCTCTTGTTCATGGGGTGAGAAACTCTATCTTTGGCTGCAACTCTGTTCAAATCACAGCTTGTTAGGCATGGTTCGTGTTAACTGTGATTTCAGTTGGCAGGACACTAGATTAGCTGTTGACATCAAGCCAACATTTAATTTTGTTTTCTTGAGTCATCTGTTGCCAGTTGCCATGACAACTGATCTTCTAGCTTCAGATTTACTAGAGAGAACCATTAAAATGGCCAGGAGTACATACAGAGATTCTCTGAACAAAGTGAAAGTTCAACTGTTTTCTTCAATGAAAACTGAAAGACCTTTTCAGCTTTCATTTTAGCAACATGTAACTTCTATTAAAAAAAAAATGATGTTCTTGTATTAGAGAAAGAGAGTGAATGATAGTTTTTATCAGGAAATCTGTTTTAGCATCTTTCTACTGCATCTACAGAATGAAGGTCTTTGTGTCTAAAATCATGTGACACAGTGGACAGGCAAAGACTTTCCTATTCTCACTTGCACAGCAGTACTGAAAGATGAAATTTAAGACATTGATTCTTTTGATCTTTACTAGATTCTCTGTACCTTTCAATTTCTCGCTTCACAAATGTATGACTTAGGTAAACAAAGTATCCCAAGAAAGACGTCATCAGTGCATTAAGTCAACCCAGAGGTTGTACAAGAAACCCAGATGAAAAGACCAATCACAAACCTATGGGAGCTTCTTGCAGCAAAAATACTTTTGATTAAAAATAGTAATCAGTGTGTATAAATTATGTAAAGCCCATATACCTATAGGTCATGAAAACACAAGAAAAAATTGGTAGCCTATTGGATCACAAGTAGTCCTTCTAGTAAAATGTTAATATACAGTAGTTATTTCTAAGGCTGTCTCTTGTTGAGTTTCACAAGACTCTGTGCAGGAGTGGTTACCAAAGTCTGAATTCCACACTCCTTTTATGTACTGTGTTCAAAAAATTCCAAAGCACTAAGCACCCCAGAATCCCTTTGAAATAAATGGAAGCACAAATAGAGAAGAAAAAGGTGCCCAAGTGGTTCAAATACTGATAAAGATATCAGGAAAAACAAAAAAAAAAGGCATCTCTACCTCTTCATTAGGTAAACATTTGCTTCTAGTAGATGGAAAGAAAATAAGCAGCTAGGCAAGTCTGTCATTGATGTGGGTATTCCCCATTGCTCAGGCGCTTGTACTAAACAGCATTATTTGTACGAGGATGTCCTATTGCCCCAGACCTCCACAGAAAGTGCAGCAGGCATTGCAGTGTTTGCAGGCTCAGAGATGGACACAATACCCACGACTGTGGCCTAAGAATGAATGGCTCTCTGCAAAGGCAATAGACTGGAGGGTTTTATGTACCCCATTTCGTTTATGTTTCATTATATATATTTGGATGACTTTTTGAGGCTGGTTCTTCAACAGCAATTCTAGATTGGTTTCCTAAATGTGAGGGTACATAGGCCTACCATCTCAACATCTCAATTAAAACAGAGAATAAGGCAATTATTCTGACAACAATCTACCTTGCTTCTCATCTCCTCCTCTGCCCAGCAGAAGCCGTTAAAACACTTTAAAGTTAATGGGGGTGTATGTGGGAGAAAGTGGAAGATAAGAGAAGAGAACACACCAATTCCTCCACTTGAGTTAACCCCTGATTCCACTGACGAGAGCCACTTCCCACCAGATAAAAATCCAGCCATTACACATCACAGGTGGTCAAGTACATTCAGTACCATGCACGTAACTAAGGGGCTTCCCCCTGCAACAACTCTCCCTGTTTGAGTGTAAAGCCACCCTTTGTACTAGACTGTTGTGACTGGTAAAAGCTGGTGACTAACGACAAAATGAAGCACTGTGGCTGGAATGTATGATTGCCATCCTTCAGGACTACAATGGAGATTAAACAACTGCATACATTAAATCTGGCAGGTTTTGTTGTGATGGTTCAGGCTGTGAATTCAGGCTCTGCGTGATTGTTTTAGAATACAGTTGGCTCATGAATGTTATTGAGGCAGATGCTGGCATACATTCAAAATGCTGTATTTCATGTTTTGCTTTATCTTAAAATACATTTGAGTAGGTTTTTCGTTCTTCTAAAACACCTCACATAATAGGTAGAACTAAAAATGATCTAATATCTTCAATGCCTTAAAGCTACTGCCGTGCATGAAATTCAAACTGTAACTATAAAAAGAAGTAAGGAGGGCTTTCTCTCCAATTCTCATTTTTAGCTATTTCTGCATTTATTGTGTGAAAGATAGAACTTGTTCATGTTTCAAATCAGCAGCAGCTAAATGAAACGCAATCTGAAAGTTATTACAGGTCATCTGGAGAACTGGAGGCCAAAGTTTGAGGGGTTTGGACTAGTTGAGAAGACAGTGAATTTAGTATTTAGTAATTAAGGTTATAGGCAGACCCAAAGTTATTTTTACAGCCTTACTGTTTTAGTTGGATGCAATGATATCCTTTATAGCTGAGCAAATAATTCCCGATGACTGATAAATTTGCACTTTCCATCAGCATATTCCCTTTGATTGCGTTACAGTTTTCTTGACACTATTATCAACTCGTACTTTCTAGATTATTTCTACAGTGTTCAAAATGTGCATTGTATGAGTTCAGCAGCCAAGCACACATGGCATTGTTCAGTTCTGGTCCAAAACCTTATGTCAGTTCACTCTATGACTGAGTGCAACTCTTAATTAAGTTTATTTGCATGTGTGCAAAACATATGCTCAGTCATTCAAACCTTGCTTTGTACAGATGTTGCCTAATTTTGTTAAATGGGGAGAGACCATTATAATTTTTAGGAGAAATTAGCCAAATTAGAATGGATTGGACCATTTGAGTGTGTTCCCAGACTAACACGACCATTTGGTACCTTGCTTGTGAGAATTCCAATGTTTTATCTGTTTGAAAATGCTGTGAAGTAAGAACTTGTGATTTTAGCAAACACGGATTGTTGGTGGGTTTTATGACTTGCTTCATTCTAGCACAGTTGACTCAGTGACATATTGAGACACTCCTGGGAGGTGTATATTGAGACACTGCTGGAGACTGATTTGAGATTGAACCATAACCATTATGACTTTGGATGAGACCACTGAGGATTCACATTGTAGGTAGCTGGTCTGTCCATTGGAACATTAGTTAATTCTCTCATCGGAGCCTTAGGTCACACTGTGAAGAGGCAGACTATATTGCATCCTCTAAACCTGTTCAATGATTCAGGCATTTAATCAGAGACTGATGTATTTATTATGAATAGAAAGGAACAGAATAATACTAAGAATTTCTTCAGAGAGGCTTGACTGATAGTGCAGTGGATAATGAATGACTAATTAATAAAATGAAAGCAGAATATAATACATTTGTACTTTGTTTGTACACAAAAGGCATCATTAGTACTTTTCAACCATCATTAGCTCTGCCTCTTCTGCAGTGAGTCATTCTGCCCCCTGAAAAAAAGTCTAGCTGCTTTATAAGACTGCCAAACCACACAACTGATACAGCTAAAACTTTCAGGATTGGCCTCCTATGTAAGCTGGTTTTCTGAATTTAGAGGATTCTTTCCCATTTCTTTTTTTTCCATTTCATGGGGAAATGGGTTATGTAGATACCTCAAGGCTAATCTCACTAGAATTTTCCAAAAGTGGAATATACAGAGAAAACCCCTTACCCTATCAAACAAACCGTCACCTCAGCTGTGGTCTCTCGGAGGACTTTACCTGGGTTACTCTGAAAAGGAAATGGCATGATTTAGGTTTGGAGAAACCAGGAGCACGTGAATAAAGCTTAATGACAGCTCCTGTGCTTCTGGTTCATTCTGGCAGCCTGGGTGTTACTCAGACTGAAATGTAGCCCTTTGTAAATGGTAATGAGAAGACTTTCTTTTCTTTTGCCTCTGAGGAGATGATCACGACCTGGAGGTATGCAGATGCAAAACAAGCCTTCCCTGTCTTAACCAACACATAATAACCTATTTGTATCAATTCATTTAAACCCATTGTGATAAGATTAAATAAGGTGACTGCTGATAAACTGAGAACTGAACTGAAAGAGTAGGGATGAGGTAATCACTTAGTATCATCACTTAGTCTTAAAGAACAAAAAGAAGAAAAAGGAAAAAAATAAGACAAAATAAAATAGGAAGAGGAAGATAGAAGTAATGACATAAAACCAAAGAGAAGAAAGTAGTCTGCCAAATTCTGGCCTCTGTGCTATCAGCTCTTCAGTAAGTAGGTTCTTCCACAGGTAGCCGCTCAAGAAAGGGCCCAAAAATACATAAAGGGACTGTTTCAAAGTTCAGTTACAAAACCACGTTTCTAACATTTGTATATTTCTAGTATATAAGACAGTCCTTGATCTACCAGAGAACCAGACACACACATGAGAATCAGTCTTTGGTTTAAAAAAACCCAGCATTCATCTAGTCTGGTTCAGCAGTCAGTTACAGTCACTTGGTTGAAATACACATCAGTGGTAATTGTGTGCTTAAATGCTTTGAATGTTTAGTATAATATATTGTGCAAGATGAAATAGACATGGCAACAACATAGAAAAGCAAATTCTTTACATACAATGAAGAATATTTGTAAAATCAGATGCCAGAATGTACAGATCATTTGTATGCACAAAAATCCCATGAGTGCGTATGCAAACCACTTAATTATGCCTCTAGTTATTGTAATTGCCATTAACATGTGCAATCACTTGCTCTGCATCACAATTCGAGGTGAATGGTTAAATCAGCTACAAAATAATGAATAGCTGAAAAATTCTGTTTCGGTCCCCAAGCCATTTCATTAAATCTCTCATAGGATAGTAAACAAAGTGCGTATCATGAACTAACAAATCGCAAACCATATTTTTCCTGAAGTGACTGCAGTGTTCCCAGAAGAACTGAGGTTCTCTTGTTTACAGAACAAGAATTCCGCATGCAATCTCATTGAATTTGTCCTTCCAGTCCTTCCCAGCAGGGATGAGTCACATCATCAGGATGGGTTATTTGGGCCCCTTCAAACCTTGAGTGTTCTGTTAAGGCTTATATTTATTTTTACTATTTTTTTTAATGCTGTCTGTGATCTGAGTATCTGAGCACTTTCTGCATAAAAGCATTAGTAATAACTATGTTACTTAGAGACATAACTGCCTGACTCTTCTCCATTGTAAGGGGCCAAACTTTAGTTAAGGTTGGGTTTACTGAGTCTTTTTCAGGGAGGTTAGGGTAAGAATATTCTGGGAATAGAATGGGTTTTAAAACTGTAAATGTAATTTTTGGTGGTAAAAATTGGAAAATGAGGATGGTTATGTAATATTTCTTAAGGACTGTCAGGCCAGATTTGTCCAAGCACTTCTACAACACTGTTCCACAGTTAAATCTGCTTGAATCTAAAAGCCTTGCTCTCATCTCTTATGATAGCCAAATGGCTTCAGCCTTGGCTCTGCATTCTAAATTTTTTTAGAGAAACAGCTCTTATAGTAGTACTTCATCAGCTGAAATTCATTCCTAAATATAGCTGAAGGGTGAGCAACCTCTCAGATATGGATATTAGGGCTAAGGCTGGTGCTCTGAGCTGGCCTCCCCTAAGCTCACTAAAGCTAGTTTGAGGATGTGACTGCAGGCTTGATGGATTTATAGTGACATGAAATACAAAGAAAGGAAGTGGGGGAAATCCAGATGACCCTTTGGGTTGTGCTTTTCACCTAATATTTTGACAGGAAAACACACGAAAATATACAGGTAAAGAGGTGACAGCTCCCATCACCTCCTTACCCCCCCTTTTCCCACCTCCCCCTAACTGTAAAGGCTGTCATTATTTTTTTTTTTCGGCAACAATGGTAAAAACTGAAAAAATGAATAAAACCTGATGGCTTCCCTTCCTCATCCTAGAGCTTCACCAACAAAATCCCAAGCCCCTTCCCCTCCCATGTAAACTGCAATTACCAGAGGAGAGACAATCCAGAATGCAATTATGCTATTATTGTCATTTCTATAAAATAACCATTTTATGAGATACTACAATTAAACAGTGATTCTGTTTAATCAATCAAATCAATTTTCAGTGTATATAGTTTCTATGACACATGACCTGAAAGAGGATCACAATTTAGTGTCCATGCATTCAAACAGTGAAAATAGTTTTGCAGTGATGCACTTGTTTAGATGTGCTACTGTGAGTTTCCATTATCTTCAGTCAAACAAACTGATGGGCAGTCATATCAAATATAGACATGAAATGCCCATTAAAAACATATATTAGAACTGTTATATTTCAGACAAAACTCTAAAAAGAAGAATATAATTACTATTCAAACATCACTGTTATTGGAATCTGACATTGGAGCTACTTTGAATTTCCCTATTTGCAGATAAATGGGTAAGACTAAACAAATACATCATGATACTTGGGATCCCAACACTGCCAACAATTTATGAAAATGATACTATGTACATCTTTGGGAAACAATTGCTGTAAATAACCCATCTGTTATGAGAAGTAATCCTAAATAATAAGGTTGTCAGCTCAAGCAGACTTAGATGGCAGTGGAATAGATGAAGCCTTCTTCAAATCTCGAAGCAGAGTGTGTTATTGGCAGAACAACAATGAAATAAAGCAGCTACTTAAAACCACTCTAGACATACTATTTTGGAGCAGTTGCTTTGAAGTCATACCTTCTGAAAGCTATCAAAATGACAAGATGAGAGCAGGAGCACTGGGTCAGTTAGGCTTGTTGCAATAGTAAAATGCCTGCAAAAGAATCTCAGTGCTATTTATGGAGAATACAAAACCTCCAAGTTATCAATGACTTTGTGTTGTGCACAGATGTAGGCTATGTGGGAAATGAGAGATTAAAAACATGATTTTGAGATGGTAGAATTAAGAATTTCACAATAACAGTCATGGTTTTAAAGTTTGGAACATGACTTGGATGTTTCATGATGTTATACGACTTCAGGATTTTAGTGGCCCCTCTGAATGTGGAATGACTGATTTGTGGTATCAAGTCACTGTAAGGTCTGACTTGGAAGCTATAAGCCAGGAAATACAGTACTGCCATTAGCAACACATGCGAAACAAACTTTGCAGATTTCAGTAGGTAGTATTTGTTACTGTTATGGGAATCTTCCAGTACCACTTTTTGACCTCTTCTACACGATTTACTTAAGCTGTGAGATCTGAGCACGCTTGAAATTGGGCCCTCTAGCACTTGCCATTGCTTATCAGAGACTCACAGCTCTCTGATACTGCAAGAGGCACAAACGAGCCCATGGAAACGAACCAAGTTACCCCAAGTTTTCATGAGTCAATACCAACACCTGTAGGGCTGATAGAGGCTCCTTGGAAAAGTCTTTGAGAGTTACATAATGTAAAAGCAGGATTTATGAGGTAAAACAGCTTCCAAAAAGTTGCCAACCACAGCAATGTGGAGAAAAAAAAACTACCACTTACTATAGCTATATAGACCTTGCCTAGTAGCTGTTCTTTCAACAACTTACATATGCAATTACACATCTATTCACCATCATTGCAGGTGCAAGCTGAGCAACAGCATGTGTATAAATGTGTGTGGGTGTGCAAATGCTTCATTATGGTGATTTGTCAGCACAGTGAGTGAAGCTTTGTGCCCAATGAATGTGTAAATTAGGTGCTTAGCATACTTGAGTGAAAAACAGTTCACTTCCCTCCTTAGCCCATCCCTTTCAACAGTCATTGGGAAAGAAAGTAGTTAGATGGTTTCATTCTCTGTCAAAGTAGCAGCTTCTGTCTCAAACCTAACCCCGCTTTCTTGTGCCATCCTCAGGTTTCTAGCAATGGAGAGAAGTGAACCTTGAAGAATTAGTCATGTTGAATGTTATTTTAATCATATGCATGATATTCTGTTATGTAGCATTGGAATAAGAGGTGTCACATCTTGTATTGTCATTTCTGGGACAGAAAACTGGGACTGTTAGCTGGCTTTAAATCATTTCTGGCATTAACAAGATTCTGACCAGAGGCTCTCTTTCATGTTCAGGATATGCACTGCATTATTTCTTATTATATCACAATACGTTGCAAAGGAACAGCTAAGTTACCAAGACTAATCCTTTAAGTCTTTCTTTCTTTACAGTGTCAGACAAAATAAGACTATGCCGTATTTCCATAATCTCTCTTGTATTATGTGAATATTATGACCTATAACAACAACAAAATCCCTAAACTGCATTGATTCCCATTGGCTCTGATATGCTTAGGCTTGACTCTTCCTGTCAGAAAAGGTATTTCTAAGTCTGTGTGTTTTCATTTTAACAGACATATCAGACTAAAAATCAGCTGCTTGACATAAAGCAGGAAAAAAGAGTTTTCTGGTGTTTAAGAATTAGTATTTCTGAGAAACCATGATGCAATACCTGAGGCTGTCCTCTTTCTTCAAGACACAATATAAATGAAAGTCAGTTTGGAAGATCTGGGGTATCTACTTCTGCTTCTTTTCGACTTGGATACATATAGTTAGATCAATCTGTTCAAAAGTAGTTTTGTTCTCAGACAACCTTACAGCAGCAACCAAGACCTAAAAAATATTTCTGCAATGCTGTGATGGCAAATTGCAGGGGATTTTCTTGAGGGAGGGTGGAAGGGGAATTTGAATTAAGAACTAATCAGTTACACGCAGCAGAAGCAGCCTTCCATTTCTGTTCATAGGATGAGTTAAAAAAAAAGGGGGGGGGGATATATATAGAAAAGTGTATTCACCTTCTGAGAGCTCCTGTCCTTTTGGACCAAGTGAAAACATCATTCCCTGCATACCTGTTCAAAAAAACAGGGTATATTTCTACGCTGCTGTCTGTATGATGTTTAAGCAGCTAAGAGGATATTCGGTAACTTAACCCTTTTAAAATCACTTCATTAGAGCAGCCAAACAAACCATGATCTCAAAATGCGTAACCTCTTGGTAGTGTGCCATTTATTTGGTTTGAGGGTGGTGGTGTTGTTCGGGGAGTTTGGGGCTTTATGGTTTGGGGTAGATTTTTTTAGTAAGTTACTACAGTGCTCAACAGGCAAAAGAAATAGAGGAATAATTAAATACTAAATTCCAGGATGGGAAATGGAATGAATTTTCTGCAGGTGCAGAACACGTGAGAGCTGATCATATATAACCTTCTCTCCCAAATAAGACAGATGGGTAATGCCCTGGGTCATAGTGCAGGTTTTTCAAAGAGATTGGTAGAAACAGACATTTGATGTGTTGGAATAAATCCTAAACACAGCCTAGAAGTAGTGTTATGAGAGCAAGAGGGAGGAAAATACAAATGGAACCAGAAGTTACTGAAAACAGCTTCTTCTACTTTTTACTCCCAGGTTCTTTCAGAAACAAGGGTTATTTAATCACATTTCATCTCATGTTGCCCACAGTAATTTTGGAGCTTACTGGCAACTTTCAACAAAGGATATACACACAGCTCCTGAAAAAAAGTGACCCTATTGAGTATTACCTGTAGGAAAAGCCTCAGTGTGAGGTCAGTTTTGCTTACACACCAAAACATCCACACAGCAGAGTCACTGTACATGCCCTAAGGGAATAGTTTTCAGTTGAGACTTACTCTTCATTAGACAGCAGAGGATCCAATCTTGTCATGCTTCATAAATGAGATTTTTGACAGATCAAGATCAAATTGAGGATTGAAAATGCTAGAATATAGGATGGCAGTCTTTGCTGGCTTCTCTGGTGTTACAGTAGTAACAACCATTCTGTTTCCAGAAGAATAATTCAAAAGAAAGGCATCTGGAGCAGAGGGCTCCTGCATTTCCTAAGGCAGAAGAAAAGTGCTAGCAACAGAATGAACTCAGATGGCAGAAAAGTGAAAAAAAAGTATAGAGAAAACAAACCGAAAAGTATAAAAAAACAAGCAACAAGCTCTACTCTTTCACAAGAGACCAAGAAAATGTAAGAAAGCACTAAATCCATGAGATAAGAGGAAAGAGTTTTCCAGATCAGACTGTGTTGCCTTCAAAGATACTTTATTGGACTGAAGAAGTGAGATATAGGATACATTTCTATTACAAGTTAAGGCCCCTTCTTAACAGGTTTCCATTCATGCACAACATTCCAGATTTTGGAGGACGTTTCTTTGTACTTGTTAAAATAATCTTTGTTACTTGGCTTCCTTTCAGTTTATTCTTTTATTTGAATTTCAGCAGAAAATGTACACCATAACACTATGAAGTGTATTTGCTATCTGTCTTGACAGCTGTCGTTCACATACCCTATATTTGCCTTAAGAAAACACGCATCTGATCATGTCATCTGTTAAGTTAACCACTACTGCAAAGGTTCAAGTAAACTAGCCTCAGGCAACGGTTGATACCTGCTTCCATTAAAAATCTAGTAGAATCGTGGGGTTACTTCGGATGTAATTATTTTGTATCATTCACTTTTGAATTAGCATCAGGAGTTTACAGTAAAATAGCATGTTCTTCAGGACTTCTGTTATCATTAGAGGTGACTGGCACACTGTTGATTGGGATTTTCTCTTGTACTGTCATTTTCTTTCTGCTGCTGAAACAATTTGGGATGGTCCAGATTTAAGGTTCTCAATCCAGCCATCTCACTCCACCATGCCCATTCAAAATGCAGGGAACAAGTCATTGCAATTGCCTACAGTAATTCAGTGATCCCTCAGGTGAATGATCAGCAGTGGCTATTATTTAGCTGCCCAGAAAGTATACTGGTTGAGAAGAAATCTTTTAGCTACTTCCTTTCCTGTTCCCTCACTGCATTTCTCAAATCCAACTGAAATAATGCTGTAACACTGAACATTGTGTTGAAAACTTCCCAGGCTCCAGTCTTAAACTTGCTGTCATCTTCCCCACTGAAAGCATTTTAATTCTGAAGGCTGAGGTATTCTGGCTTAGACAGTTACAAAGCAATCTCATCACATCTCTTACACAGCAAGGCCTGGAAACAGGGAAGAGTGTCTAATTCTTAAGTAGAATAGGAGCTAACCTATCTGTTGAGAAAGTTAGCTCTATCTAAATACGCCACTCAGATTCATATCATTCATGATGAAAGAATAAAAAAGTACTTGCAGGAGCCAAGAAACTCTCTTAGAGACTGATTTCTCCTACTGTTCCTCCGAGTCTCCCAAGAAAGCAGGGTTGGTTCTAGATGCTGAGCAACTTGCCCAAATTATCAACACTTATGTGTGTTATTTGCAGTCACACACAGAAGACTGACCCTCAGTATTTCATTTGGTGTTCCCACGTGTTCATTCAGTCACCCTCAGTTTGACTTCCAGCCTGTCTCAAGCTTCAAGGCTGAGCAAGGATGCTCTCCCTAAATAGCATCTTCTACTGCCTGTGTGAAGAACACTGTCCCAGACTGGAATGACCACAGTTCTGACCCAGTAAAGCACTTTTTTGCTCTTACAGGATAAAAGAAACCAAATCTGGGTGCATGTTATTTAGTTAAGAGGTGAGATGCCGACTTCTGTGAGCAACTGAATGAAATGTGACAGACATTCCCAGCAGCTCAGTACGGGCCAGGCACAGGGAAGGCTGCATGGCCTGAGGGACACAGCAGCCTTCAGAAAGGGTTGAAGGCTTCACTGGCTTGCTGTGATGCAGTGTTTTATGTCCAGCTGCTGGTTATGCAGCAACAGAACAGTCTGATGTTAAAAAAAAAATATATATATAAAAAAATATATATTATTGATATATCTTATATATAATATACAGATATAATTACATAAATTATATTTAGTAATATAATATATAAATATAATATTTTATATATGATATAAATTTATATTATATATATAAAAATATATAATAACAAAGTTAACACATGAACTGTCTCTTCATTATAGGCAACAATCATGAAGTACTTTATGCAGAAGGGCCTGCCTTTCTTTAGCTATAATCACAGGTCTGCATGCATGAACCATGTGTGATTACAGGATATTACTGTACTACAGAACACAAGATAAGATATCCTTGATTAAGATCATCTTACTGAAATATTCATGCAGATTCGAGCATGAAGCCATTGACCTGTGTCAAGTAGTTATATGACGTTCTCTCAAGGGCACGTATCAATTGTGTATACATTAGACTATAAATCAACTTGAATTTCAAAAAAAAAGGCATTTCATTTAGTGGGCACAAAGAATCCATTGTGTTAGCATAAAAAATCCAGCTACGTCGCAAAGGAAAGTGAAGGCATCATATTTAGCTTTACTTGCTCTTTGGTATTTATAGATCTGACCTACTTAGAGAAGCCAGGGTAATTAATGCTACATATTAAATTTTAAAAATACCAAGCCACAAATTTGGCTAGAAAATGCCATAATGTTATAAACAAAGAGTTTAGCCCTATTATCCATTACAGCACGAATTGGGCAGCTCCAAAACCAAAGACTGTGAAAGGTTAATACTGTTACTTAACTATTCACTGTTTATTCAAATAAACAGTTCCGTTTCTAGATTAACATGTCTCCAAGCACTGTGAGACTCCCATTTTCAGTGTGGCACAAACATTAACTGACTGAATCATCTTAAACCGTCTTCATTCCTAGCCAAAGTGTGAAGATTTTGTTATTTGACAGCCATATGAGTTTATGTTATTTGCACAGAGAAGCAACTCATCGAGTGCAGAAACTCTTATATGTGCACATTAAGTCTGAGTACTCAATGTATGCAGTCAGATTTGGAGTTTACTTTTGCTTTAAAATAAAGCTTGTAACATTAAAGAGAAAGATAAGCCAGGACTCTGTAGATTAGCTGAACCCTTTCCACTCTGTGCAAGTGCCCATTCTGCCTAACTTTGGAGAGGGATGCTTGTTACTGCTCTTTTTAACTTTTTTAGTTTAAATTCTGTCCTTACTGAAGCTGGTGCAGATATACCTGCCCAAGGGTGTGTGGAAAAGTGTGAACAAATACATCATTTCTGATTTACCTTTTCTCTGTCAAGTTCCCAACTACCTCTATTTCACATCAGAAAAGGTCATTAGATGGTAAATTAACTGCAAAGCAGAAGGAGAAGTACTAAACAGTAATTAGAAATCCTTGTCCATCTTCCATCAAAAAGACCATGGTTTCTCCTTTTTTCCTAGTAGGTGAAACAATATTTAGCTCAAAGACTGTATCTCTGAAGATTTAACAAATACAAATTCTTGTCCTAAACTTCCAAGCAAGAGACCAGACTCATGATTTTGAATAAACTGTCCCAGTCTAGCATTATCCAAAAAGCAGAGTTTCAGATTTTTTTTTTCTTTAATTCACCAAATTTCCAAGATGTACTTCCCTAAACTGTTTTCTCCATTATTAGTAATACGAAACCCTGGAAGCCATAGGACAAGAAACCGCAGCTACATTTAACTAACTAACTAACTAACTAACTAACTAAATCTGAGGTCTCTAACCTTGCAATGACAACAGATTTCCTTTTCCACACAAAATATTTTTTCTTATCCCTTCCAATTTTTTCCATAAGTTGACTGTAGACTGAAACTGCATACACTGCATACACAAGCACCATTTACCACAACAATAGTGCTGCTATGGATAATTTCTGTGGTTAAGGTATGGGGCTGAGCCTTACAAAATCCAGAGTCAACTTCCAGTGGTGTCACTGGCTTCCTACAAAACCCCAGCAAAGTCAGTTAATTAAAGCTCAATTTCCCATTTGTAAAATATAAGAAACACTTGGGGTTTTTCATTGTTTTCTGTGCTTTTGGAGAATGTGAGCCTGAATCTTTTTTGTGATCTGTGATAGTTTTTTTTTATGATGCATGGAGACACCTGAAGAGTTAAGGATGAAAACAGAAACCCTTTGTAGAGCATATACAAGAGATCAGTAATAGTTCTGTGTGATGTACAAGATACTGCAACTCTGAAAAAAGCCCTTTTTCACTTACACAGCTTCCTTTGGTGGTTGTATACTTAAGACCTGAAAATTTCTTCAGTAAGATACAAAAGCCTTACTTAGATATCAATATAAAAATTAAAAAAAACAATCCTGCATGTTTTGTGCAGTGTGCAATGTCATCCCTGCTGCTTTTAATGCCAGAGTACAGTTGCTGCAACCAAACATAACAGTGACGAAAGAACTTGTGTGCACATAACAAGGTTCCCTCTGGTGCATGAGAAAGGATTCCCAGGGACCAGGGGGGATATAATGTTTAAGACATTCTAGAACTAATAATTGTGATTCAGCAAGGAATAATAGAAACTATTAAATCAGATAACCTGTGAAAAAGCTTTTCACTGACATGACGGACTACCTACATACTCTGACTCTGATACTCAAGTTTAGACCAAATCCTTTACATGTCCCAGGGGTTTTGCTAGTAGCGCTGAGAATAAGGGAACCAGCAAGTGTCTGGAACATCAGTTTCAGTGTGTTGGGGCTCCGTGACATGGGAGCAGAGCACACATTTGCTCTGCGTGACGTTCCCTTAACCTTCTGCATCTCAAAGTGAGATTCTGACCAAACTTTCTGCTCAGAAGGCAATGATTGTAAAGCTAAGAGGAAAAAGAGGACCCTCAGTTATTACTCAAGGATGTAGAAGTAACTATAGGTACAAAAAAAAATTCATAAAACACCACCAGGTATTTCCCATATGATGACCTCACTCTCATGAATCCAGTCTGGGTTATGATGGTCTGTCATCAGTATTTCCGCTTCTTGGATAAGAAGGTTTAAATGGTTTAAATGTCTTTTCAGCATCATTTAAAGTACCTGCCAACTTGGAATTTAGGAGAAAACAGAACTGTAAAACACCTTTTTTCCTCCCCATTAAAGGTCTCTATTTCATTTACATAACTCTAATATTTAGCTAAATATAAACCTCCAAACACTGGGAGCAGTCAAACCTTGGAAAAGCCTAAAAACAACCCTCAACATGAGTAGCATACTTACGAACTGATTTCATTTAACGGCTGTAAGAGTAGCATTGAAACAGAACCTCACCAAGCTCTCTCTTGAATCCCCCCCAAAAAAACTAAGTAGAGTTTCAGTAAGTACAATACCCAGGCAACCAGCATAAACTCTACATTCCCACAGATAATGAAGGTTTTGGGGACCCTTATAGAACTGAAATTTGGATTTAAATGTAAAAGGAAATGGGACATTAAGTAAACTAATACCCTGCATATTTCTTGTCTCTTCTGAGCATTCCTTAATATACTCCCCATTATGTGTGGAACTGCAATTTTCAGCTGGAGGCCTTTGCATAGATCTGAACAGAAACATTCTGACTTTGAGTGAGAGAATTTAAAATATCCCAAAGCTTTATATACATGAAACAGAGGATTAGGTCATAAACTGGAGCAAAAGCATTGATCAGCTTTTTTATTTTAGTCATAAGAGTGCTGGGAAAAGATTTAGAGACCTAGTACATTTCTTGTTTCAGAAGAAATAGGATGTAGGCTAAACCATCTCTGTTAACAGAACAGACTGTTTGATACAGGAAAAGGAAATGGAAACCAAAATATTTCTGGTGTTTGAAAAAAAGGAACGTTTAATAGGGGTGGCCTGGCTCTAGTGTTAGTGTCACATCTGAAAATCTGTGCAATGACTAAAGACATCACAGATAAGCCTACAAGTCCCTGGTTTAAGTTGCAGTAATCTAAGCGACTGCAAAAGGATGAGAGCAGCAGCAAGCTGACAGGCAGAGCATCAACAGCATCTTCTTCTGGCCTGGCACCCACTCTGCTATCACTTTCCTTTAGAATAGAAGGAAAAGGAAAAATAGAAAAAGCCCTAGCATAGAGTATTCCTAAACTTGATGTTTTACTGCATTACAACATTCCCTAGGCATTACCAATGAATGCTGTCCTTATATTAAGGCTTTGCTGTGTTACAGGTCATCCTATAGCCCAGAGAGGGACACTGTAAAAGGAACAAAACACTTCAACTCTCTCCTTAGCATCCTAGAAGAATACTTACAAGATTGCTTCCTGCTACAAAACTTGTGAATTATGATAACTAGAAGCAGTGATGAGCTTTAAATTTTATTCAGTTGTTCTCTTCTTGAGTTAATTCAGTGCACAGTGCTGCTGATTAGAAGTGGTATCAATCGAAATAAAAAGGGAATTAGTATTTGGTAGCAACATAGTTGTACACCTCTGGAACTACTCTGAAGTAGATTTAACTTGTCAGATCTGGAAGCACACTGTAGCAAACTGCAGAGAAATCCTTTCATCAGTCTTCTCCAATGAGAATGATAAGAAATTATGTTAATATAGCTGTTAACAACATCTAACAATACTGCATGCACCACAACAGCTCCTTGCCTTGGTATGGATCCCACATTGGAGGAGAAGGACCACTGGCAAGGTCTGCTGAAGAACTCAGTAACACCCATCCTGAAAAATTCTTTAACTGCATTGTGCCAGGGAGGAAAAGTAGCAGCATAAAGAGCAAACTGGGATGGCACCAATGCATACTTCTACAAATTAAAATGGATTTAATCCATCCATCCATCCCAAAATTGGGGGGGGGGGGGGGGGGGGGCGGGAGGGTGTGGTGTGACATTTTCACACATTGTCATGGCTGTCTATATCTCCTCAAGCAATACTGAGTTTTGACATGGTGTGCTCTTCTTCAGTCTGTGGAGTCCTGTCTTCTATGACTACAAATCAAATGCGCTTGTCAATCTTGTCTATGCCCTGTGACTGGCACATAACGAGAGCAATATTTTGGCTTCCTGCAACTGCCTCTCAAATAGATTGTGATACTGAAATCTCTTCTGAATTTAATACCCATGCGCTCTTTAGACTCTCCTTTCAGTCTTGATCCTTACCTGGAAAGATGGAGGAGGGGAAAGAAAAATGGAAAAGGAAAATATTATGATCACTGGAATGAATGAAATCCTTCTTTGCATTATGTGTTCTTAAGCGATTGCTGTCTTTTATCATCTAAATAATCTTCCACAACATTTTAATTTTTTGAATTAGAACTTAACCAGTATTTTACCATTTTAAAACTCCATTAACTGTGTCAAAAAAATTACCCTTGATGTTATGGCAAGATATTTTCTAGACTTCAGCTAAGAGCTAACCCCAGATCTACAATCAATTAGGCTATGTCTTTATACACACAATCTGATAAAACTTCATACTCTGGCTTTCTCCCAAACTCAGTGGAAACAATGCTGTCTTAATGGCAGCAGGGAAGGATGCTACTGGTTTTAGAGTCCTTTCCTGTGGGGATTTCCAAACGAAACTTGTGTTAATTGTGATGCTTCTTCGAAGCTGGAATTAAGTCATGGTGCAATAAGAAAAACAAAATTCTAGCGCAGTCTAGAGACAGTCTATAGTTAAGCAAGACCTAACTATTTTGATGTGTGCTTCTCAAATTCAGGACATATTCCTTCTTAAGGCTTGCTCACTCAGCATGACAGTGTGTTTCAATAAAGACTGGAATATGAAGTCCAGCATTCACTGGACAGTGATTCTCATAAACTATTGCTCAGTGGCCAGAAAGTAGTTCACTTAAGTCACAGGCTAAAATGCACTGTTTTGTCTTAAAGGGGAAAAGAACTTATTCAACTAAAACAAATAAACATTCAAGGTTATAAAATAACTTGTAATTTAATAAATGAAAATAGCTTTTTAGTTCTACAGTGAATGCTTTGTGAAGAACAGCACCCTGATAAGAAGCTTTATCATGAAGCCCTGATTGTTCAAGGAGTAATTGCAGCTTCTGCTGGCATCAGTCAGGGTTGTGAGTGTCCAGAACTTCTCAAAAATCAGCATCTAAGACTATCTGACCCAGACTGTTACTTAGTTATTCCGTGCTCTTGCTCCCTTGAAGAAGACCAAACCAAACTTCAGCTTTATTCTCACATGGGAAACTCCCTTTGAGATTTGACCTCAAGTAATAGTTCATAAAAAAAAATTTGCAGATGAAACAATATGGAGGTGAACTCATACTTGCTGTCTGCGGTCTGGTCATCCTGAATTCCTTGAATCTATTCGCATTACTCAGTGTCAGGTAAAAAGAGATAATACCGTCCAGTCATAGAAAGCTGTGAACTTGTGCAGGACAGCCAGCAAGGCTTGTCACCATGCTGTGTACAGTCAATGTACATTCAGCTGCGGTTCAAGAGAGAAAGGAAAATGAAGCATTGCATTGAAGAATTTTCTTAGCTAAATACAGGAAAAGCTACGTGCTGGCACCTCTACATTCTCAGCTATGCCACTGACATATCCAGTATAAAGCTGGGCTAAAAACCCCCAACTGTATAGGTCGAGAAAAGAAATATGAATTATGTCTTTAAACAAACCCACAGAAACTCCAGAAAAATCTTTAGAATATAGGTTGGCTTCATCTATTACCACGTCTGCTACCTACTTTCCTCTAAACAGACACAGGCAAATGAACTGATACAAAATAATCCTTCATCACATCATGCATTTCTGACAATATTGCAAAACAGGAGTGCATTTCCAGTAGGAATGTAGTATCATTCAAATGCCATATAAAAGTAGGAATGTTTTTGTAGGGATTCTTCAGTTTTCTCCATTTTTTGTTATTGGTTTGGTTTTTTGGTTTGGTTTTGGTTTGGTTTTGTCTGTAAAATTTCAATGCATGACTTAAATGTAATGAAAATTAATTCAGTTTTTAAATTAACAAAGAATCCTGAATGTTCCAGCTCACTTCTCTACATGGTTTGTCTGTGAGCAGGGTTGGGATGTAAACACAAACTCACTATGTGTCATTTAGCACTCCTAAGACTTTCTTTTGACTAGAGTCCATAGATGGCTATGTTGGTATTATAATGATAAAATTATTTTCCACAATAAGATAAATTACAATTATGTCTTCTAGTGTACATAATTCTTACAGTAGTATAAAATATATTTCAGGTTTTTTAATAACCAATTGTATGAAATTGCTCACAATAAGTGGTTACTTACAGCACTGTAGGGTAAAATATTATTTAAATTAAGTCATTTATATTCACTTTATTATAATTCTGAAGCATATGAATGTTCAATACTATTTGATGAGCAAATTTAAGACCTGAAAAGCTTACCAAATGGGCTAACTCTACTACTATCTATACCCACCTGCACAAAACCCATCACCTTTTGTTTCTCTCCACATATTGTATGTTTAACACAATACCATCAAAAACATCTTTTCTTGCTTATTAGTATAGCTTCTGCCATACAATGGGACACTTATCTGATGAAGTCTGTATCGGGGGAAAAAACGCTACTTAGTATAGATAGTTCTTTCTCCTTACAAAACACATCATAATGTTTATATCTTTGTCTGTCAGACATGTTGCTACTTTCTTTGTTGTATATCTCACAAAGGCCAAAATAATTAATTAGCAGAAAATACTATAGAGGAATTAAACCCAAGACTGCATATGCCTTCCTTTCATTAGTCACTTCTGCTTCCAGAAACCAAATGGCAGAAACATACATTCCTCTTTCAGCCAAGATTGCCCCTTTGGGAGTGAGTAGAGCAGTTCATGTTAGAAGCGTCCTTTGTTCCCTTCACTTAGGGTATCGGAGCAGTTGGGCATCAGAGATAAATCATTTACTGTTTGCCTTAATTTAATTTGTATTTCACTCTAGAGCAAGGTGCTCAGAATTGCGTGATAAGACAAATAAATAGAACTTAAAATAGTTACAGATATTAATATCTTCATGGTCTCAGAAGGAAGCAGCATAGCAGGTGTATGAAAACAGCCTGGAATATTTCACTCAGTAATCTGAAAAAGGCTGGAACTGAAGTTCAGCCCAAAATTGCGTTCAGGGACTGTCTCTTCCAGGCTGACAGTGCCTGACCCAAAGCCCAGAGGTATTTCTAGCTTTAGAATTCAGTGTAACGGGCAGCAGCAATCAACACCCCCTGCATTGTCTCACGCTGGTTTGGTTACTCCTGTTCTCATAAAGAAACCTTCCCATTCTTGTATGACACCTATTCAGAGAAACCAAGAGTAAACTGGCTCTTAGCCTTTGCCTCCAGCTTGTTGTTGTGCCTTTGCTCGCAGTCACATCACATCAAAGTGATGGAGTTGTTTCTCTTTTTTATTTTTTTCTCTAGGGGTCATTGCTTGCATTCTGGATGCTGACAGCCTGAAATGACTGAGTCACCCCCCAACAGACATTTAGGATTATTCCTCAAAGTGAAGTTAAGCTCAAAACACCATTAGCCATTGTTAAAGAAAATCTAATCACAATATTCTATTTATACTTCAGCGCCCCGGCTGTGCCCCCCTGCACCTCGCCCTGTGCCCACACCCCATAAGAAGCTCACGCTTCTCCTTGGAAGTGACAATTACCTTCTGGCGCTGAGAAAGCCTTTAATTATGACCCTGTGTCCCCGTGTCTCCATGGTGATCCCATGCAAACCGCCTTCCTCATTAGACTTTATTCCCCCAGCACCCCACTTAAGTAACCAGCCGGCTCCGCCTGAGCCTCACCGGAGGGTTCCGCCGGGCCCCGCCGCCCGGCGCCAGCCGCGCCCCCCGCCCGCTCACTCGGTGGAGGATCGCGGGGATCGCAAAGCCGCGGGAATTACTCCGCTGCAGCCCCGCTCCGAGCGCAGCGGCTGCACCATTCCGGCACTCGCTGCGGAAAACGCGCTCCCTGTCCCCTGCCTGGCCGCGCTGCTAATCGGAGGATGGTCTCGGCGCGCCCCTGCCCGCCCCCCGCCCGGGCGCTGCCGGTACCTGGGCGCTCTCCGGCGCCGGGGCCCGCGGGGTCGGTGAGGATGCTGGGGTCACTCTGAGACCTGCCTCTCGGGAGAAAGCAGCCGGTCCCTTCTTCCGATGCAGCCATGAGGTGGAGGGCGGGAAGCTTAGAGGCGGGGGGAGGAGGAAGCGCTCATGGAGCCGGCGGCGGCCGGGGGACAATGGGGACGGGGGTGCGGCGGCGGCGAGGCGTCAGCCGGGCAAGACCAGCCGCGGCAGCAGCATCTTTCCCTGCACCGTCGGCAGGCTGCGGCGGGGCGCTCCGCCGGCACCGGGCGCTCAGGGGGCAGCCCCGGACGCCTCACGGGGGTGGGCCATGCTGCCGGGCGGGGTGGGGAAGAGCCGGGGCGCGGAGCACCGGCCCGGCCCCCCGCCGCCACAGCCGCCGCCGCCCCCTCTCGGGACGTGTCCCCCCTTCGCCCCGAGCGTCGCTCCCGGAGTCGCCTCAAGCCGCCACACTGCTGAGCGCATCCGTCGGAAAACATTGGGATTCTCCCATGGTGCCCCGCGTGCGGCCGTGTGACGTCACGGCGAGGGGGGGGGGGGGCGGACGCTGCACCTGCACTGCACAAAGGCGGGGGCCGCAGGTGCGCGCGGCCTCGGAGCTCCTCCCGCATCAGGAACATGTGACTGGCGGCATGCGGAGGGACTCCCCATCCTCATCCCCATCCCCATCCTCATCCTCATCCCCATCCCCATCCTCATCCCCATCCCCATCCCCATCCTCATCCTCATCCTCATCCCCATCCCCATCCTCATCCCCATCCTCATCCCCATCCTCATCCCCACCCTCATCCCCATCCTCATCCTCATCCCGTCCGGTCGCGGGGCTCAGTGTTCGCCGCCTGTCCCCGCCCAGGGCTGAGGAAGCGTGTCCGGGCGGTGGGGGTGTCCCCTCGCGTCCGAAAGCGCCGGTTCCTCCCTGTCAGGACGCGCGGCTCGTCGGGGCACACGCGCATCCCGGCAGGAGGTTCCGCGGCGACTGTGTCACCTCTCAGACGAGGGTGAGCTCCTGGCAGAGGAACCCCCGGAAAACTGGGGCGGGGGGGCGGTGGGGTCCGACTCAGGCTAAGTAGTTTGGTTTGGGAAGTCGGGAAGTGGAATTACTGTTTTATTGGAATATTTACTTCAGTTGCCACTGCCCCGCGGAGCAGAGGCTTGTGAGTGCCCAGGGCTCCGGCAGATCTCTGGGGAGTCCTGACCTGCAAAAACGGGGAAAGCTCCTTAACCCTTCTCCCAGTGAAGTCTCGGAGAGCCCTCGGCACCTGCAGGGATCCAGTGGGCAGCGTTGAGGAGTACAGCAAACACTGCCTTTGTTAGGTGGAACTGGCATCAAGGTGTGCACAAACCTACAAGTGGATTTCTTGGGCTGCCTCGGGAGCAGTGTTTACACGTGTGGCTGGTTGAGATTCTTCATGAGATGGGTATAACTATGTCAAATATTAGGGGTGAAACTGTGTGTCAGAAAATTTTTCATTAATCATAGAATCCCAGTCTGGTTTGGGTTGGAAGGGCCCTTAAAGCTCATCCAGTTCCAACCTCCTGCCATGGGAAGTGGCACCTTCCACTAGAGCAGGTTACTCCAAGCCTCGTCCAACCAGGCCTTGAGCACTGGTAGGAATGGGGCAGCCACAGCTTCTCTGGGCACCCTGTGCCAGTGCCTCAGCACCCTCACAGGGAAGAGCTTCTGCCTAAGAGCTCATCTCAGTCTCCCCTCTGTCAGCTTAAAGCCGTTCCCCCCTGCCCTGTGAGTACATGCCCTTGTAAAAATGCAGTCATTCTTTCACATACGTATTTTTCTTTACAGAAATATATGGAAAACATTTTGCATATCTCACATTAAGCAAATGTGGTTTAGTCACTTCTGAAAGCAGGAGCAAACAAAGCAGTTCTGTGGGGTTGTGTCTTCATTGAATTTTTGGGGATTTAACGCAAAATTCATCACACCTATGACACTGAGATGTGTATTTGCCTATTTTCTTTAAGCAAAGTTAACCACGTGCACACATCTCATCTGGAGTCACCTTTGGGCTACACATTCCCTGGGATTTGATCAACTTGGTGACCTTTTGAGGAAAAGCGCTCCATGGGTCTGCATTCAGTGTAGAGCTCGATAGGAAAACTCTTCAAAGACTCTATTTGAACAGGGCCTGATTGCAGCTGTTGGGCAGAGCCTGCCTGTGGCTTGGGGGGGAGCTGCTGCATCTGATGGGGAGCTTCAGTATCAGCGCAAGAACAGGGATTGAACAAAGGGTTTAAAGTAAAATATCAATAAGGTTTGCATTCAGCATGATCTTTCCCTTCTTCCTGTTAGTAAGGTAAATCCTAAGGGAAAAGTAGCACATAATAGTGCAGTCTCAGTTGTAGTGTAATGCAATGGACTAAATTAATGTATCAAGAGCCTTCTGTAAGTTGGTTCCTTTTTGAGGGCTTAACATTCTCATCTTGATACATTTTCAGTGTCAGTCTTTGTAACTTATTCTAAGCCTTGCCAGTCAAACAGCTTATTATCATTCTGAAAAGACAGCTAAATGAACCATTTCTATTATGCTATAAAACATTTCCAAGGAAACAAACAAATCCAAAACCCTTGTTTAAGGGATGATTTAAAGAGATCAGGGTGTATTTTATACTCCTTTCCCCCTCCAGCCAAGTTTTCAAGTTGCCAAAGTTGTCAATTTCGAGTTATTCATGAACTCTAGAAATTCCTCGTGTTTTTTGACATGCATGCAGATAGCACTGCCTGGCATAGGTACTTGGCCCACTTTTCAAACAAGAAATCTCTCCTTTATAGTGAAATAATAACCCAAATCTATTTTTAGTAGCGAGTTTTAAATGTTTTTCTCTATATAGCTTTTAGGTCATGCTAGAAAATGCTGCTGGTTTCTAGTGAATTCTGTGGAAGTCTGTTTGTAGTAATTGATACACATGCCTTCTGCAATGAAGAATGATACTTATTTCTTGCATAAAATATATAGTTGAAAAGTTTTTCATCAGATTTAAGCATTCAGACAAGATTGAATGTATTAAAATATTTTCAACTGAAGAAAATATCTCCAAGACTGCTTTAGTGCCCTACAGAAGCACGAGATGAGGCTGGCATGGTTTTTACCACTCATACTTATTGAAGGACCCTTTATAGGGTCCTAATATACTTATAGAAGTCAGACAAAAAAACCTGGAATCTGTCTGTTTTAACTTAAAGCATTTTAGCTTCTCTCATTCCTGGCAAACCCACCATCAGGAGACTCAGTCATGGAATAAATTCTAGGTGCTGCACATGCCAGTGGATGGAGCTGCCCCAAGGCCTCCTTGCTTGCTCTGGTGTGGACCATCACCGTGTTTGCGGCTGAGGGTACAAGAACAAAAATAATCATGTTAAATTATTTAAGCCTATGTTGCTAAATAATGTCTTGTGTAAAAAGTACGATTACCTGCATGTCTTCTACTTTAAAGTTTCACGGATGATGATGTATCTATTTGCACTTTGCATTTTTTTCCCTTCAAGCAGGCTTCTGTGCTCCTTCTGGGCAAAGCTTTCTGACAGAAATAAATGTGAGGCAAAGACTTTTCTTCATGTCAAAGGACCAATACCAAAAGGAATGGAGCATTTTCAGAGAAGTAAATAGAAGCTGATGGAGACATGCTGTAACCAATATATTGTAAGGATATTGATTTGTTAAAGCCCTCTGAAATTGGAAAGAGACAAAGCCTGGTTCTACCCGTGGGTACTAAGCACCTGAAAAATTGTTCTTAAGTTCCCTTTTACTGCTTGATGTAATTCTATAAATGTCACAAACAAAAATATTTGCAGGATCAGAAGGACTATTCAGTAGACATATGAGTCTCTTTTTATTGGGTTTGTTTTCTCCTATAGCAGTCTTCTGGTAAACAAGTTTGCAACATTTCCCCAGAAAGTGCAAACATCCAATATGTTCATTTCTCTCCCAGAGGATTTCTAGCATTTAATATCGATAATGAAAAGTTATGATGAGATTTTTCTAGCTTAGTGGCAGATATTTCTGCAACTGGCATCCATTCAGTTACAGAAAAATACTTCTTAAAATGAAATTCCTACACAAGGAACAAAAGAGAAAATTTATTTAGCTTGATATGCCTTCCTTTGATAAAATGTTATTTAAATGCAGTTATATAAATGGTATGCATGATTTGATGAATTTGCTTTGTGTTTAATAGACAGCTGAACTCCTGTTTCATGATCTAGTTATATAAAAAGGAATCCTAACTTGTGTTAGAAGGAATGATTCCCTGAGGAGAAGGGAAAGAGGTGAGTCATGTCAGTGCTGTTTTTCTCAAGTCAGCAGAATATTGAGCAACCTCATTTTCATGAATCTGAAGCCCACATGTGATCTCTGAGCATAACTCTGTTCTTTCTGTGCCCTTATTTAGAAAAATGAGTTTGGGATACATTTAGATTGACAGTCTCAGCTTACATGTTAAAATTGTTTTGATGACCAGAGGATGAACAGCCTTGCTCAGTTCAGTTTTCTTAGATGGGGCAGCAGAAAGCATTTATTCTGTTGCTTCCAAATCTTAACCAATTTTTTGAGATTTTATGACAGCTTGTTGTTCATTGTGCTTACACTAGCATGAAGATGAGCATTCCCATGCTCAAAAGGCCCTTTTTTTCTATTTCTTTTGTGTTTGTGGGATTTTCTTCCCCACAGGTGCTCTCTTAGTAAAGACAACATAGGGCTTGTTTTGAACCTTCATTTGTTGAGACGATAAATGCCTGTCACTGAGATACAAATATCATCCAGCAATCACAACTGTGTGAGTACAAAGAGTTGAAAGGTGTCTTCTCCAAAGCATGGTGATGTAGTTGCTACCAAGGAAGGCAAATAAAAAAAGAATAAGCATCAGGGATGTTTATTGGTGGCTTCATGTACACATTCACATTTAACACCTCTGATACTCAAGGGCTATTCTAGGAATCACCCATCTGATTTTCATGTTTGCTTCCTCACAGCTCTAGTGCTCACTCTGTCATTTGATAAGTGAAGGAGCAGAAAAAGAAGAGGCAGGGAAAAATGTTAAGGAAGGCAGTTGGCTCAGCTGACTGCCTTCTTGATAAACAGCTCTACTCATGTAATGCCTTCTAGGTAGCAGTGTAATGACAATGAGAAGAGGAACATCTACTCCTATGTCAGTTACTCCAAATTATGCAGCTTATAATAGTAACAGTAACATATCAGTTTATGCAGAAGGAACTTGCATCTGTGACATGCTGAGGCCAACCGGGATGTGATTGCTGTGCATAATGACTGCGTGCAAGAAACAAGGAGAAGGCAGCTGTGTGGAACAGTGGAGGACTCCTGCAGTGCTGTCAAAGCCAGCAAGGCTAGAGGTGGTGTGTCGTGTAAGTACTGTTTGAGCTCTGAAGGGATCAAACTGATTTTCTTCCTGGTTTTGCTCCCTTTAGACTTCAATATGTCCGAGGAATAGGGGAGTATGTGCAACTTCAGGATAATAGAAATAGCCCAGAGGAACTGATGCTTATTGTTAATATACAAAATGCAATGGAGACCTCATAGCAGCCTTCCAGTATCTGAAGGGGGCTATAGGGATGCTGGGGAGGGACTCTTCATTAGGAACTGTAGTGATAGGACAAGGGGTGATGGGTTAAAACTTAAACAGGGGAAGTTTAGATTGGATATAAGGAAGAAGTTCTTTACTGTAAGGGTGGTGAGGCACTGGAATGGGTTGCCCAGGGAAGCTGTGAATGCGCCATCCCTGGCGGTGTTCAAGGCTAGGATGGACAGAGCCTTGGGTGAGATGGTTTAGTGTGAGGTGTCCCTGCCCATGGCAGGAGGTTGGAACTGGATGATCTTAAGGTCCTTTCCAACCCAAACCATTCTATGACTCTGTGATTCCAGGAAAAGTTTACCACTGGAGTTAGGAAACCACTTTGAATCACTGCACCGTCCTCCGGCGTGCTTAACGGGGAGAGAACGCCTGAGCCGCCCCTCAACGGGCGCCCGAGCCCCCCGGCCCAGCGGCGCCCCCTCAGGGGAGCTCCGGGCTCACCGCCGTGGGACGGAGCCGTGCTGCAGCGGGGCCGGCAGGGGGCGCCGCGCCCGCGGGGTCCTCACCGGTTGTAACGGTCGCTGCGCGAGCCGCGGGCGGTGCCCCCTCAGCGCGGCGCGAGGGTCCCGCCCTGCCGCGTGCCTCAACGGCCGGGCCTCCCCTCAGGGCGGCGGGTGCCGGCCCCGGCGGTACCGGCAGGAGCGGGAGCCTGGCCTCGCCTCGCCTCGCCTCGCCTCGCTTCGCTTCACGGAGCCCTGCAGGCACATGTAACGCTGTAGGTATTGTTAGTGGGTAGTTTGATCATAGCGACTTTGTTTATTTTTAATGAGGGGAGGAGGGAAGGCTGCTTCCCCAACGATTTCCGAGCACCTGAAACTGTGATGTTTAGCCCTTTGGTTGCTAACAGTCCACAGGGGAATGGCTTATTTCTGTCTTAACTTAAATTTGTAAAAATCTAGGGCTTTTCTTCACACTCGGAACAGCGCTAGCGAGGGGCTTGTAACAGCCCGGGTGCTCAAGTGCAGCGTCAGCAGCACTGGTGAAACAAGCACGAGGGAGCTGTGGACAGCTGCAGGTCGCCCTCCTCCCTCCCTCTGTGTGCCCAGCAAAGCAGAGGTGTGGGAGGAAGCGTTTGCCTCCACTGACACTGTCGGGCAAACGGCTGTCCTCCATCCCTTGCTTCTCGGGCTGGCATCCTGAAGCTGTTACAGGCATTAACAGCTGCTGTGGCAGGTTTGGTGCTGTTGTGTGTGACTCTTTTCTCCATTCAGCCAGTTGCGGTATGTCCAGAACCCTTTTTTTCTTCACCAGTTCTCTTCTTGTGTGCCATGCCTGAAGTACCTGAGGTCTTCACTAACACATCCCTTTCACTGATCACTTGTGTCTGACAGCTTTTCATAGATACTACTTCCTTTCCATTTTATTTTATGGTTTGAAATCACTTGAATGTATTGAAGAAGAGGAAGAAAATCTGGAAGCTATTTGACCTGGTATAGTAAGTGGGGGAAATCCTTAAGTGACTAAAAGTTAGCATCTGCTACTAATTTATTTTTTTTTATTATTAAATGGAAAAATTAAAAAAAAAGCCTGTTTGCTGCTTGCTTATGGAGGTCTTATCTCAGTAACTGTGATCACTTTGTCCCAAGCACAGGAGGGCACATGCTTGGGAAGGAAGGCTTCCTTCTAAGCTGCGATGTGATCCCTTACACTACTGGAGAAAGCATGAAACAATGTTTGCATAGGTGCTGGAAGTGAATGCATGCATTGCTGCAGTCTAGTCCCTTTTTTTTTTTTACATACTCTGTATTTTCTCTATTATGGAACACTCATTAGGATGTATGGAGCAATGAGAAGCTGAGTAAATTGTATTTGTACACGCTTCAAGCGTTCCTGATCACCAGAAATCCCTACATTTAGTACCTTATGTAAGTTTCTGTTTATATCGGTGTGTTTAAGACCAACATAAGCAGTGTTACCAGAAAACATACCATGTGCAGGTTGCTGCAGCTCGGGTGCTTTCCATGTATCTCATCACTGGATCTCTGCTTCCATCTCTTAGAGGGTGACTCATAGGGGACCACAGTGCAAGGGAGACAAATACATTGTAATTGTGGTACTGATGCCTGCTTTCTTCTTGAAAGTGGTAAATTGCTTAGACAATAAATGGACATTTATTAATAACTATTTTGAGCATTTACATTCCATAGGAAACAAAATATATATGAAAAAGAAAAACCTTTGTTTTGGTTATGCTTTGCTGCTGGAAGTGTTTGTATTTTAGAAGCAACACAGCTCAGTTTTTCAGGGGTAAGTTTGGGTAACTTGTACCTTTACCAGAGATGCCCTTTCTTTTTATTATGTATTGTATTCAAACAGTACATTCTGATTCAGATCTCATCTTGCTGCTACCAAATCTGGGATAATTTCAGTGCATAACTTTTTAAAACTAATTCAAATAAGGAAGATCATTCAGTTGTCAGCAGAAGCAGAAAAGAGAAAATTGGCGTTCTGTGCTAATTGGGTGAGAGGTGAGGAATTTTTGATGTAGAATTGCAGGAAAAAAATCTGATTCCACTCATTTTAGTATAAGTTTCAACACTTCAGTGGCATTTTGATATCATCTGTATAATCAGTTTCATTTCTTGTGTAACACAGGACTTTGGCTGGTCCTGTGTCTTCACAAATTTCACACAATTAGTTAAAATACTTTGGGGGACAGTGTTATATGAAGCTAGTGACAGAGCTTTCTTCAGTAGATTACAGTTTGCTTGGGAATCTGAAATCTAGTGAAGACAATAATAGGGATTTATGAGCATCTCATGGAAGACACAACCTCATAATTGGTAGCTAACTTGGGCTGGTCTTCATAGGAGGAAATATCAGAAGTCTAGAGTTGATCAGCAGCTGAAGACAAGAAAACAAAAGATCGAGTTGATTAGAACTCATAATAAGCAAGGTCCAGGTTAGCAGAACAGTATCAGTTCTGAGACTGCAGTTGTGTATTGCATGACTCCCCAGCAATTGTAGTCACTGGTTCCAGTTCTCATACTCAGCTACTATATGGTCTAACCGAAGAATCAATTGAGCTGCAGCATGCCGCTGTTTGAGCTTGCTGTTTGAGCTACTCCAGCGAGGAGTGTGGTGGTCACTCTGTGGTACACATTTTTTCTTCTCTGAGTGCTTCTGTGTGTTACTGTCCTGGTTTAAACCCAGTCAGGTAATTTGTTCGCTCACTTCCCCCCCTTTTCTAGTTCGTGACCATCGGCCCCATTGTCCCAGCATCGGAGTAACCAGGTGATGATGTGCTCCCCTGGTTGACGGTGAATCTGCTTAACTCTTGAAATCAGTAGTGGGCAAAACACTGTGCTTGGAGCTGGGGTAACCGCGCTGTCTGTTGAGCCTCACAGAGTCCTTGGTCAAGGTAAACATCACTTGGGGTACCTCCCCGGCTAGCCCGGGTCATTTCCACCTACCCCTCTCTGTTGGTGGTCAGTGTGGTGCTTTCCAGCCCACCACCATTCTTCTCTGCCCTGTGTCAGCCTCAGGTTCCCTTGTAGCTACAAGGGACAGTATGGGAAAACAAGCTCCTGAACTGATTTGGGTTCACCCCTGCTGATGGTGATGGGAATCACCATGCTAACACGCATACAGAGTGTGTCTTGCCCATATTGTCACACATGCTGCGCGGTCTCCTTGAATCTGCTTAACTCTTGAAATCAGTAGTGGGCAAAACACTGGCTCCTCCACCGCCTTCTCCCGCTGCTCGGCAAAATGTGTGTTTGCAATAGAGTAAACCTTTGGATGGTTCCATCCATTCAATATCCTGCTCACCAATCACTGAATCAGGAGTTGAGAGGGGAAGGAGAATAGCTACAAATAAATTCCAGGAATTCTTAGTTTAATTTTAAGGAAAACTAGGACTGAATGCCATTCCTACATAGTAAAGTTACTGCTTTCTAAGAGATGAAGTAAGGATTTATGTGCTGTTTTGCATTCTCATTTAGCCAAAATAAGGATGTGCAGTAAGATCATTGCTGTGAAGGTTGTGCTTCTGCTCTTTCGCAGCTGTAGTAAGTCTTTTCAGAAACAATTCTTCAGCAAAAACTGAGCTAACTTTTTTACTTTTTAAGTATAATTTTGACAGTTGTGTACGTTGCCATGACAGCAAGCGATCTGATAGCTATCTGCTCATCCACTGTATTGCAGTTCAGTACACTGTTTCCTAATGGTGCAGATGCCATCTTGCTGCAAATTTGGGAAGGGCAGGCTTCTTAGCAATTTAAACATAACTTCTTTGAGGGACAGAGGTAGTGGGTTTTTTTTAGGATCAGTTCTAATAGTAAACTTTTAATCTGAAAACTTAGACCAAGATTTAATTAGATGGATATTCTGTTCCATGACTTCAAAGCTGAAGACTATGACATTATCATAAACAAAGTCAGAACAATTTAATCATGGAAATTTCTGTACTGCAGTTCTATTGTAAAACACACCCTTTGCCAGTCTTGCTTCCAAACAGCAGTAGACTAATCGGGTGAACACCTTCAGCTTATGCAGCTTTGATTTCAGGTATTTTGGAAACAAATCCTTTACCATCTTTATTCAACAAGTAAAACACAGATCTTGCCTGTCATACTCTTTCTGTGAGATCAAAATTCAGATGGTTGTTTCAAAGCGCCTTTCTGGGCCAAGTGCCACACTGGAATAAAAATGCAAGTAGGATTTTACAAATGCTATTTCTGATAAACTTATTAAAGAGCCAAATTCTGGACCAGATTTTATGAGCATGTAAGAGTTAGTTAATTAGCATTTTAAAGGAAGAAGTCTTTCTTCACTAGGATTACTGCATCTTTAAAACACAAGAATCTGAGAGTACATTTACATGACGTGGTGACTTCACAGTAATTTGGTTTGAGAAATTTGTTTTGACCTGCTTGTCCTGTGCATTATAGTTTGCTGTCTCCTTCAGTTGTGCCAATATAGTTGTGGGATTGTAGCATAAACTGAATCAATGAAAATATGAAGGTTAAAAACCAGTCCCTTCAGTGCTGCCTCTAACCTGGCTTATGTCAGTGATTAGCTTTTCTGTATGGTCAAATGAAGAGTTACCTCAGCAAAACAGGCAGGGTTGCAAGTTACAAGCTCAGTAGGGTGTGTTGTGCAAGAATGATTTATGGCAAATTCCTCCTACCCTGTAATTACATCAAAAGTGACATTCTAGCAAAGCAGTCTCATCACTCACCAGCAAATTCAGGAAACACTGAAATGCTGTGGACTTAAGGAAGTATTACGTATGTATTTGAAGGACATCATTGGCTGTGGCTCTGAACTTGTACACTGTGAGACCAACAGCCCCAACTGCATCCAGTGTTTCCAAGCCCTTTGCATAACCTAATACAAAGCCAGAGCAACAAGGAAAATCCACATACTATCAGACGCTGGTCTGACAGCCATGTGTTTGTAAACATTGGGAAGTTTTAGTCATTTTGAGTACTGTGGAAGTGTACAGCAGTGTTATTTAATTAGGAAAGAATGTCAGTTTATACTGGAAACACCAGGAACTGTACTAAAAGCAGAGACGTAGTCAAGGTGCAATATGGAATGGGTTTTAGAGCTTGATCCAACCCCCTCTGCAGTCAATAGAAACAGTCCCATTGTTTTCACATAGAGGTTGTCCTTACTGTGTACCTCTCACTGTTATACAAACCTATACTGCTAGGGCTACATACAAAAAAAGGCATTGGAAAGGAGTTCCCAAGATCAACTTGTTATCATCTGTGAACCATATAGATATTTTAGGCTTCTCTCCTACAAATTACTTCTGCAAGGCCATGTCCTTCAAGTTTTAAGGTGCAGTTGCAGAACTAGATTTTTTATTATTACATGTAGTCTAAAATTGTTTTATTCTAACCCAGTGTGAATTACAGAGGCTTGGAATACAAATTTTTGCTAAATATGCAAATAATTATGTACATGAAGGGCTTCTTAGACATCTTTCTTGCCATTTCTAGGCATGTGTATTGGAGGTAGGTGCCCACACAGTAAAGGATTGTATGACTCAAGGTATTTGCAATTAGGCAATTATACCCTGGGTTAGCGAACTAGCAAACAGAGTTTTTTTTGCTTGGCAGTGTTCCCCTTCCACTCCCAAGAAGAATAAAGTGGAAATTAGTCTAATTAGATCAGTGAGGGAAGATGACAGTGGGTTTGCTGCTTCATCATTCAGAACTCAGGAATTATTTTAACATTTTGTCTTCTTTCCCCCTTGGCTTTATGGCTGCTACAAAAGTTCTGTTTATTATTGCATTATGAACTGAAGCTGTCAAAATGAATCTTTCTCTCAATTTGTAAAGATGTTATATATGTACATCTGAATGATAGAGTGTGTACTTCTTAAATTTTCATGTGGACCTGCTACTGGATTTCCTGACTAGGAGACCAGCTGACAGCATCAGAACATCACAGCTTGTGTATTCTGCCCAATGGATACGATGCCATGTAAATATTGTTTACAGCAATATTTCCATTTCTGTAAAGCACAGTTACTAAGACCAGGTTTGGGTCCATTTTATATTACTCCTGGGTTTTAACCTGCCTTTTCCTATCCAGTGCAATGAGGAGCTCTCGTTAAGACCATAGGGAGCTCTGGTTAAGACCATAGGGAGCTCTTTAAAATTATAATTGGCAGCCTGCAATCCTTTGTGCTGTCAAGGAAATCATAGAGCTAATGGATGATCCTGCAAGCACTCAATAGTGGTTTTAAGCTCAGCAATTTGTGCTTTATTTGGCTGAATAAATATCTGATGGAGCTGAGAGAATACACTGATGAAACATTATTGTACAGAGGAAATTACTGGTGTGCCTGCCAGGGAGGCATAGAATTACGTAATGATTTTAGAGGGTAATTTTACCATTTGGTCTTTATTTCTGCATCTGAAATAACAGATACCAAAGTTTAATTTATCTTTAGTAAGACATTTTACAACAGCAGTGTTAACATGCCAATAGTTATGAAAATGTGTCAGTTACTTTGGGCAGAGGATAATAGTTTGTCAGACTGTCATATACCAGGACTTCAGAGATCTGGAAAAAGTCATCTGTGACAGAATTAGAATCATAGAATCATAGAATCATAGAATAGTTAGGGTTGGAAAGGACCTGGAGATCATCTAGTTCCAGCCTCCCTGCCATGGGCAGGGACACCTCACACTAAACCATGTCTCCCAAGGCTCTGTACAACCTGTTCTTGAACGCTGCCAGGGATGGAGCATTCACAGCTTCCCTGGGCAACCCATTCCAGTGCCTCACCACCCTAACAGTAAAGAATTTCTTCCTTATATCCAATCTAAACTTCCCCTGTTTAAGTTTGAACCTGTTACCCGTTGTCCTGTCACTACAGTCCCTAATAAAGGGTCCCTCCCCAACAGCCCTATAGCCCCCCTTCAGATACTGGAAGGCTGCTATGAGGTCTCCATACAGCTTCTCTTCTCCAGGCTGAACAGCCCCAACTTTCTCAGCCTGTCTCCATACGGGAGGTGCTCCGGCCCCTGATCATCCTCGTGGCCTCCTCTGGACTTGTTCCAACAGCTCCATGTCCTTTTTATGTTGAGGACACCAGAACTGCACACAATACTCCAAGTGAGGTCTCACAAGAGCAGAGTAGAGGGGTAGGATCACCTCCTTCAACCTGCTGGTCATGCTTCTCTTGATGCAGCCCAGAATACGGTTGGCTTTCTGGGCTGTGAGCGCACACTGAAGCTGGCTCATGTTCATTTTCTCATTGACCAACACCCCAAAGTCCTTTTCCACATGGCTGCTCTGAATCTCTTCTCTCTTGCCTTAGAACCTGGGAACTTCCCAAGCTATTATGTAGTTATGTTATTGTGATGATGTAGTTTGAGAAGTACCGTCAGACTTAATCAAATTTTTACTTTATCTAGGATTCTAAAGACATAGAAGTTTCTCAACAGAATATCCCAAATCTCCTAAATAGTTTTGGATTAGAATAGTAATTGCTAAAAGCTATGTAGCAGTCTGTCTTCATCTGTAGGTATTTGTTGTGGTGTAAACCCAGCCAGACAGGTCGTTCACTCACTTCCCCCCCCCTTCTTGCTCTCCCCCTACTCCCGGAGGGACGGAGAGCAGAATCGAAAAGAATGCAACTCCCCCGGGTTGAGATAAGAGCAGTTTAGTAACTAAGGTATAATACAAATCACTACTGCTACCTCCAATAATAATAATGATAAAGGAAATAACAAGGGAAGAGAATACAACACCTCACCACCAGCTGACCGATAACTCGCCCCCCCCAGCCCAACCAAGCACCGACTGATACCTCCTCCAGCCCTGCAGACTACCAGCCCTTCCAGGTAACTCCCAGTTACCTCCTGGGCATGAGGTGCTGTGGTATGGGATACCTCTTTGGTTAGTTTGGGTCAGGTGTCCTGTCTCTGCTTCCTCCTGGCTTCCCCTCTTCCTTGGCAGAGCATGAGGCTCACAAAGTCCTTGGCCAAACCAAAACATCATTATCAGCTCTGTTCCCAGACCGAAAGTCAAAACACAGCACTGCACCAGCTACCACGAAGGAGAAACATGACTGCTACTGCTGAACCCAGGACAGTATTCAAATGTGTTTAGAAGCCTTCTACTTCTGTCCCAGATTATGCAGTGAAGAGCTGCAGAGCAAAGACATGACTGACCTAGTTGTCCTCCCACTACCAAATCAAGCAGACACCAAGGGCAGGCATATAAATGATGTTTCCACCCAATGCTTCTCCAGCTGTTTTAAGTTTCTTTTGCTGGATGTGTATGTACATCACAGCATAGATCTGTCCTCGATTCTTGGCTGACCTCCCCATAAATCCTTGAAAATTTCCTGCATCCACAATATGCTTTGACAAGGAGTTCTGTAGCCTTGCCACATGTTTTGTGAAGGACCACCAGCTCGTGTTTTGAAACTGGCCTTTGCTAGCATTGTTTACTATCCTCTAATTTCTTTTGTTTTAAGACATTTTGTTATAGATCATCTTTGTTACTCCTTTGCATCTTTTTTTTCTCCATCTTTTTCCATTCTGTTTTGAGAGAAGGAGGTCTGGCTTCACACATAGTATGCAGGGTGATGGTGAATCATGCATATATGGAGTGGCAATATAATGTTGTCTGTTCCTTTCTGAGTAATTCCTTATTTGTTTGTTTTTTAACCACTCTTCACCACTGAGCTGTCATTTTCCTAGTTATATATCAGTCACAAGACATGTTTCTATAGCAGTAATGAGTGTTCAGAGCCATCAGTTAGAATCTGTTTTTTTCCTAGATACATTGCCTGAAATCTCTTCATTGAATTTCATCTGTCATGTTATGGTGCAGTCACCTATTTAATACAGTTTCTCTGAAACTTTTCACAACTGGTCCTTGGTTTTGCCATCCTGAGTCATTTTGTATCTCATTAGTAATTTTCTCACCTCTTTGTTCACTCCCTTTTCCAGGTTATTTATGAGCATACTGGGACAATACAGATCCCATTCCATCATTTTAAAATATTTGCATCCCCTTGTAGGAATGTGTACCCAGTTTGGCAATGTGAGAGCAGGGGATTGAGCCTCCTTTTCAGACTAATATTATAACCACCACCCTGCCTTCTTGAGAACTGGGTTTAAATGCAAATTTCTATTTTTATGATCAATTAAGGTTGAATTTAATAGGAATCAAATAGAAAGGCATTATAAGAAATGAGGGTTGGAATAAAATATTGTAGAAACAGCCTTTCATTTTCTTTCAGTATTGTAGGATGATATTGGGTGAGTTTTGTGGGTTGCTTTTTCTTTTAAGATTACTCTTTCCTTGGGATCAATCTTCAAAATTCTTCCCAGAGATGTACCCATCTTCCCATTGCCCATTGTGAAAGAGCTGTTATTTCTTGTGTTCAACAAAAGCACACACCTGCCTACCTTTCCATTAATAGAATTAATCTATTATCTCTTGATACCAGGCAGCTGCACAGCTGTTACTAGATAAAATAATCATTTCACCAAATATTCCTGTTCTTAGGAGGATGTTGAAGGCTGGGGGAAGTAATCAGTAGTAAGACTTAGTAGTAAGTGAAAGGTGTTGAAGGTGACAGCAAGAAAGGAAGTAGTACTACCACGAGAAAAGGCTTCTTTGCTGTTGTATGATGAACTTTGTGGATACTGATAGGCTTGCTTTGTTGTGGGTTATTAGTTCAGCATTCTCTGCAGCCATCACACAGTGTTTTCCTTTCGTTGATCAATTACCTTAAAAATAAAATCTAGGTCTGCAAGTAGTGTAAGGGAGATTTCTGCTTTAAACTGCTCTCCAAAGTCATATTTTGTCCATATCCAACTTACCAGATAAGACAAATAGTCGTACTTTTGGGTTCGGTCTTATGAATATTAAAGATCCCCAGTGTCATAGATTTTTTGATACTCCTGACACTGTAGATTCCATTTTTATCTTTAGCTTCCTGCTGTGAAGTTGGCAAAGTTTGAAACACTGGGATCAGTACAGGTGGTTGGGCTCTTGGAGGCCAGTGAACTGACCATTTCTAGCAAAAAGGGACTGAAATGAAAAAGGGTGATAGCTGTTAAGTCTGAAAGGGTCAGGGGAGGTGTTGTGCACACAAATTTAGTGAAGTATCAGGTACAAGAGTAAGAAAGTAAAGAAGCTAAACTAAGTGGGCATTCTGAGACTCTTCATTCCAATTGCTGTCTCAGTTTTTTTCCATACATAGAATCATAGAGTTGTTTGGGTTGGAAGGGACTTTCAAAGGACATCTAGTCCAACCTCCCTGCCATGGGCAGTGACATCTTCAACTAGATCAGGTTGCTCAGACCCACATCCAGCCTGGCCTTGAATGTCTCCAGGGATGGAACACCTACCACTTCTCTGGGCAACCTGTGCCAGTGTTTTACCACCCTCATTGTAAAGAATTTCTTAATCACATCCAGCATGAATCTCCCTTTTTAGTTTAAAGCTATTGCCCCTTGTCCTATTGTGACAGGCTCTACTAAAAAGTCTGTTCCCGTCTTTCTTAGAAAGTTTTTAAGAACTGAAAGGCCACAGATAAAGTGTGTCCACACAACATATTGCAGAAAATAATACCCGGAAGTTTCCGTAACTGCCTGACCATGCTCAGGAGGAGGCTTCTGCCAGAGGGGCAGCCCTCACACAGGAGTGCTAGCTCCTGCCCTCTGCCTCTCTCTTCTGGGTCCTGGGTGCCCACATGGCCTCCCAAGGCTCCTTCCCCCCCGCCACGAAGCCGCCAGCACCTCTGCGCAGCACCGCAGCAGCCATTCTGCGCCTCTCCAAAACCAGCTATGGGAAACCTTTATTGATGAGCTGAGGGAAAGCTCCCAAGGTAGGGGGTAGAGGAAGGAATACAAGGGGCTCCCATGGCCAAGTGCCTCTTCCTCCTCCCCACACACACACCAGCCACCTTCCTGTTCACCTTTCAGCAATGCCGTGCTGAAATCCATACTGCACTGATGACTTTGCTGTGCTTATGAGAGCTTGTGTGTCCTGTTTTTCAGGAATTTGTGCTGTCCATATATAAATTCTGCTCTAAAGCTAAGTCTAACCCCCAGTAAATTGGGGTCAACTCATGCCACTCTGATCTCATTGAAACAAAGAAAGATAGAGATGAGCCAGTTTTGCTTATTTTACTCTTTAAGGGAGTACAAAAGAACTCAGGTCTTTGGATTTTTGTTGGTTTAATTCTGGATCACTAGCAGTGATCATACTAAGTCTTTAGGCCTTGATCCTGCAGAAATGCTTAATACTTAACATAATAGGAATAGTTCTTCCCTCTGCAGCTTCTGCTCTATACGGGAATTTGTATTTTTTCCTTCAGGTGCTGTTCCAGCCAAGGATGCAGTTCTTCCTGACATATTACAGAACCTCTCTGGTTTGCAGTTTCACTTACAAGGTTGGTTTTGGTGGATTTCTTTTATTATTCCCTCTCGTCTTCCTTAGCAATTTTGAAATATTTGTGTAGCTGTCCACATCCTTTCCACTCATGGAATGTTACAGACCACAGGAAGAATTGCAACTTTTAGTCCTATAGAACTCATAAGTTCAGTGCTGGTTTAAACATATATAATGATATGGAATGATTACAAGAGAGCACACTCCGAAGCCATTTTCCTAAATAGCATCACCATGAAAATAGTATCAAATCAAGTATCTTACTGCATTTGCTAACACTTTAATCACTGAAGTGGTTTCTTATGTTTTTTTCCCTTTATCCTGTTTATATTTTTTAAAATATGTAATTCATTTTAATTTGATCCATTTCAGATGTTTTACTCATCAGGTTTATTTCTGTGGGGCTATTGTTCTAAAAGCTGCTTGTTGGATACACTTTTTGTTTTTACAGACACTTGCATGGCAACAACTGGAACTAATTTTCAGTTCCATCTTCAAATATTTAAGGCATATCTGTTAATACTGGATTTTTCTTTTTTAAATTATGTTACAAATCCTACAGTGTGGGTAGAAAAGTAGAAATAAATCATGTTTTTAAAAAAGCTGTAGAGAAAAGCTTTCTGAATGCTTAAGAAAACAAAGTTCTGTATCTTAGAAAGAAATCACAATGGAGTACTCTATTTTATTTTCTTCTTGGTCACACAGTCAAGTTGAACACTGGTAGCAGCAGAGGTCCTGGGTTTTTATGTTTTAGTGTTGCACTGCTCTAAAAATAATCCAGGGTATTTTGTTTCATTACTCTGAACTTCCACTCTGGCTTGGCACTGTAATCAAATGTGGTTTAGTTGTTGTCTGGGGTGCTTCATATTTCGACAGTAAGGAAAGGCATGATTGACTTGGATGCTCCCTTTCAGAATTTCCCTTTCAGGTAGAGTATTCTGACTTGTACTTTTTGCACTCATAAATATACCATGAAATTCTTAGAGACAAACACTTGGCCATTCAGTTTTGGAAACATACCTAAATGTACATTTTTAAAAGGTTCCCTACATAACATACAAATTCAAGTGAGCACTTCTAACAGTTACTTTTTGTCTTGTTTTTGGCTGGGGTGTGGTATGTACAGGTTCCAGACAGCTGCATTTGCTGGCTGTATGTTGGGCTGAACTTCGTAAAGAGGGTCAGCCCAGTGAACCAGAACTCTCCATATGCTTTATCTCTGTCTTCAGCCTCCCAGGATTTTCCCAGGGCTCTGCATTGTCCTTACATGAAGCTCCTATGTGGAAAGCTCAGGTCTGGTATATGACTCGTGTTTTGAGCACAGTATGATAGTATAGTTTTACTAGCCCAGAATAAGCACACATTTTGTAATGTGGTCCTCTCAGCTGGGAAGTCTGGATGGAGCAGAAGGGAATGGTTTTCTCCTCGCACCACCGTTTGTAGGATAAGGAAAAAACCTGGCACAACTGGAGTTTGTTAAAGAGTCAGAAGGTCCCCTGTGTTGATGCTAACCGGTGAGACTCCTAGTATACTAAAGCATTGTTAAATGTCTTAGATTTGTTCTGCATAATTCCAGTCACATCAATATTTGCATTTATGGAATTCATTCCTTAAGAAATAACAAGTTTGAGTCAGTGCAGAAGGCTGAAGTAAACACAGGTGCCTTCTCTCTCCCGAGACTTGATAATTCCTTGGTAGATAATTTTACAGACTCTGACCCCAACTTTCTTCATATCCACTGACCAGCTCATGTATCTGGAAAAGGTGACAGTTTGGTTTTAAAACAGCTTCACAACAATTTATTAAACATGCAGGAATGTGATCACACTCAGCAAGGGAAAAGAAGGAATGTAACAGTTACTTGCCACCTTCTCTGCATCAGGAATTACCCAAGTCTATGCCTTAACTCACCATCTACTTCTCAGTGAGGTGTTAAAGATGTAAGGTCAAAACATCTGGAAACATAGTGAAATGCCAAGTTCATTCTCATTCAAACATTTTTTTACTTTCTGATTCATATTCAAAATATCAGCTCTGATGCATTGTAACTAACGGTGTTTCAAGCTCATTTCTACAAGCTGCTGCAAACAGATCTGTGTATTAGGTGAGATCATCTTTGTCAGAAGCACTTTTCTTTCTCTAAGTTGTCTCTGACTACAGGGGCAGCTGAACATTGTGTTATTCCAACGGGAGTGCAGCCTGCAGAGGTTTTTGCCCGGACAGCCACTAGAGAGCACTATGTGATTGTATCTTTTCCAAGGTAGGGCGTGGGAGCCCATTAGAGACCTACAGTGTAAATTAAATACAAAAGGCATTTTTCCGTGACATTTCTAAAGAATCCTCTTGTGTTTTGCACATATATTAAGCCAAGGTGTTAGCAACTCTGGCATTTTGTTTTACACAATTACCACTTTTGCTGAGGACTTCTTACATTGACATTTAATTCTTGCTTGAGTTTCAGAGGGATCTGCAATGTAGCAAGGAAAAGTCCATGATAGTAATCAATGTATGGGCTATTTTTACCTTAAGACTGAATGATGATGAATGCTGTATAGATAACTTTTGGTGATATCAAAGGATGAATGCTGTATAGATAAATTTGGTGAATCTAGGGCTATTTTAGCTTCGTTCTTAGAAAAACTTTTACCTCAAATCATCATGATTCAGCAAACCATGAATGGAGTGGATAATACATAAACTCTTATACGCAATATATAACATAAACACTTAGACATGGTAATTTAAAGGAAAAATGCTGCATGAATGAATCTGCTTCTTTCTTCCTGGTCCTGGTATTTGATGTTTCCTTATCTGACCAACACTATTTTTGTAGATCTCACACGGCCCCTCTCCCAAACTCCCCCAGAAAACTGTGTTATTAATTTCTTTTGAAGTACCTGTGCCTTGAGGTGGTTTTTCTATTTTCTTTTCATACTGCCTTCTGAAATCAGCTGTCAGAGACTTTGCTGTGTTCATGCATTATCCTTTTAAAGCTCTTCAGCCCTTTTTGGGAGGACTTTGTTATTGAAGTCATTGGTATCTTTCAGCTAATTGTATGAGCAGAAGGTGGAAAGGCTGTAATTTAAAAACTTGGCAGTGATTGTGAAAGAAAACATATTCCTAGGAGGTAAGGAGCAGCCCAGAAGTCCAGAGTTTCCATCAGCAAGGCTGCAGTTCCTTTTACAGCAAAGTGATTAGTGCAGCTGTGGTCAGCAAAAGGCATATTGCAGAATGGTGTTTCCTTACTTAACATGTTGGTGCTGAGAGGCAAGCCAAATATTAGACTGAAGTGAATTTTACTTATGTCAGTATTATCAATTCAGAGCAGCTGTAGGAGAATAAGCTGGATTCAGAAGAGATTAAATATTAGGGCCAGCTGTGGAAATTGAACACACAGTGATGTGAAAGATTCTGCCCATGACAATGGTATTCATCACATAGGAACCCAAATAGATCAGACCAAAAAAAAACCCTACCTTGAATTGCAGATACCCAACTGAGTTTGCCAGCCTGTCTGTTAAACTTGAAAACTTCACTAGCAGGTTTGGTTTGAAGTACTGTGATAAAGCCCACATTGAACCAAATGATTAAAAAATTCTAATCACAGTCACAGGTGTCCCTGTATATTTGTTTCTTCTTTTTTGTAGTGGTTCTTCCCCAGTTCTGAAGAAATTTCATATGTTTATTAAACCATATGTTTACTTACTTTTACAGTATCCAAATGCTTAGCTGGGAGGTCATATGGAAAGCATTACTGGCTTTAAATGCCATGATGAAATGTAAAAATTATTCAAACACTTTCTTTAAACAATTTACAATAAACAACATTCAGATTATGGCCTGACTGAATGAAGAAGTGTGAACAGTTTATTAAAATTCATGACCTCTCTTGTAGTTAATAAATCAGCAAAGGTTTGTGGGTCACGCCCTTGGAACAGTGCTTTTATATATCCCCTAGTGATTAGAGTGTATACTCAGGTGATTGATTTGGATGTTTGCATTGATTTGTGTGCAAATTAACCGAAGTTTGCATTTAACTCTTCATTCTTTATCTTCTGTTTTAGCTTTGGTCATGCATCATACCATATAGCAACTTCCATTTTATTTTGCTTATAAACCTCATACTCCTAAGGTTTTCTGGCTCTAGCCAGAAGAAAGAAAGAATATATATGGTTTGTATTATGCTAGCGCATCTCATAATGGTGGGAAAAAAATCAGTGCCTACACACTTCACATTACTGCTTTTTCATTGAATCACTTTTATGTTCAGAAGTAGCTACAAATACTGAAATTAGGATCTGTTTCAAATTTATAGTTAATGAATCTTTATGACTTAAAATACATGGAGCTGTTTATGGTTGAAGGTGTGCAGGCAAGTATGTGAAAATCCATTAATACAGAAGAGGTTTAAAAAAAAAAATTGAAATTTGGGCTTAATTTCCCCAGGAAGTAGATATCCAGACATATTGGATGGGTCTTGCAGGTGATGCTCCAGCACTCACAGGGCCAGGAAAGAAACATTTCCCCATCCTCTGCAAATCACTAAGGACTCTGGTGCTTTCTTTTGTCAGCCTTGATTATGTCCAAACCTTTAACATGCTTGTGGCTTAGGGGAAGAAATGATGCTCAATTGAAATATTTGTAATTGCATTTAGATTACTCTGTATGAATTCTCCCACCTGTTTTCTAGGACTCAGCAGAGATACTTTCTAGGAATTTTACTGAAGGCTCTCTGAGAATTATCCATGATGCTTTCTGGGAATTTCTTCAATGTGTTTTAGAAATGCCCCCCAAGTGCCTTCTAGGAATTCTCCCAAGAAAGTTTCCAGGAATTTTCCCAAAGTTTTCAAGGATTTTTGGGATGCTTCTCTGGGACTATTCCAGTATTGGGGTTTGTTTCCAGTGTGGTAGCCAGGGGTTAAATTCTGCAGCAGAAGTTTTTGCCTTGTGAGGAGAAATATATTAAAGTTCACACTTTCCCCATGACCTAAGATAACTTACCATGTGTTGGGGCCAAAATAGTCTATAGTACTTAGCTGTATGATAAGTGCTAGTATAGAGAAATACTCACTTGGCCTATTTTAAGATTTGATATTGAAACAATTTCATTTAAACCTAATTTCATAAAGCTGAATTGTTTAACACTCATCACCCTCATTTTCCGTATTTCCTTGTTCTTTTCTCCATCCAGCTGATGAAGCTACTGGAAAAGGGATCAGATACCTCAAAAGCACAAGTTTTTATGTCATCTTTGTTATTTCCTTTTTGTAAGAACCCTACTTAAAAATCTTTTTTGGCAGGAAGTAAGTAATAGAGATAGGAGTCATCTGATAGCAACCAAACTGAAGGCCTACAAAAATTTTGTATCCATAACAAATATTAAGTAAGGCAGTTGCTACATTCACTACACATCTGTGCTGCTGGTCTGTCCCATAAAGTGTCTTTAAAGTTTCAGTTTGTAGGTCTATATGCAAAATATAATTTAAAATATTATGTATCAGTTAGGAGTTTCCATCAAGGATAATCAGGCTTCTTCTAAAAATTATTTCTGATTGCAACAAGATTCAGATCACAAAAATTCTCAGTCATGTGTGTGAACTATATTGACTAGGACTAAAGTGATGGCGGTTTTATAGCCCCTTGGCAACATTTCAGTGTGCACAGAGATGCATCTGTTAAGTGAACCTGTAAAAGTGCTCCCTAGATGATGCCATAGAAAAAGGGTCTCCACTGTGATGATGAGAATTCTTGAAATGTCCTGAACTGAGTTGGTAAAACTCCTTTAAAGCAAATTGAAAATAACTGGTGCCTCTTACTTTCTGGTAAAGCTGTTAAGAAATTGTCATGTAATACTGATGAGCTGTGTAAAATGCTTTTAAAGCTGCAAGATTTGACCCAGTGTAGTGAAGACTCATCAAGCTAGCTGCAAGGCGTGTGCACCTTTCTGTCTTGACTTTGTCACTGAGCTTGTGTGAGTCTTTTTGATTAGGGGCATATAAAGAAGTTACTTCAGGGCAAACTGCTGTGTGAACTTGAAACCATCAGATTCTCGGCAGCATTGCCAAACAGACATTCTTGCTCCAGGACTAGAAGATAATCCACCTCACTTTTACATCTTGAGGTAAGACAAAAATTTATCCCCTCCTGAAATAATTTCTTTTTAGAATAAGGATGTGCATGTATCTTTCTCATGGAATAACTGGAGCTCTTCAAGTTTATACCCTTGCTTGCCCTGCAGAAATTTCTTTATGTATTCCTATCTTCTACATCTTACTTTGTCTACACAAAGAAGAAATAGTATTTTTAATAGTTTTGTTAGATTAGTGTAAGATCTCCAGATAAAAGTGGGGTAAGTAATAATTCTGTTTCGCAGACAAGATATAAATGACATGAAAAGGATTGAGAATCAGAGCAGCATACTGTGTTGGCTTGTTTCTAGCCTTTGTTTGTTGTAACTAAAGCTGTGGGAATAATTTTTGCTTTTCCTGGTTCACCAATTGAATGGGAAGGTTAGGAATTAAAAGTACTTTGTTTCCAGTTTGGTCAAATTAAAGGCTCTGAAATTTTTTCCCATAAATTGCTAACTCACCTCTGAGGACAATTAAAAAAAATCAGTAGCACTTAAAATAATATTTTTCCCTTGCATCATTTCCTCAAGTGAAGCAGATTCTACAACTCAGTGAACCTAACTTGATTTTTTTTCATTCTGTTCTACTTAATTTCATTTGTGAGCATGCACCCTGCCTGTGAAAAAATGTTTTGGATGAGAAATTGCACCCCCAAAAATGGTTGAATTTCAGCTTTTGTGATAAAGTTAAGCCATTTGAACAACCAGCAACCACTGCAGTAATCAGAGAATCATAGAATAGTTAGGGTTGGAAAGGACCTTAAGATCATCAAGTTCCAACCCCCCTGCTGTGGGCAGGGACACCTCACACTAAACCATGTCACCCAAGGCTCTGTACAACCTGGCCTTGAACACCACCAGGGATGGAGCATTCACAGCTTCCCTGGGCAACCCATTCCAGTGCCTCACCACCCTGACAGTAAAGAACTTCTTCCTTATATCCAATCTAAACTTCCCCTGTTTAAGTTTGAACCTGTTACCCCTTGTCCTGTCACTACAGTCCCTAATGAATAGTCCATCCCCAGCATCCTTATAGTCCCCCTTCAGATACTGGAAGGCTGCTATGAGGTCTCCATGCAGCCTTCTCTTCTCCAGGCTTAACAGCCCCATCTTTCTCAGCCTGTCTCCATACGGGAGGTGCTCCAGTCCCCTGATCATCCTCGTGGCCTCCTCTGGACTTGTTCCAACAGCTCCATGTCCTTTTTATGTTGAGGACACCAGAACTGCACACAATGCTCCAGGTGAGGTCTCACAAGCGCAGAGCAGAGGGGCAGGATCACCTCCTTGGACCTGCTGGTCACGCTCCTTTTGATGCAGCCCAGGATACGGTTGCTTTCTGGGCTGCGAGCGCACACTGAATCCGGCTCATGTTCATTTTCTCATTAACCAACACCCTCAAGTCCTTCCCCGCAGGGCTGCTCTGAATCTCTTCTCTGCCCAACCTGTAGCTGTGCCTGGGATTTCTCCAACCCAGGTGCAGGACCTTGCACTTGGCATGGTTAAACTTCATGAGGTTGGCATCAGCCCATTTCACAAGTGTGTCACGGTCCCTCTGGATGGCATTCCTTCCCTCCAGCGTATCAACCGAACCACACAGCTTGGTGTCATCGGCAAACTTGCTGAGGGCGCACTCAATCCCACTGTCCATGTCAGCGATGAAGATGTTAAACAAGACCGGTCCCAACACCGATCCCTGAGGGACACCACTCGTTACCGGTCTCCAGCCGGACATTGAGCCATTGACCACAACTCTTTGTGTGCAGCCATCCAGCCAGTTCTTTATCCACCGAGTGGTCCATCCATCAAATTGATGTCTCTCCAATTTAGAGACAAGGATGTCGTGTGGGAAAGTGTCGAACGCTTTATACAAGTCTAGGTAGATGATGTCAACTGCTCTACCCCTGTCCATCAGTTCCGTAGCCCCACCATAGAAGGCCACCAAATTGGCCAGGCAGGATTTCCCCTTAGTGAAGCCATGCTGGCTGTCACCAAGCACCTTGTTGTTTTTCATGTGCCTTAGCATGCTTTCCAGGAGAATCTACTCCAAGACTTTGAGAGGCACAGAGGTGAGACTGACTGTGGTAATCCTGATGTGGCTCTTACCATCTTCCTTGTTCAAGTGAAGGTGTTTGCTTTTATGCTTAGTTCAGGGAACTCAACTGAAAGCAGTGGATTTTGCAGCATTATTTTTCTGGTTTAACTCCCTACACTGTATTGCTGCATTGTAAGTAAGACTCATATCCCATATGAGAGAAATGGACAGAGTCCAGCTGGCATGAAGGGGAAGGGAAGTTCTTTTGTCTGTAACCAGATGTTCAGTTCACATAGTAGCATCGTGGAACTGCACCTGCATCTTCTCCACTTGAGAGAAAAAAATGCATTATTTAAATCCTTTTATGAAGCATATTTGTAGACTAAAGAACATTTAGAACTCATTGCTCAAATTCCATGCCTGGCACTTTCAAATTTTGCTGCTACATTAAAACAAAGTTCTGCAGTGGGCACACATTTTATGTATATGTAAATGTAAGATAAAATGCAGAAGTAAAATAACTTAGTAATATTTGGATACCACTGAAATTTATGGACTGCGTAGTCTGTCCAAAAGCACATTACCTTTTCCATCCCTGGGCAAAATAATGCACTCAGGCTTCTAACTCTTTTCATAGTCTGCATTGTAGGGAAGGAAAACGTTTTCAGTGGGGTAGAGCTGTAAACCATCTCAGATTTCATGTTACACCTGACCACTAATTGCTTGGCAAAAGGGGCGTGCATAACATGTCTCAACCTGCTGGGCCTCTTTAGCTTTCTCCCTCTTCCCTGCAATTTCCAGGGAGAAGAGGGTCATATTCCTGAGGAGACCAGTGAAAGAGCCTTGTCAGTGATCTTAACTGGTTATTTTTCACCAAAGATAGAAGGTACAAAGCAGAAAATTGGTCAGTGGAAACTTCCAAGAGAGTGCTAAAAGCATAGATCTTCCTTGATTGCCTGTCTCACTTTTAAAGAAATGTAAGTTTTCATTGATGCAGCTCACCCAGGGCTCTTACAGAATACCCACTTCCTGAAGTTTCTTTTCTCTCCCTTTTTTTTTTAGTCCACATCCCATATATGAAGTAGATTTAGCAATATCCTTCAAGAGCATTATGGACGAACAGTGGCTTTGTCGTTTGTGCTCATTTTGATGTGGTAGCAAGAAAACAATTTCAGCTGTGAAGGCAAAATGGACTGTAGCAATCCAAAGCCTGAAGGCATAGCTAAATACCCCTGGAGGGTGGGACTTGCTTGGGTACCATGTGCAAACTGAGCTGCTGAAAGAAAATACAACTGAAAAAAGGGGATACTTCTCATCCTCCCTCCCATCCACAGTCACTGGCACCCAGTATGATCTGACCCCTTCCTCAGTGACAAAAGTGCTCTCTAGGTTCTGCAGGAATCTAGTACAAGTGAAGCAATCCAGTACAAGTGGGACAACAGTTTCTCCCACGGCCTGTTTTGTTGTCTTATGCTGCAGTCTTAGGAAGGAGACACTGTTCCTGTATTGACAGCCATTCCTCGCAACAGGATTTATACGTATGTTGCAAATGGTGAGGAGCTAGCAAATCTAGGGCAGAAAAACAAGTTGGCAGGGACAGGTTTTCCTTGACCCTGCAACAGCTTCAAATTCTCAAGGCAGGGAGTGGAAGAACAAGCAGGTTTTTAATACTACAGTTTTACAGTGGTGATTCCATGCCAACTTTAAAACTGTTTTCACAGTGTAAAGAGCTTGGGGTGTTTTTTGTGAAAACAGAAGTCTTTGTGCCATCATTTCATCTAAAGGCTTCACCAAATGCTAAAAATTTCGAAATCTTAAATTTAGGCAGGGTTGGGATTATTTGTCACTGTGACTTTAAATGAGGATCCCAATGGTTTTCAACAGCTGTATTTCATCCTGTAATCAGCTCTCTGATTTGGTAGAGTGCCATCTGGATCAAGCAATTAAGTCTTCATACCATGCCTCTGGGCATATGACACATGTGTAAAGAAAAAGCCAGAGGAAGAAATGAAGAGACTGCCCTGCAGAGGAAGCTTGACAGTGTATTTCAAAGGAATTCTGAAAAGGGCTAGTGAAAAGCAGAGGTATGGTAACTGAGAAAGTTCAGTGCCTCTGCAGACAGAAGAGCCTGCGTATAGTAGAATTCTTCCTGTTATGGCCTACTGTGTGCCATAAAGGATTCTTTCTTAGAGCTAAAGGTCAGAGTGAGTTTATGTGAGAGGCCAACTAAGCTGTGCATGAAGCTGGTGAAGACTTAGCGGTATAGAGCTTTTTTATATTTTTGACTTCACTGTGGTTGATGTTATTGCTCTCATCTTTTGATAAGGTATATGATTAACCATCTAAATGCTTGCTGTCTTTGTGTGTGTGTAGGGGGGGAGTGTTCCATTTGAAGTTTATTGTGTTTCTTTGGGTATGGTTTCTATTTGGAACAAATGAAAATTAATAACTATATGCTTGTAAATAAGTTGGTTAAAATTTAAAACCAAAGAAGGAGGGAATTTCTTTTTGGTTTTATATATCCAGCTCTTCTAGGAAACCTTATTTTTACATAACAAATTCTAGCACTTGCAGTCTGGAAACTGTAAAACAGTAAAGATGACTGCCCAGAAATAAGCCTACAGGCAGAAGCACAATTTGGCAGAATCAGTCTTTTCTGGTTGTTGTTAAAAAGTGTATCTTTGTAGCAGTGTGAAACTGTGGTTATTTATGTTAAATTTAGAGGAAAAATAGGATGAACTGTGTAATTTGTTTTAATTCAGTCTTATATTTTTCTTGTCCACATTTTGAAGTCTTCATTTCCATGACTAAAGGAATAAAGGCAGCAGAAATCATGTCTGAATCAGATTGTCTTTCTAGGGTAACTGAAATTAAATCTACTGGGTCTTCTTAAAGTAACTGGTTACAACTAAACCCTGTTGTCTGTTTAGAATTGTTCAGTGTTCTTGACTTATCAGGTATCCATCTTCACAGAAATAAAGGTCATTATGTTTATCTGAGCTTTCACAGGAGTAAGACGAAAAGCTATTTGAAATTTGTAGGACTATGTTTAAATATGTTCAAGGGATCCTTTTAATACTACCTACTAAGTATTCAAAAAGATTAATATCTTTCAGTTATAATCAAATATCAAAGTTTTATTTTTTTATGTACATATGGGGCTACTGAAGTCTTATGGAAATGACTGGTTTGGAACTATTAATGTTTTTGGGGCAGACACAAAAGATTGTCATTTGCATGGTTCATGCACATCAGGATTACTTGCTTTCGCAAGTTGTCCTGGGTTTAGCAGTAGCAGTCAATTTTTCTCCTTAGTAGCTGGTGCAGTGCTGTGTTTTGACTTTCAGCTTGGGAACAGCGCTGATAACACCGATGTTTTCGGTTGTTGCTAAGTAATGTTTACCCTGACCAAGGACTTTGTGAGTCTCATGCTCTGCCAGGGAGGAGGGGAGGCTGTGAGGAAGCAGAGATGGGACACCTGACTGAAGCTAGCCAAAGAGGTATTCCATACCACAGCACGTCATGCCTGGGGAGGTAACTGGGAGTTATCTGGAAGGACACTCGCTCTCTTCGAGGTTGGGCTCATTTCGGTGGGTGATATTGTATTCTCTTCCCTTGTTATTTTCTCTTACCATTATTATCATTGGTGGTAGCAGTAGTGATTTGTGTTATATGTTGGTTGCTGGACTGTTCTTACCTCAATCCATGGGAGTTGCATTCTTTCGATTCTCCTCCCCAACTGTCCAGGAGTGGGGAAGGGGAAGGAAAGAAAGGGGGCGGGCGGGGGGGGGGGGGGGGGGGGGGGGGGGGGGGGGGGGGGGGGGGGTGAGTGAACAAGCTGTGTGGCTGGGTTTAAACCACAACACAAGGTGAACCTGCTCCCTGCTCTCATGACAGGGACAGTATCTGGGAGTAAGTTGATCATAGAATAATATCATAGAATGGTTTGGGTTGGAAGGAACCTTAAAGCTCATCCAGTTCCAACCCCCTGCCACGGGCAGGGACACCTTCCACTAGATCAGGTTGCTCCAAGCCCTGTCCAACCTGGCCTTGAGCGCTGCCAGGGATGGGGCAGCCAAACCTTCTCTGGGCACCCTGTGCCAGGGCCTCACCACCTTCATAGTAAAGAATTTCTTTATTGTATGTAATCTCGGTCTCGTGTCTGTCAGTTTAAAGCCATTTCCCTTGTCCTGTCCCTACAGGCCCTTGTCCAAAGCCCCTCTCCAGGTTTCCTGTAGCCCCTTTAGGCACTGGAGCTGCTCTAAGGTCTCCTGGAGCCTTCTTTTCTCCAGGCTGAACCAGCGCAGCTCTCCCAGCCTGGCTCCAGCGCAGAGTTGCTCCAGCCCTTATGGCCTCTCTGTGGCCTTCTCTGGACTCGCACTAGCAGCTCCATGTCCCTCTTGTGCTGTTGCCCCAGAGCTGGATGCAGGACTACAGGCACAGTAGAGGGGGAGGATCCCATCTCTCAACCTGCTGCTCATGCTCTGGGCATGAAGCACCGGATATGGTTGGGTTTCTGGGCTGCAAGCACATATTGGGCTGACAATGCAGTGATACTGGAAAACAGGTTAGATACTACAGTCTTAGGTCCAAAATGAGGAAAACCGGAGAGTTTAACTTGGAAGTTGGAGGATGAATTTTAGCAGTAGTTGTGCTTTTTTTCTACCTAGAGAAGTGAGATAAGCCCCTGACAGCATCACATTGCAGAATTCATTCTTCAGATGTATTTTCATGTATTGTCTTGAAAAGTGTAAGCTTTTCTCCTGGAAAGATTGTGCAGTTAGTTAACTTCTGACCATTAGTCTTTCTTATTAGATTTTTTCAGAACAGAAATCTTCAAAGAATAAATTTATTGCTCTTATGTAGTTTTCCTATTTATAAATATTTTCAAAGTAGGCTGTAGCGTCTAAAGTTAAGCTGGTTTGGTTTGTTTTTTCTTATAACTGTAGAGTGTCTTCAACTGCTCGTTATGAGAGAGATGCACCTTGAAATACAGAATTTGAATGGTTACTTGTTGGCAGTAAATACTGAATTTACTTCAACTGCATTAAATAGTTGCTTATATTCTACTTAGCTGCTTGTTCACTAGGGAAGGTTTATGAAATCCAGTGATGGTTTCTTAAGAAGTTTTCTATTTGGAGGCTTTTATATGAAGATGACCCAATAATACCATGTAATTTATGTTTAAAAACTTCCCTAGGACCTTTTACTTTTGGTGAAGACACAGTTCTTAGCAAATAGCTAGCAGAAGCAAACCATTAAAAATACATGTTATAACTCAATATTTCAGAATAATTCTGTGGAGACCAGCTTTAGGCAACTGGATAAGTGGCCTGGTTTTCAAATATTCTGAATGCTGTGGAAGGCATAGAGAAACATTGTATTGTAAAAGTCATTCCTGGGAATATACATGTACATTTAATTTTTTTTTTAACTTACACAGAATCTTAGAACTATTTAGGTTGGAAGAGACCTCTGGAGGTCATCTTGTGCAAGCCTCTGCTTCAAAAAGGAGCTTTTTTGAAGTTAGATATGACTTCAGATTTAGCTTAGTTACCTCAGGACCTTGTCCTGTCACACAGTCTGAGCAAAACTGTTCTTATTTTGACTTATGTTGACATTTATATGAGCTTCCTGAGCACATGTTTTGTAGGCAGCTGCACATAGCAATTGCTGAGCTCAGTAAGAGATTTAAAAGATTTCCATAATACTATGGAAATTGGATATTGTTTAGGGATCCATTGGCTTAAGGAATGTTACAAGCCGTTTATTATAGGCTGACCTCTAATAGTCGGAGTTTTCTTCAGAATAGAAATCAAATGCTTTCTTATTGCAAAACAATTCAGAGCATCTTATGGAGAGTCGATGTCCACATGTTAATTTTATTTAATTTTGTGCTGATTGTTTTTTCAGGACTTGCTTCCCTGCTTGCTGCACATTCAGTGCTGCTGGGATATTCTCAGCATTTAAAGCTAATGATATCTACTGTTTCATTCTCCTTTACAGTCAAGAAATTTGGACTGGTAAGACTGTCAACCTGACTGCAAAGGAAAGGATTTCAGTCAGGAATCTATAAGAGAAATCCTGAAACAGCAATAGAACTTACTTTCTTATGTACAATTTAATGTTTGGGAGGTAGAGAGGAGCACTTTTTTATATTCTATCAGAATTAAACTGCAGCTTGTGCTGTTCATAATCATCAGACATAACTATTAGGTTTGAAAGAAATATGACAACTTGTTAATTGTTTGACTCTGTCTCAAACATACTGGGGATGTAAGCCAGCAAGAGAGGAGTCTTCTGGTCGGCAGAGCCATGGCTTTTAATCTTATTTCACAGATTGTCTAGATAACAGTTTGAGGAAGGCTTCTGTTCATCGGGGATTAAATTTGATTTTTCCATCAAACAAAAGTGGCATTATCAATTGCATTGTGTAAATTGCTGTTGGTGAGGTTATGGACGTGGTTACCACTCTTCCCTTCAGTGGAAATACTTTCAGAAGAAATGTTTCTCAGTACTCTCTCTTCCCTCAGTGTATGTGACACTTCAGTTCTGTCATCTGATACATGGAGAAATTTTCCTTCTCTGTACTTTTTCCTTGAGTCATGCCTTCTGGCTTGTTTCATAAGGTTTGCTTACTCAACTGGTGGTCTAGTTGTTCACAGTTCTCATCTGTCTCTATCTGTTCTTCCTAAACCAAAATTCTCCCTGTGAAAACTTTTCTATTTGAAGTGGGATGGCAGCATTCCTTTTTAACATCTCTTCTCTCTGTCCCAACATGGTTTGCCTCTGGCTGGAGTTCTTGCATGTCTCCAAGGATATTACTAATCCACCTTGGAAGAGAATGGAAGATCTGTTTGAAGCCTTTTAAATTGATTTTGTTCCAAAATAAATCCACTCTTTCCAAATTTAAATTCTTCAAACAAAATATTTTTATTTTTCACTCTTCTGTGGGAAAAACCTACAAATAACAATCCCTATCAAGGTTAAGCAACATCCTGAATGAAACAAGGTTATTTTTTATTTTTTTGTGCAGTACTGGAATTAGTAATAGGATTATAATTTTTTCCCCGCTTGGAAAAGAGACATGAGAAGAGTCAGTAACATTTTGTCTAGTACTTTAAATTTAGCAAAATTACAACATGTACTAAGGAATTAATCCACATGGGTTATTTAACCTTGGTCTGGTTACCTAACACCTTTTTTTCATTTATTCTCCTTTTTGTTTTTTAATATAGTTGCAATGTTATTCTTCTTCTTTCCAATCCAGTCTAAGCCTACTTTATTGCATCTCTTTTCAAAGCATACAGGTTTTAATATGTGTTCCAGTATAATTAAACTTTCTAGCCTTTTTCTATTTGCTTGAGAAACACTCCTTTTTGTTGTTTGGTGTTTTGGGTTTTGTTTTTTTTTTTTTCTGGCTATAAAAGCCTTATAGATTGGATCTTAACCCTGAAGGAAAATATTCCAGATGTTTCCTCCCAGGTATACCTGTCACTGGTTTATCTGCTTTATCTTCGAAATAAATGTCTTGAAGGATAATTCTTCAGTTGCAAAACTACAATAATCTGTATTGTCCAAGGATCCATTTCCAAAGGTGGTGTATGAATCTTCCCTTTCATTCTTGGAATATTAAACTCTCTTTACTTTGTGGCAATTAATGCATATTCTTATTAATATTATTCTTATATACATTATTTAAGTGTATATGTGTGTCAGTGTTCTGACAACATTTCTTTTTCATAGTATCAGTACTTAATTTTCCAAAAGCATGTTCCCTCTTCACCTTTAAGCAGAGATCGAGATGTCTCTTTACAGTTGATTTGCCTTCCTATTAATTATTTCCATGCATTACTGAGGTCAAGATTATTGCAAAGAGTACAACAATAGGCTCTGCACAGAGGGCACAAGTGCTCAGACTCTTTGTGCTTTCTTATTCCTTCTCCTGAACAGGCAAGTCAGGGGACAGGGATTATTATATGCACACGTTCTTGTGTTTTCTTCCCTATAATAACTATGTAGGAATTCCTATAATTTGGTATGATGCTGGACTGAATCATACTTCCATTGTCTCCTTTTTACGAACGAGAAGGAAGTAGAAATTGAGTTGCTGAAAACAGAGCACTAAAATGCTGACCTTGTTGGAGTCAATTCCTGAAGTTTATCCTGATTTCAGTACGACAAGAATTTCTCTATGTCTGAAAAGAGTACCTTACACCTTACATACTGGTACATGCTCTGCAATGTTCGTTCTATGTAGCTGAGCCTAGACCTGTTGACTGTCCCTAATTAAAGTAATCTAGGAAATGTAGGCAGCTGAGCTTAAAAGCTAGCTTTGAATGAGTATACTGTGCACACATAATAAATCTCTTGTAATATTTAAATAGTTAGATATTTGCCAAGAGTGGTGCTGTCTGAAATTTTTGAGGAATATATTCTCCGCTTAAGACCATGGACTTTCTTCTCTTTCTTTTAATTTTTTGGACCAAATGGCAACTATTGCACAAACTCCTCCAGGAAGTAAACATTTCTCTCTTATCATTTAATTATCAGCTCTCAGGGGGAGTTACATAAGATAGCAATCATTCTAAAGAGAATGACCAGTATGTGGGATAAAGAAAATTAACTGTTACTTACGTTTTAGGAGAGAAAAATTACTTTTTTTTTTTCCTTTTTTTTTTTTTTTTTGTGAGACATGGAGGGGCGTGATAAATAGGAATACTTCTGTCCTTTTGATTTCAGTAGCAGAAGGTGAGGGGGAAAATGGGGTACGGGTCTAATAATAATAATTCTTTTTAGCCACAGAATAAAGAGGGCTTTAAGTAACATATATGTGTTTTTCAGGAGAAGCATACAGAATTATTTTGACAAATCTTTCTTCTTCCTTACCTTCAATATCATTTGTATTCCAGAGAAAGTCTAGGAAAATATCATGTGTGTAGTTGGAAAGAAGTTAAAGTGGTATTTTAATTTCTCAAATTATATAATTTACCATTTTATTTCAGTGTCATTGGTTTAGGTGTTGGTCATTTGTGAGCGGACTGTAAATATTTAATATTTCACTTTCCCAGGGATGAAAACAGTGCATTTGCCAGGTAAAGCCAACCCAAGAACACAATGAAAACTTTATATTTAGGAAGTGTCTTGCTGAGCTGTTGGTGAGCCCTGTGCTTTCATTCACTTGTTCCTCCAGTTACCATCCAAGAAATATTGCTTGATGGATGTTGACATTACTCCTCATAACCTTGGTATGTGGGGAAGAAACAAATTTCTTGTTGAACTGCCCACAAACAATTTTAATGTTGTTTATAATTTATTTAAACCCATCCTCCAAATTATTGTCTTTGGTAGGGACAGTATCTTCTGTGTAATAGTAACTTATTGAAAGAAGCTATAATACCCATATAGCAGTAATAGTACTGTTAGAGTCCTTAATATTGTTTATATTCTATTTGAAAATAAAACATGGTATTCTTGGTAAACATGAATACCATGCAATATGTAATGTTTGGTTCATGCTCTGCACTGGGGGTCAGGAGGTTTGGGCCCTGTTCTGGACTGTACCACCGCACTTGTGTAAATCTTTTGTCTCCCTCAATTTTTGCATTGTTTGGCTTTACTGTTTGCTGTTTGAACCATGTTTCAGATCCTTAACTAATTCCTTGCTTCCCTGGGGCTACTTGCTGAGATGTGGTGAGAAGCTGAAGCAACTGCAGTAGGACGAGCTGTAGAAGACAAGATAGGAGGGCTGACACTGCAGTGGGAGTTCCTCTATGAAATATCAAAGCTGCCCATTTTTACTCCTGCACCTCAGTAAGACACAGCTCTTTAGGAAACAAAGCAGCAGTATTTATACTAATCATAGGAATCCATTATTTAACATATGGTTTTGCAATGTATGTGCATAGACTTCAGTTTTTGGAGGAGGAGATTAACTCCCATTTGTTTGGAAAAACAACAGTGTATTGTCATGGTTTAAGCCCAGGCCATGAGTCAGCCATGCATCCCTCTTGCTCACTCCCCACCTTTCTTCCTCCAGCCCTGCTCCCGGAGGGATGGGGAGGAGAATCGAAAGAATGTAACTCCCACAGGTTGAGATAAGAACAGCCCAGTAACTAAGGTATAACACAAATCACTACTGCTACCATCAATAATGATAACAATATGAGAAAAAACAAAGGAAGAGAATACAATATCACTCGTTGATACGCAGCCCAACCAAGCAATGAAATAACCCTTCCGGGTAACTCTCAGTTACATCCTGGGCATGATGTACTGTGTTGTGGAATACCTCTTTGGCTAGTTTGGGTCAGGTGTCCTGTCTCGGCTTCCTCTCGGCTTCCCCTCATCCCTGGCAGAGGATGAGACTCACAAAGTCCTTGGCTAGACTAAACATTTGAGCAGTAACTAAAAACATCGGTGTTATCAGCGGTGTTATCAGCGCTGTTCCCAGGCTGAAAGTCAAAAACACAGCGCTGCACCAGTTACTAAGAAGGAGAAAAAATGACTGCTACTGCTGAACCCAGGACATGTATTTTATTGTGTTAGTATAGTTTCCAAGCAAGGCATACCCAAGGTACTTGCCAGTTGTTAACTGAGGTGATGTGTTCATTTGTTCTCAGAAGACCAGGACTTATCTTCCATTCAGTCTTTCCAATCAAATCAAGAACTTTCAGTAGAAGATGAAAGTTTGGCCACTAGATATCTGCAGGTTATCTAGATGGCTGAAGCTTATGTTAGAAAACTTCAGCCCAAGACAGTGTAGAAAATGTGGCAAAGAACTTTGTTCTGCTAGCTTAGTGATAGTGGGGAAAATCTTTTATTTTTTTTTTTTTTTTTTTTGGGGGGGGGGAAGGCATTATAAAGCCATTGGGGTTTTTTTCACTCTTGAATATAAGTTCTAATCTATAAAACAGAAAGCAATTAATATTTCATAACAGCATGAAATAGTATCATGCAGGTGCCAACAAATGCAGTAATTAGACCTCAGCAAAGTAGTTTAAACATGCTGTTACCTGTGTGACTAGTTAGTGCTGTGAATGATGGGGAAGAGAGTCTAATTAGGGAGCCCGCAGGCAACTGGGAATAAAAGACCAATGTCAGCAGCATCTTAACTAGCTGGGAAAAGTCTTTTTGCCCAACATGCTGCTGCTTGTGGTTTAATAACTAGTCATCACCTGATCCTGTTGTCTGTTGGACAACCAAGTGTATATACAGGTGATAAAAATGTGAGCTGTGACCAACACTTCAGCCACAATTTGGGAGATTTTGTACTTGTTTTAGGAGACTGTTTATACAATAACAGCTAGATCACATGACTTACAGAGGAATGGCATGGACCTCTTCTTCAAGTATGTTGGTTTTATAAGAAACAGTTTGACATGCATTCTCTTCTTGTAGGGAGTGTCCAAAAACAGTTATTCCAGAAAGGCAGGCACCCAACTGTAAAGACTGAAAACTCAAAGAGAACAGAACCCAGCTTTATCATAATGTGTCTTATCTTAAAATTGGTGGCAACACAAGTCTGTGTGAAGAGAGGATCTGTGAGTGCTGGGGCATGATTGCGGGCTTTTGATACAAGGGACAGGCAGAGGTTCAAAGTGATACTAGATATTAGGGACTCGACCATAATTCCTAGGTTGGAAGGACTGAACTCTACTCTTGAAAGACTATGTAAGTCTTCCAGAACGACCTTTTAAATCAAATTTTCCATTATTGTTAATTTAGAGAGTGGGAGAATGAAAACAAACACCCTCAAACCAAAATCTCAAAATTAAGCAGCTGCTGGGTAGAAGATGATAAACCAAAAAATTATTGTTTCTAAATTGGCAAGGGAATTTATATGTTATGCCAGGTATTTGTATCTTCTCTCGTGAGATGAATTAAGATTAGAAGAGAGGATGAGAGAGCCCTTAGGATGGACTGGAATATGGGGAGCAAAGCAGCTGTGAATTTCAGAGTATTTCTGTTCCAGGTGGAAGGTGTTGCTCTAAATTGCAAGCACAGGCTCACTTGTGGGGGAGGCAGCAAACACTTGGGAGAGCACAGCACTCTTAATGTGCAAAATTGGAAAACAGATTCAGGGTGACCACTGGAAAACTCTTCTAAGCCTCTGCAGAATTGCTTTTTTTCTTTTGTGAGAAGGTGCCACCATCTGCTTTTTGAGACTAGGAGAGAACACTTTCTTCATGTAAGTAACATTTGGATTTAGATTTGTAATGTGTCAATCTGTTGGCACTGTTTGTTTGGTAACTACCTGGGTCATTAGTTCCTACTAGAAAGGTAGTTTAGAGAGAGCTGATATGAAACTGCAAAATTGTATCTGTGGAAGAGTTGGAAACGAAGATACTTGTGATACAGCAAAATTGTGATTCTGATATTCCGAGTAGGTGGCTTGGAAAATTTAAAATCAAATAGTGGGGGTTTATTTGAAAAATACTGACTTAGTGAAGCAAAAATGTATCTATTTTAACACACTTCCACTAATGATCTGTCATGTATCTGTCAGAAGCTTGCCTGCTTGACTTGCAGGGTGCTAAAAATCATAGATTTTCAGTATTTGTAGCTTCTTCACCAGAATATGCAAGTCTTCTATAATCCTGTTTCAAGAACTGGAATGGAAGTGCAAATAACCCCATCTTAAGTGAAGGCTCATGGGACCTGCTGGTTCCCTGCCATGCATTTTGAGGACTGATAAGCTTGAGAGGCCTGACACCTTTGGGTTGAAGTGGGGATGTTTGGGATTTTATGTTCCCTGATAGCACTTGCCCTAACTTCAAGAGGACTTTGTAGAATGTCCTTGCCTTTCCTGGAGCAGCTGAGGCTTTTCTTAGAATGAGGACCAGTATATACCTGCTTGGAGTTTAGGCTGCCTAGTTTTATTTTGACAAAAAACTATTTAAAATATTTGGATTTCTGGAAACTGTATTTGTCATACTGGATTATTTATTTTTTTTACTTGAAAATATGAGTGTACACCCAATTCTTTTTCAGAGAAAGATTATGCTGCTGATTCAATTTTCCTTTGTAATGGAAGTTAGAAATTTAACCAGCATTCTTGTCTGCTTAGATAGTACTGCTTAAATTGTACTTAGAGGCTACATTTAAAGCTAGTAGGATTTCTGCAAGACATCGAACAACACATGCCACCTTCTAGTGCTACTTATTCTCAAGACAAGATAAAGAGACAAAACATTGATATTCTGTAGTAATGTAAGGACAATGCAAAAATATTGCTAAATATATCCTAGCAGAACTTGGGGAGCTGTTATTGTAGTAACCTAGTATGCTATCTGTTGTGATTACTAATGCTTCACAAGAACAATGTGTGCTCTTACCTGTTTTTAAGTGTGGTTTTTTTTTTTTCCAGCTGCTGCGTTTGCCTTGTTTAAAATACCTGTTCTATCATGGGAATGCTGCTTCTTTCCCTAAATTCACAAAACGCTACGAGCTATTCTTTTGATTAAATTTAGTCATGTTATATACAATAGCTGACAGGCTAATATCTCATGATACTTAAACATCTTTTCCTCCCATTAGTTTCTCATAAATCCTATACTTATTTTGTGTATCCACAGGAGTCCTTTTGAACTTTCCAGCTGTTATCTTAAAATGTAAGTGCATGTTTTATTAGGGACAGTGATAGCTTGGTAAATAATGTTGGGTTAATTGATTTCATGAAACAGTCACGGGACCTAAATACGCAAACAGAAAAGTTTGCTGGGTCCAAGTCCCATAGAACTGAAATACAGGAGGGCAAACTTTTAGATCGTAAAATTGAGTGACTGTTTTCCATTCCTGGTAGTATATACAAGTGAATCATAGGTTGATGATTCAATGACCTCTAGAAAAATCACAGTACAAAAGGCTTGTGAATTGGTATGCAAATATAATTATGTAGGTGTAAGGTGTTGTGGGGTGTTTTCTTCCTAGTTCTTTAAGTGAACATTAATATGTGTTATACTTTAGGCATAGTCCATGCTTCTTTTGTGGTGGCTGTTAAGGATAAAATATAAATGTATAATAAATTGTTTGTAATTTGATGATACAGAAATGATGCTAGGGGAAAAAAAAATGCAAACATCTTCTGACCCCTTCAATCTCTTGTCTTCTAAGACTAAGACAGGAAGAAATCAAAAAGCCAAATTGTTGTCGTGCCAGCTGCAGTATAAGTTGACAAAATATTTAGACAGCTTTTTCCTAAGCAAAGACATATGCTAGATAATGAGATGAACATTCTGATGGCTCTGATAATGAATACAAATTATGACCACAGATTGCTGAAAGTGGCTAAATGACTGAAGCACAATTGGAGACAGTGGCTTGAAATTGCTTGGCATCTCCCCACACACCTTTCAACAAGTCAGGCTGGCTGAGGCCACTTGTCCACTCCCTGTAAATCCAAGTTTTCTGTGTGTATTTCCTGCTGTTATCACTCATGGCCTTACCTTTTAGAGCTTTTACAGTTTTCTTAGAAGCTGTAAGTAAAGGATGGCAAATGCACTCATTGTCTAATCCTACGTAGTCTGAAAGCAAGCTGCTCTGTGGAGCATCTCCAGGCCTGATTTGTACAGTTCAAGTGTTTTGGTTTTGCAATGCACTTAAGTGGATTGATGGCAGAGCTGCTTCTAATTTGTCTCAGTCCAGTGAATCCAGCGAATCTATCCCATGGCTGCTTTGCTACTGCAGAATTGCACAATCCCTTCTGGAATGCCAGTAGTATGCAGGGCTATGGATGCAAAGGGAAGCATCCTTCTGGCTTTTGCTTTGTATTTTTTTCAATGCAGCCACTGTTTTATTACCCTTTCAGTGAAGTTTTAAATTGTATGACTCTTTCATGAACACATTTCTTGTTTTAGTTGAAAACCTGTAATGCTTCAGTAATAAAAATTTGTGGAACTAGAAATTGCTAATGTTTAGTAACTTATGTAATAATAGGCACAACATAATATGTAATAGGCACGATACAGCTTGTGACTTTTGCTGTGAAAATCTTCTTCTCTGTTCTCTTGTCTGATGTAGAGGGCAACCTTGCTTGCTTCACTGCTAGGTCTCTCCTAGATGTTCATTTTTCTGTGTCTGTTCATTAGTAGGACGCTCCAGACAAGTTCAGTGGTGCTCAGCTGTTCTTTGTCACTTTAATTAACATTAAATGGCTGAACTCCATGTGTGTTTGAGAAGAGGAGAAGTTTTAATATCCTGCTTAGCCTTTCACTGGTTTTAATATTTCCATGAATGGAAGTTAAGTGAAGGCATCTGGCATATTCAGTCTCAGTAAATAATGAAACATTGACATATTATACTGAAATCATGACTACTATAAAACTTCAGAGGTGATCTTGGGAACTCAGGTGTGCACAAGTAACACTGCACCCCTTTAGAAATAAACTAAAATTCACAAGTGAAGTTTTATCTGTTGAGGCAAAAAAAAAAAAGGGATACATAAGCAGCAGGAGGGTTGTGTTTTGTTTTCTTTTCTTCTACAAATACCAGTTAGCATCCAAGCTACACTCAGCATATAAATCCAGTATGGTGAGTATATCAAAGAGTTTACAGTCATTCTTCCAAGGTCCTGAAATCAAAATCTAGTGGCTTTCTTTGTGACTGACATACTGCAGAAACGGAGCGTGCATTACCCTGAGCAGTGCAGTGCTGCACTTAGCACTGTGGGTAGCTCCTCTAGGCAAGTTGCTTAGGGTGCATACCATATTGTTAATGTGTCTGCACTAGCTATTGAGCTAGTTTTCCTCACCTAGCTCAAGCATCTCTGAATGTATTGCTGTTGAGTGCTCTCAGGGCATAGTTGTCCTTCTAATCTCTATTTTCCTTTTCAGTCCAGCAGTCTTCTAGTAGCCTATGTTCGCTGTCTTAACAGAAGTTTTGACCACATATTGGTGAATGGGCTGAAGCAGGACTATAGAGTGGGCATGGAAAACAGTCTCCAAGCAAATATCCTGAGCTCAGGTTTTGCTATGACTGACATAAGCCAAGCTTACAAACAGTAATGTATTCTAAAAGCACGTAAAATCAAGCAGATTGGGTTGCATAAATCTGCTTCTGAGTTTGCACTTTCTATTACAGTAAAGACTGTCTGTGTCTTAATCCATTATCTGCAGAATTGATGCAGTAATGAATCTATCCCAAGCTGATCAGAGGGTAAATATCTTGACAGCTACAAGAGAGGAATACTCAGGGAATACAGTTATGAAGATCACATGAGAAAAGAGATCCTAGGAAGCTAAGGGGGATTGCATCTACTCGTTAGCACCATGAACTCTGGGATGTACTTGCCATAAATCCATTGGGGGAGGGGGGGAAGAATTACATCCTTTACCTATCTAAAGCTGCTGCTTTCCAGCAATTCTTATTTTTGCTGCTTCTGCTTCAGTATTGGAAGATTTCTTGGGGAGTCGCCTTAATTTGCTAAACTTTCCAAATTTGATAGCAACAGCAGTATCCTTCTGGGACTTGCTATATTCTAGACTCTTCGTAGAATCACAGAATAGTTCCAACCCCCTGGGGGGGGACACCTCACACTAAACCATGTCACCCGAGACTCCGTCCAACCTGGCCTTGAAGACTGCCAGGGATGGAGCGTTCACAGTTTCCTTGGGCAACCCATTCCAGTGCCTCACCACCCTCACAGTAAGGAACTTCTTCCTTATATCCAATCTAAACTTCCCCTGGTTAAGTTTGAAGCCATTAACCCATGTCCTATCACCACAGTCCCTAATGAAGGGATCAGCATCCTTATAGGCCCCCTTCAGCTTGAGATAGTTTTGATTTTTATTCTTATATTTTAGATTGATTTTATATAATACATTTTTATTAGAAAAGTGGTATGTTTCATTTATAACTGAAGAGTTTAAGTACCTGAGCTATTAACAGGACAGTCAATGACAGCAGATGTGGTGTAAGTTTATCATGTACTTACTAGACATTTACTGCACTGTAAAAGAAAATGATTATGTGTGACAGCTTCTACCTTCATTGTCTAACTTCAGGGTGTTGTCAAATTTAAAATGATGGTAAAATCAACAGAAAGTTTGTAAATAAAAGGTTTCAATGAACAAATCGACAAATACAATGACAAATACAGAGCAGTTCTTCTAGGCTCAGTGTACTGATTGCTTATTTGCACATTTCTAATGATGCTGAATCAGTTGGCATGATGGTTGGCCCCAATTTATCTCTGTCACATTACTTGAGTTCTCTTGAGAATATCTAATTCAAACAATCCTGTCACTAACATCTCCTGAAGTAGAGTGGAAAACTAACTACATCAAGCCAGATATGTTTTTTTTAGTTCAAAGGGTACAGTCCTGTGAAGACTAATGTTCATTCCTCCTTCTGAGAGCTGATGCTTGAATGTGCAAGTGTATGTAGGTTATGGCCCCAAAGGGAGTGAGGATATTAGAAGCAAAATGTAAGAGAGTTGGTGTTAACACTGTCATAACCTCCATCTTTTCTTCAGTTTAAATCTTGCTGTTCAAAGTTTTCCAGAACGCTACTGAGCTGAGAGACAAATCTTGATTTCCTACATACTTTTTCCTGCACTTGTAGGAAAAACTAGTATTAAAATATTAAGGATTTATAAATATTTACAGTCTTGCAGCACTGACCAAGGACAATTATCTCTTCTGTCTGTAATAAACAGAAACAGGAAATACCTGAAGGAGCTTTTGGTGCTGTAAATCGATATGAAATCAGAAGGAGGTCCAGTGTTAGCAGCTGTGATCTCTTTATGTGTGTTACAGGTTTAATCCGACAGAATTCCAGAGAATTCTGTAATTTAGATTAAATAGTATTTTGCTGAAGAAATACAGGGCTTGCTGGGACATACCTGTCAAACAGAAGTGAACTGTGCATGTACCGTTGGAATATCTATTATGTATCTGAAAGGTATGGTCATTCTTCCCTGATATTGGCTTATAAAACGGAAGATGAGGAAGCTAAGGAAGATGTTGGTGTAAGCAGTTCTGGGGCCACTAGATAAGAACTTGGAAAAAGAATATCAGGGATTTAGAGGTACATAAATAGCAGCATCTGCATCAGTCCCTAAGCTGCAAGTGCTGGAGAGCTGAACTTAGGAGAGGAGGTAGCAGTGTTCTTATTCTTCCAGGTATGTCCATATCTGGTCACTGCTGGAAATTTCCAATTTACAAAAGGCAGATGTGAGTGAGTTATAGGAAGCCTGAAATTCCTTAAGGAAAAGGTTTTGAAAATAATAAATTTGGTATGATACCTGAAATTGCTGTACTATTTGAACAAGGTGCACATAGTAAATATTTGAAGAACATGCATAGTAATTGTCAAGGCAGGCATTTGAGTGAACTGTCAAAGACATTTGTCTGAGATCATGCTCCACATAGAATCATAGAATATAGTGTGGGTTGGAAGGGATCTTCAAAGGTCATCTGGTCCAACCCCTGCAATAAGCAGGGACATCTTCAACTAGATCATATGCTTTATTTCCCAAATTTGAGGTAAACAGTTGATTCATTCTCTTAGGAGTTGCATTACAATTCCCATAAGTTTGGCTTTATTTACACAGAAAAAATGTTGGAATCTCAAAGAAATGGTTACCGCATACTTTATATGGCCAAAAAGCAGTAAATAATGTTTCTTACCTGCAAACTGCCAATTCCGGTTTTGCTGACAGCTGCAAATGAGGAAGTGAGGAAGCTCTCCCATGCCAGCTCTGTTCTCCCATCTCCTTTGTGAGGTAGTTTTCCACATATGCACTGAGAAATGAAGCAATCTGTAGAAAGGAAGTTTGTCTATGTTGAATCTCACTCCCGTCTTCTCATTACCATCGATGTAAGGATTTTGAAGTCTGTTTTTTTCAGTGGCAAAATGCAATTCAGTTTCCTTTGAGGAGACAAAGATGAATGATAGAAGTGAATCAGAGGAGGCAGACATGAGAAATAGGATTAAAAACAATAATGGAAGGAGAAATATGTGTTAGAATTATTTTGGGCTTAATGCTCCAAGTTGTAAGAGTTGACTATTGCCCTCCCTCTAGAGCAGAGACACAGATCAAAGGAAGACCCCCTACATCTGCACAGAAGAGCCCAGAGGGGATGCAGAGTATTACCAAGGTGAATCCTCTGGGGGGTAATGAAATTGGAATTGCTTTAGCCCCAGTTTAAAGGTTAATGTTCTTGTGATGAATGATATGACAGCATATAAATTACACCCTGGTCAGTTCTGTTTTATTGTCTGAATTGGCCAACTGGCACTTTTAATTTGTTTACTGCCATGGTGAAATGCAGAACTGTCTGGGTTTAACACACATTGTGTTCTCAATGTGTATTAAAAATAATCATAAAATCCACCCAACCAAAACAAACCCCAAACCCATTACAAAAGAGCTTACAAAACACAACTTACAAAACAGTCATGAAGATCTGAGAGGTACTCTTGTATAAGTTTGCAAGGGTAAGTCTAGTTTACTGGGCAGCACACAGTAAACTGTGTATTAAAGGGAGAACAGTTAAAGATAATAAGCTTGCTTTGTAAGGCTCAGAATTTTTTTGCATTCTAAGGAGATCTGAAAGGCCTTCTTATCAGTGATCTTAATTTCTCTAGCAGATCCCAATTCTGTGTAGCAGACCTCCTGCCTGTAGATTTAGTTTTCCTTGTTCTGCTGCTACTTCCTGTTTGCAGCCCGTAACAGGGTGAACACAAGCAGCAAATTGCTCTGAAAACAGCAGAATTGCTACAGTCTATTTTCTTCTAAGGTTGACTCCATTCTTTTCCATACTGACTGTATTAATAGCATTCCCCAGCTCTCTGGCCTCTCATTATCAAATGCTTTTCACTGCACTGACTAAAACCCCTCCTGGTTTCTTTGCTTACCCGCAAAATATCCTCACTCTATTCACAGCTCCGTCCTGAGTTCCCAAACTAGCAGATGGGAAATAAACACTTACTGCTCTGGTTCACTCCACGCTGCCCATCTTCTGACCTACGTACAGATACTTAAGTGTTCCCCTTCACAATAGCACTAATTCTGGCACCTATGACCAGAAACTAGTTTCCGCAAATCTTTAGAAATTATTAAATTTAAAAATAAATTTGTACAACTTTAGTTGCCCAGAAAAATCCAAGGTTCGTTGGTTTTGAGGTGATACATAAGGACAACTCGATCAAGTACAATTTCCCCACCCTTTTAAAGTGGAAATATATTGATATAGATACCTTACAAAACACAATTGCACAATCTCCTCTTGAAGACTTATAAAAAAAAGTATTCTGTCAATACTGCACTGTTAAAACACCCAATTTTTTTTTGTTGTTTTTTTGTGGTGGTTTTTTTTTTCATCTTAATCAACCGAGCCTGTTGAGGACTAGCCTCAAGTTTCTTTTGTTCTTTTCATATTTACACTTTACAACAGTGGCTGGCAATGAGTTCCTTTTTATTAAAGAATCTTAATCGGTCTGGAGGTTGATTTAGCAATATGTTTCATCTTCTTGCTCTGATATTCCCTGCTATGTTCTCTTCTATTATGTGTTTTTATCCCCTTCTTGACTCACATAATGCAATATCCCAAATTTATTTTGCCTGCCAGGAGGCTTATGCAAACTGAGACATCTGAGAGATGACAGTGGCTTGGTGAATGCATTTCACTGTTACTTTACATTCTGTTCATTGTTTCCATCTGTGAAGAAGAGTCCCAGGAATAAACTGATACAAATACTAGCTTTTAGCAGAAATAACGCTCTCATAGCATAGGACATTTAGCCATAAGTGTTTATAGCTCCTGTAGAACAGTAATCTGGAATAGTTTCTCTACAAAGCTAAGATAAAAGATTTTTTTATAGGAGGAGTTGTTTTGCTTTAGTCTTTTGGTTATCACAAATGATTCACATAGTTCCCAATAATCTATATGTACTGCACTACATTGTTACATTGCTGTGCTACTTTCATGTCCCAGAATGAAGAAACATTATTATTATTAGCAGTAGCTTTGGGCACAGTAACCATATAAATCTTACTAATTTCCTGTGTTACATACCAGCAATAACCCTTTTAGTTCTGATTACTTAACTGCAGCTACTTACTTCACGCTGAGAAAACACTCTTAGTTTAGGAATCAAAGTGTAATAAAAATAAATCTGTTAAACTAATGAATTTTCTGCAGATCACTCTCAGCAAGTCATCGGTCTGATGAATGTAAAGGTTTTGAATGAACTAATGATAAAGAGGTTTTTTAGTCAAAGTAAGAATTTATGTAGAAAACAGGAGCACATTGTCATGTTAATAAAAAAATATATTTCTTCTAAATCTGCTATCAGAAAGTGAGCTTGGGTAGTTTTTATTATGAAGAAACCAAACACACTGATGGTTTCTGCTTTCATATAGCACTTCTCTCAAACATTGTGCCCTTTTGCCCTAAAAACTCATATGGAAGGGTAAGGAACAGACATAAATGCTCTGCAGGTTTTCTATATATAACTTAAATCAATTTTTTTTTCTTCATTAGGACAAAAGAGAAGTGGGAAAGTGGACCCACAATACAATTTGCAGCCCTACCATCCTGGTTAGGAAATGGAATGTATGATGCCCAGATTATAAAATAACTTGTATATGGCCAAGAACCTGTGTTTGTCAGTCCTGGCAGAATCTGTTGTGCTGAAACAATGTTCTTGCCTGGATCTGGAACATCTGCCTCCTCTAAAAAGATATTAAGCCAATCTTTTAAAAAATAGTTAGCATTGCATATGTAAAGGAAAAGTGAAGAGGACAGTAGTTCCCATCCCTTGGAATTGTAAGTGGGGTGCATTCACTCCCTTTTAGCAGCAGGGGAGTTCTCAGCATTCCACTCAGCTGACATTTACTTTTGGTCCTGGTGTAACACTACTGAGGACCCACTGAACTCCATCTGGGTTGGCAACCTAGGCAGCCAGGTTGCCAAACAAGTTCTTAATGAAATGTCATGGTAGTTCCATACATTGAGTTTTATCTTGTTTAGTTTATCTCAGAAGTTTTCTTCCTTTGTAAATTTTAGGCTGTGAACAAGGTCTACTGGGATGTTCCATCAGGAAATGAAAAGAAGGCTTAAAAGAAAGGTGCTGTAGTATTTCTGATTCTTAGAAGAGCTGGATACACTGTATTCTGAAAGAATTCCAGTGATTATTTACCTATAAAGAAGTATGCTTGGTCATTCTAAGTTCACATACAGTGAGGGGCTGTATGTTTTAATTGGCTCTTATTATTTCTCAGAAAGCTAAAGCAGCAATGTTATGACTGCATTTCAAGGATCTCTTGTATATGTATTTTTATTTAAATCTAATCCCTCTTTAGAAATCACAGAACCCTAAAAACATTTAGGCTGGAAGTGATTTATGGAGGTTTTCCAGACCTTGAGCTCCCTGCTCAAAGCAGGGCCATTTTTTAAGTTAAAGCAGGTTTCTCAGGACCATGTCCTGTTTTGAAAATCTCTGAGGATGGAGATTCCAGTTTCTCTGTGTAACATGTTCCAGCACTTAATCAGTTTCATTCTGAATTTATTCTTTTTTTCATATGTCCACTAACAATTTCCCTTACTGCCACCTGTCATCATTGTGTCTTGTCCTTTCACTATGCCCCTCTAAAAGGCTGTTTATCTCCAGCTTTTCTGTAGCCCGCCCACTTTAGGCAGTGACAACTGCAGATGGCTCTGTAGCCCGTGGTTTTACCAAGCTGAAAGCAGCCACTTCATCAGCCTTTACACGTCATGTGCTGCAATCCCAAAACTTCTCGGCCTCTGCTAGGCTGTCTGGTTTGTTTCTCTCTGTCTTGTAACAAGGTGTTCCAGGACTGGACACAGTATTCCAGGACCAGATGCGGCTTCACATGTGCCAGGCAGAATTACCATCATCATGTAGGGGGGAACAGTCATTTCCTGCTGCTTGCTGGGTATGGCTTTATTTACATGGTTAGACTTTGCCATGGCAAAGGCTCACTGCTAACTCCCCTTCAGCTTGTCTTAATCCAGGACCCCAAAACTCTTCTCTGCAGAGCTGTTACTTACCCCGGCAGTTCCTAAACTGTTCTTAACACTTTTTTTTTTGTAGTTGAGGGCTTGTTCCAAAACCTCCATTCAGTTACTTCTCAACACCATTGCCTCTTAAATCAGTTTTGTGGTAGTGCTGGTCAACTCTGGAAAAAAGGCTGCTCAAAAAAATGAGCCTATATGTTAACTGTGGTCAAATATTTAGTAAGTGTATGTTGTCATTGGTGGCAAAGTAGCTAAATCAGCACAGATCATGTGCAGATTTAGTCTGGTTTGTTCCCTGTACAGCTACTGGATTTGGGCTTATGGTCTGTGTCAGCGCTTGCATGTTTTCTTGGCATAGATGTTTTTAATTGCAAGTCTGATTAATCAAAAGTCATCCTTAAAGGTCTTTGGCTTTTCTCAAACATGGACAAAGAGTCTGTTTCTGATTTGATGTGGGGTTTGTGGGGGTTTTTCAGCACAAAGGTCGCATGGATTAGTACGAGTTTAGTTTTCTTATTTTTATGTGCTATGCTATAAATATAAGAGCACTGGTAATAATAGTAAAATAAAAGCAAATGTTAGTAATGTCCTATTAGCTTTAACAAATGAAAACATGGTATTTTTACAAACAGATGGAGTCAGACTCTATGCATTAAGTATTTTAGAAGTGGTTTGACATTTGAACAGCAAATGGATCAATTAGGATGCTGAAAAAAACTCAAAACCACAAAAGAAATGAGCCTTTCAAGAATAATAATCTTTTCTGTGATAAATGTCTTTCAGTCTGATGCACAACTAGTGTATCTTCATCCTTTGTGCATACCCACTAATCAGGAGAAACCTGTCCTGTGGAGGTCTCAAAGCATTGCATCATGTTCTCATATCAGCATCCCTGGTTTTGCTGGAATAGCTGTGGTCCATCAATGTGCAGTAACCTTCCCAAGGCTGCCCAGCAGGCTGGGGCAGAACAGTTTATTGCTATGGAGCTAGACAATGTAGAGTTTGGGCTTCTTAACTATAATTAAGTAATCATTCTGAAATGTATAGAATCAAGTAATATTGTAAAATAGCTGATACTAACTAGGTAGAACTGCTAATTTCATTCACTCACCGTCTATTTAGAAATGAACATAAGCGAATGCATCTGAAGCAGCTAGTATCTTAATGTAAGAACTCTCAAGACACCGTGAAAAAGGACTGACTTTAAATGTAAGGTACCAGAATATTTATAGGAGCTGAAAAAGAGGATTAAACCCTCTTTCCGTGTTTTTCATTATTTAAAATTCCCCTAGAAACGAAACCAACAACCACAAAACCCCTCATGTTTTACTCCCGAAATGTAAATCTAGTTCTCTCTCTGGTAAGAAGGTCTGTCTTCAGTAAAAATCCTTTGGTGATTTTGGACTGAGTTTGTTTGTATTTATTTTATACATGTTTATCCTTGGGGTGAGCCCTTAGTGATGAGAATTCCAGACTCTGGGACAAAATGCAAAGGAAGCACTTCATAACTGGAGGAAGCAAAGCCAGGAAGAGAAGGCGTACTCACTTGCAATTTTAAGTGCCTCAGGCTTGCAAAGCCCTCTTGATCTTTAATGTATCTATCATCTCAATGTTAAGCCCTCCATTCTGAGCCCATAAAGATTTGTATAACTGAAATGGGTGTGTTGAGCTATTTGGGAGACTTTATCAATATGGGCTGACAGACTAAAAGGAGAAATTAGTTTGTGTATTTGTTAGTCAGCGTGAAATCCTGTCACCAGCATTACGGGTGCAAAGAATGTTGTGTTGCACAATTCCTATGCTCAGTATTGCTATTGAGCCCATAAGCCATTCAGTTACTATGTTTAGCAAAGTAGCAATCTGTTTGAACAAAAGGGGATGGTATTAAGTTTTGGCTTAGCTTTTAAGGAGATTAAACATTTGAAATCATGCAGGTGAATATATAATAACTCCATATGCATACTGCATAGTATGTTTGTGTTATGAAGTGTTCTGAAAAGTCAATAGCCAATTTTTATGTTTAAATTGTTCTGCTCTTTGTTTAAATTGCTCTACTTTTGCAGCCTGTAGGCATGTGCAGCGTTAACAATTCAGTTCTGTTTTCAGTCTTCATTGTAGACAAACTGTCCAGTGACCATTGCACATAGAATGATTGAGATTTAGGATGTCGTTTTTTCAGTGCCACTTGTGTAATTAGGACTTAAAAAAACCACCAATCCTAGGATTGAATGGGGTTAGCAACACTGTCAGAACAAAGAGAACACCTGATTTGTGAATTACTGCTGAGAGTAAGTTGTTGGAGCTTGAAGAGGCTATCTGAGTTTCTGGGTTTTCTTCCCAATTATTTCCAGTCCTTATAGCAGAGTTAAGGTGAGTCTAGAGCCATTTGGCAAAGCTCAAACGTTTGTAGGTTTTATGTATTTAATTTTCTTTGTGTTTTCTCTCTGCTGATGAAGTGGCTGAATTATTATTGTTCCTACCGACCAAGTCTTGGTGTCTGAAGGTTTTTGCTGCTGTTCATGTTAGCAGTGGTGGGAGTAAGAGTGGAAGGGGCAGCAGTTCTCAGTAGTGGCAGAAACAGTTCGTTTTACAGGAAGGGTGGGGGATGCCCACACCCGTCTGCTCCTGGGGTTTCTAACAAAGCACTGTGCCAGCAATGGGCAACTTCGGAGTTGGTGTCTACAACCTGTGTGCATTAATGAGTCATGGAATGGTAAATAATTAGGAAAATCAGGATAGTTATGCAAGTCTACTAGGTTCATTAATAATCATGTATCTAAACATGTTGTAATGCCTTCTACAACTGGAAGAAGAAGGATTGTATTCAGAGAAGCACTGTGGAGAAAAAAAGACTAAAAAAGTCTTGATTAAATGTTTTAAGTACCTTTTGGAATTAAAGACTGTGAGTAAATGGAAATTCATCGGCAGTCTTGCCTGGAAATCCGTGCTTTGCCTTAAGCTTTTAGAAGTCCTTAGTGTGTTAATACACATTTCCAGGAATGATGAAAAATAAGGATCAGTGGTGGCCTTGTGGTGAAAAAGTCAGCAATTACAGTCTGTAAAGCAGACAGAGTAGACAGAATGTCTAAGCCAAGGAAGGGCTATCATTACCTGTTATTACTGGCTTGCAGTTGTTGCCGGCTTAAGTGAGAATGCTCAAAGTACTTCTTGGTCCAACACATTTCCAAATTAATCCAAACCTTAGTAATCGAGGTAATGACTGGGGAATTATTTAATATGGGGATTTTACTTCTTTCTTCCCCTCCCCCCCCTTCTTTTTTTTCAATCTGAAGACTTTTAAATTTTACATATACAGCTAAAAATCTTTCAATATCAAGCAACGATTTTTGCTGCTTTTTAAAGTTTAGAATTGAAAATGGGTGTTGAGGGAGAGCTGAGAATTCAAAAGGGGCTTAGATCTTCAAAGTATAAATGTATATACATTACACTGTTGTCAGATTTCATAATTTTCTGTTTCCCATTCATTTTATATTAAGTCCAGGAGGCTTAGAAAGCTCCCTTTTCTCCATTCTGCCTGGCTGCAGTAACAAAAAAATAACTAGGGCCAAATGATACAACTGAAAATCTCCTGCATTCATTAAGAGAACGCAACAAGAACAGGCATGCTCTTAGTGATAAAGCAATGAGCTTTGTCTCAAGAGGCCTTGGTTTTATTTCCAGTTTAGGCTCCCAGAGGGTAAATGGCTTACTCTCTGTGCTTTAGTTTTATCTATGTAGCAATGAATACATGCTATTATTTCCTGTCTCTAGACTGTAAAAGGCAGAGCAGGTCTTTTATATATTTATAGTACTTCCTGAAAGGCAGCTTCAATCTCTGTAATAGCTGAGCAATGCTGGCATAAGATGATGATCATGAGAATGGTTAGTTATGCTGGCCCACATACCATAGATTTGGAGGGAAAAAATATGGGCTATCAGTATTTCATGTAGAATTTAATATCACTTCTTGTCTGTGTGCCCACGGAGGGTACGAGGTGTGCTAAGGCTGCCATTGCCTGACCTTCGTGTGACTGAACACAAACCCTGTGAGAAGCAGCCTTCCTTTCACTTTACTGGTAGTTTGGCTGGCTGCTAACACAGCCTAACTCAAACTGCTTACCAGATTTAATTAACCCAGAAAAGCAAAGGCCATCAGGACAGTGACAGTTGAAGCTGGAGAATGGATATGTTTTTCACTCAGATCTGGATCATCCACAGCTGGTTATGGCTGTATCCTTCTGAAATGGAGGTTAGAATACTGAAAATACATAGTACACGTTTGAACCATCACACCTGCATGGCATGAGTGTAGCACGGTGCCTTCAGAAAATAAAATATGTGAATAGGGTGCAGGAAGCAAATCTTTCCAAACAAGTTCTGGAGTATAATGATCTCTGTTTTATCATTTTCCAGCCACAAACAGTATCATGATAAAAATGGGACTTGAAGTAGCTTATTTCTTGGGGAAGAGTAAGTGACCTTGTGCTACTGCAGAGCTGCTGAAAGACAGTGGTATGTTTTTGTCTTAGACTGCACAGTAAATCTGTCATTTTGTATTGGAATTTTATTATGCAAAAAAAATACAGCCTTATGCAAAAAAACCTGCTTATTTTAAATCTGCCATTCTAAACTTATTTACGTTAACTTGTGCTCATGAGTTTTCTCCCTGAAGTCAGTGGTATGAATCCAGTCTTAATGAAATTATTTGTTGTTTGTTTTTACTTAGTGTGTAATTATACTTTGCTATGTGATTTTTGCTTGAAGGGTCACAAGAGAGACTGAAGAACAGAAATAAAATCTTAGCTTCTGCACTGGAGGCATTTCTAAGGAAATGCAAAGTTATTGTATTCAATTTTTAAAAGCATCATACAATCTGGCAAGGAATATTCTTATGCTGTTATGAAGGTTCCTTATATATTTCAGATTTCTAGGTATAGATGGGCATGTGCATTAAAGCTATTTTTGGTGAAAGACAATGATCTAATATTGTAACTAGTTACAACTTCAGTAAGCCTGAAAGTGTGTTCAGATAGATGTATAATTAAAGAGTTAATGGAGATATTTTATCAACCCATTTAAGATCTTGTGTGTAATCGACCGTGAATTAATTGTCTCAGAGGCACTTGTTTGACAGTGACCATGTGCAAAATGGTTTCTGTGAGGAATTTAGTACAAATTATTGCCGTAAGTATGGTTGACTCAAGAAAACCTGTGGAGGAGGATAAAGGAAATATACTTCTGGGAGGAAGTTCTGATTTCTCTTCCCATTCCAGATCATTTCACCCTTCAATGTATGCAGGGTCCCCCGTGGTGTAATTGTTCCCTCCTCTGGAACCATCCAGACGGGATCTTTTCCTGTTAGATTACTTTCATTCTGACAGGATTCAGTATTTTTCTCTCATTTTCATTTCTGAATCTGAAACAAAGTTATGGTGTCACTTACGGGAAGAGGTTGAGTAAAATAGGTGTATGTACACACTGAAGAGGCTCTAGTGGAAATCAGTAAAAATACAGATGTATCAGTAGTTTTGGTAACTCCAGCCATCTCTAAGTACAGCCTGATTTTTAAGGACTTTCCTGACCTTTAAAATTTTTCATTCCTTGTGCAGTGATTCCTGTGCAACACAGATAACATGCAACTTATTCCCACTTTTACACAACAAAAAGGGAACAATTACTGATATCCTGCTGTCCTACCAATAGCTTTTTGTCCCAAAGCCTATACTCCTGATCATGTACACTGCTGGTAGTGATTCATTTTTCTTGCACAGAAGGCTTAAATTCTTTTCCTTCCCTGGCTGTTAGATTTGTAGGACTTCTTTTAGGTAAAGCGTGTGGTGAATATCAAAGTAATTAATCTTTACCTTATACTGGGATAACCTCCTTACTCCAGCTATATTTGAGAGATCTTGGCTTTTTTTACAGAAAACTAACTTTGTTTTCATTTAGCCTTTATTTTTCCGGTCCTTCACCTAATAGGATTGGCTTGTGTTAAGCAAAGGATGGTGCAGTCGTAACGTGCTTCTGAAGATGTGTGCATGTGTTCAAGAGGAGGTCAAGTGTTTAATGGAACGTTCCATACAAGAATGAAGTAGAGCTCAAGTAAAACCTCAGTCTAAATGTACTAGTAGTGATCTATCTTCAGTGTTACTGGTTCCTTATCTCCCTGTAATTGTATAAGAAATTCTTTGGGCTGGTAACTATATGTTTCCAAAACTGCAAGGTTAATAACACCTTTTGTTTTAATTGTGTTTCTATTAATAACTTATTATTAGACTGAGAAATTTAGGTAGTTTTAATCCATAGTAACTTCTCAGATTGCTTTACAAATACAACTGGTTTGTATTTTAGAAAGTGAATTAATTTTGGATGGTTAAGATCTTCTATCCTATTAGCTCTCAGTAAGCCCGGTTTCAAGGACAGCACGTGTAACTTGAGGTTTCTATACTAACCTATGCTGTAGTCACTATCATCCCAATTGTACACGTAGAAGGAGGTAAGAATTCACTAATGGCAATGTGCAAAGCATGCCGCTCTGGTGTAATGTGGTTCTCAGACTTAGTCATAGAGCTCCAAACGGCTTCTGTGGCAAGAGCATGCTCGTGTACTGCTGAACCCAGGGGTTCTTCATTCAGTGCAACGACTTCATGGCAATCTCCAGTGGCCGTTTCCTGACTTGTAGCCGCTGAAACTGACCTGTCCGTTCCGCTGGCGCGGGGCGGTGGCGCCTCCGCGGCCTGTAGGTGGCGGTGTTGGGCAGGCTGTGACCGCCGGGCGGGCTGCCTGCCCGGTCCAGCTCTGTAAGAAGGGTTTTCCGCTCCCTCACTGACCGCTTCCCATCTTCTCTTGAGGGTCTGCCGGATTATCCTATGTACTTTGATACCTTAGGTCCCGGAAAGCCGTCCTCCTGAGCTTACACAGGGTCAAGGACTCTTCTGCTGCGCACCCACCAGCGAGGAGGCTGGGGGGACAGAAGGAATTGGGAGGGGACACAGCCAGGATAGCTGACCCCAGCTGAGCCAAGGGGTATCCTGTGCCATATGGTGTGATGCTCAATGTATAAAGCTGGGGGAAGTAGAAAAGGGGATAAAGTTGGGAGAGATAGCATTTGTCTTCCCAAATTATCATAACACGTGATGGAGCCCTGTTTCCCTGGGGATGGCTGAACACATGCCCGACTATGGGAAGTGGTGAACTAATCCCTTGGTTTCTTTGCTTGCATGCACAGCTTCTGCTTTACCTATTAAACTGTCTTTATCTCAACCCAGGAGTTTCTCCCTTGTAGCCTTCCAATTAGTGAGTGAGTGGCTGTGTGGTGCCTAGGTGCCGGCTGGGGTTAAACCACCACAGTCTTGGGTTTTACAAAAAAGAGTTACATGGAAGTGTCTGAATGGCTTCCTGAGCTTCTGCCTGCCCTGTCCATGATTAAGCCTGGTGGATGGTCTGTCAGCTGTAGAAGCTGATCATGAAGAATTAGCCAATGCAGTGCAAGAGTTCACGTTACATAGTGGCTGCAGAGCTCTTTAGCATGTAGCTGTTACACAGTGTACAAGCTGCTTTCATATCTTTTCATTCCTTTTGTCCTGGGTTCAGCAGTAGCAGTCATTTTTCTCCTTCTTAGTAGCTGGTGCAGCTCTGTGTTTTGACTTTAGCCTGACAGCAGCACTTACAGCACACTGATGGTTTTAGTTGTTGCTAAGTAATGCTTACTCCAATCAAGGACTCTTTTAGTCTCTCATGCTCTGCCAGTGAAGAGGAGCATGGGAAGCCAGGAGGAAGCAGAGAACAGGACACCTAACCCAAACTAGCCAAAGGGGTATTCCATACCACAGCTTGTCATGCCCAGTATAGAAACTGGGGGGAATCACCCAGAAGGCCCAGATCACTGCTTGGGTCAGACTGGGTATTGGTTGGTGGATGGTGAGCGGTTGTATTGTGCATTACTCATGATTGTTTTCTTTTCCCCTTTTAGTTTTCTATTGTCTCCCCTTATTATTTCCTTTCTTATTATTGGTGGTAGCAGTAGTAGTTTTGTGTTATACCTTAGTTAGTGAACTGCTCTTCTCTCAACCTGTGGGAGTTCCATTCTGTCAGTTCTCTCCAGCCCTCCGGGAGCAGCGATTGAAAAAGGGGAGGAGTGAATGAGCGGCTGCATGGTTCTGAGTTACTGAGCTTAAGCCATGACACTTTCTAGCCTATAGCTTAGCATCACTTCCAGTTCAGCAAGATCACCTTAGTTGTTTGCTACAAATGATGAAACTTCTCCTGTAAAATCTAAATTTACACTTTAAAAGCTGTACTGAATTAAGATATAAATCCTGGTATAAATTGAAGAATTTCAATTGTGAAGTCATCCATTGATTCTAATTGGGTTTGCGCCAATTCTTAATCTTCTGGCAGCTACTAAGGTGCATGCTTAAAAACAAACAACCCTCCCAAAACAAACAAATAGAACCCCCAAAATCTCCTGAAAACTTGGCTTTCTATCACTTCACCAGTGTTGGACATTTCCAGGGGTTGCCTCCAATAATTTTTTGCAACAGCTCTGTATTTTAGCATGCAATGTGATCTCCCAGAAAGCTTGATTTCTATTTTGCACGTCTTAAGGGTTTTCCCTTTCTCAATTTTTACAAGCTTTGGCATTATTGATGATGATAAAACTGAGAGAACCATTGCTGCATTTATATTTTCAATCACACTTGACTTTTGCCTCTGTGCACATACTTGGCAAGCAGTAGCACATTTTCAAGAGACACTTATGGGTTACTACAGAGTTCTTCCCATGGCCACAGAGCAATGGTTTAAGACTGCTTTGTTTCAGAGCACTGGGTATAATTACTTGGTGACAGGCAGAGCTTAACATGTTTGAACTGTTTAATAGGATGATCTAACTCGAAAGAACTGCAAAAATTACAGAACTTGGTAAGCCAACAGGGCCCCAAGCCTACATTTCAAAGAGGTAGTATGACCTCTCAGCTAGAGCTAGGATGCAGCATGGGAATTCCTATATTTTACAAAGGGGCAAAATTAGTAAGGCACTTTCACATCCAGTTTGAATACCCAGAGGGCACATATGTATTGCAGAAAGTATATGTAACATGTCATGAATATATGTGGAAAAGCCAGCTGGCTCCTTTCCTGGATGCTGGGCAGCCAGGTATCCAGAAAGGTGGGCATTCCTCTAATGAGTAATGTATTCTGCGTGTGTTAGAAGTACTACATACACATGATACATTTGGCCAGTGCCTCTGTGCATTGCTTGAATGCAGTATCTGTCCAGACCAACACCGTGCATGTGAGAGTGATAAAAAGTCACTCGCCACTTGCATGTTTTATTTGCTGGGTGCCCCAGAGGCTGCTACCTGTGACTCTGAACAGGGCATCCAGGCTTCGTGGGATGGCCACAATCATTCATTGTAGAAATCCATCAGAGTGAGAAAAATAGGTTTTGGGAAGGAATTCAGATGGAAGAAAGTAAGCAGGAGGGGTTGCCATTAAAATTAATGGAAGAGGCTTTAAAAATAAATATGGGAATGCTCTGGAGATACATTTTGCAGAGCTACAGGCTTTGTAGCTCCTGCCCCCAGCTCCTGTTTCTGTGGTGCATGCCCAGTCTTCTCTAAGTGGATTGCTTGCAGCCATGGATCACCAAAGGTATAACAGCAGGAATACGGCAAGCATTAGCAGAATTTTGAGTATTCACTTCCAAGGAAAGTATTTTATTCAGGTATCAGAAATCTGATCTTAGGAGGAGAAAAGTAAAAAAAAAAAATAAAAAAAGGGTGGGGGGGGGATGAGGCTCAGAAGCTGTGTGTATTTCATTAGGGGTGAAGCATTGTTCTTGAGAGGACATTTTAAAGAAACAAGTGAGGAAAAATCAAAATCTAAATACAAAACAGAAAGATACTTCAATTACCAGGCTTGGCCAAAAGAAGCTGAATTCAAGGTCTGGGGCATGAAGAAAATCCCTTCTGCAGACCTGCCCCACCACAAAAATAAAAGAGAGAATTTGTCTCTAAAAGCCAGGTATGAGACCCAAGAACAGAAAAGCAGCTGCCAGGACTTGGAATGCTGGCTCATAAACTGCATTTTTATAATGGCTATCCTTACGAAAGATTGAAAGAAGGATTAAAAAAAATAAAACTGATTTAAGCTAAACACAATTAAAGCCAACTTATTATTCCCCTCCTGTCTAACAAAGAATGTTGTGGATTGTGTTCCAGATGCTGGAGAAAAATCAGAATATTGTGTAGCCATTCCTACCTTTCTCGTGAAGGTGAGGTGAGTCTGTGTCAAGGCTTCTCAGAGATACTAACAAACTAACTGCATTATCTAGCACTGATTCTGACTCTGCAGTTTGATTCAAATTTCTCTGGTCAATTCTTTCTCCTTGAATCGGAATGCCAAGTATTGGCCCGCATTGTGTTCATCGTTCATAAGTATTCCCACAGCATAAACCAAACCTGTTTTGTTTAAATGCAAAGAAGTCATGAGATTTCATTACATAACGAACATCGCCTTAGGTTATGTGTGAAAGTTACTGTAATGTATTCCAAACTTTTAATATTCCTGTCTAGTGTTTCTTATTATACTCTTTTTTGTTTGTTTGAAGTGAAAGAGATTATCTGTACTCAAAAGTAAAATGTCAGAATATCCCCCTATACAAAGGTTATGGGACTGAGCCATACTTCTTCCACAGAAAAAATAACTTTTGAACAAAAGCCTTCACTGTGTTGTTAGTTCAGATTCTCTTACTTGTCTTGCACTGCTGTTAAGATGAAATGGGTAATATTACCTTCGGTAGTCAGAGGGAAGGTGGCAGATTGAGATGTAGCCAAAAAATAGCAGAATTGGGAAAATATGATGTTAGCCAAGGAACTTATTTTCTTGTAGCAGTGAGAACAGCAGCTCTCGCAGAGAAACTAGTCCCAGACCTTTGGCAAAATTAGGATTCTGAAAGAAGTTGCAGAGTAGTTTCCAACAGCAGTGTGACTCAGGATTCATGTAAGGTTGGAAGTTCTATTTAAGTGTGGCAGCCTGACAAAAGGTCTTTTTGGTTTTGATCTCCCAGTAAATTTAGTGATGAAGCTCTTTAATGTTTTTTTAGGTCCATGTAAAAATAACTTAATTGGGTTGGAGTCTACATTACAGCGACTTCTGCCTTGTTCTGTTCTAGTTTTCTGACCCTAATTTCCTACTTCCTCATTTGGTTTTAATTGGACCTGTTCATGAGAAAAGCCTTCCCCATAAGGCATAAATGTTGTGTGTGGGAGAATTACTTGTAGATGTTTGTTCTGTGAATTGGAATAACAAACTATTCTAAGAGTGCTTTGGGTTTGAAAGCTCCTTTGGCCAATGGCAGCAAGTCTGAACCTTTTATTTCATTATTATTCATTTTTCAGTTAATCCCACTGTGCAATTTGAGATAATCTATTTGCTGTGGGGTCTGGCTTTTTTTTTTTTTCCCTTTGGCAGAAATGCAAGAACCTTCTTGTCCACCAAATGCATGTGCATGCTATGGACTTGTGTTACTGACATGTCTGTACATTAACTGAAGCTCTGAATGAATGCTTTTGAATAACACGCTCTGTGAAAACATCTGTGGTATTTCATAAATGTGTTTAGAAATTATAATGCAAATTATCCTCAGTCTTGAATCAGAGATGTGAAGTGTGTTATGTTCTGCATGTGAAAGACTCAGTGGTACTGAATTCTATATGGCTGTTCTTTGGTTGCATCTGTGCAGGCTGTTGCTGATACTTTTGGCTATAGATGTTAATAGTCAGTAGCATTTTATTCCAGGGGGTTGTGTTTACTTTTAATTCTTATTAGGAGTTTGTCATTTCCAGCACAAGAGCATGTTCTTTCCAAATCTAACAGTTTACTTTTGTTCAGTTTATGATTAAACTTTCAGGAATCCTTCACAGGATTTAAAAACTGTTTTTTAGTTTGCTTTGTCAGCAAACTGAGTTTTGGCTTTGCTAAGGTTATGACTAAAGAATGGAATTTAATCACCTTATATTGTCTTTGAATTCTGATTTGAATCTCTTTTACACAAACCCGTAGTAATTGTGTTGGGTGATATATGTCTATGTTATTGACATTCCCAGATACATAAGCTGTGTTCATTCAGTGAACAGAAATATCTGATTGAGCTGCTTTTGTGATACAGCAAGTTTTTAAGGCTCCCTTCAAAGGTGATGCTGTGGAACTTCTAGCCATTGACTTATTTATGATGTTAATGTTGTGGTAATGTTGGCTTCAGGCAAGGGACTTTTCAAATCCTCTGGCTGCTGAACAGCACAGGGAATCAGTGCTCCCAGGTCCCTTAGCTACTTGTGGAAATCAAGTTTCATGTATGAACTGAACTGTAAGGATAGATACTTGCTTGGACCATCATTTCAATTAAATGGACACCTTTAGCACAGAAGAGCACAAAAAATAATACAGAAAACTTCTGGAATTATATTAAGAGACAGATATCTGCAAAATACGTGGATACCTCCACAGGAAAATGTTTGTGGATCTGGGTGAAGATCACATATCAAAATAACTAAAAATAGTTACAAAACTATGAATTCTCTAGAAGAGAATAGTTTGGTTTTCAGATTCTAATCTGAAGCCTATTGCAATAAAAGAACTTTGACTCCATAGAGTATCATGCTTGGGATAATTTTGGGGAGCTTTCTTTTCATTGACTAGTCCAAGGAGCCTCAATAAAGTCTGCAGAATTAGTCATTTAGTGCCTTTAGGGATGAAGTAGTGAAAAACATCCTGAAAAAGTAAACTAAATGGAATAGTAGTTGTATTTTGAGTGAGTAACAAGAGTTTATGTTTAAGTAGAATCTTCTGCATGGAATTTTTTAAAACAGGGAATGCCTGTTCCTGCAAAATCAGTCATACCCAGTGAAAACATTTCAGTACCAAGGACTGGAGAATGTAGTTTCTTTTGCCTTCATCCTCACAAAGCTCTCTCTTATCATGTGATCATGCTTGCTAGTGATTCTTGGTGAAATCAGATGATGAGTATGAAAGAGCAGACTTGGAATTTTACATATTCTACAACATCAGGCATTGGAAAGCTAACAAAGCTCTTTTCAACAGAGTTGTTAGATTGTTACATAAATTGTTGCTTTTCCATCTTCACACTATATTACATCTAGTCTTCTGTAAATCTGCTTGCTTATTGCTTTTTTAATCACTGCATTTCTCAGCTCTGAGTTACAGCTAGCCTGATGGTTTTAGGAGGGGCATGAATTGTTACAAACACAGGTGGTTTGGGTTCGTTTCCAAAGTAAAAATTAGTAACTAAGTGTTGGCAGCTGCATCCACCACTTTATATGTATTTAAATCTATTTTATGGTAAGAGTTTCTTGTTCCAGATATAAGGGTGGGAAGTGCAGCTATACCATGTAATCTAATCAGCCTTTCAGAGTTCACAGTAGCAATCAAGTCCTGGAAAGAATGTTTTGATGAGAACAAAGCTGCTGAGGAATTCTCCTGAGTTTTGTTAGAATGATGACTTGGAATCGATACGCCAAAATCTGTGACAAGTCTGTAAAACTCAAAAGAAGACTTATTAATATGGTTATAGTGCTTTGTGGATTTTATGTAACGCTGCTTTTCATGGACTGCACAGGTAGATCATGCAGGGCAGTCTCCTGTTGTGCTTTTGCACTGACAGCATGCTGATCACAAGGCAGGGGAGTGTTTACAAGTGTTGCTATCCTTCAGAGAGTTTGAATAGTCAAACTAGTGGCAAGTCTACTCTACCCTCTAATGAATGTTGGTCTATAGTGTGATAATTCCCAAATAAATTGCTTCACTGACCCTGCTCATGGTCTTCTTCAGGGCGCCCCATTTAAGTCTCCAGCTATCACCTTTCTCAGTATAGAGTTCCATAGCACACTTATTCCAATCTGAGGCCTTAGGCTCTAAACCTCTGTTGTTCTTTGCAATATCTTTTAACAGGTCAGGTCAACACCTGCAGTTCCAGTTCCTGCAGCATTATAGTGCACGGTTTGTTCCTGAAAAACAATGTATTATTTAAACTGAAACACTTTAGAGAAAGCATTTTTCAAAAGAGCAATCAGTCTGGCATGTCTCTACACCCACCTTGCTCAAGTTAACAGTTGACATCTACAGTCCTGTGCTATGTCAAGTGTTTTGAACAAAGTGGAATCACTCCTTCAACTCTCCTGACTAGGGATAAAATACGGGAAGACTTACCTCCTCTTTTACTGTTATCACTATGTTTTAATATCTTAAATGTTCTCATTTCCTGAAGGATACAAATTCAATAAGTGTTGCAGTAATGTTCTCAGAAACTTCTTGTCCCTGAGGGGAGGGATGTGGCCTTAAGGTTGTCTTATGCTCTCAAATTTAATTTAATTTTATGCAGATATCAGGCAGATACTTCTTTATTTAAGATTCTAATACACTTATATGTTTAAAAAATATTAAAGACAGAGATGATTTAATAGCAAGGAATCAGTAGACTGTATCACTGATTTCTTTCAAATCATGTGGGTTTTATCAGTCTTTATCACAGATTTTGAATCAGCAGACCCATTGGTGGGTTCTGAAATTGTCTTGAGAAATTGCAGTCTCTCTTTCGTTTGTTCTTGAAGCTTTTTCTAAATAAGTTATCCATTTTTAAAAGCTTGCACTTACTGTTTCAAGGGATCCTTTGCTTTGTAAGTCATGTTACAGAGCTGGTTGTAATGGGCCTTTGATATACCCTTAAAAATTGACAGGAATGCTGTTGTGCAATGACATATTTGACAGCTTCTCCTAATTAAAAAAAGGGAAACCAAGCCCCTGTCGGACATGAAAGTGTGTAATGTCTGCAATGTTCGCCAGGGGAAAAAACATAAAGAAAGTGCAATTGCAAGGCAGAATTGGAGACTTTCTTCGGGAGTCAGGGGAAGTTCCCCCCATGTGAAGAGATTCAGCTTTTGAACAGCTTAACTCCACTTTTTCTCCTGTCCAACTCTCCGCAGTTGGTTTTGCAGATGTAGTCTTAGATAAATGATCACGTAACCATAAAATATAGTGTAGAGATGAGGAACTTAGACACAGTAGGGTGTGACATCATGGAAATTAATTCACTGTTCAAAAAAGTAGTTTTATCTGTCTCTGTATCCTCTGTGCAAGGGAGACTGGCTAATGTGGCATTGCTGTGGCTAAATCACTTTCAGTCCTTGAGCTAGTTGATGTTATTTTTTTTAGGTTAATTCATCCATCGTTAGGCCAAAAAGCAGACAGCATTGAAAGCAAACTGTAAGAACAGAACTTAAGCAAAACCAGTGGAAAATAATGAGCAATTAAATGTACCTCCCAAGTAAAGAGAATCTGCCCCACTGCTGGGTACTGAAAGTGATCATTCCCATGCATCAACCATGGAGGCTGGGGTTCTCTCTGGATTTTCTTTGTGTGTTTGCTTCTCTTGTTTTAGCTTCTGAAACACTTAATGTATTTTATTTCTATAAAATTACTTGTGATCTATGGCCTTGCTTATAAATACACTGTGGTAGCACCTAGCCACACATAAGCCCTCCATGGGTGTTCAGTAGATGCTGTGATGTTCTCCTGGGCATGAGGCTTTCGTAAGTCCTTCCCTCAGTTCCAGTCTCTCTACTGTGGAATGTTCTGCAGAGCCAGAGTTGAGTCCTTCCAGTTGGATGACTGACTCAGGTTCCAGTGCAGGTAATATGTTTAAATTTCAACAAAACTTTGCACCAGAAAAAGAGAGGGCATGGTAAAAGGGCAAACTGCCATCACTGTAACTGGAGTCTTTTTCTTTGAACAACTTTGGAAGTGCCTGTCATGTTAAGTTCTTCATGTGCAGTTTCTTTTTTTCCTCAAAGGGTACATGATGATGCTCCTGAAAATAAGCAACCTTCCAGTGGCTTTAGAGCAAAATAATTTTCACATATATCTCCTTCAGTGGGTTACATTTATCAGCTTTCCAATCTCTTTTCAAGATGAAAGGTGAAACAGTCTAAGTTGACACAAAGAAATAAAGTCTATCTTGTCTTTGAACTGTCTGCCAAGGAAGTAATAGGCTCATGAGGTTTACCTGTGCAACGCTGAGTTGTGCTGAGAACAGCAGCTTTTAATGAAACATACGAAAATATTTGAAATTTAGATGTATTTGGGGATGGAGAAAGAAAAGGATTTTTGTTTGAACAAACTGTAATTCTGAAATGCTTCTAAGTATTCACCTAGTAATGCCATTAATATCCCAGAGCTAGTTCTATATATCTGTGTCCCTTGTTATTCTAGAAGTCATTGCTTCTAATTTGAAAAATAATTTTAATAACCCTAAAATTTAGCTTTAACTTCTTCAAAGAGGCCATATGTGGTTTTTAACTACTTGCTCCTGGGCAACTTCAGTCTTTCCACATTCATTTTCCAAATTCACAGGCTGGTATGTAACTTCATATGTGAAGCCATTCCTATTGATTTCAGAAAGAATATTCATACAAAGAAAGTATGTATATGGATGTTTGTAGGATCGAAGCACCATGAAAAACAAAACAGGAAGGTAAATGTCATTATAGAATCATAGAATAATTAGGGTTGAAAAGGACCTTAAGATCATCTAGTTCCAACCCCCCTGCCTTGGGCAGGGACACCTTACGCTAAATCATATCACCTAAGGCCTCGTCCAACCTGGTCTTGAACACTGCCAGGGTTGGAGCATTCAGAACCTCCCTGGGCAACCCATTCCAGTGCCTCACCACCCTAACAGGAAAAAATTTCCTTCTTATATCCAATCTAACCTTCCCCTGTTTAAGTTTTAACCCGTTACTCCTTGTCCTGTCACTACAGTCCCTAATGAAGAGTCCCTCCCCAGCATCCCTATAGCCCACCTTCAGATACTGGAAGGCTGCTATGAGGTCTCCATGCAGCTTCCCTTCTCCAGGCTGAACAGCCCCAACTTTCTCAGCCTGTCTCCATACGGGAGGTGCTCCAGCCCCTGATCATCCTCGTGGCCCTTCTCTGGACTTGTTCCAACAGTTCCATGTCCTTTTTGTGTTGAGGACACCAGAACTGCACACAATGCTCCAGGTGAGGTCTCACAAGAGCAGAGCAGAGGGGCAGGATCACCTCCTTCAACCTGCTGGTCACGCTCCTTTTGATGCAGCCCAGGATACGGTTGGCTTTCTGGGCTGCGAGCGCACACTGAATCTGGCTCATGTTCATTTTCTCATTGACCAACACCCCCAAGTCCTTCTCCACAGGGCTGCTCTGAATCTCTTCTCTGCCCAACCTGTAGCTGTGCCTGGGATTGCTCCGACGCAGGTGTAGGACCTTGCACTTGGCATGGTTAAACTTCATGAGGTTGGCATCAGCCCACTTCACAAGTGTGTCGAGGTCCCTCTGGATGGCATTCCTTCCCTCCAGGGTATCAACTGAACCACACAGCTTGGTGTCATTGGCAAACTCAACTTATAATCAAGGTCATCCAGTAGTTCTGCACTGATGTATCCTATGCATAGATGCATGATATGATGTATCATTAATGCATAGAAAGATTTACTAAATTATGTATTTGGAAAAGATAAGAGCTGTCTCAGAATATTTGAAAGCATCATATATGAAAGCATTATATAATGGGAACTCATAATAAGAAATCTAGAATATTTTTTGTGGAACTTTCAGCTGTACAGTAGAGTTAATTCCAACCTGTACTAAATACATACAATAAACAGCCACAGAGGAACAAAATATCCAATTTGATAGGTAAATCAGGAGCGCAAGTAGATCACAAAGATTGAGAAGCACAGAAGTCAAAGTTCTTACCAAGGAAACTTCCTAAGCAGTGAAAAATTCCACTATGTCTTGTACTAAAGAAGCAGCACAGGGAAGTGTTTGAGGTAGATTACTTATACTGGGATTGGCATTCATATATCCGGGATCCATAAGGTGAAGTTACTTAATAATTATGAAAAAGAGCTTCCTTTTCCCACTCCTTCCTTCTCTTTTCCGATCTCTATTCCAAAAGTAGCAGTTAAAAACACACAGTACTTTTAAGAAAACATCTATATGTATTATAGCAGACTGCATGTCCATCACACAGAAAGCCCTAAATAGTTACAACTTGGGTTCTGCTGTGCTTAATCAGATGACAAAAGGGCATGCAGATTTAACATAATGCCAGAAACGTATGTGTGCTCTACCAAACAAGGCTCCTTTTACAGGGGAAAAATGAGCCTCCACACGTGGCATTTATGATACTTAAACCATACTGAAAGCTGATCTCTCCTGCTCTTCAATGAGGTGCTGTTTTTTATTCTTGCATCACATCATTATAACACATAGCAGATACCAACCCGTTATTTCAGGTGTTCCATTAGACACCCGGTGTCTCCATTTCAGTCCCCTACAGTCACTCTTGAGTCATCCTGCAGCTGATGTGAACCAGAAGTCTGACAAAAGCTTTTTTAATCATGGCAGTTCTAATTAGTTCTTCAGTTTACAATCAAATCTACTTACAACAGGTAATTTTAGTTCTGTATGACTTATTCCTAAGCTATCTTGCTTTCTCTTTATGGAAGACTACTAAGATTTCTCAAAAATTGTAGTATTATAAATGTTCCTAGACTAAGCTGCTTTGTGATTAACAAACCTGCTCCAATTAGCTGAAGTCTGAAATCTTTTTTCCATTTATGAACTCAAAAGGCTTCATGCAAGAGGGACACACAACAGTATGGATCTCTTGAGTTTCCCTAATACATCTCAGAAATCTTGTGAATGAAAAACTGTTTGCAGCCTCACAAGGTGTGACAAGCATTCTAACATATGGTGGCCGCATTACTTTGCCAGGCCCAGAAGCAGCACAGCGCAGAGTGAAGCTGTACCAAAAAGAGTATTTCTTAAAGGATTATCATGATTCTGTTGTCTTCATCCTTCTAAGACTCATCTTTCTTCTCGCTTGTTTACAGGCATCCAGATCCATGAGAAGAAAGAAGTGTTGAAATAATATTCAGCATTAATGACATCTGTTGTAATTTAAGACCATTCTAGTGTACAATTTTGAAAACAATTACTGCCTATCTTTTTGCAGTAGCTTAAACATAGCTGAGGACCGTCTCCATGCATGTACTTCCCCCTATCTACTCTTCACCCTAAACCAGTTTTTCTGTGCCTGCGGACAGTTGATGAAATAATGTGTAGACAATATCTTTTTAAACCAGGCATGCACATATTCAGATATATGCCAGCAAAGCAGAGAGGAACAAACAGGATTAATTAAACTTAAATTAATTAAAGGTTAGTCTAATTTTTATTTAGTTGAAAGTGGAGACTCATATGGGAACATGCACGATAAATCCAAGAAATTCTGCATTAGGATTAGCTGATTCTTGGACTGAAACATGTGGAAAAGCCAGAATGCCTCAAACGTCTCACTGTCTCACAAGCAGTTGTTTTATGTTTTGATCAAAGCAGTTATAAAGTACTTTTTTGCTTTGCTGCATTTTGTTCTGACTTAAATGTGTTCACGCAGAACAGCCCTAGGGCATGCAGGATTTGGACCTAGTGAGGATTTTAATGACTCTGGGGGAAGTCAGGAAAGATTCTGTTATTTTTCCAATAAGTTTTGAATTAAGTCTCAGTGGAAACTTCTATTCTGGGCATCCCTACACATCTGAATTTTACTGTTCCTTCATTTCTGTCAGTGCAGCTGAAGGCTATCTTCCTTCAAGGGTTGAGGAAATGGTTATAGTCTGTATTCACCACCTCTGTGTTTGGAGACTTGTGTGGGATCCAAGCTCAAGAAAGATACTGATGATTCTACACAGACCCCCAGCTATTGCTTGGGGTCCTGAAGTATTTAACATACAGACAGGGCCTGAGACCTGTGTTTGTTCAGCCTGGAGCAGAGGCTGTCTTAGCGACCTCATGGGCGGTTATGCAGAAAACAGACTATGGTTCTTCTTGGAGGCACACAGATTGCCAGCAACAGATACAGGTTACAGTAGGGAAAACTGACCAGATAGAAGGAGAAAATTCTTCCAAATGAGTGTTCAGTCCCTGGAATAGAGCCTGAGTAATGGAAAATTGGAGATTTTCAAAATTCAACTGGACAAGGTCCTGAACAACCTGATCTAAACTTAAAGCTTTCTCTAATTTGGAAGTTAGCCATGAAATTGGACCAGATGATCTTCAGATGTCCTCTAGAAGTATGTACTATTGTATAATTCTAACTTGAGCAATGCATGATAAAGCATCCTTCTACTGATCAGATTCTGCATGTAATCCTACAGATGGCTACATAAACACAGCTGTAGGGACAGTAAACTGAGAGATGAAAAACAGGTCAGGATGGAAAGGGAGAAAAGTAGTTGTCTAAGGAAGCCTCCTACCTAGGCTTCGATGCTGGCCACATCAGAAGCAGGAGTGTATCATCAGGATCTCCTCTCCTTGTATTTGTCCTGTTCTGCTTTATGCCAAGAGCACCACCACACCATTAACAGTTTGTAGATCACTTTCTTATTAGACACCGTATGGGAACAAGAGATCAGACAAAGATCACCCTCTGCAGTACTAATTCCTTAAATCTAGCTTGCAGTAGAGGGACTGAAAGCTCTACATAGACAATCAAGAATAGAGTGATTATCGGTGCACAGAGGCCAGGCTGATCAGCATCAAAAGTCCATGTCCCAGCTTCAGTACAAAAAAAAAAAAAAAAAGAAATCAAAATCTTAATCTTTGCTTCCGATAGAATCACGGCAAGGAAACATCTATCACATCAGGATTTACATCTTAATTAAAGGGGCAGCAATGTGTAATCCTATAGGTCTGCATTTGAAAGAAAGAGAAGAAATACTGCAGTAATCACATTTCAGAAGGGAAGAAAGCACATATGGAATGCACATGTAGGTAAGTATGTGGGAGGCTGATTGATAGTCTTAAAGAAATAAGAAAATAACTGGGAAAAAAAAAAACATTGTAACCTCTAAAACCAATTCTCAATATGAATCTTAATTTTACTTGTTTTTTTTAAAGGTAATAAAGGGTGTCTGTTCAGCCTTTAGGTCAGTCTTGGACTTTAAGCTAGGGTTCAATGCAGGACTTGTGGAGTCTTCTTGTAAGTAGACTCATAGAACAGTTAGGGTTGCAAAGGACCTTAAGATCATCCAGTTCCAACCCCACTGCCATGGGCAGGGACACCTCACACTAAACCACGTCACCCAAGGCTCTGTCCAACCTGGCCTTGAAAAGGTAGTAACAGGACTCACCAAAAAGCCTACAGTGTGATGGTTGTGCAGATGCTTTTAGACTAACCTGTCAGTTAATTAGGTCCAGATCATTCATGACTACACATCATTCCCATATGGGCACTTCTCTATGAGTATGACAAATACATCTCTATAATCAAACCCAGAAATTTTTGTTGTCAGTGAGGCATTTCTCACAGGAACTTGATTTAACCATTGTGGGGGACTTTGCCTGTCTTGCAATAAGGACAATGCCAGAGTGTAGTTGCTTTATCTGTTGGAAGATGCAGAGTGAGAATGCCAAGACGTAGATGGTCAAACAGATGCAGTGAAAGCAGCACATCATGTTTATTGTAACTGCTGCTTCAGTAGCATTACAGAAAAATCTCCTCTCCGGGATTTTTGTTGAATAGTGTCTCTCAACCGTAAACTTCCTCCTTTATGTTGACTGAGCTGCCATTTTCCATGAAACTGTAACTGAAATACAAAATTATTTTATTACAGCTTTGAGGTGAACTTACTATCTGTAGGAGGGAGGGACTGTGTAGAAAGCTATTTAGTTAGGTAATATGTACAGTTTTTTAATTTGGCACAATTCTGAAATTCCAAGCACTTTTGTTTACTTCCTACAGAAAGCAAACTCTTGCATTTTAGTTAAGTGCTGTGAGTGTTTGAACCCTTCAAACCTTCAGCTGCTTCACAACCACTTTGTGTAGATGGCTGGATGAGTTATAATCTTAGCTATACTTATATGCCTACAAGTTCAGTATAAGCAGGTCATCAGGCAGCTGCAACTTCATTCACCCCATCAGCCAGTATCTGTAATCATTTAAGGGCGCCTGCCTGTTTCTACCAAAATCCTCTGGTGAACCAGGATTTTTTTTTGGGTGGGAAAAGACAGAATTGTGTATATGTGTAAGGAATTAAGAGGAAAACAAATGTGTACAATTCAGTTGAAAAGCTCATTTAAAAAAAAATGCAAATCCATAAGATGTCAGGTTTCTTTTAATCTGTTTTCATAGAATTCATGGGTTTGTGTTCGTATTGCTGATACCGATGCTCTGAGCAATGTCGCTTAGGATTTCCTCCCCACCTCAATGTGTAAGGCTTTTTTTTTTTTTTTTTTTTGTGATATTTAGCCTTGAACAAGATCTCGCTTGATAGAAGTAGGCTTGATAAAGCAGTGGACAGCAGAACTGGTTTTGTCTGTATTGTTTAGAAAAGAACGTTTTGGTGGATGCATATGGATTAGGAAATATGGAAGTTTGACAGAGAAATTAAAAATTTCCAGAGGAATTTTTCAAGAAAAGGAAGTTCTGATGTCTTGTACAACACAAGATGTTCCTGTGGCTTCTAAGTGAAAACCGAGCTTGATAAACATCTTACGGCTGTTTCCCATAAATGAGATCTGCAAACAGTAGAATCCTCAGGTGGTGAAACAGATGAAGCATGAAACGTGGCATGAGAACAATTTTGCACAAACAGGAGAACACTTGAAAAACCCAAGTTGACTAACTTCTGAATGTTCTGGGCAGCTGATGTCCCAGCCTGTACTTTTGGATAACCCTGTGGTAAAAGCACTATTGAAGAGGCTGCTTAAGAAAAAAAAAAATCACACCTTATTTGGACCAGATAAGAAAAAACACACTTAATGTTGGCAGTTGTGCAAAAGAAGTCGTTGAAAGATTGTACTGAATTTCTGCTGTAGCAAAGGCGACAGATGCTGGAGGCCTCTCTGATCCAGATGCTGTAGCTGTGCCATGTTCTTTCTTTACCAGCACTGTTTGAAGATAAGGAAAGGGCAGTTTGGAATTAGTGTTTCTTCCAAGAGACAGTGTTTGGTTTGGAATTTATATTTTTTGCACAGTGAGACAGGCAAGGTAGAAGCAGTTTGGAAACAGGCACTGCCTTTTGGAAAAAAAAATTACTTGATAATCTTGCTTATGTGTGGAAATAAAGGCCTTGAGAACTATTTATGAAGACAATGCATGTGCCTGGCAAAAAAAAAGTTTACTCAGCTTGCTCTGTGATATTTAGGAGAAGACATCTGTAACATCAATGAAACAATCATTACAGTAAAATGTCCTCCTTTGGAATCCTTTGCTTGGGTGGCATAGTCCTGTGTCTTAAGCCAGAAAGGCCCAGTGCCCACATTGTCATCTTCTCTGCTAGACATACGGTGAAACAGCATGTCTGATTCACACGCTGGCCTTAAGAATATGCGAGATCATACATCAACAAAGTTGATGTTTGGGGTTGGATGCGGACAACTAGAATGTGCATTTTGATATTAATACCAGATGTTGCAGTATTGAGACATTTCTGAGCGTGTCAGCATGGTGAATGTTGTGTACATTATTTTATTTTCTGAGACTGTCTTTTCCCAAGATTCTTGCATGGAATGTCCATTGACAGTGAGTTGCTAATCAAATACCTGATGCCCCTTGATTAGTTTTCCTTAGGTTTCTACCTAATGCTTCAGTTCCGCAATTCAGTAATGGTAATAATATGGCAACTTTTCTTTAAATCCGGTTGAAAGCATGCAGAACCAACCATCCAAAGCAAGACCAACATTGTTTCAGGACAACCAATACATGCCTGAATGCACAGGTAGCCATAATCAAAGGAAAGAGCTATTCAAATCTATATGCCTTAGTTCTGCTCTAAATCACCACCAGAACAAACTTAATGTGGGCATGCTACTCTCCATATAGTATGGTGGTGTTTTGCACACTCCTGTTTTGTTCTGGTAGGCCACAGGTGACCAATTCCTTGAAAATGCTCACAGAGATACAGTGGCAGTTCCACTGAAAGACATTGATTTCCGTATGTTCTCTAGGGTGACCAGAGCACTTATAATTTAAATTGTTCCTTGGAGAGAAACACAGCTTAGGGCTGGTTCCGTAGGGATCTTAACATGGACCTTGCTTTTGGTTTGTTCTTGAGTTAGCATATGCAGTAAAAAAGCCTTAATAATTTGCCCAAGAATCTGTAATGAGAAAGTAGCAGAATCAGGACTATGATCTGGAAGTTACTGAACTCTGATGCAGGATTTCCTGTCCTTGAGCTTTCTTTTTTCTTCTGTGCTCCTCCAAATACAGATTTAAATTATCCAATCTGCTTAAACTCCGCTTGAATGTTAATTAAATTAATGTTAATTAAAGAAAAACCTTAGGAGCTGGCACAGGTGTTCTGAATGCTTTAATTCATCATCAGGTTTGTATAAAGAAAGTTTTTACGTTTAAGAATTCAAATGCTTAGGTTCAGTCTGGTTCTTAATTGTAGTGTCTTAAAAACACTGAAAACATGACCCTTAGCTGACCCATGACTATCCAAATTGACACCAGAAGGAGCTGCAAGCTGGCTTCATTGTGAAATTCATTGTGGAATTTTCTTCTGTGATAGATAGAAGAAAGTGAAGGTTTAAAAACCATCTATTTTGGGAACTGCATCTTAGTGATATCAGAATTTCATAAACACATGCATAGTTCCAGGAACCTTCTAAAAGAGCCTCTGAGCTTTGAATTTTACATCTGCTTTACTCCAGTTCTGTAGTTCACCTAACACACTAGTCATTCAATACACTTTATATTGCTACAATAGTTTGTACATTTATTTTTTAATGACAGAAGTCTCCTACTCTTTTTACATCTACATTGAAAGTATTTGCATAGCTAATGGTAAGTGGAGGCAGCTTTTGAGCAATATAAATAGCCAGGCCTGGAATGCTAAAGAGAAGCACAGTGAGATACTGAAGCTTTTCCAAATTGTTTGGTCAATTCTTTAAAGGGTTGAAGGGACTAACTGGAAAAAGAAGATGGCTAAATCAAAATTAACTATGAAAATAAAAATTAAAATCATTTAACTGATTGCAATAAACAGTTCCTGGACAAGTACAGCAAAATTACTGTTCATGAAGCACATAAGCACTAACTTAAAGGAGAGCTGGTTCACATTCTGAGAAACAGCTCTAACAAAAATAAGTACTTAATAAGTGTGATTTGCTGTCTAATGGAATATCCATTATAACTACTAAAAAGAAAACTCATCTTCTCTAAGATTATGACATTGTTTAACATACTGGCCCTTTAGCGTCTAAATGATCCTGTCTGTACAGGATATTAAAATATTCATAGGAAAAATGGAGTTTGTGGAAGACTTTGAATCAACTTATTGTTAAGGGGCTAAAACTTCAGCACTTGCAAGTTGATACAATCCTGTTTATGTTGATAGAGACATCTGCAGGAAGTTTCGATTGAGATATCTGTTTACTGGTGACATGAATGATAGCACATGGCAAAGATGCTTAGATGCTTGAAGAAACTCAGAGGGGCAGGAGTTTTTAGATGGGCTTATGTATCTACCTCATTTCTAAAAATGGTGTATATAGGAAATGGCAAAGCAACCTACTCTGTTATAAAATGGATAAGGATCATATTGAAATAAATGGGAACACTAAGCTAGATGATCTAGATATGGGGAGGGGTATTCAGTGTGCATACTAGTAGGACTCCAGGCTAAAAGCCAGCAAGAGCCCAAGGATCCAGTGAGGTGTTTCCCATGGCAGAACAGGAGCTGAGACTTGAACCTCATCCCAAATCTGTGTTGAAGCTCAACTGTGCTACTGACTGTCAGCATGGGTCACTCAACTACAGAGATATCTTGGGGTTTCACATCAATGCATGTCTGTCTGGTAAACCACTTCTGAAAATCTTGGAAGTCAAAATACTTTATAAAGTATGCTTTTAAACTAAATTTGCCAAGATACTAGTGCAAGGTAAACAGAAAATTCAGTATGTTTTGTTTAACTTGCTTAATGTATTTCAAGACTCTCAATTCTGACATTTCTTTGTAGCATAAAGCTCTCCAGATCAGGTTATATGTTCCCCATTTTAGATCCCTACAATAGTGAAAACAGACGTCTCCAAACTCATCTGTTAACACTATTGCTTGATTACTATTCCAGTAGATTGCAAGCTGGGGGGTTAAAGATTTAATGTTCATATGGCTAAATTTGTTCCTTTTCTAGCAATAACTTTCAGCTATTTTATTCAGTCATACTCAGCCTGAATTTTACTCTTATAAAGACACACAATTTTGTCATCTTAAATCACCTTGAAACAAATTGTCATGGTTGTCCTCAGTAATCTTTCACAGCCAAGTTATTGTTGCATAGCTGCTCTGAAAATCAGCTCCTAAAAGCAACATCTGAAGTATGGGTGAAAGATGGTACCATTGGGAACATCTTTCAGGCTGGAGAGCTGGGTAGCCAAAAGTATTCAGGATGGATCTAGTAAGAACATATCCCAGAATTGTGGCCACGTTTGATTTTATTTTGGTCCTAAAAAGAGTATTATAATGTAACACTAATTCTTTTCTTGTAGCAAGAGAAATTCTTACAACCATTTTCTGTTGAGTTGTGGTTTGTGAGAGGCTTAGATGTCAAACATGCGGATTTTAAAAACACCAAAAGCATTTCGTTTAGTCGCTGCTGGCATAATGTGCTGGCACATTATCCCAGCAGCTTCACAGAATCATAGAATAGTTAGGGTTGGAAAGGACCTTAAAATCATCTAGTTCCACCCCCCTGCCATGAGCAGGGATGCCTCACAGTAGACCATGTTGCCCAAGGCTCTGTCCAGCCTGGCCTTGAACAATTCCAGGGGTGGGGCATCCACAGCTTCCCTGGGCAATCCATTCCAGTGCCTCACCACCCTCACAGTAAACAACTTCATGTTAAGTTTCTCATCGACCAACATAGTCAAGTCCTTCTCTGCACGGCTGCTGTGAATCTTTTCTTTGCCCAACCTGTAGCTGTGCCTGGGATTGCCCTGACTCAGGTGCAGGACCTTCTGCTTGGCATGGTTAAACTTCATGAGGTTGGTATTGGCCCAGCTCATAAGCGTGTCAAGATCCCCCTGGATGGCATTCCTTCCAGATGCTCTATGCTTCTTAGGCAGGAAAAAACAATTCAGTTCAGTGTTTAATAAATAGTTGGAAGATATAATAAATACCATTTAGCACATTTTAAAGCCCATGAGGAATGATGTAAGTCATCACAGTTTAGCCAAGAGAAACATCTTCTGCCTGTATGATAAAATAACCTCCCACTCATATATCTGGTAGACACCAGCGTGTTACAAAAAAAAAAATACCAACAACCCAACTTTAGTAAGGGTAAAGATAACTGAAGGAATAAATTAAGGGTCTATTTTAATTTGTGTAGAATTCTTTATAAAAGTGAAACATCTTTCCTGGTGAAGTCAATTAAAAATCAGTTTCCTTTCCTCCTACATGCCTTATTTTGCTATCCCTTTACTGACATAACAGGAGAAGGATCTACAGAACATCAGGAAATGAGACAGGAGCTCTGCTCAAGAAATAGTCACCCAACTCTGCAGGAAGATGTAGCCCCTTCTCACTCTCATCTTTGACAGCCATCTGTATCTCTGACATGAAAGCCTTTTACCAGGCCCAGCCAACGAGTCAGAGGTGGAACTGCTGATGGAGACCGGTGTCTTCACAGCACTTAACCATGCACATGGGTACCTTTGCTGCAATCTAAGGCTGTGTTGTACTTCCTTTTGGGAACACAAGGAAGAAAGAATGGCTTTCTGTCCAAGGCCTTTGCATCTGACAACTGCAGTCAGGTCTCCTTCCTCTCCGTCATAGGCTAAGACCCTTAAATTCTTCCAAACCTCCCTTCTACATTGCTTTCCAGACTTCTGATCATTTATTATTCTTATTGCTAACAATTTCAGTTAACAACTGAATAATGAACTTTTATTAATGAGAACTAAAATGAGAGCTATGCGACTGACAGAATTAGAGCAGAATTATATATAAATGGTTTTACATGAAATAGAGTGAGAATGGGAACTTATTTGTTGGTCCAAAAGTAAACACAAATGTCCTCAAAATAATACCCCAGATGAGTAGTGCTGAGTACAGCTAACTATGCTAGTGTTACATGTCGAAAGCCCATTATTTCTAACTTCTGCAAGTAATCTTTTTTTTTTTTCCCTATGGTTTATCACAATTTAAGAGTAGTTTCTTAAAAGAAAACGGGCTATGAAAAAGAAATGGGGCTGTGGAACTGATGGACAGGGGTAGAGCAGTTGACATCATCTACCTGGACTTGTGCAAAGCGTTCAACACTGTCCCACACGACATCCTTGTCCCTAAATTGGAGAGACATCAATTTGATGGATGGACCACTCAGTGGATAAAGAACTGGCTGGATGGCCGCACGCAAAGTGTTGTGGTCAATGGCTCAATGTCCGGCTGGAGACCAGTAATGAGTGGTGTCCCTCAGGGATCGGTGTTGGGACTGGTCTTGTTTAACATCTTTGTCAGTGACATGGACAGTGGGATTGAGTGCGCCCTCAGCAAGTTTGCCCATGACACCAAGCTGTGTGGTTTGGTTGATACCCTGGAGGGAAGGAATGCCATCCAGAGGGACCTCGACACACTTGTGAGGTGGGCTGATGCCAACCTCATGAAGTTTAACCATGACAAGTGCAAGGTCCTACACCTGGGTCGGAGCAATCCCAGGCACAGCTACAGGATGGGCAGAGAAGAGATTCAGAGCAGCCCAAGGAGAAGGACTTGGGGGTGTTGGTCAATGAAAAAATGAACATGAGCCAGATTCAGTGTGCGCTCACAGCCCAGAAAGCAACCGTATCCTGGGCTGCATCAAAAGGAGCGTGACCAGCAGGTCCAAGGAGGTGATCCTGCCCCTCTGCTCTGCTCTTGTGAGACCTCACCTGGAGCATTGTGTGCAGTTCTGGTGTCCTTAACATAAAAAGGACATGGAACTGTTGGAACAAGTCCAGAGGAGGCCACGAGGATGATCAGGGGACTGAAGCACCTCCTGTATGAAGACAGGCTGAGAAAGTTGGGGCTGTTCAGCCTGGAGAAGAGAAGGCTGCGTGGAGACCTCATAGCAGCCTTCCAGTATCTGAAGGTGGGCTATAGGGATGCTGTGGAGGGACTCTTCATTAGGGACTGTAGTGACAGGACAAGGGGTAACAGGTTCAAACTTAAACAGGGGAAGTTTAGATTGGATATAAGGAAGAAGTTCTTTACTGTCAGGGTGGTGAGGCCCTGGAATGGGTTGCCCAGGAAGTTGTGAATGCTCCATCCCTGGCAGTGTTCAAGGCCAGGTTGTACAGAGCCTTGGGTGACATGGTTTAGTGTGAGGTTTAGTGTTGACCCAACCCCCCCATGGCAGGGGGGTTGGGTCTAGATAATTTTAAGGTCCTTTCCAACCCTAACTATTCTATGATTCTATGAAAAGTGTTTTGTATATCATTTTTGGAAAACTGGATTTCAGATAAGCTTAACATCTAGTTACAAATTAACAATAGGCAAAGTGAGTCCCTAAGAATGAAGGAATATTAATAGTGACATAAACATATGGAATTAAGTAAAGTTAGTCTCGTGGCCACTAATTATTCCCAGACACAACAATGGTAGTTTGACTCCAGAACCCATCGCATGCAACTTTCTGGTATATGGTTTATAGATTTATTTGGAGATATCTACAGTGAACTTTAGATATTTTATTTTTTCCTCTTCTGGGTTTGATATAACAGTTATTTATCATTTTCTTTCTACTGCTGTATTCCTGATGGGCTGATTTTTTGCATTAACTGCTTGTGGTACATTGGCACAATGTTTTCAGCTGCTGTGCAGAGTCCCTAACCCAAACTATTTGAAAGTGGCATTCACATAGAGAAATGTTGGATTTTTTTTTTTTTTTATTGAGGAATGGGCACAACAGTAACACCCATAGCCCACCTCTCAAGGGATAAATCTACCTTCATGCCAAAGAAAGAACCCAGTTTGAGGGGTTTTGTTGGGGTGTTTTCCAGTGAACATTTAAAATAGAGTGAAAACTGCACGTGATTCTGGGGAAGGTGTGAATCCATCTTCAAATTAAACATCTGAATTGAATTCATGTGGGAGAAGACAGTAGAAATAGAACCACAGAGTTAAGCAGTTCATCTAAAAGCTGAATTGTGTCAGATGAGAAAGCACTGACAGTCCTGTCAGCACTGGAATGTATCTGCAGTTCCAAGGAGAAAAAATAGTACAATGACTGAAGCTGAAGTCAATGAACACTGTTCACAAACAGAACTCAACAGTGCAAATGACCATTACCTCCTCCTTTGTGTCAGGATACACATCAGGCCAGACGAGGGTGATGTTTATAGCAAACGGGACACAAAATTGTGATGGAACGTCTTATGCGTAATTATTATCAAAGTATTTTTATTGTGTTTTCATACTCAATTCTCAAACTCTCAGGAGAACTCTCATCTCCTGAAGAAAGCAAGTTTTTGTATGACCTTGGCATATGCATTGGGGTGGGGAGGGAATCCAGTTGACAGTTATAAAGGAACATTAATAAGCATTCTTCATAACAAAGCTTGATTATTTTTTAAAACCCCAAAACTATACAGTGTCTTTTAAAAATTATGGGAAAATAGTATGTGAAGTGTTTTTATACAATAAATAATCTATTTTCCATTAATGTACAAAATCAGCTGTATACCAAGAAACTGATACAAATGCAATAACTGAAAGATATATTTAATTTTATAACTATAATAATTTATGAAATATATCCACATATATATAAAATATATATATTTTGGCAAAGACCTCCCTTTCTTGTTTCAAACAAAGTCTATAACCACTGTTTGAAGCTTACATACAACCACGTCTGCTGTTAATGTATTTTCATTTTATTGTTGGTCTCCATCATTCTTATGTGAAAATATAATTTAATGTCATCGGGTTATTTAACCTTTGTGCTCTGGGGAAAGTCTGTGTGAAGGTCAGTCAAACAAAAGCATCTGTAATGTCACAAGTAAGAGATTTCCTCTTTTTTTTTTTTTTTTTTAATAATACAGAACAGGATTTGCAAAAGTTACTTTTTTTCCAGCTTACTCTTGCATCCTCCTGTCAAAGTCCATGATTTCTAAAGAAGTCATTCACAAACGTTAAGGGCTGGATATAATCCTTATTGCCAAGTTTCTGAGTTAATCAGTGATGATGTTTCAATGAAGAGATAAAAATGTGATTTTTACAGTACTAGCAAAGAGGAATGTGGATGATAACTTATGTAGGGGCTTAGAACAGCACATGGTCTAGCACAGTGAGTTAGTCTGATTGTATGACGTTTCATTTGAAGTTCCACAGTCCTACCCTTTCATCTACAGGAAATTCTTTGGGATGAATAATTGGAGTTCTGTTCGTCAACTACAGTGCATCTAGTGTAGAAGTTTTTGAACAGAACTTTGAAGTGCAGGAATAATTTGTGCCTAAATTAGGTAATCTATTGAATACTCAATGTATACTTTTGACTTGCTATAGTTTATAATATTTATAATAGCCATCCATCTTTAGTCTGCATAGATGCTGTCATTTAAACATCTGCCACAAAGTTAAAATATGATAATTCAGGCTTGCATACATTAACAAGAGCAAGATTTTGTATCAGTTTATTCTTAATGAGAACTCATGTATAGGCAATCTGTCTAACTCATCACATTCTCCAGTTACAGTTGCCTGCATGAAGCTGGGGATGGATTCTTCAGACACAGAGTGAGCAGTAAGTGGCACAGTAAGTTTCTGTTGTTCTTCTTTAAATTGCATAGAAAAATGTTTCTGAAGCTTTGTATTGATGAAGTTCAGATCTGCCTTTGAATTCTTCAATAGTGATACATTCCCTGCCAGGTTATGTGATAAATATTACCCTTTACTGAGACTCTTGCGAGAGGAACATGGGAGAAAGCTTCTTCATATATGTTTACATGCCCTCAAAGTGGCATTGTTGAAATGAAAGTGTTGCGCTCTGATGAATTCTCCACTGGCATCAGACTGAAGCATCAAGTTTGTCCATCTCAAGGGAGGGCTGTAGTTTAAGTTCTTGCTTCTGAGCTTCAGCAAATAAACATTAAAGCTCTAAAAACAAAACAAAAAACTGCCTAATTATTCAGACTAACTGCCTGTTATCTGATAGAACTATGGTTCATCTCCTTGACTGTGCACAGTAAATACTACCCAGTTGTCTAATTGCCTCTGATCACATAATCATAGCGATAAATTCAGCCTGGGGACTTCTAATCCAAGTGCTTCCCTTCATAGCAAAAAATTTTGACTAATGGTGTGATTAATTACTTTAAAAAGAAACAAACAATTTGTCTAGTTCTAATGGCCTACAAGTAGTTGCTTATCCTGACATCATATTGCATTTTGTATGTAGCAATAGCATTAAGGGTAGATTTGGAACTTGGAACTTTCTGAAACTACCTATAAGGTCTCAGTAGCCTCCTTATATCTAATATCTAAACTAAGTTTATTTTTCCCTCCAAATACTGTATCCACAAAGTTTGTTCTGCTTCTTTACCTTGACAGTTTAAGTTTTACTGAAGCACTGCATAGGGACATGTAGCTGAAGCTATTGCAGTGCTAAATGAATGAGATAGAAACAGCCCATGCCCTAAAAAATAATAGAAAACAGGGGACTGTTGCCAAAATATGTATCGGCTTATAGCCAAAGAATCCAACTTTTAAAGGAGCTACATCAGCATGAGGAAAGCTAGAGTAGTTCTGTGTATACTAGAGGTTATTTAGGAAAAAGAGTAATTGAAAAAAAAACACTAAAAAAATAAAATCCCAAACAAGTCCTGAGCCAGACTCTGCCCTTATCTAGCAAGCACTGATAGTACTCAGTTAAAAAAATGTAGTTTTGCAAATATGAGGAAAGTTTATGTAATGTTTAATGTTGAAAAGAAATACTAGTATCTGTAGCATACCTGACTGTTCAGAATCCTCTGAACTCTCTGCGCTACTGGATCAAAGTGTGTTCTTCCCTGCCCTGGTCTTTCTCCCCTGTCTGTTTCATTGATCCATGATTTCTGGAAAAGAGAGATTGCCACTGTGTTCTCATCAGTTATCCTCAAAGAGCCATTCATAAAATGACAATGTCATTTCACTCGTTATTAGATTAGATAAAACTTAAACCACTCTAAAACAGTGCATGACCCTAACTGGACAGGAGATCTGCTGTTTCAAAAATACCGCATCATAAAAAGAAACAGCGAATAGCAGTACTGCAGCAGGCTTGGCCTCTTTCCTTCACCTATTAAACTCTCCTGGTTGTGAGACATGAGTTTTCTCACTGTTCTTCCTGTTCACTCCCCCATCCTTCTTAAGCGGGAAGTGAGCAAGCAGCTGTGTAAGTGCTTGGCTGCTGGCCAGGGTTAACTCACCACAACTGGAGAGGAGAATGTTTATTTAAAAATCAATCTATTTGTTAATCGGTTTCATATGATACATGCAACTTGACTAATTCACCTCTGTGCAACAGCGAATCATGTTTGACTATTTGAAGTTTGCAATATTAAGAAAAGCTACTCACCTTCTTCTGTCTTGCATTCTTCTGCAAAACTGCATACACTGTTCGTCATGAGCATTCATACAAGAACACCTATTTGAAGACTGGAAAGTATTTTGAATCTGCCCTGTAGATCTTTTGCCTCTAAAATTGCCTTTGTAGTTAGAGAGCCCATACGGCACAGTCCTCCTGTTGTAAGAATCATAAATAATGGTACATTTTAGGAGCCAGTTAAAATTATATTCCATATATTTTCTGGTTTGAAAATAGATCTCTTGATGCAAAGTAATAAATAGCAGCACAAAAATGAAACCATATGCTTATGTAAGAAGTTCCCCCAGTAACAGATCACAACTTCTGCTCTTCAACTCAGCCTTTCACACAGTTCTAAAGTAGCAGACAGCCAGCTCAACCGGTAGAATTAATTGGCAACTACACTGGCTACCTAAAACAATTATTACCCAACAGCTGATACAAATACATCCCCAGGTTATTGCTTCTTCTACTGCTTATTCTTTACCTTGTTGGCTCCCTAGCCCCCCCCCCCCCCAAAAAAAATCCACAAAATGCGTTCTGTTCAGCACTGCAGTTGGTATGACGTGAAAAAGGAGCTGTGCTGACTTCCCCCAGATAAATAATACTGTATCATTGTGTCATCCTCATGATTCAGAGCCTGATCCACCGTTAATTTTATCACTGAGAAAAGCAGAAAACTGTAAGCATGATTTATTGCACCATTGTTGGATCATGACCTATGGAGTTACAAATGTGAAAAACAGCTAGATTATCTTCCTTGTACGTATCTACTAGTGCTTTTCTACAAGGAATCATATTCTGTGCTGCAGCACACCGAGAAATAGTTAGAGGTAGTTCTCTTTATTTCCCTGTAATCTGGCATGCTCTGTTCTTTAATGGGTTGGAGTCGATGTTATTATCGGAAAAGGACACAGTTCTAACATCTGCCTGCTAACATCCCCAAAAAGCATTGGATAATGTCATAAATTATTCTCCTACAAGTTGTTAAACAATCTCAACTGATAGCAGGCGTACACCACGTGGAACTTCTGGAGACCCATAAACATTCCTGTGTACTTGAGGGATGGGCTAAGCAAGCCACAAACACTAAAAATCTGTCGAGAATTTCACAATTCAAAGTGAAAGGGGGGGGGGGGGGGATGGATAAATTAAAAAAAACAACCAATCAACCAAGAGGCAGGGAAGAGGAAATCAGGATAAGTAAGGCTAGATCTGGGAAAGTTACAGAACAAAGCCTGAATAATCAGTCTGGAACCACGAATCACATACCTGTAATTCTTTCATTTGCTTTCACAAAAACATCATTAGGCTATTAATGGGAAAGGTGCAAATATGCTATTTTCCTACACTCATGGTGGGCTGAAGGTCCAGAAACACTGTTTTCTTCATTTCTGCTATAATTTTTGATGTAACATCAGTGCAGTTGATGTAAAGAATTTCTTCAAATCTCTGCACTTACAGTATGTGTGAGCTTGTACTAGTGCAGTGCATCTTTCACAGCTTGAACCAAAGCATACCTACCGTGTAGAAATTTATCATAAAGTCATACCGGAGTACAGAAAATCCTGTGTGTCAGAGAGCATGTGATGGTGTTTCTCGAGCACGTGCTGGTCTGCTGCCCCTATATGCACACACTGTTGTGTATTTCACTACTTTATTCTGTGGCTGTGCCTAGACACTGGGAGAGACCTTAAAAGACTTCAGAACTCTTGGCTGCCCCTTCTCAAACAGTCATTTAAAATGCTCTTCATTGTCTTCAGGATTAGGGATGAGTCCCATGTTGTGAGTGACAAGTATTAATAATTCTGTACTTCCATGTACCTTAGAATAATGAATGCCAAACAGCTAATGTAGGTAACTTCTGACAGAAATAACTGCTATATGGTCATATTTTTTTATACATTCCTTGTTTTTATGAATTAATGACCGTAATTCTCCCAATATGCCTGGTTTTGATTTCTAATCAAAAATTCAAGCCCAAAACAAATAAACCTCAATAGCAACCCAGAGGCTTTCAACAATATTCATAACAAAGAGCTAAAATATCATAGATGTTTTCTTGCCTGTCAGCTACTCTGATGCAACTGATAAATCGCATCATTTAAGCAAATGTTAGTGTGTGTATGACTATCATTCCAGATGCTGAAAACACTAATATTTCAAGTTAGTTCATGCTTCTTTCTCAGAAGTTCAGAAGTGAGATACCAAAGAGATTCAGCTGAACAAGTATCAGAAGCATTTACCTAGCAGCATGCTTAATCTTAGGTTGCTACATGTGTTACCTGTTGCTTTTTATATTCTTTTTTTATGAGGCTGCAATGCTCAGGTTCAAACTGAAGCAATTTCAACACGCTGAATGAGAATTATTGTCAAAATTTAGTTGTCACCAGGCTTCTGTGACACTACTCTGTTTTCCATTCCAGCTGAGGCATCTCTTTTCTTTAGCCAAAGCTTGCTGACTTCAGTATGCACAGGACAGTTTGTGTCTCTGCAGTGAAGATGAGAAACATCTGAACTAGGCAGAGTTAGCCATCTGCAAAGCTTTTGGGGATCCTGAACAACCAGTTCCCTTACGCTGTGTTCCTTGTGGTTGCAACCAGATCCCTGGACAAAGTACCAGCTAAGAGCCATTTACAAACTTCTTGGATATTTCTACCCCAAATCCACAGATTTAAAAAAAAACAAAAAAAAAAAAACAAAAAAAAAAAAAAAAAAAAAAGCCTTCCCATGGTGCTACATTGAACTGGTATCTGTGTGGCACCTCTGGGGAAAGCAACCCTCTGTTGTAGAGTTCAGTTACCACTACGATTATTGCAGCCAGTGAGTAGGTGCACACAAGGCTGCATCTTCAGTTTTAAAGCACTTTTTAAATTACAGAAAGTCTGATTTTAAGCAAATAGCTGCTTCTTCAGTATAAGATACTTTTTCTTTATTCCAAATGCAAAGAAAGAAGATGCTAATGCAACTCTCCACTACCTAGAATTATTCCAAATGATAAAATTAGTGCAACAGATCTGTTAATTGAAGATAATGCCATGTATAATATAGACAGCACAAAGCCAATCAAAGCACCGTGTGCTCTTGTCTGTTGCAAAATACTTTGGATTTCTGCAGTAGAAGGAACACACAGCAGTCTTTAGGTCAGACAATGTTTCTCCTAGAATTTTAAAAGAAAAAAGCGTAGATCCAGATTGGATACTCAGATGCTGAAATAACCTATATTATTTCTGTACTTTGTGTCCACAAAAATACAGTCATCAAAGCTCTTCCCCTAAAAGTGAGCTAGCTTTTGAAGCAAGTTTTTGCCCTTAAACTATTAGAAGGAGGCGTCTGTTTGTTGAAAAAGACAAGAAATACCAAGGAATAGTGAAACAGCCATCCTGAGCCAGTGATCTGAGTGGAAATTTCACACAGGAAACAAACTGCCCCTTGAATAACTGCTACCTTCAAGTTTAATTGGGAAATGTGATTTGCCTAAGTCCAGCTATCCCTCATTTATAGTCAGTGTTCAGATCCAATTCAGACAATGTTCACACATTTTCAGTGAATGTTCAGACAAAACCAATTAGTTAAATTTTTATTACGTGTGGCTGAGTTTCTCATGCTGTGTTATAACTGACCTGTGTGCTCCTATTATTTTCTACTTTCCCAGCCACTTAAACACAGTAGATACCTCCAGGGCACTTGAGAGTTTCAGCCAAAACAAAGGGATGAGGGGGTTGCAGCAATCATCTTAGATGCTGTGATTTCAGTATTCAGCAATATATTTTCTGGCGTGCATCCAGGCCAGCAAGGCTCCCAACAGTCTTCAATGTTTCCAGACAATCTTAAAATGTATGAGATCCCTGTAACGACCACTGAGAACAAAGAACATGGAAAGGAAGCAAAATTTATCATCCTCCAAGTGAAACAAAATGTCTCCAGAATGAAAAAGGCTTGGGGAAATAAAAGATATTTCTGTATATACTTTCACATATAGCTACTGCAGTAGTATTGTATAGCTCTGTAGTGAAGAGATCACTGGCTGCTCTGAAAGTTTTGGCTCCAACTCTTTCTGTAACAGGCATACTTTTTAAGAGTAGTTCACAGTAGGTGTACCTCCCATATTATCCCTTCCTTCCCATCGTCATCGTTTAAGAAGTAAAAACATCTTCAAAGAAGTGCCTGCCTTGTGTCATCCTAACCATGTGCTCCATTCACAGAAGCTGTACTTTCTCCAAGTAGCTTTTTGCTGCAAAACTATTTTCAGAAGAAACAAACTTTTATCCTTTATAGCCACACCTGTATTTTCCACATCCTCAATTTAGTAGTAGTCAGCATTTCTGAGGACCTACGTTAGTTCGTTATTTATAACTATCTCAGGTAACTAGCCAAGGATTGCACATATCTACTTCACCATCCAGTCTCACTGATTACAGGAGTTCTTTGATTTCCCTCCCACTGGGACTTCATGGTACTCAAGTTATATACCGTGAGAGACTCTGAAAGCTTTTTATCACTAGTCACCCTCCTCCTGTAGGTGTCAAAATGATGTTACATGTTTCCTTTTTGAAATATGATCAGAAAAATATCTGAGTTGTTGAGTGAAAAGCTGGGCTACATTTCTTGAGGTAAGCAGTATGAAGCAGGCATGGGAGGGAGGGCTTATTCCATGAACACCCCAAATACCCAGAGAGGCTGGGTAGAGCTCATCTGATCTAATAAACTGAGCCACTGTTTCACAGAAATACTTCTCTCAAAACAACATTGCCTATATTCTCATTCCAATCCTAACTTGTTCCCAGTTTAGTGGCAAGATACATGATTGTTTAAATAAATAAGGGAAATCCGGTGCAGAATTTTCTGTCTGTGAGGCCCAAGTTCCCATTATTCCTCTTCCTCTGGCTGTCAGGGAATATTATTAGTAAGTGGGATGGTTATAATGCAAATACGCTGAGGTAAATCCCAAAAGACAGAGCAGCTGGAAAATATGGAGGAAAGGAATCAAATGAAGTGTCAAATGGTAGCTTTTTCAAACTAAACTTCAGAGTGCTTACTGCCAGCTTCTGAAGCCACCACACTAGGGCATGCACACAAATACATGCCCTAATGCATGTTTCTACCACTCTCTGCATTGTGTATAGCTCACTGCTGGTTTAAAAACAAACCAAAAATCTGGGGGGATATAAACATGTTAAAATTTCAGACGGATGAAAGTGACTGTGGTTTGGCAGCCCTTGAGACTGTTTACTCTTAGAATTAGACCAGCATGAACACCAGAGATGAATTTTCAAGGCTCTGGCTATTCGTCTGTCTCCCCCCTGACCCCGTCCTCTGCAGGGCCAGCTCCTACAGTGCCATGGGGTTTTAATCTGCAGAGCCAAATAATTTCAAGTCTTTCTGAGGGTGCTGCAGTACTGTGAGTACTGTAAGAAAGCTTTGCAGGAAGACTAAGAGGAGACATTCTACTTTTAGACTGTGGAGGGCATGCAAGTTGTGCGCATTTCAGTAAGACACTGAAAGTGTGAAGTCAGTACATGATTTAAACATGATTAGGACATACAGTTCCTATACAGAGTCTAATCTTGGTAGCATTCACGTATGTAAGACAAATAGATTTCAGTGAACATGTGGACAGTAAAGTCTGCAAAATGCAGGGCAAACTTAATTCAGAAAAGTAAAACTCAACAGAAGATTCAGCACTTCTCTTTTGGCACTCAGTTCTGATAGTTAACCATGCACACTGTTTAAATGACAGACCAGCTTCCTTATTTGAATGGCCTGGCATGCAGCCACTGTTTTATCATCATGCCTTTGGCTAGCAGGCTTTTTCAGTCTGATCTATTAAGATTATAAGCACATGCTTAATTGTTTTGCTGAATAACAGATCTTTAGCTGTGTACTTTTATGTCTGGTAATATACAGGATATTATCCAGCCTTATCCAATGATGAATTCTCAAAAAATGGGGTAACTGTGATACTTTATAATATTACTTAATATCCATAAGGATGAAAAGCATTTTCAATTACATTATGGTGACCTCATAGTAGCCTTCCAATATCCAACGGGGGCCTACACGGATGCTGGAGAGAGAATTCATCAGGGACTGTAGCGATAGGATAAGAGGAAATGGGTTTAAACTTGAACAGGGGAAGTTCAGGTTAGATATAAGGAAGAAGTTCTTTACTGTGGGGGTGGTGAGGCACTGGAACAGGTTGCTCAAAGAAGTGGTAAATGCTTCATCCCTGTCAGTGTTCAGGCCTGGGCTGAACAGAGCCTTGGTCTTGAGTGAGGCATCCCTGCCCATGGCAGGGGATTGGAACTAGATATCTTAAGGTCCTTTCCAACCCAAACCATTCCATGATTCTGTGTGGGCTTCCATTCAACAAAACGCAATCACCAGTGAGATGCAGGTAGCAAAAAGGTTATGAAAGAGAAGTTAGCCAGCAGACCAGTCAGAACAAGCATCCAACTGGTTGTCTTAAGTCATCTCTTTTGTAACAACATCCCAAGACATCATTTCCTTTCTATATATGAACAAAACTATGAGTGAAGCAATCATAGGGCACAAATTGTTTTAATTCTAAGGTGACTTTCTGGTGACCTAAGCCATTAATGAGCAAAGATAACTGTTAAGAGAACTGACTGTATGTGGAATCAGCTGCTGTTGTCTGTTCAGCTTCTGACAAGTCCTGAACCCCTAACAAACCCATCTGTCATCACTTTCAGGAAAGACCAAAAGAATGAAAGTGTATGAAAAGCCTTTCTCACCCCAACATATGGTCGTATGAGGTCAGGAAAACAGATTTCTGCAGAGGAAACTATCTGGAGCCGACCTAGTGCTAAGGAATATCTGACTTGCATATGTTACAGAAACAAATTCCTTCTTTATTGAAGTGACAAACACCACATCCTTGTAGTGTCACCAGGGTGACCGTAAGCTCACCATATCCTCTACCAATATATTCCCACAGAGCAAAGCAACAGATTGCAAGTGTGTGCATGCCCTTGTCCTTCCACAGAGGAAACAGAACGCGTCACTACAGGGGATCAGAGCTGCAAACACAGTGTTAGATCAAATTCTTCCTGTCACTTTATCCATCCAATTCTCCTGATTCAGAAATTCATGTAATTGGCACACTCTTTAGATCATCATGTAAGCTGGTCTTAATAACATAATTTCTTCCATTCCTTACTCCTTTTTTGAACATAGGGGCAAATACTGAAATAAGACATCATACAGAAAATAAACTCCTTTGATTTAACACTTCAAGAAATTATTATTTTTGGCACCTAGTCTGAGCCAGGAAGTAATTTTACCATTGTGGATCTATGCTAATATCCTTTTGAAACTGTCCAGATTATTGCCATAAATTCTCACTATACTTCTGTTTCAGAATTGAAGACTGCTTGAGTATCCAATATTGTATTATCATGATAGTATCATTTTCTAATAGTTGTTACTTTTTAATCTCTTATTAATCATTCTGTGCATCTCTGAAGCTTCTAGTGTTGCTTTGGCAACACTAACATTATTGATTGAACCACATTTTATTGTCGGATGCACATGTTCAGTTCATACTGAAATATAGAACCCTTTTGGAGAACTGCAGATCTAAAAGAAATCTTGCCTGTATTTTCTTCTTTAACTTAGAGAAGTAAGCATCAGGTTTTGGCAGTATTACATCAGTAGGTACTTTTTAAAAGACTGTTCATTCTTTTTTCTTTAAAACCTGTCTAGCTGTAGATCAAGATAAGCATGTTTAATCACTTGACAAAAAAATACATTGCAAACTAATTCCTGAATAATCCATTTTATCAGTGAGAACAACTTACCAGCTTTTAATTAGCTTTGTTACACAACCTTTGTCTACACAGCATAATTGCATTATTCTGCTCTGATTGACCTGACTTTCTTAAGGTCATTGTCTTTTCCACTTAGGGCTCTCACTGCTCCCAGCTATGTCAGAGTAACACTGGTGCACTTACTGGTCTGAACTAACAGCAGTGGTTCATGGACAATTATAAAGCAGTACTCAAACTTGTGTAGAGATGATTTCTCATTTAACTGGCAATAGCTACAGAGTCAAAACCTGCATATTCTGCAATTTTGTGCTTTCCTGCAACTGTCACCCTGCTGATCCAAGTGGTTTCTCCACAAGGATAGGAACAGATCCCCTGTCATCACTCTGCCTCCAACAGTTTCAATAAAAACATTAACCACTTTTCTAGAACAGGAGGAGAGAGAGGCCATGACCGAGATTTGTTATGGATGTATCACAACAATGCTTAACAGTATCTTCTGTTGGGAAAAGCAGGGGGAAGAATGCAAGAAAGTAAAGTTTGACTTTGAAGTATGGAGGAGAGAGTAACCTGGAAACAGAAAATAACAGGGAATTTGTAACAGGAGTAAGAAATGATAAAGTGAATGATATTAGTCAGGGGAAATAAGAAATAAAAAGTAATAAAAGGTAATTGTAGAGTTTAATGTAGAAAATAAACCCAAAATAGATGTGGTAGTTAAATAAGCAGAGAGAAGACCAGAATTAACAGATGTCTGGAAAACTTCCCCGGTCTTTAACACCCTGTGTCTGGCCTCCCATTATGTGTATGGTTCTCAAAATCACATTTGAGCCAAATTTTTAGTAAATATAAAAACCTTCAATAGCCATGTAAAAACCCCATTTACAAACTGCCAGTCTGTACAGATCCAGTGGTTACTTCCTTTTAAAAGAAGTAGCATAACTTGCTTGGGATATTAAATTGCACAAGCAGGCCTGATTTCTCTCATCCACATCCAGAAGTACCTTCTTACTTAAGGAAACATTGTTCCAAGTAGGACACCAGGCCAGAATTAGTGCCTGATCATTCAGAAGTGTGACAGGAATTATTAATCCTGCCTCTGTTGCACTGAACACGGTCCAAAGTATCTAATACCCATACTTATTTCAGTGACTGCCTCTGCTCTCATATACAGAAGCATTCCTAGGAAGAAAATCCTAGATTTCTTGAAAATCAAGCCAGCACTCTTTCAGCTTAGAGGGAGACCTGGATATCTCCCTCAGCCCTGCACAGAGCCTTTCCTTTCATTGCTCACCTTGCTGGCTCAGAGCAGCCAAGTCTCATGATCAGTGAAAGGAGCAGGACAGGCAAAGCAGCCCAGTTCTAATGAGCACTGACACATCCAAGAGAATTCAGTTCCTACTAAACCAATTCCCTTACTTTCCACCATCATCCACCCACTACTTATCCAAAACCACTGGGTCCCCAGCATCCTGATCAATCTAGTTCAAACAGTGTGGCTAAGTTATACAGGTTCACATCTTTGGAGCACAGTAGCCAAAACCTGTTGTTCTATGTGAATACTTAATATTCAAATTGAATGTTGAAATTGAACATATTCTATAGCTTACATAAAAATGTCCAGTAACATGGCACAAAATGTAAGTGGGATAATCAGAATTTCCTAGACCTCACATCAAGTCATTACAGGCTAACCTATACACTGGACAGCAGGGGTAGACTTTACGTATCTGAGAGATCTGCTGTTATTTTATGTACAACTGAGCAGTTAAGAAGGCAGAGACTTACAGCCCCAACTGTTTAATATTTGGATTATTGTATGTACTTCATTGCTAATGCTGTAGATATCATGAAAATGTTATATATATTTTACTCTTTAATTTTGTTCTTTCTTTGGTGATGTTTGCACCAAACTTTCAGGTAGGAAAAAATCCTCCACTTTTAATGCACACTAAATACTTTTCCCACTGGAATGAAAATTGTAATTTCTGTAGACTTAAAACAGGATATCCTAAAAAGAACGAGGGGGGTGTGTGTATGTGTTTAAAATTATCAGAATTCTATTTATTCAGTGTGTAGGGGGGAAAGGAATGTCATTCCCCTGTTTTCACTGGTGAGCTCTGACTTAAATATACTGAGTCATAAATATTTGGCTAAAATAATTCCAAGTAATCCTGGGTGGATTAGTGCAGGTATGGAACTCCAAGAATTGAATGACTTGTGTGAACACATGATACTTACAGGTTGGTAGGAGTTCAAAAGACTTGTCATCACACATGGCCTCTAGCCAGGACACACAGGTGAAGTTACAAATTAAGTGCCCTAAACCCCATCTGACTGAACGTATTTCATTGCTACTTTCTATTTTTAATATTCCTTTTGTTATTTTAATTAAAAGTTTTGCAATTGATTGAAAGGCAGATCTGAGTTAGTACAACTGTTCCCAAGCTGCAGTCAGTGGTGTACTTGATGACATGTGTCAAAGTTTACAGTCACACAGCCTACGGATCTTTAATTCTTGAAGATTCATCTGCTCCACTGATTACTTTTTTTGATGAACAGACTGCTGTGGTTGCTGTAGGCCTGTGGCCTATCAGCCTATGAGAACCTTTACGAATCCTTAGGGCTGTTTTAGTTACTCAGACAGGATACATATACCCGGGGGTGCAGGAAAAGGAGGCCTCTATCCTTCAGACTGTAGGCACAGTGTGGGCATAGAAAAGAAATTATTTCTTTTCCTGATGCTAGTGCCAGGGCCCGTGCCTGCACCCACCAACCCGTGGGAAACTCACGATTTCCATCTCCTGGGAAGTGTTATGTTTCCAACACTGTTTTTATTATGAGTTGAAACAAAAACTTCCTTGCCATTGCCACAAAACACTATTGTAAAAGAGGGCCTTCTGCAACATCTTAAATCTGGTAGATTGAGGGTTTCGACAATTGTTTTAATCACAAAGGGTACTTCCAGATTATTTTCTTCATTTCGAACGGCACAAACTATTCTTCCTTTCCCAGTCAATGGTTTACTGGAAGCAGATTTCTTCTGCACAGTTAAGTCCTTTTCCCCCCGTGGCTGATCTCACGCGCCTGCACACGCAGCGCACGCTGAGGCACCCGCGCACCGCCGCGTACCCTGCAGGTACCGCGAACGGGACCGGAGGCAGCCGGGCCGGAGGCACTTACCGGCGGCCCGTTCAGCTCGCCGCCGCACCCCCCCCCCCCCCCCCCCCCCCCCCGGCGGGCCCGGCAGGTGTCGGGGCGGGGAGGAGCGGGAGGCCCGGCGGGCAGAGCCGCCCCAGCCCTCTCCGCTCCGGTGGCTCGGCCCGGGCTACCTGGGGTGCGGTGGCTCCGCCTCCCACGGGGGTCCCCGGGGCGGGCGGGGAACCTCCCGCCGCCGCGGGGGTCGCGCCCCCGGCAGCCCAGCCCGCCATTTCGCGTCCCGCCGCTCTCATTCACTCACTCACTCACTCGGGGGTGTTGATCCAGATGATGTCGAGGTGGCAGTAGTAGACGCACTCCTTGTCCTTGTAGGTGTAGCAAGTGCAGCGCCGGGCTCGGGTCCGCAGCCCCCCGCCGTCCACCCGGGCCCTGCCGCCGGCCGGCGGCGCCGCCGATTCGCTCTGCTCCCGCTCCTTCTGCCCCAGCGCCGCGGGGCGCGGCTCCGCGCCCACCGGTACCGGCAGCGAGTGGGGCCGGGGCAGCGCGGACCCTGCACCGCGGGAAAGAATAGCTCAGCTCGTCTCAGTTCTCGCGTCCCGTCAAGAACTAACCCCCCTACCCCAGGCGCCTTGTAGCCCCCTCCGTAATGGGACCCGAACCGCCAGCTACACCCGGAGGGGGTTCAGGGCTGCGAAAAGCACCGTTATGTCTGTATTCACCCCGGCCCCGCGGGCTCGGGGAGCATCGCCAGTGGTTTGGTTTTAAACCTACATACGGCCAAGCGATGTCTTTGGCGTCTGGTTACTACTTACCACGCACGGGAGTGAGCTGTTGCTCACAGCCTTTTGGAAGAAGTAAAAAAAAAAACAAAAACCCAGCCTTTGTGTGCATGCGTGGAAGTGGCAAAGAAAGAAAGAAAGAAATTCACGTTACCTGCAGTCGACGTAATTGTAAGGCCAAAGAGGAACAATAAACTGAGCTCCATTAAACCCAAATTGCACTCTTGTGAAGTGCAGGCAAAGGTGAACTGCAGGGGCGAGCGAGCCCGTCCCGGAGCAACCGCTGCAGGTTGGAGGCAGGGCTGGCGGCACACGCTGCTACCGGAGGTAGTTCCCACACGGAGGTGTGATTAGTGGTTCTCGCAGTTATTTCCCTCCAGTGCAGGATCAGGCCTGAAGGGGAGAGTGTTGTCAAAAGCAGGGAAGATCCATCGCTGGGCTTTTCCCACACACACCTCCCACCCCACCCCCAAACCGATCAGAAACCGGAGCTGCTGTTTTCCAGCTGCAGACGCCTCCCACCCGCCGAGAGCCGCCTGCCCCTCCCGCGGGCAGCAGCGCCCGCCCGGCCCCCGCTCCCTACCCGGCAGGTAAAGGGCCGGGGAGCAGCACATCCCATCCCCCCTATCCCCCCCCCATCCCCCCCCGGAGCGGTTACTGCTAATGCTGATCTTGGTTCGTCACGTTTAAGCTGATCCTGCTGTTCCCCGTATAATTCCAGCAGGACAGAGGATTCCTTGTGCGATAAAACCGCGAAGTTTTGACTCAAACGTGGGCTATGGGTTTGGGAATTGCTTGAGGCTTTTTTCCTCGGAGTCTACCAGGGGTTTTCGAGGTGAAATGAAGTCACTGATTTATCAATACTTTGTTTTCCCCCAGTTTAACTCTGGCCACCTCTTTGCGGGGAAATATGACTACAGCGCAAAATTTAAGGTAAAAAGAGATTTCATATTGTGCGAAATATCTGACACTTGTGCTAGGAAAACACTCCTGCACGTGGCCCCTTTTGGTATTATCATATCAGCTATTGAGTGATAATAGGTAAGGGTTCAAGGGTTAAGGGAATTGGCTATACCTTTTCTTACAGTAGTATGTGTAATATATCCTGTTCTAGGAGACAAATGTCATAGATAGCACGTGGAGAAAGATTAGCAAATTTAATTGTGAATATTTTAAATCAAAGCACAATTTTTATTTAAGAAAGTTTCAGTACTAACAGAAAGAGCTGCAGCCAAAATTGCTTTTATGTATCATGTGCCAACTTGACATGTTCACTGAAATCTGTTTTGTGAGTAGAAAACCAGTTGCAGGATCTTTTGGGTTATGTTATCTGAAGGAGGAACGCCGTTCTCTACTGCACCACATTCTTCTCCAGCCCTGCCCCCAATTCCAGCTTCTGGTGTAGACTATTCAGTAACAACACTGACAAAAAAAAACCCAACCTCATTAAGATGTCATGTTTTGTCAGGTTGTCAAACCTTGCCCTTTGTCTGCTTCTAAAGATGGAGAGTTTTGTGGGAGAGCTTTAGGTGACCATACTCCCAGCTAATAAGAATGCATAATGGATACTAAAGGCAGGGTGAGAGGATACTAAAGGCAGGGTGAGAACTTTAAAGTTCCTTTTCCCCAAGTTTTACAGAGATCACAGCTCTCTGTGGAGACTTAAATCGCTTTTGTTTTGCACAGTTTGTGCAAATGACAAGTTTTTGTATTACAAAGTTGAAACATCAGAAACATTAATCATGCCCTATCTCCAAAACCCAGTTAGAAGAGCCAAGATTTCAGTAGATTTCTAAGGGTTGTACCCCGTGATGTTCATCTTTATGTAGCAGCAAGTAATTTGCTCAGGTGGTATCAATATTCAAGTACTGAAACAGGACTGTGAAAGTATCTTGGGGATTTTAGTTCTGTGAATTTTAGTTTCACTGCAGTCACCAATGTTCTCGTAACTAATACACTGGGTTGGAAATAGATCCTATGGGGATTCCTGAACTTAACATCATATTGAAGTTCACACCTGACGGAGGAAACTCAGCCCTTGGTTATCTGTGAGGATGATTAGCTGCACCAACCTGAGTATTTCTGTCATTTGCTTTGCTGGACTGGGGGGCTGGTACCCAAGCCTCAGCAGAGTCACAGGCTTCATAGGTCTATAGCTGCTTCTGTCTTGAGAAGGAATAGAATCATAGAATCAACTAAGTTTGTAAAGACTCTTAAGATCATCATGACAAAGTATCTCTGAAAAAAAGAATGGCTTTGAACTAATTTCTGTATCTTACATAAGTAGAATTTTTTTCGAATCAGGACATTCTATATACTGCACACCGATTTGACTGGACACAGGATTAATTTTGATAAGGCTTATGATTGCATTTTAACTTACCTGAAAGGGAAAAAAAGATATATCGCGCAGCTACTGTTGAAGAGAACCCTTCACAGCAGTGGGTAAGAAGTACTGGTTATATGTTGTTGGTGTGATAAGTAACAAATGCCATAAGTCTGAATTCTGATCATGAATTTCATTTTCTTCATTACACTTTTTTGTTTTTTTGTTAACAGTGGTGTAAAACAATCATAGTAACAAAAAGTTTAAAATGAGAAGTATGTAACTATCGTATATTTTGTACCATACATTTGTTATGGTACAGAAGGTCATGTGTTGTGATTGAACCACATTTCCCTATAAAATACTGGTTTACTTTTTAAAATGATGTTTTGGAGGCCTCTTCTCCATTGCACTAGCTTTTCTTTCACGTGCTGTTTAATCTCTGGAAAGCCAGGGAGACCATATCAGCACTGATACTGAGTGCTGTGCAAACAAAAGGAGTAATAAAATATATTCTGAAATTAGCTATCAGGGTTCAGAAATTAAGAAGGGTAAGGGTTTGGTCAAATGACATCGTGTAAGCTTCAAAAGAAGGTGAAACATAGGCTCTACAGGAAGAAAAAGACTCTCGTTAAAAGGAACTAATACTTCTGGGCCTGATTCTTATTTACATTGATTATCAAGTTGTTTGTGTCACATATTCCCTAATGTGGTAGCTATTTGTTTAATAAAGAGAGCACTCAGAAGACTGCTGGTTAAGCAAACAGCAACAAATAGATTTTAAAACTTCAGGGCCTGTAATGTCTGGGTATCGATCAGTGGTGGTGATGCCAACATGATGCAAAATGTTGTGTAAATCTACTTAACGATTATACTTTAATTTCATTGAAACATGAAATAAAAGTAGCAGCTATTAAAGCAGCTGGCATAGATTGGAATCCAAGAGATCCAATTCCTATTATTTTACAGCTTTTCCTTTAAAATTGTTTCAGGTTTGTAGGTTCCTTTTTCTGTTTCAGTTTCAGTATCTCTAGGGTAGATGGATACTTTGCAAAAATCTTGAGAGTCCTGCACAAGATGTGTGGAGTGAATCCTTCTCTTTATACCTACTAATCTTCCCACCTCCAGCACACTCCTTCCTGCCCTCGTGTAGGAGCAGCCCCAGAGTGCTGCAGAAGCCAGCTACACTCTCCATACAATCAGAATTCCCCTGTGCCAGGACACTTCCTGGTTCTTAGGGCCACCCAAGCAGCTTAAGGAAGACAATCAGCAGATCTACCCTGTTGCTGGGTGTAAATATTGTATATTTGAGAACTTGTAATTGACTGAAGGGAGAATATATCTTAGAGATGAGGTCAAGGCTGAGGGAGTACTGGAATGTGGAGCAGCTGAAACAGATGATGTTAAGAAAAGTAAGCTCAGATTCCGTATTTTATATTTAAAACCCCTGGACTGCCATTTCAATTAGGAACATAATCTTGGTTTTGTTTAGTGCTTCTCTGCCCCTTGTATCCCTACTTTATAAATACACTCATGATTGTGTAGCAATCAGCTTCTAGCAGTAATTCCACAGCATTAAACCTTCATCATACAGGTGACTACACAAAATAGTTATGAGTTACAAAGAAGTTCCAGATGTGTTTAAATAAGGTTGGTTACTGAGAGAAACCACTTTAAAAGCTAAACCTTCTAGGCTATATTTACTCTAGTAATAAGGCCTGTATTTAAAAGGTACGGTAGGATTTCAGCAGCAGTAGAGAATGTTTTGGCATTGATACCTTCACAGCAAGCCAAGAGGAAAGCCTGATCAATGCACATATGATAATAAGTAAAAGCAACCAATCTATTTATTACATTTATAAACCATTCCTGTCTCTTTTCCCACTCTCTTGCTTCATTCTTAATCAGAGTGTTCTTTAGTGTTACTGAAAAAACAGATCATATTAAGCTGCAAACACTAACAGCGTACTGCATCATTCTCACAAAGCAAGCAGCTCAATAGATGGTAGTTGATGTTTGAAAAAACGTGCTGAAAGCAAGAAGACCTTATCTTCTGATTATTATTTGTTACTTTTTGCTTGGGATATATAGCCAGAAAGCTGAAGTTAATCCTGTCTCCCTTCCTGTCACAGACAGCCCTATTTGAAGCCCTTTGATGTCAGGGCAAAGAATCCCATTTTTAATGGCCTTTGAACCAGATGTAGTAAAAACGGCAACTGAGCATTTTGTAGGGGTTGCAGTTCGGTAATTTGCTTAAAGGAGGCGAGTTCTGTTACCTATTTCTGTTTTCCCATTCTTTTTATGATTTTTAGTATTTGTACACCATTAAAAGTAATGTCAGTACTTGGCAAACAGTGAAGAGGTTCGGTGCTTCTGCCCTGACCACATTGTAGTTTATTTAGATAAAAGCAAAGTAAAGAAGGAACTGTATGGCTGTTTTTCAGCCTTCATAGCAGTAGAGCACACAAATTTAATGATTCCTGCTTGGTTCAGCTGTTGTGAAATTTAGGAAGGAGTTTGCATAAGATAACATATCCTGCTGTTGTAATATACTGGAGACAGGGCTCAGATCTGTGGATAAGGAATGCTGCAAAAATCCTAAGTGTTATTATCACTATACACCACTCTCCCCAGGGTCTGAACCTGACCTCGCTTCCTGGATCCAAACAATCTCTGTCTTTGTGACAGGATTTTACAGGAAGAGAATTTTCTATAATTATTACATGAAACAGGTCTTTTCCTCGACATTTATTCAGGTTTGGGCATGTTACTGAGCAAAGAGAATTTCATATCAAAGTATGATCAATCTCAGCTCTTCTTGTGTTTGTAAAGAATGGACAGAGCTGCCAGCAAATGAGAAGCTGGAGGCAAAAAAAACTGGGGTGGCTGTCTTGCCAAAAGAATGGGATGTTTAAAAATGAGTAAGACAAGAGATACAGACCACTTGGGATGGACAGGTTGTTTCTGGAGGTGCACTTGCAGGAGGAAGAAAACATGAGCACCAGAGCAAAGCAGTTTGGGCAGAAGCCATTGTGGAGGGTGATGAGAAGAGGGAGAAAGTGGTGTGCACATAAGAGGGTTTGGGTTCTGGCTTGGTTTTCCTTCCTCAGCGGCCTAGTAGAGAGCTTGTGGTCAGTTGTTTCTAGCATGAGTGACTGAGGAAGTCTGTAGTCCTTGGAGGAAAGAAAGGTGTAAAGATAAGATGAGGGGGGTGGCTAGAGACCAGGCTGTGTTCTGAAGGCTTTGGCTGGCCCTCAGGCTATTATACAAAAAGTTAAATTCATGTGCTTCTCTGACAGCACTTCCTTGAGAACTGCCCTTCTTGGAATGTGCCGAGCTGAAGCCTGCCTGGATGCCTTTGAAGAGCACATTGTTTGGATTTGTTGGAAAGCCAAAGGACCAGAAACCTTGAGTTAGCTGTCCTGTCTGGAGCAGGATCTGCAGGGAGGGATCCACTGGACTGCTGGAGAGGTGAGTGTCTGCCATTGCCACTGCTGTGGTCTGTGGAGCTGGATGAAGCAACAACACGAAGTGTGTTGAGGCACTGCAGTGATGCTGCTTTTTACAGCTCATGCTGGTCAGAGATGTAGCAGCTTGGGTGAAATAGAAGCCTAAATCTTGTGTTGCAAATCGTATGTTGTTTCGTAGCCCTTCTGGCTCTGAAGGGAGCTTTACAGCATCTGGATTTTAATTAAGAGCATAGATTTTGCAGAAATGGTTGGCCTCTTTTTGCGCTGACAATTCCTGTTTGCCTAGTTAAGCAATTTGGGGGCTTTTTTCTTAGTGTGGCTTTGTGATGTGACATACAGGTGATTGCAGGAGTTTAAAACCCCTCTGTTGGACCACTGATATGCAGGAACATCTTTTTACACATCCGTAAATAAGTGTCTTATACCAGCCCCTTGTGTTACATGAGAAGGGTGGTCTGGAACAAAGCTTAATAAAATGTGCAGTAACAAAAAATGTGCACATTGAGTAACAAAAATCTAATTTATTTTGTATGATGTGCCCAGATTGACAAGACTATTAATGTTCATGCAGCAGTCAGTATACTGTGTGCTAATAATTTATTCAGCTAAATGAAAACCAAACAGGTTGGTCACAAATTGCTTTATTCTGTGGAAAATGTCCTCTTAAAATTTGTACTTAACATCAGTAAGAGCTTAATGTTTCTGGTGCTGCCTTGTAGCATACTATAAGTGAAAGTTCTGCTGCAGTTTCTAGCTACTAATAAATTTAGTGTCTTCTCATTGCAACTTCTTGGTAAATCCAAATATAAAGACAAGTACAGGTCTGACCATTTCTTCTTCTGGAGGATCCACAGCTGAGACTCATCAGTCTAGCAACAAACGTGACACCGTGTTTGAATATATAACCTTTCCTCTCCCCAAGTAACTTATCTCTCACTAAGAAAAGACTTTCAGAGAGAAATAAACAAGTGTCTGCCCTTGTGAACTAGTAAAGGGAAAATAAAATGAAAAATGAACCCTTATTATTTAAACAGTGCGACATGACAAACTGCAAGTGCTGCTCACACCTAGCCCTCTGAGAGCAGCTTTCTTTGTTGATAAGCTTTGACTGAACATGAACCTTTACTTACTGAACTTAGCTTTGTGAATACATTACATATTGCAGTGGCGTGATATTGTAGTCCTCTAGATTTTCTTCAGACTGTTTGTTGGGATGAAGTCATCAAACACAAGGCCAAGTTAGGCATCAGTGTTGTGTGTGATCTGACTCTTCAGTCCTCTGGGAGTATTTAAGTTTGATGTAGAAGTTGTGTAATTTAAATCATTCTAATACCTAGAAAGACTGTGTGTATGGGCATCAGGAGGCTGTGTCATGAAATCTGGGGTAATAACTGCGGACCATCTGTGCAAGTTGTGTGGTCAAGAGCTGGTGCAGCTTTAACTAAATGAGGCTAAGGAAGCTCTTGCATTGCCCAAGTGTATGTGCTGTGCTCTGACCTTTTCTACAGTGCATATAGGGCACACTGCTAATTTTGTGCATTCTAAAAATCCATGTAGGTGTGAGTTATGGGCCTAGCACATCATCTTATGGCAAAGGGATAATTGCCATTCACATCCAGATTACCAGGTTGTTTTCATCTTGAGATGCTGTTGGTAAATAACAGATAGCACAGATATCCCATGTGGTCATCATTACGAAATCTGGGTCTGTGGCTGTCATGTCTGTCTGATTTGTTGGAAGAATAAGAGTTGGCAATATCCTTCTTGATGGTTCAAAAGGAACAGTTCTTTCTCAAAGAGGCTTAAGTCTGCAAAGCAAACATACTGAGTTACAAGATGAGCATAAGACTAATGCAGCCTGGGAATTTAGCCATTCTCATTAATATGATTGTACTTATTATTGAGGGTCTTGACTTCACATTCAGTTTAATAACTCAAGTCTGGGAATTGCAGTACTTCAGACATGGCAGGAGTTCTATATATTTTATACATTTAAGCACATACATTACCTTCTCTGTGGTTGAAACATCAGGATAGGAAGAGAGGGAGAAGAAGAGGAAGTACATCGTAAAACCGGCATCTAAGTTTTGAATACAGCTGATGTACCTTCTCCCTTTCTCACATTTTCCACAATGCATTTCACCCTACCTTATTAGGGCTGTGAAGCAAGTGCTTGTAAATAAGATTATAAGAAAAGAGTGGGTACCAAAAGAATGTTATCCACTAGTTTCAAGGGAAGAATACTGCGGCATTAGCCAAAATAGACCAGGGAAGGTAACAGTGTTTTGTGGAAAAATAGGAAAAATAATGGGGAAAAACAATATGCAAAAGAAAGGGAAAATAGAAAGTAAATTAATTTGGTTTTCACTGAAGTGTCTTTTCTATAGAAAGACAACAAAGGAAAAAGCAGGCAAAATAAAAAAAAAAATAAAAATACAATAGGAGGCTTAATGGGGAAGTAGAGAAAAGGTATAAAGAAACAGGGTAGAGGAAGAACAAAAGATGCTAATCTTTTTCCAAGGGTCAAGTATATCCCTCTAACAGCATGGCTAGGATTTTGCTTCTGCTTTTTGCCTCCAAGTGCTTCTTTAAAGCAAATAGCTCACCAGGCACCAGGCTGTTTAGATTACTTGATGTCATTTGAGCTTCCTAGCTATTACACTATTTCACTGACAAAAATTCTTCAGCTGCAAACATTTTCAGGCCCCAGTTGTGTTGTTAAGAGCATGGAAAAAGGAGATAATCTCAGATGATTTCTTAGTACAGTGTTAACTTTTCATATACATTGTGGTGAGCATTGAAAAGATTATTGAGGCAAACTAGAGCAGAAGGCAAGTTCAAAAAGCTGTTTTATTGACTGAAGGACTTGATGAGGGAGGGAATGAAGAAGGACTGGAATTTGTACAACTCTGTTAATAGCCTGGCTGCATTCCTTTGTCAGTATTTTTACTGAGTTTCACTTCCAAAGAAACAATGATGCTTCAAGCTGTTCTGTGAAATCTTGACGTACCTTGCTGAGCTAGTGAGCCAGAATGCATCACAGCTGCTAGCAAGGTTTGCGTGTGTGTACACACATTTGTACACACGTTTATGATTGTACTTCTGTCACTCTTGAAGTGAAATTCTTTCCATGCCTTTTGAGTTTTGAATAAAAGCCCTCCACACTTTAGAAGGGCCATAATGAAATCTGTTATCCCTGGCTCTGAGATAATTTATTGTTGTTTCAACATTGCCCTTCCCTTCTCTTTCTTTTTTCCCTTCCCCATTTCTCTTTTGCTCTCCACCTTTCTCTCTTCCTCCGGGATATTTTATCTTTTCTCAGGCTAGGAATAGAGAACTAGGAGTCAGACTTTTTGCTTTTGATATCTGTAATTTTTCAAGCAAAGATTGTCTGTACCAGTTAAACTGGTAGTGAATGTCTGTCCTAACAATGTACAATGGAAGAGGACACAGGACTCTCATTCATTTTGTGATGAGTCAGAATCTAGGGGCAAGGATTTTATATGTCCATCATTGTTATAATAGTGATGGGCAGAAATTCACTGTCTTACTATAAGGTAGCTGCCAAAAGGATGATGTGGATTGTTATAGGCTCCAGGTAAATAGCATAAAATACGAACTGAGTAATCACCGTGAGGTTTTCACTGAATAGTTCTTCACTGAATCTAATAGGTATCTGATCAGATAGAGATTTGTTCAGATAGCTCCATTTGTTTTCAGTTAATCAGTGAAAAGATGCATGAGTTACTAACAGATTGTAACTATTGCTGTATTGTATTTGCTTCAAATAGTTTATATTTGGAGTTATCAAAATGCACTGGGATCTTAAAATTTGCAGAATACAATAAAAATGCTAAAAAGGGTTGTCATTGAGAGTAAGGAGAGGTGAGCAAGTAAAGGTAGTTGTACTGCTGGAAAGTGGCCACCCAAGAAGATCTGGCAGAGAAAGTAAAGTACTAATAGCATTAATAATCTACTGAGTTTTACTGCAAGTAAAATAAGTAGGGAAAGCAAGATGAAAGAGAAGTAATGAGGCAGCAAGACAGTGTAGCAAATTTACAGTTATCAGAGGTATTATGTTTGTGGTTCCTGTTACCAACCTGTGAGTATATCCAGGGTCAGCAGCTATGCCAGATGTCCAGATATTGCAGTTCACAATGGGATAAAGAGCATAACACTGTTCAAGCTCAGTAGGCTTCTCATATGTAGCAAATCCCCCATGATTATTCATTACAACAATCAGAAGCCATTTTTCATGGGTCTGGCAGCAAGGGGGTTGGATGCTGAGTTAACCGAATGTGTTTCTTCTGCTCGGCAGAGTGCTGGTACTGTAGAACTGTGCCCTTGTTACTTCTTATGTATTTTTCAAAAAATTAAGTCATTTTCCTGATAATCTGGATATAAAAGGATAGGTTTTTTGTATGTTTTTCCCACAGACAGATGTTCCTGTAATTTCAAAGTGTCTAAACCCATTGAGATTGTAATTCATGACAGTTTTGAGTCACACTTGAATTGTTATAAAACCCCACTTCTTTTCCACCACTTGAGGCGATACCACATCAGGCAGTGGAAATCTCCATTGTACTTTCTGCATGTGTTCACATCAATGCTTTGGCAGAACATGTTAAGCTTTAATTAAGGGGTATGCTTTATGCATAAAGAAAAGTCTCCTCTAAGTCTGTGGTTCAGATTTAGTTGCCAGTTTTCAGTGAAAACTTTTATTCACTGTTTTATTTTGTTGCACTTGCCTTCCTGACACTGACCATGACTTCACAGCTAAATAGTGAGAAGTATAAAGTTTTCAATATATGCTTTTCAGAGTTTTTACTTTTTATTTTATTTCAATGTTTGGTTTGTAGCAACAACTTAAAGAACTAAACCAGAAGAAGGACGTTATTGCTACTTACACTGCATGTGAATCAGAAACGGTTCCTATCTCCTCCACTGATTGTCCCTAATTATAACAGTAGGTTTGCACATTTGGAAAACTGAAGGCAGTGATAGGTCAGATGATTAGGAAAGATTGACTAGAAAAGGAAAACCTTTGCCTGACATAAGATAGAATAAATAATTGACAGTAACTTTTTTTATACAGACCGTGTTCAATGTGAGCTGTCTCTAGCAGTCCCTCTTCATTGCATAAAGCATGATGAAGCCAAGTGCAATTAAATCCAGAAACTGATCTGTCCACTAGAAAATATAGTCCTTCCAGGACATGGCCCAGGCTATTCTACATTACGTGATATGGGAGAGTATGGAGAACAAAACTAACACACTACTGGTTTCAGATTCTACTATAGATATATTAGGGCTCCTATAGATAGGTTAAGCAAGGATGCAGATCCAGGCAAAAGGCACAAGTAAATACAGTATCTGGGGCAATACCTGCAACACAAGACTAATAAAAAATTGTATTTGTGGGGAAAAAGCCCATATTTTTAAATAAACAAGTGAGACCTATCAGCAAAGTCATATGTAGCTAAAATTTCCTAGAAACATGAAAAGTAGAATAGGAAAAATTTGTTGGGAAAAAGACTAAAAACAGATCAGCAGGAAAATTGAAACTTAAGTCCATTAGCTGTCAGAGAACAATCGTTCACTGTTTGATTGCTCAGAAGCAGAGGAGGACACTCTGCTTTCCTTTGGTGCTTCAACGTCTTTCCTTTTAGTAAAAATCTGTTGCTTAGTTTGAAAATTCACATCTGTTTTATGCTACATGAGTATTTTAAGCTTCAGCTCTAATTGCTTTTAAGACATCATTTGCTGCTCAGAGTATGGTATAATGGGGATCATGTACTCCCTTCTTGAACTGGGAACTGAAGCCAGGATTCCCTGTCTTGAGAAGTAGCTCAGAAGTTAGTGACAAACTGAGTCTCATCATCTGCAAGCTGTGCTGTCAAGGGTGACAGGCTGCGGGTCACTACTGGCTATGGCGTTAGCTCAGAAGGACGAGGAATGTGCTGGCAATCCAAAGGTACCAACCGCTAGAGGTTGGCTTTGGCATAACAGATTTTTAGATTTAATTTGTTGGTTTAACTTGTCTCTTCAGAATCTGTTTGTTTTCAAAATCTTCCTTCCCTTTCCCCAAAGTAAATTAAACCGAAGCAAGCATCCTGTTTAAAAGTAAATAAATAAACAAACCCCCCTAGCTATGTAATCAAATCTCAAGTGTGTTGCTTATGCAAGTGATCTGAACTGTGTGCAGAGAATCCAGAGTGCTGGGATTTTATCTCCTTAAGAACTAGGTTTTGTTTTTTAAAAGATCCTTTCTTTGTTTGCTTGTTTGAGACACCTCTGAAAAAAAACTGCTTTACAGATACAGTGCCTTTTGAGGTGTATTTTCTAAACTTCCCCCAACACTGCAGTCTCCTCCTGTCTCTGGGGTGTCGAACTCACCACTGGTTTTTTCTCCTTTCTTTTTGTTTCTCAGGATTACTGAGAAACTCATGGGTCTGTAAAGTATGTCCAGGTTGCTTTAGCATTCAGAAACTGAAGATACAGCAAAACATGAAGCCGAACCAAACCGTTTAGATTTAATTCTGATAGACATCTTCCGTTATGATTTAGGAAGTCACCATCTCTTTCTGGTGGTATTTTATAAGCTGGGCAAGCAGTGTTCTTCAGGCCTGTCTACTTAGGTTATATGCCATTTGAGGCAAATTCTCTTCATCTTTTGTGTGAATACTGCTTCAGTGTTGCTTTTTGACTTTAAGTACAATTGAAATATAAAATAAGTAGTGGTAAGTCCCTCTAGTAAGCTCCAGCTTTGGTTCGTAACTACCACTGAAGATACTCTTATTATTCCCCATATTAAGGAACTGTATCTTAAGGAAGCTGAAAAGTTGAAATAAACTGCAGCTTGGATAAGCTTTAGTATTTTGTTTCAGTCATATTTTGAAAGCTGAATGTTTTGTCTGAGATGGATGTTTGGAGTTAAAATTCAGTGGTCTTACAGAATAAAGGCTCTGTATTTGGGGCGTTTGTAATGTGCAGTTGTTTTATTTTCTTCTTATTTTTTGTGTGCTGGCTGTGCTTACATTTTATGCCCAGATGGTTTTCTTTAAGGTTTTAGTATAACTTAGCTGTAACATTTTGCACCAGTGTTGTTTTCTTGATTTATGCCTCTGTGTTTGAACAGTTTGAAAACTTCATGAGGGTACCAAATGGGGAAACTGCTTTTTCAGTACTGTGGATGGCTGTTCTCTGTCAACAGAAAGCTGGAAACTTGTAGTTCGTGTGGGGATTGTTGACAGTATCATAGTCATGTCATGCAGGGTTTTTTAAGTTTATCCTTTAAAGAAGCCTAAAGCCTTTACTCCCAATTGAAAGAGCGTTATTTCTTAGCACGTTGATAGCTCTGGAATTAAGGACTAAGTCAGTATATTTTTCATAAGGGATCATATTCTTCCCATGTTATAAAATGCCATAGAAGATGCTAAGGCCTGTATGACTAAGATAAAGATGAAATTTATGAGCTGATACATGTGACATGAACTACTCATGGAAGAAAAATCCATTGTTAGAACTAGGTAGAACTAGAAACGCTCATTGAGTAGATAAAAAGCCTACAAATACTGCTGGCTATAAGCATTCTGTATTATCTGAAAGAAAAGGTTGTATATTAAAGAAATATTCCTAGACAATTTTGCAATTACTTGGCAATCAGATGTGCAAGTGAGATGTCCTGCATTGTAGCAGATAATTTTATTCTATGATGAGTAAAAGCACCTGCTTTGCAATGGCAACCTAAAAAAATAGGATGTCTAGAAGTCCATAGTAATGTTAAATTGAACAAGCAATTGAGGATATTCTTAAAAAAATACAGGCTTCCTCCTGTCTGCACCTAGGGAGGGCTGGAGGGCTTTTGAGATTACTTTGATTTGAAAGCTGAAGTATAATTGTGGATGAAATTATGCAGCTGGCACAAGGAATTGATTTACCAATTTTGACTAGGCCACTTGTAAAATGGCTTAGCTGCAATGACTAACAAGTATTTCTGTTCCACTGTTGAACAAAATGGGTCAGTAATATTCACAAATAGAGTTTACATTTTCTCATGAAATGTGCTATTGCCAGAGTTACACTTCATCCCTGTTTAGGGGAAAGAAGAGTAGAAAAGCATCTCATATTTGTATAAGGGGAGTGTAAAAGAAATTAGGCAGAATACATGACATTTGCTCTAAATGTGCCACCTAAACTGGTGAAGCCAAGGTTACATTGGTAAAGTGAAGATACTCGCTACTTACACCTCACCGACACACAGAGATCTTTCCAGGGAGGCAGGACTCCACAATCCCACAGATGAGAGCTATTAAAGTAATTATTAGTTACACAGAAAAACACTGTCTGAAAATCTTTTCATACACATTTGTTTGCATCTCGTACCCCCTCAGAGGGTGCTTAGAGGAAAATATTGTGCTAAACGCACTATGTTGGCAAAACATAGTTAGAAAATGTGAAAACAGCCGTTTTCCCTACATTTGCAAGAAATGTTCAGTGTTGTAAGCCTGTACTCTACATTCAGACTCACCTTCATCTAAACCAGACCAGAACATTCCGACTCTACAAACAACCTGAGGCATGATCAGATCTGCAGCTTTGAGTGGAAGAACAAGTCTTAGTTTCATTGACTACATTTATATTTGCCAGGGTCGTATAATCCTGTAGACTTGGTAAAGTATAATTTTTTTCTGAATGAATATTATGTCTTGATTAATTTAGTGGAAGAATTTAAATCCCTTTAGTCTGATAAAGAACTATTAGGATTTCACTGCTCTTAGGATGACTTTATGTTTCTGCTTTCTTGCAGAACAGCCAGTGTTCTCCCACTAAAGAAAAAAAAAGAAAAAGAAAGAAAAAAAAAAGAAGATAAAGACTTGTATGCTTTAGAACCCTCGGAGCAATTTACTGCTTTCTGTAATTTTTTGGGAGTTGAGTGTGTTTAGTACAGACTTGTGGTCTGTTTTAAGTTGTGCTTATTTTATGAGGCCTTTCTCTCCCAAATGATGTTAATCCTGCCCACATTGCATAATTCTGATTTCTCACTTGGTGGAGGAAGGGAAAACACCTGTGAATATGTTTCAGCTCTGTGAGGCTTCTCCTAGGTGCTGCTTATGGCTTCTAATTCTGCCACTCAGTTCTCCAGGAAACAAAGGAAGGACTCTTCTTGGTCTGAGATTGCTGTGGTGCTCCCAGCCTCCTCCTGGAGCTGCTTGTACTGCGCAGAGGAAGAGGCTTCACAAACCTACACTTTTCCAAGTATATGGGCAATGTTCTTCCTAATTCATGTTCACAGCTTTCCTTTATCTGCTCCTGATCTTGCTCCCATGCCCATTTTTCAGGCTGTTATCTCTACTGGTTTCAGCACTTGCTCATCAGCTAATCCCCTGAGCCTCTTCAATCTTTCATAGCAAGGGAAGGCTCCAGAGCTCACTTTGAGGCTCTCTGCCCTAAAAATGGAACTTTTCAGCATTAACTCCCTAAATGATGGAAGTTTTTTTATCTGAACTTTGCTCTGCAGCTACATCTAGTTCCTCCTCAGACTCGTGTTGCTGTTGCATTCTTGTGTTTCCTTTCCCACCCTGAATTCCTGTACTCCAGAATGACTCTTCCTCTCTTTGGTTGCTTGAGTAAGAGTTGTCTTCTGGCAGACAGCTATTGCTATCCTTCCTCTAGTATTTTTTCCACAATGCCCCACAGCATAGCTACTTCCCTCATCACCCATTCAGATTTGGAAATAAAGAACCAACAAATGAATTAAAACGCTACCTGCCTGGGTCCCCCTGCTGCTTTTTCTTCAGTTCTCTTAAGTATGTTAACTTGGCAAGTGAAGATGGACTTGGTGAAGTAGAGATTTTGTGAGTGGAGTAGCAACATTCTTAGGCCTGAAATGTAGTTTTCAAGGATATGCTGGAAGCAGTCTGTTGACACAGCTATTCATTAAATGCTTTGAAATCAGGTTTTTTTTATTACCTGTGGAATTTCCAAGGCTTCTAAACAGGGCTTGTTGGCTTAGGTGCATCTCCCTATAGGCATGACTAGACTGAATCGATTTGCGTTAAGCCAACTTGATGTGTCTCATCTTCCATGTTTCCAGTATTAAGCTGAGTTAAGAGAGTTTGGACAGAGCCAGCTTAGTTCATGCTGAACCCAAAAGCATGTAGGAATGTCCACCTGGTATGTAAATGCAGAAAACCGTCATGTAAATGGTGCCAGGGGAGGTGAGAAACGAACATATTGCTGGAGAGCTCAGCCAGCAGCCACTGTACTTGCTGTGAGCAGACTAGTTCAAAACAACTTGCTAAGGTTTATGTTTATTTTTAGTAGTAAATGTTTTGGCTATCTCCAATGAAGCTACTTCATTAAAATACCAAATTGTAGATTTTAGAGTAGTAGAATGCATATAGTGAGACAAAAGAAGAGCAAGCTGTAAACTAAACATGTACTGCCACTGGTGTCCATATATTAGGACTGCTTTTTAAGAAGAAGTCAGGCACTAGTTAAATACCTTTTGCATGTAACTGCCTTTTTTGGCTTTCTTTTCAGAAGATGTTTGAAACAAGGCTTGTAGCTTGCTACTGCATTATCACTTACGTAGATTATGGGAAACAGCTTAAAGATCCATTAATGGGTAATTTAAACATTCTTTTTTTCAACAAAACTATCTGACGCACTTAAAAGACAGAATTCAACATCCAAGTTAGCTGCCTGTTGGAATGCTAGCCCTGAGTCTTCCCAGAAGAATGTAGAATGAATTTAACTTTTCAGAGGGCAAAGATATTTAAAGCAATACAAGCTATATAAAGAGTTTAGGGATAGCCAACTAAATAGTTTTCTGTTGACTCAAGCACTCTTTCTCTTGTTGCCATGCACCATGGGATCAAGGGTGGTGGAAATATGCATGTGAGGAAGAATGAAGAAATGGCATGCACTGTGTATCTCGGTGGCTTTTTTAGACTTGGCCTTACTGTAACATAGTTACTGTTGCTACAGTCCAATCTGGAATCTTTCCATCAGAAATGCTGTTTTGTGTACTGACTTCTAAATGTTTCATATCTCATTGTTCTAAAATTTGCCACATCTACAGCTTGGGAGGCAAATTAAATCCCATTTAATTTTAGACGGATTTGATGCTATTTTAAAGACCAGATTTCGGTTTTGCTACTTTTTTGGCTTAAGATTTCTACTGATTTCTGAAGCCAGAAACTGTAGAGTTGCAGACGTGGGTAGCCCAGTCATCCAAATGGCTCAAGTGACTTGGCATGGGATGTCTGTAGACTAAGATAGGTATTTGTTCAAAATGTTTCATATCAATCTAATTTTGTTTTGGCTGAGCTTAATTAAAAGTTCAATGAACACAGTGCTTCTGGAATTCCTATTCATGCAATATAGATGCTCATATATAGGTAGCATCATCTGTCTTGATGCCTTTTTGTTTTATTCTACTTACACAATAGCAGATCTTCATCTTTCAGCGTGTGAACCTCAGCCATATCCTGTAGGAATTCCTGGACATGCAAAGAGGGTCATGATTGGGAATAGTCAGGATGGATTCATTTCTGTCTCTGATGAAATTACTACATCTATGGATGAGAGGATTGCAGTGGATATTGTCTGCCTTAACTTTATAATTTAATCCTGGAGGCATGGACCAACCCCAACATCATGAAATTCAGCAGGGACAAATGCAAGTCCTGCATCAGGGATGGACTGACCTCATTCAATGGGTAACTTTCTGGGTAGTAGCTCTTCTGAACAGGATCAAGAGTTCTGGTGGGCTGAACACAAGCCAGGGGGATCCTGGGGTGTGTCAAAAGCAACATGATCAGTAGACTGAGGGAAGTTATTAGTCCCCTTTACTCAGCATTCATTAGACCCCATCCTGATTTCTGTGTCAACCTTTAGGCTCCACAAAACAGCAGAGATGGCAAACTTGAGCAAGTTTAGTGTCGGGCCACCAAGATGACCTGGAGGCTGGAGTCCCTGATCAGTGAGGTGAGGCTGAGACAGTATTCACCGTGGGGAAGAGAAGATGTCTTTGGGTTTGAATACCGGTATTTTTCTGCCTTCTGTCTGGATTCCCACTTGCAGAATTGTGGTGCATTTTGGTCATAAGTGCACATGCTCTGAATCTCTTTGCCTCGTAGTTAGTAAGTTAAAATACTGGCAAGCATTGTTTTCAGTATTGTGAAAAGTAAAATACCAACAAATACCTGTATTTTCTTAGAAACTCTCTCTTGATCATATTATCCAAGAGGCAACGATAAGTGGTAAGATTGCTCTCCTTCTCACCCTACTTCTTTTTTGCAGTATCATTGTAATTAAATCAAAATGGTGATTTTTGTTCTTTTTTTTCTCAAAGAGCTGTTCTTACACAGGGTACAGAGTGGAGCATCTGGTAGACATTGTACATAAAGTACATTTTAGTAATTGATACACCTTGGTTGTGAATTTTCATAATTGGTTAGTCACCACTATTTTTCTCCAAAGGTGGAGAGAAATAATGGATGTAGGGGTAGAAACAATTGAAGGAGACATTGTGTGTGATTCCATGAATGACAGGGACATCTAAGAGAAGAACTGCTTGATCTCATTCTGTGGTGACCTCCTGTGTGTAATTATTTTGTGTAGTGAGTGGCTCAGTTCTAGCTTTATGTTAGATATCCCAGAGGAGGTATTTAGTATATGTAACTGCAGGGGGACATCCCCTGGCTGTATTTTCCTTCTTTTCACTTTAAATACCAATTTCTTTCTGTCCTAAAGGGAATTATTTCACTGAGCATGTCCAAGCAAATTCTTCTTGTCATTTGTTTCAGTCAAGCTTTTCTCCTCCTTATATTGGTACATTGTCACTGAGTGTAATTGGACGACATTGGTATAGTTGAGAGCAGAAGACCGGTTCCTTTAATCTTTCTTCATAAGTAATCTATTTCCCCAATCAGTGTTTTTTCCCTGCTTGGATTTTCTTCAAATTTGTCAACATCTTCAGGGTAAGGAGGTTCTCCCGGCACCTGAATTCTTTTTGAAGCACAGAACGTGTTTCCGCAGGCATGTTATGAATTATGGATATTTCTCTAATTCCACTTCTCTGACTATTGTCCAACAGTTCACATCTGCATATCTACATCTGGTACAAATAAAAAAAGGGTTTGTTTTTCATATCAAACGTGGGATAATGACCATTGTGCTTTTGGTTTTATTTCTGAATCAAAGTTTGTAAACACTTTTTATATTATCTCCTAACCTTTATAATATTGCACAGGATTAGGCAGCTTTTAAATGCTTTACTTAGTTATAATTACTTTCTTGCTTCTGGACAAGTAGTGATTGGGGGTCTGAGACCTTTGTATGATTTCCTTTTGAATGTTTGCTCCATTTGGAGCTAGCATAACCCACAACTAGAATCAACAAAGTTATGCAAAACTTCTTCATAAGAGGGCTGAGTTGAAGTAAAAACCACTCGTGGGCTGCAGGGGTTGTGATGACGTGGTTTATGCCATTATTGCCTTCCATTTGAGGAGCACAATGCAAATCGTTCTCTGTAATGGGAATATTAAGAGGCATTGCGGAGTTAAGGGTCAAATTACTTTTTAAGAGGTGTAATTTTCCATGTTCCTCCTTCCAGCCAACACACATAACGTGTATGTGCACATAGCTATCTACATTGCTAGCTGTGCCAATCTTGTAATTGCATTTGTACGTACAGGTGTTGAGATTCAAGCTATTATAGCCCTGGCTTAGCTTCCCAGCAAAGTATTCCTCTTCTCAGACTGTGGTTTCCTAACACAGGAAGGAAGAATGGTGGTTCCCTTTCTCCTGTTCAGTTGCTAACATGAATTGCTGCCAAAGTGTGCTATGGAAATAAATTCTGTCCTGTTCTTTTTGCATTAACCTGGAGAACAGGAACCTTCTTTAAGGGCTCCTTTTCACAGAGGAGGGAGGACAACAGCAGCTCGTCTGCACCCTGTCGTAGTCCCAGCTGTGTATTTGAGTCAGAATTCTTTATCTGGGAATGTACAATGAAATGAGAAGGGTGTTTTCAAGAAAAATCCAAATATGCTGTGTGTAATAAAGAATGATAAATCACAGAAAGGTTTTTAGATATAAACACTGACTATATTTCTGTCAGTGTAAGAAGAGTGGGGAAAGCAGTTGATGTGACCTTAATTTTGCCCTGTGAATGCCTCTGTAATGTGTAATTATATTATAAAAAATAATTACATAAAACATTATGTAAGAATATTTTTTTTATATTTATAGAAAAATATATTTTTAATGAGGTTTTGCTTTGCAGAGGTTAAGTGTAGTTCAGACACATACATTGAAGCTCGACTCCATAAAAACTGAGCTGCCTACATTTGTCTAGAGTGATTGACATCAGCAGTACTATTGAACCTAAGTAGCATTTAAAGACATCTGGAAAACAAGAGCAGGGTAGGTTATGAAACAGCTCCCACGGCTTTCATCCAATTGCTTGTTTTCTTAATGGTGTAAGAATCCTTGAAGAGTCAGAGTCTAATAGAGCTGAACTAGCCCACTGAAACACTTCCAGTCATTGCTGGATTAAGTAGTTACTCCTGCTGTTATATCCAGTGTTGTACATAGAATTGCTTGGCTTGTCACTCACTGAGACATGCTACAAATGCATATACACAAAACTTGTGATGCTTAAAAACTGAGTTATTGATTGTATTAGAATCACTCTGTTTTGTTTTGTTTTGTAAACCCTAACCATCCTTAGGGACTGATAATGAGACTTACACAACAGGGTTTTTAAAGCCAAAATAACCTATACACTTGTGGCACGAGAATCACAGAATGAACTAGGTTTGAAAAGACCTTCAAGATCACCCAGTCCAACCATTCCCCAGCACTGCCAAGGCCACCACTAACCCATGGCACTGAGGGCCTCAACCACACAGGGCCCATCTGTGAACACTTCCTGGGACAGTGATTCCACCACTGCCCTGGGTAGCCTGTTCCAATGCCTGAGCACCCTCTGGGGAAGAAATTGTTCCTAATACCCAATCTAAACCTCCCCTGGCACACCTTGGGGCTGTTACCTCCATCCTTCTTGACCACTTTGCAAAGCACCCACAGGTACGTTCAAGTAAGTTCATTCCTTTTTCGACTGGTTCCTGTAGCTCTTCTAAACTCAAGCATTGCATAAATACATAGCATATTTAAGCAGTTGTCACAAGTAGTCAATAGGTGCACTGACTTTGACTGGGAGAAAGAAACCTGCTTTTTTATTTTTAAGTAGTGCTCAAATGTAAGAGAATGGTTTATAACAAACTGTGGTGACATTACAGTTCCCTGGAAGACACAGCTTTTCAGTATGTGCTTCTATGTGACATTTGTCTGGTTCCACTGGGACACTTTAAATGTGCTGCTAAAATCTCATGGGATTTTAAAGCCTAAAACAAAATAATATTAACCTCTTCACCCATGGGACTTTTGTGGAATGCTGATGGTAAATGGAAAATACAGGCCAGGAGTCTTAGTCTGCAGCAATAACTCTACTCAAATCCTTAAGGTGGATTTAATGGTTTAACAGAGCTACTTAACTACATGAAAATGATTCTAACTTAAGCACTCATGAACAGGAATACATTTGGTTGTGTCAATAAAACACAGGCAACATACAAAACCAGACGTACATTGTGAGTAATACAAAACGAGTGTGTTTAGGTACCACTCTCAGTGTGTATCTGTGGTGCATGGACAGCCACGGGAATACTGAATATTTTAGGCATTGTATTTTAGGGAAGCTATTGACAAACAAGAATTTATGAATAAAAAGTGGCCTGGAAAGAAGATCTCTTCCAGCCCCAAATAATGTTATACTGTATTGGGTTTATGTGGCAAGGTTCTGATAGCAGAGGGGCTGTAGCGGTGGCTTCTGTGAGAAGCTGCTAGAAGCTTCCCCCATGCCCGATGGAGCTAACACCAGCCAGCTCCAAGACAGACCCACTGCTGGCCAAGGCTGAGCCCATCAGCAATGGTGATAGTGCCTCTGGGATAATGTATTTAAGAAGAGGGGAAAAAACCTGCACAACTGCAGCCGGGAGAGAGGAGTGAGACTGTGTGAGAGAAACTGCCCTGCAGACCCAAGGACAGTGCAGAAGGAGGGGAGGAGGGGCTCCATGTGTCAGGGCAGAGATTGCACTGCAACCTGTAGTGCAGACAGTGATGAGGCAGGCTGTACCTCTGCAGCCCATGGAGGTCCATGGTGAAGCAGATACCCACCTGTAGCTTGGGGAGGACCCCACGGTGAGCAGGGGGATGCCCGAAGGAGGCAGTGACCCCGTGGGAAGCTTGCACTGGAGCAGGGTCCCGGCAGGACCTGTGTCCCCATGGAAAGAGGAGCGAGCCCACATGGAGCTGGTTTGCTGGCAGGGGCTGTGACACTGCAGGGACCTGTGCTGGAGCAGGGGACAAGCATAGGGAGTCCTCCCCTGAGGAGGATAGAGTGGCAGAGACAATGTGTGATGATCTGACCACAGCTTGTATTCCCCATCCTCCTGCACTGCTGTGAGGGACAAGGTAGAGAATACAGGATTGAAGTTGAGCCAAGAAAGAAGGGAGAGGTGTGGAGGAGGTGTTTAGGTTTAGTTTTATGTCTCATTATCCTACTCTGATTTGACTGGTAGTAAATTAAACTGATTTCCCAAGTTACATCCGTTCTACCCCTGACGGCAATCAGTGAGTGATCTCCCTGCCCTTATCTCTACTCACAAGCCTTCCGTTACATTTTCTCTCCCATGTCCTGCTGAGGCAGGCAGTGCTGGAGCAGCTTTGATGGGCACCTGGCTCCCAGCCAGGGTCAACCGCATACACCTGTAGTAAGAAACATTTGCCTTAACTGTTACTGAAGTTCCCAAGTGATGCAGGGTCTATAATCTCCCTGGGTTATTTGTAACATGCTTAGTTGCTTCCTTAAATAAGAAGCATTTCTTAGTATCTAGTTTATATGCTGCAAATTAAGCCCATCATTTCATGTTCTCCCAGAACAGATGTGGAAGACAGATGATTGTGCTAGCTTTCCCATGTTCTCCTGCTGAACTCTTTTGTGCATATTCCCTTTTCTCTTCTGATAGCTAGCCAGCTCTTGCTATCTCTTCTCATAAATTATGTATTCGAGGTATATTTCTGTATTTGTTGGTGATCTCCGGGCTTGCCCCTGTTGGTTCTCACCCCTCGCAGCCCTTGCAGAGGAATTGGGGTTGCCAGGCAGACCAGTGAAGTGTCAGTAATTGGTAAGATCCGATATAAAAGTTTGAAATAGTAAGAAATAGTTTGTTCACATCTAAAGAGGGCAAATCTGAAACACCCACTTGCTTACAGTCTGATTGAATAGACGTAGGTGTTGAATGTAGATCTTATCGGTGATCAGCATTCCTTATTAATTTGCTTCCTTCAGCACAAGGCAGAACAAGTTAATGTGTGCCAAATTAATTCGTGTGCAAAGAACAAGTTAATTTGTGTGCAAAGAGCAAGTTAATTCGTGTGCAAAGAACAAGTTAATTCGTGTGCAAAGAATTTCAGATCTGCTTATAGCAAAGCAGTGGTGCATCAGGACAGCTGCTGACTTTGAAGGATAAAGAAACAGTCTTTACTCTGTGCCTGGTGCCCTCATGTGGCTTTGATGTTCAGGTTCTTGTGAATTAATTGAATACATCGCTGCATGGCTGACACCTTGGCTGTGTAAAAGGTATCAAATGATTTCCCTGTATAGCCTTGCATGGTCCTCTGAGAGCACAGCATCTGCTGGAAAGCCAAAATACGCTGTCTGTCATATGGCCAGTGTGATCTGGATATGCAAACACCAGGAGTTCCCTAACTTAAACCAAGAGACCTGCTGAGGTTTGATGTAGACTAACAGATTTAGCATAATTGCTACTAAAAATCTTTGAACATTAATATGCTTGAACTGTAGTACTAGTGCAAAATAATTTAAGAGTATAAAGATAAAAATCTAATATTAACCCAATCTACAGCTGTATCATTCTTTCAGCTGTACCTCAGCCAACAAAATATATGCTATGCAGTGCCCAGAGCCCTGCAAGCCACCCCTCCTGATGCCATTCAAGCTCCAGCTCCATGCCCATGCTGGCTGAGCTCTGAACACCAACCTTCCCAGGTCAGGGGGCTCTTGCTTCACCATGGCCTCCACACTGTGGTATGTAAGATAAATGGAGGTTTACAGAAGTCTGCCAGGAAGTGAAGCACAAGAACAGCCCAGGTCAGTGTATGGCTGAGCTACAACCGCTGATCACAACCCAAAATATTGGTAGTAGCAATATTGTTATAAATCCCCAGCACTTGGCAAATGAGAAGCAGAGGAATAAAAATGCAAAATTCCTTAAACTGATATTCCTAGGAATTTTCCTGCAGTTTTGACACCAGTATACTTCAGTGTGATTGGTGTAATATTGTAATATGTTTAGAAAGGGAAAAATACCTTTCATAGTTCATCGTCTATTCTGTGTGAGTCATTTTTTTCCTAACTTTATATATATATATATATATATATATATACACACATTAGAATTAGGAATTGCTGTAGTGTTTTGATCATGATTTTTTTGTATCAATAATAAATTAATGAACAGAGTTTGAGGCTAACAGTGAAGCTCTGTATGGATGACTTCAAGTCTTGTCATGTTTGTAAGATATGAAAAGCCAGGAACTGCTTGGGGCTCAGCACTTGTTTCATATCTGTGAGCTGTTCTTTGTGCACAAAGGCATTTTTTTTTCTCTTGTAGCATCTACTAGATTTCTTTGTGAGTATGACCTATATCAGCTTACCTGTATGTGACTAAAGCAAAAGCAATTCCAAACATCCCACCTAGGTTAATCCATTAAACCCTTTGTATGATTCACTGTGTAAGAATAGTAGAAGTTTAAGTATAGAATTTGGCTATAATGTACAAGTAGAAAGGTTTTCATGTTTATCAGTCTCATCAAGCACTTGGTCAAATTAAAATATCTTATTATTTATTCACATAGAAACCAGTAAATTTTAGGGTTGGTAGCACAAAACTTTTTGTTAAAAAAAGAAAATGAGCTATGCCATATAGCTTCTTCACTCTCAATAAAGTAACATCATCACAGTTAAGAGTACATAGAAATGAAACATTCCATGTTACATCAGTTGGAGCACAACGTGATGAATATAATGAGAACATCCTTGTTAGAAATGTTACCACAAGGAACTATCAATAGCTAACAGCCACGTTCTCCAACTAGAAATCAAGAGTACTTGAGTAGATTTTGGCATAAAAGGCACAAAACACAAAGCCAAGCATGCTTGTGTCATTTGTCACAAAGAAGCATTGACATTTGTGCAACATGGAAAAGGATCAGCGTTTTTCTGGACTCTTCCAGTATCACGGATCTGTAGGGAACACTAATGCCCGTGTCCGTCCCAGTACAGATGCCAGCAACTACAAGGAAAGAGGAGTACATAGAAGTGGATACACCTGTCCATTCCAGGAGATCTTAGCTTGTGTACTGAGAAAGCCACTGCTATTGTACTGTTAGTAGTAAGTAAATCACTGCAGCCTCTCAGAAACACAGCCTCTGGCAGTGAGCACCTGTGGGGATTGTGTAAGACCACTAAGACTGTAACAGTGTTGGAAACCTCTCATAAACACAGGTTTACCATTTAAATGTGTGGTGCCAGCTCCCTTTTTTCTTCAAATAAACCTTTTTAAAAGGTTTGAGTCCTTGAAAGAAAAGGGTCTTCAGAAGAGAATGCTGCTTATGCAGGGGAATGGCTTTTCAGATTTTAAGGTGCTTCAGAAGTACAGATTAAACATCTGTGGTATTTCCTTCTATAATGGGCTGACATCCTGCAACATCATCTTGTTAGCAGTCTGTCTGCTATATTTCTATAACAAGCCTATCCTCATCATCACTGCTAGTGTCATCATACTCAATTCTGGTTTGCTTCCTCATCATCTCTAAACCTCTCTTTTTGTATGTCTTGGAAGGTGTTGCAGCGTAAGTCTTGAACGCAGGGGACCTGAGAGTAACTGGGGGCTTTTGAAAGGCAGTAACAGCAGTGTCGTGTGGCCTTCCATCGCTGTCTGGCTGCAGGTGGGTTCTGTTCTTTTCTGCACTCCTGGGAAGGTCAAGGATTCTTTGAGAAAAGTTTGCCTGCTCTGGGTGTTCTGTACTGGGTAATTCAGCCCTTGAGACTGCCTCAGGAAAGGACTCTGCTTTTGATCTGAAGAAACATGAACATCCAGGCTTGGAGCTGGGAGTTGAGTTTTCTTTTGGAGATGAACCTGTATTCTCTTCAACTGGAGGTTTCTTCCTTCCTGAGGCCTGTATCACTGGGTCTAATGTACCAAATCTTTGACTCTCTGACTCTCCACATAGTATGTTTTCCTGGCTGGCTTCTAGATATAAGGAAAGAGGACCAGTAGTTTCTGAGTTTTTGCTGTCACCTGTGCCTGTATTTGTAAAATCAGAAGTGCAAGACCAAAAAGAAGGTGCCATTGAGTCACCCTGAACGTTTGGCTGTGACTCCCCTGGGACTGGTCGCTGAAGCGCAAGTGGTTTTGTCACTACACAGCAGATTTCCACATCACTGGTGACCTGCTGCGTGGCTGTAGTAACTGTGGATGAAAAGGAGTGAGCTGTCACAGACATTTCCAGAGGAGCTGTAATGTTCTGAAAAGAGAGGTTCGTTCTTGTGTGTTCCCTGATTTGCCCAGAAATGTCCTGTAGAAACTGGGGGGTGGGAGGGGAGAAGGGGAGAGAAAATAGGTTTTAGATTTTCAGACCAAAGCGATTGCATCCTTTATGAAAGTGGCACAATAACTAAGCTGACTTTGTCACTGGAACCTCTTCTCTCCCAGTGTGTGTGGGAGGTGTAGTAAAGGATATAGTTTTTCTTTTTTCATGGGTAGGTGACAGATCATGCTAATTTAGGGCTCATCACAGATCATCATAATTTAGGGCTGATGGGGGTCAGGGCTTTCACCCCTCATTCTTATGTACTCTCCAGGGAGACGTTCTTTTCATTAAGGTATTTTAATATGCATATTGCAATGATGTTTGTGCAACGTAGAGGGAAAGATTTGTGATGAATCTGTCAGAAACGTTACAGTATCTGAGGTGGCAAGATACATGTAGGAAATAAGATTACTTAGTAAAAAAAATTTTAAGGATTAGGTTCCTAAGTATGATACTACTTATGCTACATGAGGAACTGGTGCTCATGGTGTGTAACAGCAGTGTGGCTTACGAGCTGTTGTCTTCAAGTGGGGCCAGTGAATGCCCAGGGAGGAGTGCAATGAGGGCAAGCACAGAATGCTCCAGGAGCTGTGCTGACACTGCACACTGCAGCATCCTTGCAACACAGCAGATGTGTCTCAGGCCCTCTCTAGCTAATGCAGCTGTTGCTAGCATTGAAACCACAGCAGCACTGGCTTCCACACTGGCCTAAAGATATTCAGTTGGGCACACATTCTTCCATTACTGCCCTCCCCACTTCTCCAGTTCCAAGCTCACTGTCTCTGCCTCAAGATACTCTGTGCTACTTCTGCTGGCACCTCCAACATCAGTGCTAACCAAGTCTCTGATAGCAAGCACGAGAAATATCCTATTCAATTGATGCCAAGATTTTTTTTAAAGAATCTGTGATACGAGGCATGCTCAACCTGAACTTTAAAGCAGCTGGACATGATTTTAGTTATCAATATACTTTTTTTTCTTTTAATAAAAAGTAATATATGAAATAAGGCACAATACCTACTTTTTTATCCATATTGTCTTTTTCTCTAACATGGTTTAGATTTTCAGTATGGGCAGATATTCCTGAGTTAATCTTTCCTTCTTTTTTCTTTCTGCAAAGTGGCTTGTCTGAGGTGGAACAAGATGTTTCTTTCTGCTGGTGTAGGTAATCTCCTATTGAAAAGAGGTTGAAGAAACTTTGACTTTGATTTTTATTCCCCCACATGCTAGAACTTGCTAAATTTTTCATCATATCACTGAACTAAATTCTGTATTCTGGCATTTTCTGTAAATTTTTATTCTAAGTCTAATGTGTTTTCTTGTTTCTTTTATACACGTTTGGTTGGTTTTTTGTTTTTTTCATTTGCCATTACTGTCCTGCAAAATAATATCTGTTTATATCTGCTATGAATGAACACAGGGAATTGTATCTGCTTCCAGATGGTTGTGGCATAAATATCATTTTCATTAATACTGCTAATTAAATGGGGGGTGGTCACTGAAATGCAGAAAGCAAGTCAGCACCAAACTCAGTTCATGCTGCAAGCACACAGTCTTGTTTCAGAAAATGGTAAAGTTGCATCTTAAAACTCTTTAGACTTCTAGTGGAAGGTTATTTTGTGTTACTTCCTTTTAAAGTGCCCTCCTAATTGTCAAATAAACATATGTAAGAAAGTGCATGAAAATCATTGTGCATTCAGTTCCCAAAACTTGCTGGATGTTCATGTTTTTACTCACAGAACATACTGAAGGGCAAAAAGTGGTTTTGCAGTTCCATGTGATGCACATCAGAGAGTGTGTGAACATTCATGCTCGCAAAAATACATTCAGTATATTAAAAAATGTTCAAAATACTGACCTTGTACCTTTGACTGAGGAGAATGGTACTTCTTATACTTAAATTTACAGGGCTGGGATGAATAGCCCTTCCTAAAAGCATCCAGTGTTCTGTTTGGGAAACAATGCTGCTTGCTTTGTCGGTTCATTTTCAGTTGAGCAGATCTGTGTATGTGCCTTCCTCTGTACCTGCATTGCCAATGGCATTGAAAGGGTCAACAATACACATGATTTAAGAGCAGCTAAAGTAGAATAATGCCACATCATCAAGTAAATTTAAGTCTAACAACAAATTACTACTGTGGAGGAGATGCTTGTTTATGTCAACTAAAAAAAAAAAAAAATCCAGGATTTTAGGCGAGAGACCCACAGTTATTTTATTATTTTTTTTCTCAGTAGGATTCAGTAAATCCCAGGTTTGATAAGAGAAAAGGATTCAGGAATAACAGATCCTTTTTCCTGTATGTGGGATTTTGAAACAATATACTTCGTAAAGACTTGAATCGCACAGGAATCACCTGAGACTGCACAGTTGTTGGCTTTTTTAACTTTCAATTACATGCTACCTATTCATCATCACTAATGAACAACATCAACATTTCAGTTCCTCAGAAAGCTCACTGAATAATCCCACTCCGCTTTGTTTTCTGCTCTAGCTAGATCTTTCGGTAACTTAATGATGGAGGCTAAAGTACCTTGCAAGATGCCATTCCTGTATCAGTAGAATCACTCACTATACACAGAGTAGTAAGTAAATCTAAAATGGGGTGTTTATTCTAGTGTTTGGTGTATTAGAAAAATACTCTGCTTTTTATGATTAAGAGTCTGGCCAGTTAGCTACTGATAGGCATGACCTGATCTTTCAGAGCCCTGTACTTAACTGAGTCTCTGAAGCTATTTGGTAAAGCCAGATAAATAAATCCTGAGACCAGCAGAGGAAAAAAAAAATAAAAAAACAAACCAAAAAACCCAGGACAAAAACCCCACCCCAAAACCAAACCAGAAGAAAGCCCCAGAAGAATGTCACTAGACTGGATAATACAGCCCTGAGTCTCCTATTTTTAGTCTTAGGATCATTCAAAATTGCGGTGCTGTTTGCCAAACTAGAGCCAGTGATTAAGTTACTGACATTGATTTGTCCTCAAGGGAGTCACTCCATCTGATTTTGGTCATGCAATAAAATAAGGGGGATGTATGCACACAATACCTGTTTCTTATTGAAGCAATTCATCAGACATGCTGCTACTCCACACTCTTGAAAGATTAGAGGCTAAATCTTCCACTGATAGGAACCCCCATTAAATACAGAGCTGCTGTGCTGATTGATACAATGTGCCTCTGATAGTTTTGTACTCAAATTCTTCCTGCTTTTTATTTAAACCGAATGATCTTTTAAACTACAGATAGTTTTGTTAGCTTGTGTTAGAACTTGATATTTATTCTTCTGCATTCTCTTGTGAATACAAGTTCAGGATACAGATCTCATGAGGACAAAAGGGTCTCACACGCTGCTTTTAGCTGTAACAGATTAAAACCTGAAGTATTTTGGTTCCCTTCACACAAAAGTAAATGCTGACACTTTTGACAGATAAGAATAATTTCTAAAGCACAGTGAGAGTCAACTGACCACTCATCATCTTTCTTTGGTACATGTCTGTTTCGTTTAGAGAAGTCTGCTCCTGATAGTAAACAACATACTGACATTTTTTATAGCTTACCTCTGTGGAACTGCTGCAATGTGGGAGAATCTTCTGAGAGATTTCTCCAGCACCCCACCCCTCTACCTCCTTCCCCCCGATTTTGACAAGGTTGAATTTTGGGAATTTTTCATTTTCTGTGGACTTTTTTACACCCATTTTAGCAAAATTAAATCTAGGGAAGCAGAAAACCACAACTCACCATTTTGGGGTGACTTTAATCTTTTTCTGTTTGTGACTCCTCTTGAGTTTATTTGTTGAGAGTTTTTCCTTTTTGTAAACTACTGTTTTCTTCTTCTGCTCTGAAGTATTTTTGAAAGCACCACCAGGAGCTGCTGAGCTCAACTGTTGAGAATATTGGAAAAGAAATGAAGTACATGAAACTTCTGAATTCATCAACCGAGAGTGGAAATCTGTGCTCTTTTTAAATAGCACTGAGTAACATACTAGTTAAATAGCACAACTCTGGAATTTGTGTGTTAGCTTTTTCTAATCACTTTGTCTGTCTATTTTTATAAAATAAAATTAAAACAACATGCTGCTTTTGTGGTTCTACATAGAATTAGTGTATGTTCTTTCATATTCTTCTTCCTGTACAAAAAGTCAGCTTCGTCTTACAGAGCTGTTCTAGGATATGTACAGATAAACTAGTCTACCTTCACTTACCTAAAATAGAAAAGCTTTCAAGCCTTAAACACTTCATGGGGTATTAATGTGATTTGGTTTTGTTGACATTTCAGTGTATCTGAAGAGTGAGAGATGTAGTCCACAGCCTGTCTTTGACTCCACACATGTCCAAGAATAACAAAGTCTTGACATTAATGGCTACTTAAGTCCTACTCTAATTCAGATATTCATTTAAAGTAAAAAACAGTGAAACACATAGGCTCTTGCAGAAGAACATAAAATATACTCATAAGGGGGAAAATCAAGAAAAGAAATACTCTGTTTGCACTAAGACAGCATTCCTACTGAAATTCTCGAGTGAAAGTTAAATACACAGAAGTATGGATTTTTTCCTGCATCAAATGATTATGTAACTTTTCTTATAAATACATAAATTGTAAATCCTGTATCAACAAATGCCTGTAAATGTCCACTTTTGATAATGATTTTATTTTTCTAATGGGGATTAAGCCAATTACACCCTCTTGAGAAATGAAATAGCATTCTTACCATTACCTCCTGCATCTGTTGTCCTTTAGAAAAGGATGACACCAATGTTTTTAAACTCCTGTTTGTTAAGCCATATGCCAGAGTCTTGCTAATATTTTTCATTTTGAAAATAGAAATATCATATTGTGATAGTGTGCATTCATTGCTAGACTCCTTGTCACAGCCGTGCATGGAGGAGTAAGCAGAGTCTGCACTCCCCTTCTGCTCCACAGGCAGAGGGAGGCTTCTTGTTAAACAACACCAAGTTAACCGAGGTTCAGCATTTAGTGATGGGAAGGTGCTCTTCACGCTTGACACTGTTAAACTTCCAGAGTAGCAAGTCAGATTATTGTGGGGTAGTGCTGGGAATTCTTTACAGTGAGTGGTGAGAGTGTGGCAATAAAAAGTGCCAAAAGAATGGCAAAAATAAGAGGGATTGTCTGCTGAGCTGTGAGCATGCTGTGTAACCTGCAGTGCTGGTGAAATGTCCTTAACACATGGAGTTCCACTCCTGTCCCACCCCATAACTGTTGGCTCTGCACCCTTGCCAGAGGCTGATGGTATTATCAAAGAGTCACTTCTTGAGCAAAGGTGATGTAAAACCTTTCTCTCTTCTTTGATGTCAGCTGATATGAAAAAACCACTTGTATACATAGACGTAAAGCATATTTTCTTCTTTGGGGTTTGGGTAGAGGAAGTAGTTATGCTCACCCACTTCTCTTCTGTTTGCTTTTGGTAATTTAATTTATTTTTGGTTTGTTTGTTTTTCCAAGCATCTCTTACAGCACCCTGCAGCCTCAAGTTTTGGTTATAAAAGGTGTTATCTGTTGCGGTTAAGATATTTGTTGTTTCTGAATTGACTGGTGAACAGAACACTGGAGTTTTCCAGTTTGCATGTACATTCCATCGCAGCTCTCCTCTGCTGGCTTTTTGTCTCACTTCAAATTTTAAAGGGGACCAAAAGACATCATTAGAATGAGAATTGAGTGATGGGCTGTTGGGAGAGTAGGGGGGGTAGGTTAAGGTGTCTGTCACACATGTGCAAGGTGTAATCTTCTGTTCTGATCTAAGCAAAAGTGACAAATCTGAGGCTCTCTTCTCTTGTGGTAGTTTAAGGATATATTTTGGAGAAAAGGCATTTTGCTGTGGAGCTGGAGTTAAATGACCAGATTGCAGATGATGATTTTTAGAAGACACATCAACAGCATTGTCATTGCAAAGCGGTACTTTTACTCCTGCTTTCACAAGACCTGTTTTGACATCTTTATCTGTTGCACTGTGCAAGGCAAAGGAGTTGCAATCACTTCCCCTTGATTCAGGCACTAAAAAACCCACAGATGAACTCTTTGAAATACCTGCTGAATGTGAAAGGTTAGCATCACTATAATTAACAGCTTTCACGGGGAGTTTGACTGTTTTAATATACTTCACATTCTCAGTATCTCCAGTGGATTCATTAATTCCTGTGCTTAATTTTTGCTCCTCTGCTTTACTGGAGAATGTCACTGGTGCTGTGGAAAGGCACTGATTGCTACTGCAGGAGACTCTCTCTCCTTCATTTTCTGTATTCTTTTCACTACTGGGACTAGGGCAGGACATTGAAATAATGTTTTGTGTCTTCTCCACTTCAAATTTCAGCTTTTTTCTTTCTGGTAAATTCCGCAATTTCCCTGTGGCTTCTCTGTTGTTGCAGAGGACCCACTGGGGCATCAGGGCATGCTGGTCAGTCTCCTTATTCCTGCTATAGTTTCCGTAATTGCTTGAAGTGGTTTTACAATCTGATTCAAATGGACTGGATTCTTCCCCAGGGCTTGGTTTTTCCCATTTGCTCCTCTGTACTGGCAAGCAGTCATAATTCCTTCTGCTGGTGTCCAGCTGACACTGTGTGTTTTGAAGCTCAGATCTGCTTGGAGCTAGTAATGTGCTGCTGCCTGCTGTGTGTCTGTTTGTGTCGCTACCCCTGAGATCTTGGGAGGGTTTGTTCATTACAGCCTGGGCACCAGCACTTACTGAATGTGATGTCTCCATTAGGTAGGTTACACTGTCTGCAGGTTCTTCAGAGGACGCATTCTGCAGAATATGCTTACCATTAGCAGAGATTTCGGACTTATCATTGCTTAAACATGCTGTTGAAAGGGAGGAAGGACTGTCGCATACAGAGCTCCTGCCATTGCTTTCTTCAGTAATTTCAGTACTGCTGATTGGTTCCTTTGAATCAGGAGTGAAGCCTGTAATACCTGTAATCTTATTTCCCCTTTGTTTCGTTTTCTTGGCATTTTGACTGCTTTTCATTTTTTGATAGATTTTCTTAAATGTTTCATCACCATACATTTGCCATTTTTCTTGAGAGAACATCTTTAACTTCCTTTGATTGTGTTTCTTATTTTTAGCACTGATTACTTCTCCAGCCCCAACCTTTTTACTCCCTTGCAACTCCTCTGACGGAGGAGAATGATCGACCACATTACTTAATGGCAAATCATCCACTGCTGTTTGTCTGACCAGAGCTCGGGGATGGCTATTAGGAAAATCCACTGAATTTGCAGCGAGACTGTTGCTAGGCAGCAGACTCACAGGGCCTGTGTTTGCAGACTGCTTAGTAAGAGAAAGTGGTTTTGAGCAGCCTGCTTTGTCATGTCCCATTCTTGTGCCCTCCACAAATGGCAGAGAGTTGCTTCGTGTAACAGGAACAGTATCTATGGTTGTGGAGAACTGGGTGGGAACTGAATGAAAAAACATTGGCTTGCATTTTTCTAAGGGTGCAAAGGTAGATTTTGCTGAACAAAGGGAAAGATTCTTCTTCCTATTTGCATCACAGGTTCTGATGTCAAAATGGAAAGAGTCTTTGTATGTATACGGCATTGGCAGATCAATGCTTCCCTGTTTAGAAAGGACAGTTTTTCTAGGCCTAACGTTGTCTAACTGAGTATCATCCACCACACTTTTGTTATGAGAAATAAGCTTTGAAATGTGTTCTTCCAGCCTCTTTTTCTCTAGCATCAAGGCCATAGCTTTCTCAGCTGCATCCAGCTTTGCACTGCTTCCGGAGGTGCAGCTCGAGCTGCTGAAGGCAGTTTCATTTTCCTGTTCTGTGCTGTGTTCATAGAGACTGTGCAATGGGCTGGGTGATGCCATCTGTTGTTCTGTGCTGTCAGAGCGTGACAGATACCCTGAGTCAGTGCTCTCACACTTCTTTAGCTTGCAGTCAAATGGCTTGTAATCCCATTGTTTTTCTGAAGAGGTTGCTTGCTGCCTTTGCAACTGAATATGCTTATTGGCAGTTGGAGTTCTTTGCTCCTGTATCTTCTTTCTCTGGCACTGACCGTTTGGCAAAGCTCCTGGAGATGGCAAACTCTGAGGTTCTCTTTCAGAACCTTTCAGATTACCTTTGGAACTAAAGGACTGATTCATTGTTTCTTTATTTTCTGAAATGAATGGTGTATCGCTTGTTGCCAGCAGTGGAAGGGCATTATGAAGTCTCTTAGTGCCTGTTACAGCACTGGGCTCTGTATTCAGTTGTTTCATCTGTATCCCTTTGTCTTCACAGGTGTTACTAAGTAGTTTGCTGCCTTGATGTGAGGTGCTGCTTTCTGTGGATTTGACGTTCTGCTCCAATGGGCCGCTGTTATCAGAGTCTGAGGGCAGTCTGGTATTGTTGACATGTGTTTGAGTTCTTCTGTGTTTGTACAAATTGCTTTGAGTTTTAAATGCAATACCACATGTGGTGCATGGAAAGGGCCTCTCTCCAGTGTGAGAGCGAATATGTTTCTCAAGGACACTTGGCTTCAAACAATCTCGGCCACAGTGTTTGCAGATGTATTTCCCAGCTTTTTTTGACTTTCCTGGGCTTCCAGTAGATGCATTTACACAAGGATTTGGTGATGACAAAACTGGTAAAGTGCTTACTATGTTCAGCGTTAGAGTTTGCCCAAGCTGTTTCTGAAAAACTGACTGAGGCTGATCTGTGCCTTCTGAAGGAAGAAGTGGATTCAGGATTAGAGGTATGTTGCTACTGTCTAGATTTACACAGCTCCTGCCAGTCACTAACTGACTGCTTGGCTGAAAACATCCTGCCTGGACAGGCTGGTAGAGTGGTATGGTGAGGGCTTTTAGATACACAGGTTGGGGCAGTGCTTGTTCCCGTTGAGGAATCATGCTGCTCTGGCTGTGACCTGAAGAGTTCTGTGCAGGCTGGAGAGACGAGGTTGAAACTGGTTGATCTGCAAGTGCAGCTGTCAAACCCAGCTGTTTCTGTGCCTCCATCTCAAAGTTTATCTGCCATGTGGTCATGTATCTATGAGGGAGGGGAAACAAAACAAGTAGGAATCTTCAGATAGCAAAATAAACACTTTCAATTGCTGGACTAGAAAAGTCAGCCATGAAGAATGTCACAGATCTTACACACTGGTGTTACACAGAAAAAATTATATATTTTTTCAATTAACTTGATTCACCTTTCATTCCTTGGCTAGGAATTAAAGTTTGGTATGTAAAGAACATTGAATATTGCACTTAAAACCTACAGTAAGAACCCAAAGTACTAGAAATAAATCCAAGTATCAGATTTGCAAATGGAGGCCCTCAGGCCCCCCCAAATATTCCAGTGTTAATTTTCTGGAACGATATTCCCATTACATATTTATACCATGTTCTTTAATTTAAGAATTTACATTAATATATGTTAATATAGAAACACAGAACAATTAAGGTTAGAAGGAACCTCAGAAGGTATCAAGTCCAGACACCTGCTCAAAGCAGAGTTAGCGCTGAGGCCAGATGAGGTTGTACAGGGTTATTACCCAATCTGGTTTTGAAACCCTCTGAGGATAAAACCTGCACAGCTTCTGTGAGCGACCTGTTCCAAACACAGGACACGAAACATATTATGTGTGTTTACCCAAAGTAAGTGAGGCTTTACATGCTGCACAGGTGATGCAAAAAGAAAATATATGAACAAAATGAAACTTGTGTCTTGTACAAGGGAGATGCATATAAATATGTATAACAGAAAAGATGGTATCAGAGGCAAATAATGGGATAAATTAAAGCTCTCTTTTGTGTAGCCCAAATTAATTTTCTGTAATTAAAGTCAATACTATGATATACTGCTTGGGTTTAGACGCTTCCAATTCCAGATTAAAACATTTTGCAGACACAGTTTTTGGAAAAAGTTCTTCTGAACTCTGTCCAGATATAAGCAGGGTGCTGCTGGTCCAGACTACTTCATATTTTAACAAACGTGTATCTTGGCTGTTTTGTTAGAAACAAACTAGGAAACTGTCCAAATAAGCTAGCAGAAAATTATCTCGGGAAGAGCTGATGGAGGCATCAGCATAACCTCTTGTAATTACAGTTTGGGTGAGAAGTAGAAAGTGATCTGTGAATGTTTGTTCAAGTTCTTATTCAGCTGTACTCACAGCTCTGTATCCACTGGCTGTTAGCAGTAATAGGCTGTTCTTGTGCAAACAGTCATAAAACCCCCATTTGAAATAACATAATCAGTGGTGAAATGTGAAATCTGCAATTTGTTGTCTTACTGCATAATCTGTAGTGGTGTTTCTGTGCCTTCCTCAGATCATTTTATTAGGTGATCATTACAGAGAAGCAGTACTGCTCAAAATTGTTTGAAATTGGGACTGGTTCCATATGACATGCACACACGCGATGTTACCCCTAGTTAAAGCAGTATCTCTTTCACACAGGTAGTGAGAATTTTGCAAATAATTCACATAAAGGAGAAATGGCAAACTCAGTGTAATCATTTTGGAGTATTCCTTGGTTATTATTAGAGAGGTTAATAAAGCTGGTAAGTTGATATAAAGTTGGATGGAGATCCAAGAGAAGTTCTGTTACTTCACAACTGAAAATATAATATCTCACTCACGTCACAACTGAAAAAAATGGGAAAATAATTTTCTATTAATGATCAAATTAGGTCAGTACAGGTTAAGGTCAGTAAGTTATATGCTCAGTACTAAATGTAATTAGCATCTCATTAAGTCAAGTAGGAATTCAGGTAGTTTTCATATGAAACATACACACCATTGACACCGAAAAAGAAAGCAACCCTCTCGGTTATTTTCTGCAAAGGAAAGGTTTTCCATATTAGGATATTGCCTTTAATACAAATTATTATTTCATCCCTATGTTTGGCTCACAATGCAATTGTAAATATTTCCCTCCTTGAGCAAACACAACACTAAGGTACCAATAAACTGGCAGCTATTGCTTTGTGCTCCCCACTCTGCACCGCTTCTGGAAGTTGATGCTGCCTGGCAACTTATGTTTCACAGCCAAGGCTTCTTCCAGTTTCTTTCTGAAACTTGCTTATTGCAAGAACTGAGAAAATGGAGGGAAAAACCAGCAAACACAGTCCCTGGGATGTGTCCTCTGACTTGCCTTCTAGTCACAAGCAAGGCCATTAGTGCCTCTGCATCCATTACGTGCATCAATAAAACTGCTGCAGAGCCACTGTGTGCAAAATGAACTGATCTGCACACAGCAACATGTTAGATTTTTCCTCTGCTCCAAAGTCTCCATGGACTTTTCTTGTCCACTCCAGAGATTTCTGGAGCAATCACTTAAGTGGCTTTGTAATGTAGCTATTAACTATATTGATGAACAAATGTTAAAAGAAAATGGCTTGTTAAAGGAATTAAGTTGTCATCCATATTCTGCAGTGTGGTTAACACTATGGGATAAAAGTGGATTTCTCTAATTTACAAAGTGAGGTTATAGACGTTTCAAGTCCATTTAAGATGGTTCTTAAGCTATACGGTCACCTTTATTTATAGCAATTTAAACACAGCATACAATAAAACCAGCAGTAAGTGATTAGACACAAACCAATGATACTCATAAACTAACCAGGCAGTAGTTCTCCCAAAGATGTGAAAATAAAGAAAGGTTGAGGGGAAAAAGCACACTGCAGAGACAAGACTCTCAGAAGAAAAGTGAATTCTGAATACCATGTAGGTAGAACATGTAACAAGTACCACAGAGACAAAACAAGCCATTGTATTGATGCTCCCCATCTTCCCCTGGACAGAAGTGTGGAAATGTGGAATTTACATTTCCATCCCAATAAGCACACACTATGTTCTGTCTCTGAATATCCTCATGCACATGGGTAGTTGAGGGGCCCTTCAAGACCAGCCTGTGTTTTGGTAGGACTGGCAGTGGATGAATCCTGTAGTTCCAAGGTACCAGATTCTCTGTGTGATTTTGCTTATTCTGGTAAATTTCTGGGACCCAAAATACAGGGCAATTCTGAGAATCATTTGAGTGCTCTGTAATGTTCCACAAAGACAATACCTAATGATTACAGAAAATTTAAAGGGAGGTTTTAACTAATGCTAAACAATTAAACTAAATGGTGACACACACTCATTACTTCAAGAGTTTAATAATACATTTCTACCAGCTGTGGCAGTTTGCTGCTTTTCACAGCAAACAAAACATACTTTCTTCCTAAGTGAAGCTTCTGTGGCTTGCATTCTACTGTGGCAAATATGATCATACTTTTCACAAATGTCTTTTATATACAAAAAAAAAGCCACTCTATTTCTTTGTACATTCACAAAAATAGCTTATCTCAAACTAATTGTACCCCAAGGCTAATTCTCAGAAAAACTTCCATTGATGATTGTCAGGCTCTGTTACTGAGCAGGTACCTGATGTTCTGAGCTCAATTTGTAACTTGTGGCATTGAACTACTCATGTAAAAACTTGATCCTGATTAGATAAGGAAAAATTAAAAATTAAAAGTAGGATTTGGCCAGTCCAAAATTTTCTAAATTAGTTTCTTAAGCTATCAAAACTTCTTCAAAAATTCCACTTACATACAATTACTTTGTTCCTAGCTTGAATTATATCTTCAGGTACACTGGACAGGTAGGTCTGTGGAACACTGAAAAATCAAAAAGTGGAGTAGTTTTAGATGGCAGGCTTATTCTGTATATAAGTATAAAGTAATCTAATAAGAGGGGAGAGTAGTACAAAAACTCATTTAAAATCCAACGTGTTCCTCTTTTGTATATATTTTTTCCTAAATTACAAATGTATTTTACAAAGTTTGCTTCATTTTATCAGCACTGTTATAATAATCTTGGCTTATACAACTAAAAGATTTTTGTCTTCTACATGACACACATAAATGCATGGTCGACGGCCCATCACTGTTACTAAAATCATTAAATAAACATATAATTACTTATTTCCTGCACTTACATATCATTTTGGAACACGCCATTGAAAGGAGTGTCATAGTCTTGAAGCAGATGCAGCAATCAATCCCCTGGCTTGGTTGGCAGGTATAATCTCTAGACATGATAGCATTATTTTGTAACCACAGAGAAGCAGCTTTTCAAATTCTAAACATACATAATATGCTATATTGGAAGTCTGCCTTTTTTAAAAGCTTTTGGTGCTCCCTACCTTAAATATACCACCAGAGAGCATACAGAAGTGGAATCCCCATGAGTCTCTAAATAATTTCAGCTCACGTACCTTTTATTGAGCCGGGCATCAGCAAAAGAAGTCTCATGTCTGTCAGTACTTGATGCAAGCAGAGAGAAACGAGGACAAAGACTTGAAACAGATTAGAAGTAGGAAGTTGGGTTTTTCTTTTTTTTTTTCTTACTTTGCTGTCACTGTAACAACCTTCAGAAAACAGGAAGAGATGAAACAGAAGAAAATGAAGTAGCATTTCACTCTCTTCGTATCCTTTATCATTGTTCATGTACGAACCTATAAACAGAATCAACTGTCTTCAAAACACAGGCATTTTATACACCGTACACAATCATATCATTCAGTGACACACACTGCCACAATGGTAGATTGTTTTTCTTTATACCCTTACATATAATTTGCTGATAACTTTACTGTAAAGATCTCTCTTAAAATGTATTGGAAAAGAGGAAAATGGTAGAGAAAGACACTTCCTACTTTTGAAATTATAAATTTATCCAGTATGGGTATTAGCCACCAGCTTCCTTGAATGGTGCTCTGCATTAGGGTAGAAAAACAGTAGCCAGGAGGGAAAATACTTTGAAATGTTAAAAGTGTTTAGGTCATGTTCAACAAACTTCCCTAAAATTTCTGAAAAGCTATAGGGAAAACAGGATAGGGGACAGTCAAAACAAGTGAGAAGAGGTTTAGATTTTATTTGTGGGTTTACTTCCCAACGAGCGCCCAGGTAAAGCAGGCAGCAGAGCCAGCTGTTCTTTAGGCAAATGCCATTTAAAATAGAGATTACAAATGACCACGTCCTCCTGCTATTAGACTGAATCCCAAACTGGAATATGCATTCCCTATTATGTTACCATCAGCATATCTGGCCTGTAAAAATGCCTTAGGAACACTGTATTATGGAAGATGTAGCTTTTAACCTTACTCTGATGAGCGCCTCTCCAGTTCAGATGGCTGCAGCCTGTATTTTGTGAATTGGATAGTGGTGAAACTGTAAAGTTAAGATCGTCCACTATCCACCATAGTGGAAGCTCTTTCTTTTAGTAATTCAGATGACAGTCTAATGCCAGATGTATCAGTGGATCTTCACTCTGTGCAGCTTTTTTGATCTTGGAGAGTTTTGCCTGCTGTTTGGATTGCTCTTAGTTTGTTTCTGGACCCTATTTCAGTAGGCTTCTAATTTGGGAGGTGGAGAAATATTTTTGTCTTATTCTTCCTATCTTTCTTGCCTGTCATTTAGTTATTCAGGAGACACACACACACACACAAAAAAGCCCTTTCACAGGGCCTAGTATTGTAGCTTAAAATCCTTCTAGTTTCTATTACACCCTTAAGTGCTCCCAGTAATTGGTAATAGCAGTGCAAATGCTCAAAATCAGTGAATCTAGAAAACTACTTGACACTGTGAACTACTTTACAATTACTCATGCTGCTTATCCACAGACTCATTCTGTCCATATGGATAAAACTACTTGCAGCAGCTAGTTTCAGCTCTCCTGGGAGATACTTTCCTAAAGGAATGGATTATCACATATAAGTGAGATCTTCTGGAGGAGTAGTGCATGCTACAGTCAACAAACTAACAGAGAAAAAAAGATGCACATCTTAGAATAGAATCCTGGCAGGAATCAAATCATACAAACAGATGATTATGGGCATTTTACATAACCAGTCACAACTAGTTTCTCTTCAGTTTTATCACATATCTGAAGTCCATTATATTTTATTCCACTTTGAGACTATTATTATTTTAAGTTAAGGTGAACTTAATTAAAAGGAACACTTTAAACAGCCCTAATAATTACAGCAGAATGCTGGAGCTAGTGACAACTCTAAAACATATATAATCTTTTAAAATTCATTACTTAGAAGACTCAGTAGCAGATCAAATTCTAAATGCTGAAACTGAGAACTTCTTATCCCGAGAGGCTTAAAGAAGCAATAATTGAATAAAGCAAGTTACAACTAAAGCAAGTGACTGCATGGATGTTTACCACTATCACACAAGTTTCAGAGCTTAGCAAAGTCTTTTGAAGCTTGATCTAAAATCTCTAAATCTTGAATAAGTGACTGGAATCCCCTGGACTCCACAGCATCCTATGATTCTTCCCATTTACATGGATGCTGTAATGGCTAAAAGTATTTGAACTGTACACTTAATACAGAGGACCAGTATTACACTGCATTAGTTCTATTTGAAATTAAGTGATTTTTGTTTTCTCTGACTAACCAATCTATTTTTGGGCATCACTTCTTAGGCTGGAATCTCTATGTAAGACTACTTATATTCATTTAAGTTCAAAACATTATCCTGCTTAGAGAAACCTGATTAACTTCAGTTGGCTCAATATACAGCAAAATATTTGGCTTAACTATCTGTGAAGACAAGCCTACTGCCAGGTACTACACAGTAGGGAGTATGTGGTGCTACACTGTACTTCACTCTCAATTCAGATCTTAAACCCACACACCATTGGTGTGCATTTCTAGGGTCCAAGAACCTGTGGAAAGGGTTCCTTCAGGAGTCTGAAGCCCTGCATCCTTCAAAGATACTTAGAGGGTGTTAGTCAAAGATGTGATCGAGTGAAAGTAGCAATAAATATCCTATACTAATAAGGAAAGAGATTTTAAAGATCCCACCAACTACACGATTTAAAGTACTTTACAGCCTTAAATTAAAAGAAAGCAATTTACAGGATTGTAAACTAATAATTTTTCTTATGAGGACAATGATGCTAAGGACAGCACACAACACCTTACCGTCAGCAGAAGATACAGATGCTGGAATCATCGCTTCCAGTTGCTAGCCTACCAGTGACGGCTAGCACAAGGTGCCAGTGTTCCTGAACTCCCTTGACTGACTGAACAAAACTTCTACTTAAGTATTAATATAATAAAGTAATAGTGACCCACAGGTGCTTTATACACTACTGGTTTAATGAAAAAGAAAAGTTTGGGAGTGCACCCTACCCACTTTCTAGTTCTCAATTCAAAATAGCAAAATGGAGCTCATACATTTCCGGATCAGCCCAGAAATGACAGTTAATCTTGCTTTACTTCAAAAATGTTTCTGCCTTTGCCCTTGTCTCAGTTTGACTTCATACCTGAAATGTCTCAGAAGTAGTGACTTCACCTTTTCACTTGCTCTTAAGGGATGTATCCGATCTTACAAGGCTGCAAGTTTCACCAGCAGTGTGCACACTGCTATAACCATAGTAGCAAAGTTGAGAGCCTCAGTCCCCTGCAGAATGAGGCTGAAAATGTGTGACTGTCTCATTTCCTGAAACCCTCACAGGCTTTCAATGACAACATTTCTTGCTCAAACTGTGACTTTCAGAAATCTTGCTACTTGTCAAGAAGTCATTGGTCCTGAAGTTTTGCCCTGCTTCATATTAGAACAAAACAACTAGGAATCATCTTGATTGAACTTAGAATTTCTTGTACCATATTCTGAGGAAAATATTTTTGACATTGCACTTCCACAGTTGTGTGGTATGAGCAAAACTGGTTTATTTATTTTTTAAACACTGTACCAGAACACAGTATTAAAACCTGTGAAGTAGAGTGTGATCTCTAATACCTTTCCTTCACTCTAGAATAGCACGCTTTGATCATTAGTATAGTTTTCTATCTTTTTGGTTCTCTTTTTCTTGAATATCCATAAATGAAAACATTCAAAAGTCTTAATAAGAACATTTTTAGCTAAAATACATTTTAGAGTATAAGTGAACATTGTGTTGGCCCTTTGATCTCTTCATGCAATTTGTATGAGAGAATATTTCCTATTCTACTTCTCATGCTGGCACTTTTCTCAGGTCCAGCCATAAGAAATGCTTTCTAGTTTATTTTCTGTCTTTATTTAAAATTGACACTACTTCTTTCTAAAAAGAAACTGATTGAACACATCTGTTGGTTTTTAGCACTGTTGTTGGCTTCACAATGGACAAAAAATAAAGGATTGTTAGTGCTTACAAAATCTAAAAACCTCCAAGGATTTCCAGGCTTTTGTCCTTTGATCAAATTCACTCCTGTTCATGTCCCTTGTTAGGAAAGAGTTAACAGCCTCCAGCCAGCAGTCTATAATCAACAGGTTGCTCTAACAGAAAATAATAACCCTAATCCGTCTTTTAAAGTTTAGGAGGTTGGACTAAATGATGAAGGAATAGTGATTAAAGCCCTCTTAAAAACAGAAGTGGGGACAGGAAAATGCTGTGTGTTACAGGAACAAATCTTTCTCATTGCTAAGTGAAAGAACCATCACGTTAAGAAAATGATAACTTTTAAATTTCTGTCTCGCCATCGAGAATTTAATTATCTCTCTGTCTGTATAGAATGATAACAAAACACTTGCTAACCTTTTGGTGGCCAATTCAGAGGCAGCTGGAGAGGTTCAGGTCTCTGGAATAGCGTTGGAAGAAAAGCAGCATCCTGTTTTCTTTTTTCAGTGTCTTTCTCTTCTCTTTTTTTTTAAGCATGTGAAAATTGACAGGTGGGTGGTGGGGTGTGTGCGGAGAGAGGAGGGGGTGAAGCCAGCCCACGCCTGGTGTAGGAAGAGTTTTAATGGCCGATGCTGGTAATATGGTTTGCTGCTACAGTGTCTGCACTACTGCAGCTCTGTGTGTGGGCGTAAAGAAACGACACGACTGGGTTTGAAACCATTACACTGAAGATTTGCAAACAGTTAAAAACATAAAAACAACACAACCCCATCAGGCACAAATGAAAAATTATTGCTGCCTTTTCTGTCATCTTTCCCCGAGGTTGCTTTGGTGGGGTTTACGTGTGGCGTTTTTTTCATTTAGCAGATAAAATCCAGTCAAGTTTTTTTTCTCAGCGTCTAAATTAAAAAAAGAAAGAAAAAGGTGAATAAAGTATTTAGGCAGGTTTTGGTTTCACCCAGTGACCACCTGGTTATGGGGTTTGCTGCTTTTTTTTTTTAATTAACCTAAAGACCTTGTATTCCAAAACACAGCCAGATTTCCACAGTAAAAGTATTCAGAGGACACTTCTATTTCTGCCTTTTATATGCTAAATAGGTACCCAAATCTTGAAAGCACCAAGTCTTATGATACAACAGACAGAGCAGCCACTCCACAACCAACCAGATAGGAAATCTTAGACCATGAAAATTCCCTTGAATATTCCACAAAACACAGCCAAGGAGAAATGGGACATCCTGGCAGCCCATTTGTGTTTGGCAGTCCAGCAGTGTGACAGGCTTCCTCATCCAAATCAGGCAGAAAACAGTGTTTGTTGTAACTACTGCCTATGATGGATACCAACAGGAGTGAGACAGAGGAACGGTTCTCTACATTATCATGGGAGTGAGAGGAAAATGCTATTCAAACTAAAATACAATTGCTATTACAGTATCACAGTATCACAGTATGCTAGAGATTGGAAGGGACCTCGAAAGATCATCTAGTCCAGTCCCCCTGCCGGAGCAGGAACACCTAGATAAGGTTACACAGGAATGTGTCCAGGCGGGTTTTGAATGTCTCCAGGGAAGGAGACTCCACAACCTCCCTGGGCAGCCTGTTCCAGTGTTCCGTCACCCTCACTGAGAAGAAGTTTCTTCTCAAGTTTAAGTGGAACCTCTTGTGTTCCAGTTTGTACCCATTACCCCTTGTCCTATCATTGTTTGCCACTGAGTAGAGCCTGGCTCCATCCTCGTGACACTCCCCCTTTATATATTTATAGACACTTATAAGGTCACCCGTCAGTCTCCTCTTCTCCAAACTATAGAGACCCAGCTCCCTCAGTCTTTCCTCATAAGGGAGATGCTCCACTCCCTTAATCATCTTCGTTGCCCTGCGCTGGACTCTCTCCGGCAGGTCCCTGTCCTTCTTGAACTGAGGGGCCCAGAACTGGACACAATATTCCAGATGCGGTGTCACCAGGGCAGAGTAGAGGGGAAGGAGGACCTCTCTCGACCTACTAACCACCGCCCTTCTAATACACCCCAGGATGCCATTGGCCTTCTTAGCCACAAGGGCACAGTGTTGGCTCATGGTCATCCTGTCGTCCACTAGGACCCCCAGGTCCCTCTCCCCTACACTGCTCTCTAACAGGTCGTTCCCCAACCTATACTGGAACCTGGGGTTGTTCCTGCCCAGATGCAGGACTCTACACTTTCCCTTGTTCTATTTCATCAAGTTACGCCCTGCCCAACTCTCCAGCCTGTCCAGGTCTCGCTGGATGGCAGCACAGCCTTCTGTGGCGTGCAAGAGAATGTGAATATAAATGGTTATGAATACACTGGGTTTGGGAGAGACAGGTGGAAGCCTTTTATCAGACAAACAAGAACACTTCTCAAACATAGTTTTGACCACAAAGACTTAAATGGAGACAAAACAGTTTTAGGAAGAAGCTTAAAAACTTCAAGAAACCTTTATGACTTGGTAAGGGATGAGCCCTTCTTAAATGCCTGTATTCATGTATGTATGAGAGAAGACATCCAGCTTGAAAACCGTGTGCTTGGACACAAGGTGTATGCATTCTTGAATGTAATGGTTTAGGTGTGCATTTTCTCAAATATTCAAATGAGCCCCAGATCAACCAGGATTTCTATTGCATTTGGTATTCTGCTGACAGAGAACAAAAAGCAGGGCATCTGGATACACAGGCAAAGGGGAATGGGGAAAGAGAGGAGACACTTTGTGGTGCTTATATTGCTGTTTAGTGCTATATAGTATCACTGGCAGTTCTTCACCTCATATCCTGGCCATGGTGTGAAGGAATCAGCTGAGAGATCCCAGTGTCAAGGACCCAGAGCTGAATGCCAAATCCTTAGAAGTCAGTGTGTGAGTAAAAACAGCAAGACTGGATTTGAAACTACTAATCCCAAACTTTAACAATGAATCTGATAAAGGCAGTTATCTCACTACATATGAATCTCACTACAGTGAATTAAAAACAATCTTCAGTTTTATATCTACCTGGTACAAGTGCCAAACAAGTATTACTACTAATACACAGAAGCACAGCCTGACTTGCTATTAAGTGGGGTCTGGCTACTAGCCACAGTAGAATCATAGAATAGTTAGGGTTGGAAAGGACCTTAAGATCATCAAGTTCCAACCCCCCTGCCATGGGCAAGGACAGCTCACACTAAACCACGGCACCCAAGGCTTCGTCCAACCTGGCCTTGAACACTGCCAGGGATGGAGCATTCACAACCTCCCTGGGCAACCCCTTCCAGTTCCTCACCACCCTCACAAGAAAGAATTTCTTTGTTTTATCCAATCTAAACTTCCCCTGTTTAAGTTTGAACCTGTTACCCCTTGTCCTGTCACTACAGTCCCTAATGAAGAGTCCCTCCCCAGCATCCCTATAGAAGCTTTCATGTATACACTAGCTGAGGTCAGCTCCAGCAAAAATTTGCCAGAGAAAAGTCTGTGGCCTTAGCTGATCAGAAAAGTGTGTGTTTAGAAAAAGAAAAGAAATATGGCTCCCATAAGGGTTATATTCATGCAGACTGAGGGCAACTGTATAATATGCTGTAGATTGCAAACTGAAATTGCTTAAATCAATTAAGTAAAATGGGTAATTTCTCTAGCACTGTAAATTTTTGGTGTGTATAGAAGTGCAAAAGACAGGTTTTACCTTTCGTGTTACTTTGTTTTTCTCTAAATTCTAAATTAATCTTTGTGTACTCTCTGCTTAGTGAAAACACTTTCTGCCCAGTTCACCCTGTGCATTGTTAGTGAGTAGTGTCATTTGAATCCGTTACTATAAGTCATATTAAAAAAACCAACTAATTACAATTTTCTTGACCCAGTTTGAAAACTGTAGTAGCAAAATACACAGCCCAAGGCAGTAACTCTAAAAGGTGTGTGTTGGTTAGTTTTGTTTCAGTATGTCATGAACAACTACGTATAGTGACTCTAGTAGTTGTATTTCCAAGCCACTGCAGCATTCATCATTTCTGCCACAGTACTGGCCACTTTGCTGCAGAAAAAGTAACATCTGGAATGTCTGAATGTACCTAATCTTCCTCTGAGGATTAGTCCCATGAAGAATCATTACATAATATTGCTATCAGTCATCACACAGATGTTGTGACTTTTATAGATGTGAACTCCTAAGTTTGAATGTACAGAAGTTGTGGTTCACTGCAAAATTTCCATTTGACCAAAGGCACATTTCCACTATGGTACTTAACATGGGTTTTTTTTTCCCCAAAGATCAAGCTCTGTAAATTGACAGAATCTTTTAAAGCAATTATTAAGAATCTGAGAAAGAATGAAAACAAATATAATACTTACAGCAGGAGGAATGAAAAGCATTCTAGAAAATTGACATCCAACTATTGACTGAATTTCAATACTGCATAACATCTATTACGACTCATATGGCACTTTGGTCTGTTTGTTGAGACAGCAAGAACCACCACCCTAAAGAGAAATGTAACCCCTCATGAATTGGTCAGGCCCTACTGAAAAAAAAAGTCCAAGAGAAAAGAACTTTAAGGCAAAAATGTGCTTGAACAGCGAAAGGGAGACAGCTTCATGAGAAGCAAACGTAGGTCTACTTGCCAAAGAAAAGCCAGTACAAGGAGAAAAAATAAAACACAAGGCAAAAGTAATAGATCCCATAGGGAATTAGACTCGAGGGCTGCTGAGAAAATGCTAAGGCAATCACAAAAATGAAAAGATTCAGCTGGTTGTGCTTACAACTTGAATGTTTCCTAAGAATTGAATTTCTTCTTTAAAGTGCTTGCATTATTTTCACACCCATGCAGACATGGGAGGGAAGGCTAGCCTCAAACCATCTCCCATTAAAATCCCACAGAGCTTTTTTGGCAATTGAGATTTAATATGTTTTAGGTAAGGCTCTAAATGCTGAATCATCATCATACAGGCTTGATTTAGGGCTTTATTTGGTTTGGGTTTTTAGTATTAATTCAGCATAAGCAGGTCTGGTGAAGGGCTGTTTTATGGATTAATTCACAGCCAAGAAAAGACTTAAACATCTTAGAGAAAAAGCAGATGTGTGAGTCTAGCTTTGCTTGTAGAGTACCAGGTGACAGGGTAGATATGAGGAGAGCTATTACTCCTTGCTTAAGTCATTCTTTTGCTGACAGTCAGAAGGTTAAAAAGTGAAATATGCTATTGTGCCTTCTCTACAGAATGTTTTGCAGAAGGAACATGAAAGATCTTCCCAGGTCTTTTAGACTGCTGGAACTATAATATTTTCAGGCTTATCACTCACAAATATGAGTAATTACAATTATGATGCACTTAAAAGCAATGTAGCTTTCAGAGTAACAGTTGCTGCGACTCAAAAAGTCACCAAGGCTAGCTGCTTTTTGCACATGTACAAACTATAGTCATCCTAATTTTTCCATCTGTTTCTTGTTTGTCGTAGAAAAGCAGATAACTCCAGGGTTTCTGACAGTATTCGGAAATGCTCTAAAAGCCACCAGCTACACCAGCTTAAATGTACTTTACGGAAAATGGGACTAGAATTTGACAAGGTCATTGATCATTTGAACCAACTTTCAGATCAATGTCAAATATCATTAAAGCATCAACTAGGACTGTAGAAACAGCAGTCCTGTCACCATGACCCCAGGCCAGTACCAGTCACCGAAGTAAGCCCATGTTCCACACCATGCAGCCAACTCAACTATTCTTCTGTTGTTGTTGTTTTCCCCATAAGTTTTTATATAGGTTTATGTGGTTTATGTAGTTCTATGTAGTTGTGTTTTTTTCTCAACATGTTGTCAAGGAAACCTTACTTTCTTGTAGCTTAGTATCCAGCTCTTGATTGCTACAGACACAAAACAATTTAGGATTTTGAACTGATTGATATACTTTCCCACCTCTTAGAATGCTCTTAATTCTATACGCTGGATAGAGTGGAAGGAAAACCTGGTTCTTGAAGATTCAGTCCTTCCAAAATGCCTGTGGGAAATCTGCCAATTAACACTTCTATGTATTAATTTTATTAAATTATTTTACATTTTTTATTTTATAATCTGTATAAATATTTTTACATTCTATCCACTGAAAAATAGCCGTATAATTTTACTGGTATCCTATTAACTTACCTCTATCACGATTCCTCTCATTTTATTGTCTTTGAACAATGTTGAGTTCCTCTTCTTTTGGATTATGTGAGAGTTGCCTGATAAATTTTAGTAATTAAGTTAAAGTTGCACATTCCGTGTATCCCTTTCTTTCTTGATCTTACCTAATATTTACACAGTTCTTCACTGGGAAAAAAAGTACTCTATGTATAATTTACACAGAATTTATGATGCACTCCAGGGAACAGCTGCTCTTCAGTGCCCAGGTGTGCGGTAGTAGTGCCCACTCTGCCCGTGGTTAGCTTCCTGTGGAGCACACTACTCACACCCCCATGGCAAAGCACTAGGTCGGTCTCAGGGTTGGCACCTATTGATTATGTCTCGTCCGTGCTGCCTGACAAGTTCTTTAAGTATGCTGTATAAAACACTCACCTGCTCCGTGCATGCCACACAGGTGTCCCGGTTCTTATCACAGGCTTGAGCATGCCATTCGAATTTTCACCCGCATGAAGATGATCAGTGAAACATACAGAATGGCTCACACTACTGAATAACTTCAATATAAAGGTGGGAACTGGTTGTGTGAAAAGAGTACTTGTGGCTTCCTGTCAGAGTGAAGTATATGATTGCACTGGACTTGTATTTCAGTTGTATATCATGGTAAAAGGTATTTCTGTCATTCTCTCCTTTGGGTTTCATGGAGCTATGCTTCTATCTGTTGTCAAGGAAACACCAATTTTTTTTCCCCCCCTTGCTCATTAATGTCTGCATTTTCGTTTCCATAGCTACAAAGCAACCTGTGTTTTAAAATAGCAGTAATTGGATTACCGTGGCTTTTTGTATTTTATTGACACCACTAATGGCTCCCATTTTCAAAAGCAGACACCAAAAGTGTATCAGCAGTTTTTCAGCTATTAACATTTGTTATCTCTTTGTCCTGAAATACTGGGTACATGCTAAGAAAAGTCTTCAGCATCCAAACACTCACTTCACCCAGCCTCAAGACTCTGTAAATGGGACTCAAAGTTATTTAGTTCTTGACAGGAATGGGCAAGCTGCTGTTGGATTTAAATGCAATTTTCTGCCCATGCTAATAAGTTATATGCAAAACTGTGGAGATTTCACCTGTTTGTTCTTCTGTTACAAGTTAGTAAAGATTCCTTAAATAACTGCAATCAAATGTGACAGTTAACTTTTAATTGTAGGTTTCCCAGACCATGCTTTGCTTCTGAAGTACCAGGTGATAGGGTGGTAATGAAGAAAGCTCCAATTACTCTGGGCTGAATGAGCATCTCATTGGCACAAGCTGTATTTCCAAGCACCTGTTCCACAATGCCTTCATCTTGGCACAAAATATGAGCTGAAATTACTGAAAATAGTCTGCTTTTCAGTTGTATTAGTTTTAATTTCTGATGGGCACCTGCAAATAAATGCAGAGGTTCTGTTGTGGATCTGGGGGGTGTTAACCCCAACATCCATTATGAATAATCTGGGAGAATTTTTACAGCCAGGTATCTAGCCAACTCAGGATACAGGAACATGGAAAAAGCACAAAGAATTGAGAGCACCAGTGGTGCTAAAAACTGGTATTACTTAGCAGGGGCATAACTCATGTTTTCTTAAGAGAAAAACTGAAACTCCTAGACAGGCTGTTCCACGTGTCTGTCTGTATGCAACACTCCTACCATGCTGAAATTGTTACTATGCTGTCTTTTAACACTTCGAATTTATTTGCTACAATGTACTTGCCTATTTGAAGTCTCTACAAAGCACCATAAATCCATATTCTGTACTTCTAGCCTTCCTTTTTGGTATCTCCCTTTCCTCCTGCCCCCAGCATGGCTTGTCCCACACTCCCTAATTAGGAGTCACCCCTGTTGTGGCTGTGCCTGGCCAAGCAGCAGGGTTTCTGCACTCTGTCTGCTGAGCCCCAGTCAGCAGACACATACTAGTCCCACAGTCTAACTTGATTAAAATTAACCCACAGTTTAAAATGTTGCAAGAGGACAGAAAGAATGACTGGATATCACCTGTTTTTTAGAAATACAAGCTAAAGAGAGTCACCAGCCTAAAAAGTCTAGATATAATAAAATAGTGACAAGGGTTAGACACAGATAAGTATAAACAAGGAAATCCCTTTAATTTAAATATTAGTTCCTACTTTTCCTAAGGACTTTCTGTGCATCCTTGAGGCTTAAACATTATATTACCATAGAAACAGTATCCTGTGTCATTGTGGACCTTACTGTAGCTTGTGCTGTTATGGAAACAGTCATCTGAACAGCTGTCCTCATGTTATATATTTCAGTTATTGTGTTTGTAAAGATCCATTTCTAGACTATCCTTTCAGGATTCATTTTAATAAAAACTAATTCTCTAAAGTATTTAACAATTTTATAAACACCTTAAGGCTGCTCTAAACTAAAAATACAACATTAGAACAGAATTTATATTAAGATTACAGTGTCCTTTCAGTAATTACCTTTCCAAATCTCTGGCATCTGCAGAGGTTTGGGGGCAAAGATGGTCTGTCCTCCCCAGCAACCATTAGTAAAACTATTTCAGGGAAACAAATTTTTTTAAGCCACGTGTTCTGGGCAAGGACTCCTTTGCATGCCTGAGTGGAAATACGAAGGCACTGTGAGGAACTGGGGCTTAGTTGGTTGAACTGGGAACTGGGAATTCTGAAACTGTAATTCAAGGTGAACCATTCTTCCATCTTGCAAAAACCATCTAATATCTTGAAAAAGATACATGTGAGTTGGAAGCTCTACTCCCACTATTTTGTTCCTGGGAATTGAGTCCTTCGCTGATCCTAGAGCTTTGTGAAAGTCTCCTCAACATTTTCACATTTGTAACATCTGAGATACTACAACTTACTTATTTCACAAGAGTTCTGTGGGCATAAGTGTTTCTTTATTTTCTTGAGTAAAGCCATTGCAGAATCTGTGACAGAATAACAAGGTTTTGAGTTAGTGGTCATTTATCACTTAACTTGTCAGATGTAAATAGCTTCCTGACTAATTATATTGACTATGCCACATAGTTGCTACCATTTAAGATTGTAAATGCACACTATCTTTTTTTATTTCCTAATAAAAACATTCTACACCAAGGAGGTTACATCCCACCTCTATATTCCTATACAGAATACTGGTTATTACGGCTTGCAATGGGAGCATTTCCTAACACTGAAAAGATAACTAGAGAGAGCATTTTAACATGTATAAAGAAAACATCCAAATATCACGAATTCACTGATAAAATTCAAATACCTCCACTGAGCTTCAGGGAAGCAGGAAAACAAAAACTACTCGGAAACATGTCAGTTTTGAAACACAGCTAATTTCCCCTCATAAGGCCAGTGATGCAGTGATACCTCAGCTCTTACCATCATTTAAATGGAGTAATGTTTTTATCATGTCCTCCTAATTTAGCCTTCAGTTTGACTCGTTAGGCACTTTCTCTTTCCTAAACCAAACTACTGTGTTCTTGAAGTTAGCTTAAAAAACATTAAAATTAGCCCATCGAATCTCCACCCCCAAAAAGGGGGGCCACAAACGTGACTGTGTGCAGTCTGAGAGCACAGCCACCGGAGCAAGGAGCTCTTGGGCCTCGTGCAGCTTGTAGGCCAGCTCTAAACCCGCATGCAAACTGTCCGTGCAAAACTTGTTGGCATTCCACTGCTGGGACATGTAACAGGACAATTAAGAAGTCAACACAGAATTTATTTTTCTTTTTCCTTCAGAATACTTACAGGGTGTGCATGTTATGTGTCATAATTTATTTTGTTGTTCTGTTCACTACTGCCATAGAGAAGAGTTTGTTATCTGGATGGTTACCTGTGAAAGACTCCATCTTCGCAGCCGTGGTATTCCCCCTTGGCTTAGTCAGTAATCTCCATGAACTGTCAGAGCTCTTGGTGCTTTCTCATATTATTTCTGAGAAGACAGAATAAAATGAGTTGCTCAATTTAACTACCCAAGCTGACAGGTATGATTCCATCTTGTTCATCTCCCTAAATTGTGATTGTTCCAGTGAGGCTAATACTGTTCTCCTTCTCTCCATTTATAGCCACGTTTTTCAGAAAACAGATTTTCTGATCTTTATTTTTCAGTATTTCAGGTTTTTGGAATGCACACCCATTTCTTAGATTCCCTAACAGGCTACAGCAAAATACAGTAATTAAAAAGCAGGCGACATACCATACTGTCAATATAGGCCTTAAAAAATCCCAAGACTATAAGCAGATGAGGTAGGAATTACTTTTTGAAGGAAGTCTTTTCTAAGTGAGCACAGAAAGGATTCAACATCTGAGGTTTGCCTAAGTCTGCGTTCTGCACACATTTTTTTTCATGTTTTTCATCCTCGCAGTTATTGAAATAATCAGATGAATATGGAACTAAAAAGAATATTCACCATCCCTTTTCTAAAGAAGGGTCTTTCTTACAGGTAGATGTTGTTAACTTTTGTTTAAATCCATGCAAATTCCTTGTATGAGTGTCCAGATGGTTTTGAAAGTACTCCTCTAATTTTATCAGCGAGAATTAAGATCTATATGACACACCGAAATACACATTTATAAAAGGAAGACTGATTTTGGAGTAACTAAATTAAATTCAATTAGTTTTAGTTGCTTGTGCTCCTGGGTTGTCTCCCAGTTCTGTGTTTAATGACGCTTAATGCAGGTTTTTATTAATATCATATTTTTACTTAGAACTTGCCTTGCCTGCTGCTTTCATTACTAATGTATCTGGCAGCGTCAGTCCCTGTTGGAGTCCATATGCTCAGGGGAGTAGTCAGCTGTTCAGACAATATTTGTTTTTTCTGTTCCTATGATACTGTACATTTGGGAGCCCTTTACTTGCAAGATACAAGGTATGAATATCTTGTTTAAAAAGAAAAGTTGCTGTAGCTGCTTATACTCTTTATCTTACTTTTTTATAGAGCTTGATTTCTAATAATTACTGGTTTACAGTATTTTATGCATTTCAGAGAGCTGCTGTAAGTTTGGAGGTTGTCACCTGTAGAAAGTGTATATAAAACCAATTCTTATGTCTGAGCTTGGAAGCCATACATTGACACAAGCCAAGAAGGTCAAACTCCAGTTTTGCCATCACTAACCTGCTGGAAAAACAATGCATATCCTATTGAATTAGTGCAGCAGAACTGATAGAAATATTATTTACTTGTGCAGCAACTTGAAGTAGTTCTTAAATTACTCAAGTTTAGAGAAAAAAATAGAGGCAGCTACTAAGAAAGTGCTTTAATGTACACTGTGCAAGGACTAGATATGAAAAATTACATTTTAGATGGTTGTTTTGTGAGAAGACAAGTAACTTTTAAAATTACTTTATGCAAATATTTATTCCTTTTCTAAATATTTCAAACTTCAGTTTGTGGCTGTCAACGTTTTAGACTCTATACACACAGAACAAAGAATATATCAGTGGATGCAGCAGTGTGTATATCCTGAAGAGATGGATGGCATTAATCCAATATGGCTTAATCATCCTATGGAAAGTGCTTTGAATTTAACATTTTGTTCATTTTTGCATATTGTTTATTCCTTTAATTATTGCTTTTGCTGAAACACTAAGCTGCAGACAGCTTAGTATATACAGCTTAGTTTCAGTACTGCAGTAAGTACAGGCATCATGATGATGAAAAAGCTTTTGTCTCCCAAAGTGCTAACTAATGATTACTAATTAATTAGCGATGCACAAATTAATAACAACGAGGATGGGGAAGGCCTAGAAGAGTCCAAGTTTCTGTGCCTAAGAATCGTCGTGTGCACTGAACACTTTCCATCCTTGATACAGAGTACCAGCAATAGCATGGAGAAAACCAAGTGTACGATTTTACAGGTATACTGTGTGCACAGGTAGGAGTTAGGGCTGTGCTGACATTAACTTGGTATTCCTGATGAAGTGCAACACTTCTGTGTGTACCAGACTTGTACAAGCATGTTGAATGTGTTTGACTTTGGATCAGGACAGTTCTAGAGAATGTAGTGGAGTTCTTTTCAAGACTCCCAAGACTGGAAATATCCCCACATATTCCTTTGGGTTTGTTTAAGTGCTATGTAATATTTCACACTTAAGTATTTTACAAGAATCCATAACCTGTAGTAACTGTCAGACAGCAATTACAGTACACAGCAGATTCACACATTTTATCTAGCTGGACTCTGCCCCTTGACTTTCATCACACCATCTCAATGTCTTTGATTTTATGGAATCTGTTTATTAGTTGAAAATGTTTATTACAGATTACCATGAAACAAAATACTTTTGTCCCAACTGTGCATGAAGAGTATTCCATTACTTTATTTATGTAGAAGATATTTGCATTATGCTTCCATCTTAAACTCTCCTATGAAATTAGTTATTTTTTGAATTTGTTTTTTATAGTTTATGCCTTAGGTTGGATGAAATACTCTTGAAAACCTTCAGAAGACTACTTGGAAAAGATACTGTTTTCAGTGAAGCTACAAGCAGGAAACTACCACTGGCCTGGTAAGATATCAAAACTTTTAAACCCTTGGAGTGCCTTGTACTTCATCCCTAGAAGGGAAAGGGCCACTCTCCGGTGTGATTTTTCACTTTTGAGCTAGCTGTTTCTCTCTGGATTGTCAGTTCTACCCAAACACCACAATATCTTCTCAGCTTGGAGCTTGGAATTCCTGCTGTCAAGGCCAGCTGAGAAGGTTAGGACTGAGCCTTAATTGCTGCTGCTATTAAAGATCCAAGGCCTGTAGTCCCAGAGATGAAAGGTCTTGTGCTCTTGATTGCTGAGACTGGGTCCTCCCCCTTCAAAAGAGGTGTTAAATACAATCCCAGTACTAAAGACAGCATAAGTAGACTTAAATCCAGGATCTAAGTTTTCTCAGGCCCACAAAATTTTGAACAAGACTGGTTTAATGGCTTGCTTTCATCATAGCTCTGTAGTCAGCCATTGACAGAGGTAAGCTAAAGGTGTCTCGAGAGTATTTGCTTATAATTGATCTGATAATTGTCTCTGTGATAGTTAAGGTGTCAGCACTGATGACTAAGTAGCCACTTTCATGCAGTAGTCTGTGCATGAAGAAGTCTCAACTTTTGTTTCCAGGTTGCAATTTCTCTAAAGCATGTCACAAGATAGCTGATGGAATCCAAGATTTCTGAAACAGGGAGTTTTATATAAATTTTGAATAAAAGAGCAGTATTTGAAGACCATGGGTTACGTTTGTGTCTTAACATGTAATATGTCACAACCATGACCTGTCATCACTGGTTCTTCAAGAACTGCATTATAAATTTGCATTCAATGAATGTTTGACAGCATTTGTGTTTTATAAGAAATGTTGTCATCTTTAGATTTAAACAAGAATCAGAGGTAGTGAAGAAGCATGATTATTTCCAAACAACACAAACACAATTTCAATGTACTTTAAAATATATGGTTTTGTCTTTAATTGTGCTGTTACTGTGCTTGCTCATGAGTTGTGGGTGATAACATGTGATTATCATCTGCCTACTTGATCACATGCACATTTGTGATGCTTGCGGGAGAAAACATTATCTGGCTGGTAACTGTCATATTATGCAGAGTTTAGGAGACTGTTTCCCAGACAACAGAATAGTCATATTGCATCCATGAACTGTACGCCATTGTGCATCTGCACTGAACTCAAACACCAAGTGGCAGCTGCTGCTCCCACTAATGACACAGACAAGATGGAACTGTTTGTATAGTCATAATCAAATCAAACTACCTGAGCTATGGAAGTCAAGGAAATTGCACAATTTCATAAAAAATCATTTAAAAAAATTAAAATTCATGGTTCTAATGAGTCATGCAGCACATATATTGTCACAAATTTTGAGTCAGGTTTTAAATTGAAACCAAATCACTCAGTCACCAAAAGCCATTTAAGGACTCTGTAGCTGCCTGCTTAAGAGTTCTGCTGCAAACCATAAATAAAGCGCACTCATGTAATGTGGTATGAATATGTTAAACAAACCACCACAGACAGCAGGAGGAAGACCTAACCTTAGAGTAGCCAGTATGCTAATGCTGAGGCAATGGGAGGGCCAGCTGGGTGTGACTGCGTGCATACTGAGCTTTTACATTTTGTATGTTGTCAGGTGGGAGAGAAAGCTGATAAGAAAAACAATTATTTGCATTCATCTTATATAAACAATATTAGAGACTGGTTGGTGTAGACAGTGTTAGACAGTATGTTTCACAACCGCAGTAGGTGTGTCACGTGCTTGATAAGGAAGGTACTTGGCCAGTTTTGCATTTGAGGCAACAGTACTCTGAAGGTGTGCAGCCTTAGGTCTCTTAGAACGTTTTCTGGCAGAATAAAATAAAAGGGATCTGAAAATCAAATGTTGGCTCCATGGCTACTTCCAGATCATTCTATTAAATGCATTTTTTTAATATGCCCTAACTTAAACTAAATCTTCTAAAGCAAAGATAATGTCTGGGTTTGAATTTTCTTTTTTGGGGAGAGGGGATGTTGGTGAGGTGGTTTGGTTTGGTTTGGTTTTCCAGGGTGTGGTGGGTATTTGGGGAAGGGAGAGACATTAACTGCTAGGGAACAAAAAACTCAATCTCTCTGATGTTCTCAGCTTCAACAAGCTCTAATTTTTACCCCTTCTAGGTTTCCGGATGCAAATTTACAGGTGTAGACAGCAAAGGCCTGTGATTTGTGTATGCAACTCTTTGTGTAGATAGTTAGCAAAGCAAATGTGCTAGTGTGTAAAAATTGACAAAGGAAGTGTGTGTGACTTACTTCTAAGCTTGGCCTTTTCTGTAGGGCAGGCACCTATCCAAAGTTCAGGCAGTTGTTGTAGGCAGAGAGGTCTGTTGTTGACAGAGAGATCTGCAGCCTTGAGAGAAAGGCATGCTGTTGTTCTGTCCATTTGCTGTCACTGCCATGGAGAGATCCTTTGACTCTCAGCAAAACATGACCAGACCACAGTTGCTAAAACTGTCCAGTGTTGAAGTAATTTATGCAACCTGGTAAGTCAAGTTGATGAGTTAGTAATTTGACTGCTTTATTGAGTAAGTGGAAGCACCAGTACGGAGAGACCTCCTTCCCACAAAAACATCTCAGGTGGCTTTCAAAAGATCATGTAATACTTCAAAACTCAGAAATTACTTGGGGAGCCAGACTGTTTTAAATGTGCCTGAGAAGGAAATGAGCAGCATTTTGAAACAAGAAATACATTTGTACTAGTATTGTTAAGAAATTACATCTTTTCTGTTTTTTTTTCAGCTCCCTGTATCACCACAATAGAGAGCATCAGCACTTTTTGACTATGGCCTTTGTACAACAGCTGTGCATGCATACAAATATATGAAACTTTTAAGTGGTAGAAAAATAATATATATTAAGAAATTGCAGGAAGAATCCTTTTATGCAATCAATATTGGAAAACAAATTCTGGATCTGCATATAAGTCTGTGGGAAAGGGTTAGTGCCTTACTGGTTTTAGTCTTAAGAAGGAACTATATGTCCCCTTTTTATGACACAAAAAATAGAATATGGCATCTGAGGATGAATAATTCTTACTATACACTCTGCCTTTTGTGTCATCTTTTTTCCCCCAAAAGACAAGAAAAGCTGCCTGAGACAAATTTGTATGTTGTGCTTTGCACTCACTGCATTTCATTGCTGCAGTAAGACATGTACGTGAGCAGTAGCACATACATCAGATTGTACATGTCTGGGTTCAGTATTGCCTCATGATCAATTGACTTCTCTGTCCTTTATTTCCATTCCATAGGTTTACATATTATTTAATTTTCTGCATAAAAAAAACCTTCTGGCACGGCAAACAGATGTTTTGAATCAGTATCACAGGATTCCTGCTGCCTGTATTTCACTTGTCCTTGCGATGAAGACAAATGTGGAAGGTGATCATACAACAATGCTGCAAGATTGTTGTTTATATACAGGTTATCTGAAAACTCCTGGGTTTTTCCAGTCCTTTGGGAAGGCACTGGCAGAAGCAATACGTTTTTGGACGCATGTGTTTATTATTCATTGCAGGCTACCTATGTCAGAGATCACATTGCCAGTGACAGTTCTTTTTATCCTTTCGCTAGCAGGGCATCAAGTACATGCTGGATGGGAAGCCTGTGGTGTAAAATACTGTGGTGAGTATGTGCAGGGCTACTTAGGTGATACTTTTAGAAATGATTTAAACTAATCTAAGATGATACTGTTGTCAAACTGTATGTGGCCATAGGTTCCTGTCTCACTAGTTTGCTGCTGCTGCAGTCATGCAGCTGAGCAGCCAGTAACAGCAGTAAACTGGCCCAGGAGTAAGTCAGGTTTTTCGTAGGTTTATGTTTTTGCCAAACTAACCAGGCTTAACTAGAGGACACAGAAGGGACCTTTTTATTATTATTTGAGGATGTTTCATTGCTTTTATGTTGGTTTTTCATTAATATTTTTGAAATATTGAAAAAATAAAAGTACTGATTGTATCTTTCAGATTTGTTCCCAGCAGGGAATTTCTGTCTGGAGCACATTTTAGATTGGAAGCAGTGGAATAATTTATTTCTGCAGAAAAATACACTCTGGATTTAGGGGTGGGCAGCCCCTTGAGAGTAGTTGCTGCTGGGACGCAGAATCAGAGTAGGGATCTTGGGCTTTCTCACATGGCAAAGCTCAGAGGTGTGGAAACCTCGTGGTGGGTTAGTTTATGAGACGGTAAATCCGAGCCCTTTCTCTCTGATGGAATAATTTTCTCGCCTTCGCGTGGAGAACCTCATGGAAATCTAGCCCCCTCTTGTGGTTTTTCCAAACAGAGGGTGTGAATCGATTCGAACTTGGTTCCAAGAACAGATATACCTGCATCTTTTCTCTGAAAGTTGATATGGTTATTGGTATTAGTCCCAGGATATAAAATTATAATCTTTAATTTTTTTATTTGCTTTTCACATGCAACTTCACAGCCATTTTCACCAGAACATAGGGGAAAGGCATTTGTTGGCTATTTCTGTAATCTCACTTTTCTTCAAATTGAGGGAGGAAGAGTCCTAAATACTGAAGGATAAAGACTCTCCTGATTGACTGAGAAAGTACAGAAACAAACACAGGCATTTGGTTGTCTTACACTGATCTGTGGTTTATTTTGGGTTGAACCAACATGGATGATACTAACAAATACCAAGTCAGTGTTTGTTAGTGGATGAAGAACAAATGCACTGACCTTCTAACACTGTTGAATGTGTGAACCCAAGCTGTGATTCCAGAAGGCATTCCAGGGAGTCCACAGCACTGGCTTACCCAGCCCTGACCCCTTGTTCTTCACCTCAGGCCTCATTTGCAATACCAGCATGGTCGTTGGATGATTCTTCAGTTCCATTTATGGTTCACTATGCAGAAAACAGAAATTCAGCTGCACTGTTCCCTTACAGCACTTCTCCTGGCCATGTGAACTGCTGTTCCAGAGCAACATGAGCAGCAGATCGAGAATAGGAGTCACTGACCTCAGAAGGCACCTGCTCCAGCCAGCTTAACCAGCTTTGGCAGAAGTTGAGAAATCAGCTGTATAGAGCCTAGTCTGACCCTGCAGATACCTTGACTGAGGCAGGTAGCTTTAAGACAGTACAGAGCTCACTGTCCCTTCCCTCTGCCCTGGGTCAAATGATGAGTCCAGACCTCAGGTGCAGCAAGGAATGTGAGACTGTATCAGTTATGAAGAAGGAAGGTTAAAGGCTGTGGAGTGGGAGACCATCTTGCTGAAGCAGTGAGAAGCATCTGTAAGGACTCAACATCAGCAGTGGAACTGCTAATGCCATGCACAGGAAAAAACTGGTAAAGAATGCTGGTTACTTAGATAAAACCACATCTTCCGTGCAAAAGAGGGAATATTTTTATTCCATCTGTGTTTTTCTGAAGAGAGAGTGCTCCATCCCTGGCAGTATACAAGGCCAGGTTGGACAAGAGCCTTGGGTGACATGGTCCCATGGGCAGGAAAGCCTCGCACTAGACCATGTTCCCCAAGGCTTTGTCCAACCTGGCCTTGCACACTGCCACTTCTTTGGGCAACCTGTTCCAGTGTCTCACCACCCTCACAGGAAAGAACTGCTTCCTTATATCTGACCTCCTCTGGACTTGCTTGAATAGGTCCATGTCCGTCTTGTGCTGAGGATACCAGAACTGCACACAGTGCTCCAAGTGGGGTCTCACAAGAGCAGAGGGGAAAAGATAATACAATCTTCTAGTATTTAATTCTTGGTCATAAAAATGAACACTGTATTCTCTAGATGCAACATGACCAACGTAAAGAATTCTAATATTTAAGATGTGCAACTTTTTCCTCTGCAGTTACAAATGAGAATTTTATTTCCCTAAAGTCTGGGTTTATTTTAAAAGTCAGGTTTATAAGTAGTTTGGCCCTTGGTATCACTCAAATACAGAAACTCACTTAAATACAACTTCTGTTAAAATAAACTGAATTTTATCTGAGCAAGAACTTTGGAGATCTAGCTCCTAATCTGCACCATATGTTGGCATGTTTCCTTCTTGGAGATGTCATTTTGCTTTGCTTCCAGCAGTTAACATTTCTTTTACAGATAAAAAAAAACCCTGATGAGAGACTACAGATAGCCTAAGGGATAGGGGATGGGTATCTGCTGAACTGCCAATGTCTATTTGAGGGTCACCATCTTCCACAACTATGTATTGCATTCTGAGACCTTGCAAAATGCTTAGCATTATTAACATCCTTTGCAAAATTCTCCAGTTGCAAAAATCACTCAGTGGGTATTAAGACTAAAATGTATTTAGAAGTGTCTTGCAGTCTTCCAGAAATGACTTTGTACAAGATGATGGATGACTAGTATGTTCACAATGCTTAGGGATAGTGCTGTGAGGTGGAAGAGTCTTTCCATAAAGTAAGATCAAGATAGGTTTCTCCAGCAAACACTCTCTTAGTCCTCGCTTAAGTATCTGCTGCTGACTGCATCTGGTAGTTTATCATTAAATAGTATCTTCTCTGTATAATGGCTTCTGTATTGGATGTTCAGTGCAAACAGGAATGCACAGGAATGAATATTCATTGAATCTGAGCTTTTCCACAGACTGGGCAGGATTTCTGGCATGGCAGAAAGATGACAGAAATCTCCCTGTGTGTAGTAACCTGTTTCTGGGAAATTTCTATTTGAACCTTTTCCAGTGACGCCGTTGTTGTGTAGTTACGAGTACCTACTAGTCACTCACTCTTTGAGAATGGTGAGCATGCAAGGCTGTCCTGCTGCCTCCCTGTTTGAACATGCAATTTCTACACTACTCAAGGCACTTTCAGTATTGTTATCTTGAGAATTTTAAACGAAAATGCTTGATGATGAGCCACAAACTGCATACGGGTTGGTCTGTAGTTGTGGCTGGTTTCCTACTGCTTTATTGATCTTGTAAATCGCTTCTCGTTTATTCCAAGAATGAGTAAAATGGCTCACAACAGTTGGTTGAAACCCTTCCATTCTGGAATAGCCTGCACGTTACAGACCATCCAAAAGAGCGAAGAGGCTGTTTTGTAAGTGTTGGTTATAAAACAACTTCCAGGCAGCGCGCTTACAAAACGAGTTGGCTAAGGACTCCAGTAAGCCGCCCCGGGCGGGGCACTGCTGACCGCTCTCGGTCCGCGCCTTTGCTCTCCGTCCAGCACAGCCCCGTTGTACCCCCGATGCTCGCCATGATCCCCGCGCCTCGGCGCGTAACGGCTCATCCCGAAAACAGCCCGCGGCTCCTGGCAGCCCGAGCGAGCATAAAACGTGCGTGAGTTCCCGCTTCAACCGAGCACGCGCTGCAGGACCTAGCGGGACACGTTCCTGGATCGTGCGCGCTCTGAAGCGCGGGCACCACCCGGCTGCGCTGCGCCCCCGCCCCGCGCTCCAAACCCGGCTCCTACCCGCGAGCCTCGGCCCCGCCTCGCGCCCTGACACGCAGCCCCGCGCAGGCGCACTCGGTGCGGCCGGGCCTCCCGACCGAGAGCCCTCTGCCTGACTTTCACTCGCCACGTGACTCCTGACGCCAGGGCTGCGCCGCGCGACGATTGGATGCCAGCGTTCCGCGCCCAAAGGCGCTGCTGTGTCTCGTTGCCGACCGCGCAGGCGCAGCAGCCGCCGGTGGCAGTGCTGGGCCCTGTGGGTACCGGGCCGGCGGGGTGTGAGGGGAGCGCGGTAGCGGCGCCCCCAGGTCCTTGACCCCGTCGCCGCCCGGTGCCCGCCGCCATGAAGATCTGGACCTCGGAGCATGTTTTCGAGTGAGTGCGGGGCGGGGGAAGGCACGAGGGGAGCAGTAGCGCTGGGCTCAGGGATGGCGGCCGCTCCTCGCGGGGGCCAGGGGCTGAGGGGGCTTCCCGGCCTGCAGGCCGTCTGGCCCGGCCCGGTGCAGCGGCCCTGTGCCCGCCGTCGTGATCGCTCGCCTCACTTGACCTTCCCCCTGCGCGTCCTTGCGCCGCGGGGTCACTCGCCGCGGGGAACCGCTCGCCGGTGTCGAGGCACAACTCCGAGGCATGTGGCCGCGGTGGGCAGAGCACCAAGCCTGCTGCCAGGCGGGGGGCGCGGCTGGGGCGCAGTTAAGCTACCAGAACGCGGGCACCGCTGCCGACTTGGCGGGGGCCTGCCGTTAGCCGGGGGCTTCTGGGGAGGCGTAGCCGGTGAGGCTGTGGAAACCGTTTCCCTCTGAACCGGGAGGCGTACCTACTGTGTCGGCCGTGGTGAAGGTCGGCTTTGTGCTGCCCTTGCGTCCGGGTGTAAGCCTGACCGAAGTGTTAGGAGTCCATTCGTGTTGTTGGGGCGCCAGTGCCCCAGAACACCTCTGCCGAAAAATAATCCGAAGAAATTACTTGTTGGAGGAAAGTAACATTAATAAATTGCTCCAGTGTTCCTGAAGCCTCATAAAAGTTGCATTCTTTCATCATTATGTCACAGGGAAAACATTCATACTGAATTAGAAGCCACAAGGTAGTTGAGCTCAGGAGTCCTGATGAATCAGGTGTGTTGTATGTGACCTTCTATGTACCTCTACCCAACCTGCAAAATGGGTGTTTTCCTTTAGGGAAGGGTATTTGTGGGGTTGAGAACTGGAAATTGAACTGCTTTAAAAATACCGTTTGATTGATGTGCTCATTTTTACTACAAATCCCATTTAAAAAAAAGGTGTACAACTCTGTCTTGGTTCTGGTTTGGCAGCCACCCCTGGGAAACTGTGACAACGGCTGCCATGCAGAAGTACCCAAATCCCATGAACCCCAGCGTGGTTGGTGTCGACGTGCTGGACAGACATGTCGATCCTAGCGGGAAGCTGCACAGCTACCGGCTCCTCAGTACGGAATGGGGAATACCTTCCATTGTGAAATCGGTATGTGTCTTGTCACAGAGCTTGGGAAGTATGCCAGAGGGTGAGGGAAGCTTGTGAGTCAGGTGTTGTAATAGATGCGTATAATTTTATAACTGTAATGGTTTGAAAAGATAAGCGTCTTTTCTGAGGAAAGCTCAGCAGCAGTACACACAGGGACTTCCTCATAGCAAAAGATTGCCCAAGCCTTAGATTGCTTCCATCTTGAAAATTGTATCTACCTCAACTGAATAATTTTTTTAAGCGAAACTGTAATTCTGATGTCTCAGTGTTTGATACTTCTGTCTTTAAAGGCACTAAAAAATATCAGCTGGTTTGTATGATAAATGCTGTATATGTTTGCCTGCCTTCTAGCTTATCGGCACATGCAGAACAAAGACCTATGTGCAGGAGCACTCTGTTGTTGACCCGGTGAAAAAAACAATGGAGCTTAAATCCAGCAATGTAAGTAGCTGTGTTTGTGCAACTGAAAGAGACTGCAGATTATAATACCTTGTAAATTGGAAAAGGAAATTAATCTTGAAAATTACCTGAAAATTGCACTAGAACAATACAAGTTAAAGGTTTATGTAACGTTTCATAGTGGACCAGTTCTGCTTTGCAGAAAGGTGCTAATGGCTTTTTGGAACTTGTCAGGAAGGAAGAATCTGAACATGCTGATGAGCAGGACAGGAGTAGTTTTGGGGGAAGAGAAGCGTCAAGAAAAGGAACTTCTAAAAGCCATTTGGTGTACACTGTCACTGTTTCCTAATTTTTCTCTTTGTACTGCCCAGTCCCACTGTTGAAATGTTATAAATGGGGTAGTTACAATGGTAAATGTCACAGAAACTTAAGGAAACGGACCCAGATCAGCAACTGCTGAACTTGGATTTTTCAACCTAGAGAAATCTCAACCCAAATATTTGCAGGGAAAGTACAATGTTTAATCTGACATAGAAGCGTAGTTTTGACTCTGCAGGTTTATTTCCTACTTTTGTTTAATATTTTTATCAAGGGGTAATCTTGTTTTGTATTTTGCAGATTTCATTTACAAATCTAGTGTCAGTAGATGAAAGGCTTGTCTATAAACCACACCCTCATGACCCATACAAGTAAGTATGCCTGTGTTCTGACATTGCCCAGAAGTAGTACAGAGTCTGACTTTGAAAATTTCCATGGTTTCCCTTCAACAGGAGATGAGGTTTACACCTTGTCTCGAAAAGAATTAAGTGGACTGCCATTCTGTCTGGTGACACTGTTTCTGCAGAGCACTGGTGGGACACTCAGTGTCACACTATGATGGAGCCCAGTTCAGATCAGCTCTTCGGGTGTTGTCTTGTGTCCTGTCAGTAACTTGAGTTTGTATTCTGCTTCAGTTATGATGCCCTATTCCTGATCTCCTTATCTACCTGAGCACAAAACGTGCACTAGAAGGCACATCTATCTCCCTGTAGTGTATAGTTTTTGAGGTTTGGGTTTTGGTGTTTAGTTTGTTGGTTGTTTTGGGGTTGTTTTTTTGGGGCAAAATTAGAGCTTTCTGAGTCTGTATTGCTGGAATTACTGATAATTCTGAAGGATCTTTCCAGAGATTCTAACATAAGAGGGTTTTTTTCTTTCTTGGTCAGAAGTGTTAAATCCCTGTTGTTGAAGGGGATGTTTTAATGCTGTTTTCCCAATATACCTTCACTCCAAATCTGCTGTTTTCACTCTTCCAGCTGCTAAAGATGCATGAAGGGACACTTCCACTTTGTGGAGACTCATGGATTTTATTTTATGAATAGAAGCATAAATCATAGAATGGGTTGGAAGGGACCTTAAAGCTCATCCAGTTCCAACCCCCTGCCATTAGACCAGGGTGCTCCAAGCCCCATCCAGCCTGGCCTTGAACACTGCCAGGAATGGGACAGCCACGGCTTCTCTGAGCAACCTGTGCCAAGGTCTCACCACCATCACAGGGAAAAACTTCTTTCTAATATCTAATCTAAATCTACCCTCTAATAAAGCATTTGTACAATGTGGAAATGGGTTATGTTTCTGGGGAAGTTCTGTGTTACACAGCAAAGCTGATAAGAGAATGTTTGTTGGGAAGGAGTGAGTTTCTTTCAGCAATGCATTATTTTTTAAGCTACTCAGAATAATTCTTTTTCTTGCTGTGTTTCAGAACCATGTTGACACAAGAAGCAATAATATCAGTAAAAGGTGTAAGTCTTAGCAGTTACTTAGAAGGGCTAATGGCAAACACAATTTCTTCCAATGCTAATAAAGTAAGTATGATCCTTGTGTATAATGTGTGACCACTTGCTAAAGGACAAAGGGGAAAAAAAATTCTGTTTTACTTTTTGGCTTTGACAGCAGCCTTGGGAAGGGCCCGCACAGTTCTGCTGTCTTTACTGTAGAGACTGGATGCTCAGCTTGCTGAACTTCCTCATTTTTATTTTTTTTCCTCTTGTGAATGAAGATAATAAATTATTATTGGCAAAGCTCCCTGACTCTTCACTGGAAAAAAACATCTCCACTCAACAGGTCTGGCACTGTCACGCTTTTGCTGCCCTCCTGATGGCATCCATTAGTTTTTTGTTATTGAAAAAGACAGATCTGAAGTAGCTGTGCGGAGTAATGAAGTGGTGTTTTAGTTGAGGGTTCTGTAGGAATCCAGAGATGTCTTGAGTTCAGCCTCAAGAATGATAAAACAATCTGGATAAAAACTTTCGTGACTCATAATGTGAGCAGTGCTCACATAAGGAATTTTTTTCATGGAATGTAAGGCAGGATGTGTTTCTGCAGTACTCCAGTTATTTAAGTAAAAAGTACCACAGAGGCCTGTATTTCTGTACCTTTCCTTTGGTTTTCAACTATTGTGTCTAGTTGTTTTCAGCAAGACAGGGTGGAACCTGTTTATTTACTAAGATTTATATGCTGATAAATTTTTCTTTAATTGTAGGGCCGTGAAGCGTTGGAATGGGTAATTAATAGGCTGAACGCAGAGATTGAAGAGTTTGCAGCTTCAGCAAGAGGAACCATGAGGAATTCAATGGCAGCAGCAGCATTTGTAGAGAAATGACAGTAAATATACCTGTATTACTAAGGAGGTTTAACAATCTGAAGCTTCTCTCCAAGCCTAAATACATGTATCCTTTGTTATTTAAAGGCATACCTGTGTATTAGGCAGGTTTTAAATTTAATTTTGAGGAAAAACTGCATTCTTACTAAGGAGATTGATGGCAAAGCCCAGGTAATATATTGGTTCAGCTGAACCAGGTTTTGGTTAGAGATGAAGAAATAATTTCAAGTGTAGTTCCTTACATGAACACTAACTTGTAATGTTCTCAGATATGAAATAGTCTCGTTTGGTGATGAGGCTGCGTATGGTGGAGAAGACTGCATGTTAGGTTAACTTCTGTGGAATTTTTATGTGTGTGTATAACTTATGGACTACCTCTTTTGGGACCAAGCCCAAAATTAAGCAGAATGGTTTGTTCCATCATTGTTCTCTTTGTTAATTCTCTATAGTTGTGTGATACAACTTGGTTTAATAGAAAGTTTATTACTTGATGCTTGAAATACGGAAGAATGTATAAAATATCTTTTGAGCTTTTTAACTTGACTGGTTGAGATAACATGGTACTCAAATTTGTTTTGCAGTCAATATGGGTAAAACACACAAAGTGTCTCTTATCTGTTAAGATCTAAATTCTATTCTGAAGTGCGACATTAGTGAGCTGGGTGTGCCATAACTGAAAATAAAATCCAATTTGAAACTCCTGTAGTAAATATCTCCATTTCTAAAAGCCTGCTAACTACAGAGGTACAATATGCATAAAATCTTGCAAGCTGCTAGGATGTCTAAGAATAGTAGGTGTTCATTTCAGAATTTCAAAGAAACACTTAAAGATCTGAAAAATCTTTGTAAATTTGGCTAAAAAGATACCTGAACATAAAAGTAAGTAATATTAATGAATTTTAACAGCATACTTGTTAATTTGGTCATGCTCCAAAAATAACCTTAAATCAACTAAATATTGTATTGTCCTTTAAAGTGTTTTTTAAGTTCCAGAAGTTCCTTCTGAACTAATTTGCTCATGATACAAGGCTCTTTAAATGAAAACTGTGAGAATATGGTGTTCTACAGTTTGTGTTTGTTTCTTGGTACTCATTGTAGATTCTTGGTACTGTCACCAGTCACGAGCTGTGGGAACGTAAAGGTCAGACCCTGACATCCTCACATAGTACACCAGCCTGCCTGGTAGTCCTGTTGACTCCATTAGGTGCCATCTGTCCCATGAGGATTCTTCAGTGTGAGGGGAAAACAGAAGGACACAGCCCTGAACAAGTTGATGCTTGTTAGTTTGGTGCCAGAGGCTCTTCCTAGAATTTTGATTCTAAGCTTACAAGTGATTTCAAGACTCTCTTAGTCTTTAAAAACTGTAATGTCATCTGTCCAGTATATTTTATGTTGCATACCATTTCTGTTATCAAAATTCTCTATTGAATAGTGTCTGCTATATAGAGAACCAGAGATTATTTTAAGTTGTAAACACACAAGAACATTCTTCTGTAAGATTTGTGTAGGGGGAAGAAAACAGGTCTGGGGGTGTATGTAGAAATATAACTTTTTAAAATATAACTATTCTAAATATTTTTCTAAAAAGAAATGGTTTGAGACTCTTACTAAATTGAAATCACTAAGCTTTGCCATGCTTTTATAGGAGATTATTGCAACTGAAACAGCATTTTAATTTAAAAGGTATACATAAAACTTCTGCAAAACTGTACCATCATTTCTGATAAAAATACAGTGCTTGAAACTCATCTGAAATGTTTGTTTAGCCATTAGCACTACTTAGTAGTTTTCTTTTCCTGATTTTTCCACACTAAGGACTGCATAGTATGAAGTCACAGTTTGCCTTTGCACTGAACAAAAAAACAACTTACTGTTTAATCATTGCAAGCATTCAACATCTTGAAAGATCATTGTTTTATTCTATTTTATTTATATGCCTGCATTCTCAGTCTGCCAGAGTATGTGGCGGTTTTTAAATAAAACTTTATCTGAATTCTGGCTAGCTCTGAAACTTTCTGTTTGTTTTTATAACTACGAGGTGAGTACTCTAAGATGGGGGGGGGGGGGAGGCGAATAAATACTCTGGAGTTAGTAGCTGCTCTTTGAAATTCATATCCTAAAATGCACATTTATAGCTGCTGTGCTTTTTTTTTTACTTCTTAGTAACTTCAAATCTGACACATTAACCAGTAACCAGACTGCAGTTTGCTAGATCCTGTGGAATGACTGACAGTCTGCTTGGACTGAGATTGGTAATGCTCACTATTGTTAAGTGCAGAAGAGAACAAAATGTTTTGGTCTGTATTGTCATGTAATGGCTGGGTGTGTTCACCTCAAAGTCTCACAGTAAGAGATTTCAGGTGAAGTAGCTTTGCTTGATAGGGAGTGGACAACTGTGCACAGCAGTTACAATGTATATGGAAAGGGAAGTAAGATGCCTGCCCTGGCCTCAGCACTCATATCTATGTATGCATGTAGATATGCAGGTGGTTTCTTTGCTGGCCACTTCAAGTCGTATGTTACCTGTGGATCAATGTCACAGTGCTCTGCAGGGCTGTGTCATGGCTGACAATGCTCTGATGAACGCAGCATGTCACACATGAATGCACTGGCATTGCAAAAAGTGCAGCCTGAGGTAGTGTGGAGAAACTGGGGGTTCTGGTGGTTAGAAGGAATGGAGGAGGTGGGTAAGAGAAAGGAGTTATGGCTGGAGGGACAAAACTTAAAAGGACCACCAAGAAAGAAAACAGGAGAAGGAGGGGCAGAGGTGGAACAAATGTGAACAGATTGGTGGTAGTCTCTGGTGGATTTGCTACCTGCTGCAGCTTGACTAAATGGATTGTTTCAACTTACCTGCTTTTAAATCACTTAAAGTTTGAACTTCTGCAAATCACTGAGAAATAGAACAGAAGTGAGAAAGTGAGAAGTCTTAAATATTCTCCAGGCCATTTAGCTTTTAGAGCTAAATCTTTTTTAAATTTTTTTAAATCACCATTAAATCTTTTGTTCCCACTGCTCACCTTCTGAAGTTTGCAGTAATCATTTGGGTAACTTTCTCATGATCCTGCCAGGAGGAGGAACATACTAACAAGTTTCCAAAGAATTGGTCTAAAGCAAGTTGTATCTAGAAATGCTATTACAATTGATCTAAAATCACAAGTTTAGATTGCAGTACCTGGAAGTTTGAAGTATTGGCAAGCTTAATGCCCTCTTTTTTTTTGTGACTGAACACTGGCATCACCTGCTGGTTCTGCTGGAAACACTGTGCTCTCCAATTGTCAAATGTTTGTATGGACGTTGCCACATGCCTATAGAAAGGTTCTTAAGTCTTTATCTAAAAGTTGAAAAAAGAAATACAAAAATGATTTTTCCTCAGGTTTGATATAACAATTGGCCATACCAGTGCTGGGATTTTGGTGTTAACTTAGTAAATTACACTTCTTGATTTAAACAGGTTCAAGATGGCTCAAGCAGCAGTATAATGTTTAACTTGTTTTATAGTAACTGCAAGGCATTCTAGGAACATGTCTATTGGGCTTAAAATTTTTTTGATCTCTGTGTGTGTCTAGTTTCCAAGGATCCATCTGCACTAAAACGTGTTGAAGACTTGTGTTTGTGCACCTAGCAAGGTTTGTTAGCTACTACTGTGTTCTGCAAGGTACTGCTTTTGATAGTCTAAAATGATGAAAGCTGCTACCGTGGAAGAAAAAAAACCCTGAATTTACTGTGAACTGAAACAACTTGTGTCTGTATGAACACTAAAATAATACCACTGTCTTCAGTCAGCAATAAAAACTAAGTACTTTTAAAAAGGCTTAATTTAACTGAGAAATCTTTCTTCTTGCTGACAGTGGCTGTCGGCACCTACCCAGTGACAGCAGTTAACTATAAATGTCAACCAGTTTTTTTGTTTGGAAAACACAGAAAATACTTTAACCACATTTCCTACAACTGCTGATCTTTCTGTTGCAGTCTATACTTGCAGTTAAACTGTACAGTCTAGTGTATTTCCAATAAATGTTATGTACAGTAAACCTCAGCACCCATTGTCAAAGCCCTGTGGCACAGTTCAGAGGAAAGATCAGCATCCTGCTGAGGTTCATGTTTATAGAAGAACTGAAGAGTTCTGATAAAGAGAGCTTGTGTGAAAGCACTGAGTGGTTTTAGCATCCTTCTACTTCTCAGTGAAACATGTTCTTTGACTTGCACTAAACATGGTAGTTTCTCAAGTAATTTGATAGCTTTGCTTTGTATGTTGCCATAGAATTGTGTTATTCTAAAAGTGAGGGTACATGTTACAGCTAAGCTTAACTAATTGCTTACCTTCAATTAAAGGAAACAGTCCTATGTGTGTCTGCCTGCCTCCTTCCTGGCTGTGCTGTTCTACTTCCTCTGCACTGAAGGTAGTGGTCTTCACACCCTTTGTTGAGCCAGAAAATGAACAGGAGAAGAGGTATCATCTTTAGGCAGCCAGCAGCAAGGTGAGAGGCACTGTAAGAGCAGAAATGGAGGATCTCATCTGTAGGGAGCTATCAGGTGGGCTGAAATTATGTTTTCTCTGCAATATGTATTACAATAATTTCATATTGCATCTACTAGAAAGTGTTTACAGCATTGAATAATGTAATTAAACAGTAAAAATTACAGTTCTGTAAAACAGTAACATTGGTAAGTTAAAGTCTTTCTTCTCGGACAAGTTCAGCACAAGGTGGCTTTTTTACATTTTTTCGTTCTCTAGAAAAGTTTGGCAGTACTTTAATCAAAATGTTTAAAAACTGAAATAGTTTATATATTATCAAACTGAATATATTGACTAGAATATAATAAAATGAACAATATATGTAGCAAATATTTTCCTAAGTCATGTACCGAATCTTTTTTACATCAGATTAAATCAAACAATTGCCCCTGCTGTGAACTTTAATATTCCTAGAGCCTGTTCGACTTTGTGGGCACCCTGGTAAGGAATCTGTTTTATATTATGGCATGTAGCATCCTTTGGATGAGTTCTTCTTAATAGTTTTTTGGGGACTAAGTAGATATTATTTACCTATGAGATAACTGTGCTGGTTTATCTAGATTTAAACTCATTTACATACAGCAGCTGCAGCACAATTTAGTAGGCATGTTGTGAAGCTGGGACTAAGGAAGTGTGTACCAGAACCCGCACTTGAAATTTCTTTATATTTTACAGTTGTGTCATGCTCCAAATGATCTAACTGAAGTACTAGGAGCACATAGCCTGATGCTCTATACAGTTTTATTTTCTCTATAATTGCCAGGTTTGAGAGACATTTCAGCAAGCTATGCCATTTCCTTGCTTTTCCTGCTTAAGAATAGAAAGAACAAAGCAGGCTGCTACTGCACAGGTGATATTTTTCCCTGTCAGCAGAGTGAGATGCACTAATGGCCCTTATTTACCAAGGTTCCTAAGTCTCCTTTGTCTTTCAAAGAAGCATAAGCACCTGTGAGACTTACAAATTTCTGAAAACAGGCTCCAGCTGTTGGTGTCACCTTGGGGGGGTTAAAACCTTTACTCAATATTATCATCAGCTGTGGACAGTGTTTTACATTATTATGCTATTTTGTCAGAACAACATTCATAAAGCTAACAAAAGTTACTAAACACATTAAAATAGAGCATAATGCACAAGATTCTTGAAACATAGGCCTACCTGAGTTCTGCTCTGCAGATCTTGGGTCCCTCCAGGGACTATTTTATGCCTGATTTTGTAGAATGGACAGCTGGGAACTTGGATGACACTGCAAAATTATTTTTACTTTTAATGCAGGTGTCCAAAAGTTAGAAATTAATGTCTTCATCTGCTTCATCAATGAACCTTGAAAATGTTGTCCTGCAATAAGAAACATCACAGAACTGCAATTTAAGATGAGCGCTAATTTCGGCATGTTTTCTGCTGGTGCTCTGTGCAGTGTTGTACTTAGACGAGAGGAGATTTAACAGGAGATGACCCGTATTGTCATCAGCATGGCATGATTTCCAGTAGCTGTGAAACAGATTAGGGTCATCAGCAGAGAGAGCAGCAGAGCTTTACCAGCACAGCCCAATATGGCTTACACAGGCAGAGAAAGGAGATAAATCCACAGCTATCAAAGGTAGGAAGCATTACTACTGACCTCTACATTTTATACAATAGTGACTGTAATTCCATGTTTCTTGATAGCATTGTTTCACAGGAAAATGGGCAATAACTTTGCACATTTTAAATTAAGGCAGAAGAAATACAGGGAAGAGATGATGGAATTTCCACTCTGTTGGAAATCATGTTGATGCTGGCTTTTTCTTCTATTGCCATATGCCTTCTGTATAATCTGTTGTTCTCCTTACAATGCACTTGAGAAATTTAGGATTGAAGTCAGTCACAAAATCATAGTGTTATACAGCAAGGGATATTTTTTAAGGGGTTACTTATATTCATTGTTTTAAGAATATAGGGCAGTAAGCAGACTTGTTTCATCACAAATTATACATGTTAAGAAAAATTAGCTTTTGCCTTTTGATCTATAAACATTGTACTCTTGATAGAATTACAGTCATGTTGCATGAGCTCTAAAGATACAGATGTGTTATGAATAAATAGTAACTGTATTCAGGAATTTGGGATTTCATCATTGGTACATAAACAGCTTTATTTTTTTTCAGCCTGGTAGATTTTGTGTTATGCTAAATCCCCATAGTTTTAGTATGTGCATAGGAAGACGCTATTTCTGTCAGGCAGACACCTGCTTCAGTTAAGAGGTGATCTCAGTGGGAGTTCCACCCATGGTGATTATGTTAAATCCATTATATATGCATCTGGACATCAGTTGTGTAATAACATGGGCAAAGCCTGGGTGCATTCACCTAAGAAGCTGCAGCCTCCAGTATCTTTCAAGTGTATCTTTAACTTTCTTGGTCCATAAAATACTGTTGTAATGACTTTCTGAAAAATTTCTATGTGTATTGCTGTGCCTACGTCTGGAAAGGCAAGAGCAGGTTTCAACTACTGTGCTCCATAGCAGTCTTGAGACGAAAGAAGGCAGCTGTAGGATCAGCCTCTTGATCTACTCACACTATAATTAGATGCACCTTTATGAACTGAAATATAAGCTGTTCTGTTCCCTTTTTATTTAGATGTCTGCCTTCTATCAGAATCTCTTGAGGATATTTTCATTAAATCATTCAAACCACAAATAAAAAAAAAAAAATCTGTTAGTACAGGTTTTATGTCCAGAAGTACAAAGTAGAAGTATTAAGATAAGACCTCTTTTTCTCTGAAAAACAAGTAGAATTACTGTTGCTGAAATGTGTATTTTGTAGTCACGGAATCAGTTTAGCATACTGCTGGCTTCACAAAAGACATCTTGCACATGCTGCAGAGAAAAATATGGGTTTATTTGCCATTTTTGTTAGAATCATCAGGAAGAGTCATTGTATGATTCTACGCTTCTGTACTGAAGTCTGTGAGCTCTTATTACTAGGGGGTTTCTGTATCAAAAGAGAAACTGCTAAGAGACATAAAGATGAAAGACTGTATGCTTAGTTATTTTCAAAAGTAGTATTATTTACGTTCATTATGTCTTTCTGGCTTGTTTTGGCATGTTATTAGAGAACTTTAGTTTAAAATACTTCTGATTTAACACCAGTCATTTTGTGGATTTATTTGGCTTTTCAGTGTCATCTCTTCAATCTACCTGGACCTACTTGGTCTCAATTTTTTGGCCTCCCTGGACCCCTCCAGTGTCAAGACTTCAGCCTCCTTGGAACTCTTTAAAATCCCCTTTTCAGATTCTTTGGATTTATCCAGTCTGAGCTCTTCATCCTCTGTGGACTTCTCCAGTCTCACTTCATCTTCTCTGGACCTTTCAAGTCTCACATCTTCAGCCTCTTCAGAGTTCTCTAGTACCTCCTCTTCAGTCTCCTTAGAGATCTCCAGTCTCACCTCTTCAGACTCCTGGGAGCACTCTAGTTTCACCTCTTCAATTTCATTGGACTTATCAAGTCTCACTTCATCAGGATCTCTGGATCACTCTGGTGACAGTTCTTTAGCCTCCTTAGACCTCTCAAGTCTCACCTCTTCACCCTCCCCAGATTTCTCTAGTCCTGCTTCTTCACGCTCTCTAGACCTCTCCAGTGTCAGTTCTTCATCCTCCCCAGATATTTCCAGTCACAACTCCTCGGCTTCCTTGGACTCCTATACAATCCCTCCACCCTCACTAGGTGTCTCAGAGCACAGCTCTTCAAGCTCTTCAGACTCACTAGATCTCACCAATTTTAACTATTTCATGTTTCAAGGCTCCTCTGAATTATCTTCATCAACCTCTGAGGATGTTTCTAATCTCATTCCTACACCCTTTCTGGATGTTTCCAATCTCACCTTTCAGGATGCTTCTTCCCTCACTTCGTCAGTTTCTTTGGACATTTCTAATCTCACATCTTTAGTTCCCCCAGACCTATCCACTCCCACATTTCTGGATGTTGCTAATCGTACCGCTTCGACTTCTCTTGATCTCTGCATCTAACCCTCTTGACATGTCCCTTCTCACTGCAACCTCCCTGTATCCGTTATGTGCTCTTTCCTAAATTCTGTCTCTCAAAAGTTCTTATCTGAGGAAAATTTAGGGTTTTACAAAGATATCCTCACATCTAAACAGAACTGGGCATGAAAACAGATCATACAGATCTACAATGGTGCCTTGTTCACAGCTGCATAAACATCAAAATGAATTCTGGAATTTTTGTAGAGCACGATTTCTGTCACTAATTTCATTTCTATTCTGTCTCACCATGGTACCTCTCCCAGAGGTTTAATGTTTTTAATTCATGCTGAATAGCAGCCTTCCAGTAACTGAAGGGGTGCTATAGGGATGCTGGGAATGGACTATTCATTAGGGACTGTAGTGACAGGACAAGGGGTAATGGGTTAAAACTTAGATAGGGGAAGTTTAGATTGGATGTAAGGAAGAAATTCTTTACTGTAAGGGTGGTGAGGCACTGGAATGGGTTGCCCAGGGAAGTTGTGAATGCTCCATCCCTGGTGGTTTTCAAGGACAGGTTGGACAGAGCCTTGGGTGGCATGGTTTAGTGTGAGGTGTCCTTGCCCATGGCAGGGGGGTTGGAACTGGATGATCTTAGGGTCCTTTCCAACCTTAACTATTCCACGATTCTATGAATTTTTATCTGTCAAGACCACGAAATAGCGAATAGAGCTACATGTGCAAACAGTTACATCCAACTTGTATGTCTCCCATTACGGATTTAAACCTGAGAACGTTGCACAGAATCGCAGGCAGAGGCATTTCACATGGAGGTACAGAGAGAGATGTGGTGGGAGAAGAAAACGGGGGGAAAAGAGCAGGTAAGAGAAGGAGTAGGGAGAGGAACCAAAGAAGTTGTGGGGCAGGAACAGAGGGTCACATAGGTGGAAAAAGGTGTCCAACTCTGCTAGCGTAACTTTTCTGTCAAGGTATATTTGTGGCCTGGGCTGCCCATGAGGTTTAAAATAATCTTATTGATAACTATTTTATCTATCAAAACATTGGACATTAGCATTAAAATAGTGTATGTCTCTAACATGCACTTTATCAATAAATGAAAGTACTGCAGTTATTTGTGTTGTATGCAATGTGGAGCACTGTGATGAGTGGTGTTCCTCAGGAGTCGGTATTGCAACTGGTGCTCTGCCACTCACAAGGACCTTGACAGGCTTGTGAGGTGGGGACCTTATGAAGTTCAGCAAGGTCAAGTGCAGGGTCCTGCACCTGGGTTGGGGCAATCCCCCAAGCACAAAGACAGGCTGGGTGGAGAACTGATTCAGAGCAGGAGGACTTGGGGGTACTGGTTGATGAGAAGCTCCCCATGACCTGTCAGTGTGTGCTTGCAGCCCAGAATCCCTCCATGTGCTGGCTGCACCCCCAGAGGGTGAGCAGCCAGCCAACAGCTGCTGTGCTCTGGAGAGACGCTCCCTGCAGTCCTGATCCATCTCTGGGGCAGCAGCACAAGAGGGATGTGGAGCTGTTGGAGCGAGGCCAGAGGAGGCCACGGAGATGCTGCGAGGGCTGGAACATTTCAGGTGTGGGCACAAAAAATCCCATGCGAAGGCATCGTGTCTGACAGGACAAACCTCTGAACATAGCACAGGTTGGCCACACACAGACCAGAGCTCCCAACTGAAGAGTCTGTTTATAACTCACTGTCTCCACATGCTTGCAAAACTTTTTCTTCTTTAGTCTTATTTAGAAAAAGCTAAGACCTTATGGCACAGAGGGGTAATAACTTTCTTAGCTGGAAAAAAATACACACTTTTAACCACTTGCTTGGATTCTTAGAACAGGACTACTCAGGAATGAGTTAATATGTAACATAAGTGCTATGTAACTACCCATTAGCCTCACTGAGGAGCCGGGTCCTAATTTCTCCCGCCCCGCGGCAGCCGGGCTTCTCTCATGACTTCTTTCCTCCCGGGGGGGGGGTTGGTTCTCACCGTCGTTTTCTGTCCCCTTTTCTCTCCTGTTTTAGTTACATCCGGTTTTCCCAGATCTGCGCCCAAGTTGTGAGAGCGGCGATGAAGCCTCAGTACAAAGCGGAGGCAGAGAGGGCGGCAGTGGCCACGGTGAAAACCGTGAAGCCCAAGAAGGAGTAAGCTGTAAGTCAGGTGAGCGGGCCGGGTGCTGCGCTGCAGCTCCTGTGCAGGTGTCCCAGCGTGGGCTGCGGTCATGGCGGTAACTGCGGTAACATGCTGTATGTGGAAGACCAGCGCTGATCTCCGTGCAGACTGCTGGCTGGCTTAGCACTAACGTGTGCGGGTGCATGCAGCCAGACTGTGTATTGGAGGGGAAACCGCTTCGTCTCATTAGTTCAATAAAGTGATGTTCTATTCACCAGCATCTGCTTTGAACGACTTTGGTTTGGTCAGAGTTGTTAGAGAATTAGCACAGAACTGCTGGGTTTCTATAATAACACTCAGAGGTTTCCTGTCTCTTCGCTAAGGCAACAGCCAGCCTCCCTGAACTGCTGCTTCTTCGAACCAGCAGATTTATCTGTATAAGGGTTATCTACTGCATGTGAAAGATAGATGCTTTACCTTTATTTGTGACACTGCATACATCATGAGCAGATGAAATCTCTTACAGCTTTTATTATTCTTGGTCTGAGATTAAACATTACTGCCTTTTGTTTGAATCATACCTTGTGCGTCTGCTTGAATGTAGTAACTTGTATTTTAAATCTCTTATAGGAACTGATGTGTGGTGAATACTCCAGCACCAAATGGCAAAGCTGTGGACAAGCTCAAGTCTCTGCAATATAATGTCATCACATTAATTGTAAAACAACTTGCCTCTATATACACATCAGCATGCTAATAAATGTAATGTCTGTTAAACAAATGCACGTGTGGGAAGTGGTGCTCTTCTTAAAACTAAGTGGTCCGTTTTGCAGAGACATTCATCTTTCACTTGTGTTAAAATAATGTTTGTATCACAGTCTGCTATTTCGTAGCAACATGTGTTTAAGGCGCATCTCTTGCTGGATTTCAGGGCAATATTTCAAGTACATAAATAAGAGATTTAATCCTTGTTTAAAACGTTTCTGCCTACTTCAATGATTATAACTTCAGAAAAAAGTGTTCTTTGCTAAAACCTATTTCAACAGGGAATATAGGCATATAATTGCAATAATTAGAAATACCTCTGCTGGTTCCTGCTGGAAGTGCTGTGTACTTGGCTTTAAAATTCTCTGTCATCGTGGTGTTCAAATTCCACTTGTGCTTAGAACAATACAAAATTGGTGAAAATCAGTTTGGTGCAGCTAAAGGTTATGGCTAAACCCTCAGCATAAGAAGGATGTGGAGCTGCTGGAGAAAGTCCAGCCATGGAGATGCTGCGAGGGCTGGGTCAGCCTGGAGAAGAGAAGGCTCCTTAAGGGGAGACCTCAGAGCAGCTCCAGTGCCTAAAGGGGCTCCAGGAAACCTGGAAAGGGGCTTTGGACAAGGGCCTGTAGGGACAGGACAAGGGGGAACGGCTTTAAACTGACAGAGGGAAGACTTGGATTACACATAAAGCAGAAGAAGCTCTTCCCTGTGAGGGTGCTGAAGTGCTGGCACAGGGTGCCCAGAAAAGCTGTGCCTGCCCCGTCCCTGGCAGTGTTCAAGGCCAGGTTGGATGGGGCTTAGACCAACCTGCTCTAGGGGAAGGTGCCCCTGCCCGTGGGACTGCTGTTGTCTCAAACAGGAGGAATGATGTTCTTAACAGTATAATAAATTCTAAGAGTACAAAAAACCACCCAATTCAATTTCCTCATGCTACAAGAATAAGCTGATTTTTGTCTATGAAATGTTTCAAGTATTAATGTATTTTATGGAATAATATATAATTTTTATTTTAAAGAATATTATAAATACATTGTAAAGTAAATGGCTGTGAATGGCAAGAAACTTTTTCTCTGAAGTTAAGATAGGCATTTGATTCAGTGATTGCTGTTGAACTTAGACCTAACTAGCTGCAAACCATTCTTTCCACTTTGTAGTACTGATGATAGGAAGAAAATTCACAGTAGTTTAGTTAATACATGAGAAAAAAAACCAAACCAGACCAAGACATTTACACAGTGTCCTTAACACTGTATGCTAATAATTAATAAATCTATAGTTTGAAATAGAAACAAACCACACAAGGATAATGGATACAAGCTCTGCAATAATATAAGCAAGCCAGCAATGTGATAGAACTATTAAAGTACTTTTAAAAAAGTGAGACTATGCATAATCAGTTTTTTGCCCTGTGTTGTTTCCTCTCTTCTCCTGCAACTTAAGGAACTGCACTTTTCTGCAGAGCTACATCAGTCTGTGGAGTGTGTAATAAAAGAGGCAGTGCTGCCTTTGCAGGCCAGACAGGTGTGTGCATGGTCCTGAAACAGTAACAAGGTCACAAACAAAACAGGGACTGTTTACCTAAGAACAAATACATTTGATGAGTTGGTAGCGTATTTTGCTGTTGCTTATGATCCTGGTATATATTTATACACAGGCACAGATGCTGTATATTACATTCAGTATCAGCAATAATCTTCAAAAGGTGAATACATTCACTAGAAAGGCTGTTAGGAGACAACTTGTCTTAGCAGTGGATCTTTTTTGAGAGCAAGTCAGTGTCAACAGGACACTCTCACAGGAGATTGAAGCACAGCTGCCCTTAATTTCAACAGCACTGTATTGTAATATTGGATATATTTTGGCCAGATGCAGAGAATTCTTCAGAAAGGTGTTATTTTTGGTCTGCAGGTGATGGTTATTGCTTTTTTTTTTTTAGTGAGTGTCAACAGGCTTATTTGGAGACTGTTTTGATATTGCCATTGTTTTTACTGAGCTTCCTTTTCGGGGCTGGCTTCTGCTTCTACCTCTTCATATTCCTCAACATCTGCAGTGGCATCCTGGTACTGTTGGTACTCAGACACAAGGTCATTGGTATTACCTTCTGCTTCTGAAAACTCCATCTCATCCATGCCTTCACCTGTGTACCAATGGAGAAATGCTTTTCTTCTGAACATAGCCGAGAACTGTTCTGAAACCCTGATGAAGAGCTCCTGAATGGCTGTGTTATTGCCAATAAAGGTAGCCGCCATCTTCAGGCCTCGTGGTGGTATGTCACACACAGCCACTTTGACATTATTAGGGATCCACTCCACAAAGTAGGAACTATTCTTGGTCTGGACAGCCAACAACTGCTCATCCACTTCCTTGGTAGACATTCGGCCTCTGAAGATGCATGCCACCGTCAAGTAACGTCCACGACGAGGGTCGCAGGCTGCCATCATGTTACGTGCATCAAACATTTGTTGAGTAAGCTCTGGCACTGAGAGGGCTCGGTACTGTTGGCTGCCTCGAGCTGTCAGTGGAGCAAAGCCTGGCATAAAGAAATGCAGTCGAGGAAAGGGCACCATGTTAACAGCCAGCTTCCTCAGATCTGCATTCAGCTGACCGGGAAAACGGAGTGAAGTTGTGACACCACTCATTGTTAGGGACACTAAGTGGTTGAGGTCACCGTAGGTGGGATTGGTGAGCTTTAAAGTTCTAAAACATATATCATATAGAGCTTCATTGTCAATGCAAAAGGTTTCATCTGTATTCTCGATTAGTTGGTGGATGGAGAGGATGGCATTATATGGCTCTACGACTGTGTCAGATACTTTGGGTGAAGGAACAACACTGAAAGTGTTCATAATCCTGTCAGGATATTCTTCTCTGATTTTGTTGATGAGGAGCGTGCCCATACCTGAGCCTGTGCCACCACCAAGTGAATGGATGAGCTGGAATCCCTGAAGGCAATCACAGCTCTCACACTCATTCCTGACCACATCCATGACATTTTCAATCAGTTCAGCGCCTTCTGTGTAGTGGCCCTTAGCCCAGTTGTTCCCAGCACCTGAATTACCTGTGAACAGAAAGAACAGCCACAAAGTTGGGAGTTAAAAGGCCATTCTGGGACAGCTGACTCCAGTTACTTTGCTAACAGCAGGCTGTACATACCATGAATAAAATTGTCAGGTCGAAAGAGTGGGCCTATTTTGCTGGACCGTACACTGTCCATCGTACCAGGTTCCAGGTCCACCAAGATAGAACGGGGCACATATTTATGGGCTAGGACAAAAGTAAACGAATGTGAACAATTACTGTTAAAAGCCAAAGAGACAAGCTTATGACCTGCTTTGAAAACTCCAATCCCCCTACAGTGATTTGGGGAATGTATCTTTTAATTACTTATTTTAACCTCCATGTTGGCTCTGCAAATTGCTCTGCCAGCACCCAGTGCCGAGCACTTACAGTAAGCCTCATTGAAGTAGACGTTAATTCGCTCAAGCTGCAGTGATGCACCCCCATAGTAGTTTCCAGCGATGTCAATCCCATGTTCATCACTTATCACCTCCCAGAACTGAAAAAGGAAACAGGTTCAACACATTTACAAAGATTTACTCTTTCTTCAGCACAACATGCTCAGCACCAGATCTACTGTGCTCATGCCCGACTGCACACACAGTGAGAATTTTGCCTGAAATGGGGCATGTTTTGCCATTTACTCATTAGATCAGAGTGGGGATCCTCATCTCCCCCCTCCACAAATAAATTCAAGGCAATAGTTTAGTATGCTGCTTAGCTGTTACCCATGTACTAATAGGTGGAGGCCCTCAGTTTTGTCCCTTTATAGTAAAGGAAAATTGGTATTAGTTTAAATAACACAGGTACTAGTCGGTATAAGCTTAACATAAAAGCTGCGACGGTGGACTGGGGAGATGCACAAGTGTCACGGCAAAGCTGGCTCAGCCAAATTTGTGTGCTAGCAATGCCTTCCACAAACAGATGTTGGTCCTGAGTGTCCTATCTTGACATTCACCTGGATGTCTTGTACTTGGGCTCTTATCTAGGCGGCAGCCACAGCAGTGTTACTGTGACACACCCACCCACTTATAATGACCAGGCTGGTTTAATGTTAAAGGTCTCCTGGGTTAGCATCCAGTCTTGGTTTGGGTGTACAAATACACTCCTGCCAGCACATGCATGCTGTAGTGGTGTGTGCATGTGTACTTTTCTTACAGGTGTTATTACACGTAAGTGATTCCCAGGTCAAAGCCAACACTACCACACTGGCTGCATTCTAACGGTCTCGGTCTAACATGACATTCCCTGGCCATCCACAGCTTCATGCTCCAATAAAAGGAATTAAGGTGAGATTTGTGGGAGAAAGAAATGGAGGAAGAGTACAACGGAACAATCTTTCAGCTAATGTGTGTCTTCAAAGACTTCCTGGCCCCAAATTAACCCAGATACCCTTTGGTTTTTGACAACTTATCAACTAAAAAGAGGGCTATCATGCAGCAAAAAGCAGCGAGGTTTGATTGGGTTTTTTCTCCGAGCACACAAACTCCGCCATGAGTGACTTCTCCCAAGTAACAAGCATGACAGTGTTTGAACTACACAAAAGTACTCCAAACGACATCACAAAAAGAGCCTCGCACAGGTGGCCAGTTAGGCAGGAATCCTTCACTGCACTTTCTGCCACTCTCAGAAAAACCTAGTTGGTCACTGATAGCACAGGTCATTCTGCTGGTTACTACCGTCCCATATTAATGATCACAGTGTGGCAGAGTTACTGCTGTATGGATAAACTAAAGCGCTGTCATCACAACTTTGCAGGCCTGGAATCACTTGCTCTCCCATTTGTCCCAGTATTTCACAGACTAGATTAGTGCCCCTGGAAATACAAGTCTCAGCAGGAATTCACTTACAATCACCATGACATAGTTACTGCAGGTGTTTTACTCTTTGACAGTCTTAACCTTTGCATAAGGAACAAGCCCATCTTAAGACTTTCATATCAAAATATTCACATTCGCTGCTAATGTGCCATGCATCTTACCATTGAGGTAGCAAATTGTTCCCCCTGAAAGTCCCCATCTAGTAACAACATTTGACCTGCTACCACTGGGAGCCCTTACTACTAATGACCAATACTGAAAAGAGACCTTACCTTAGATCCAATTTGGTTTCCACACTGGCCAATCTGAAGATGCACAATTTCACGCATTTTGTGTGGCTTAGAACCTTGGTGGCTACAACCCAACAGGTTTTGTGGTTGTAGTCCCCAGCACAAGCCCTCTCTGCTGCTCTATCAGCTACACCCAGCACAGCCTGCCCCAAGGGGCCTTTTTATACTAGTGGGACTGTCACGCAGCCAGCAAGGGGAGTAGCCAGCACCTCAGGCTGCTACCAGTAGGCAAAGTGCCTATTTACTGCCTGTGTACAGGGTACAAGAGCACAGGTACATGACTGAGTGGCTTGGAAAATTGTCACACGCACCCCCTCTTACAGTTAATTCTAGTTCTCTGAGCAGCAGACAGTGTGGTTCATTAATATCTGTGTACCCTGTATTTGTGATTCCTTATTCTATACGTAATCTATATACAAATACGTATGCATATATAGAGGTTGTAGCCAAAAATGAGTGACCTTAGTTTATTAAGTACATGCGCTTCTGCCACATAATTGACGTTTTAACATCAAATGAGTCATAGAGGACAAGATCCATAATAAAACCCATACCAACTTTTGAGCAGTAGCCCTCTATAATCACCACATTCAATACACTGCCAGGCAAGCTCACAGTTCATAAATAAAGCATTATTGCCAGTGCCTAGCTGCATAAAGGATGGGCTAAGGATCAGTAACAGAAAAAAAAACCTTGTAAAACTGCACTCTCAATGATGTACATTTATTAAAACATTTAATAAGAATCCAGCAACTTCAGACAATCAAAAATCTGACTCATCTTCTTATTAACTTGCCCAGATGGTCTCTCCCCCCACCCCCCCACCCCCAGTTTTCCTCTCTTCCTTTCCTGCCATTAAGAAATACAGCATTTCTTATCTTTCTTATTTTCTTATATCTGAGGTGCAGTATTTCAGAACTTGCCAGGAAAATGCTAGAGGTGGAAATGCAGTTCTACTGAAGTTAACTGTTATGTTCACTGCATTAAAGGGAATTATGTGAGGCTGAGCAAAACATGACACAGTCATGTTGCCTGCTGATAACAGGACTAGTATCACTGAGCAACAGAAACCCAGAATGGACTGTCCTCTGGAAGCTTATAGGAGTTTTTTTATGTGTTAGACAGCTTTCCTTTTAAGGACAGGAAAAGGAACTATAATTAGGAAAGCACCTTAAGTTACTTTGCATTAAAAGATGACAGTGGAAGGACTTGACTCATTGACAGTATGGGTTGCTAGAGATAAGGAATCTCTGAGCTTCCATATTGTTTCAAAAGAAAAATCAGCCTATTCCAGACTTCCCCACCACAGCTGACTTCCACTTCCTTCACCAGGCAACAGAGGAACAGGCAACTGCTCCTAAGACAAAGTTTAGCACCAGAAGTGCACCACACAAAAGTAGCTAGCAAACATTCTGCCATCCTCTGCCGACAGCTTGGGAGCCGTCTTCAGGAGGGAACAAGAAAAGCAAGACCTTACACTCAGGTCAAATTAGTCTGTTTCCTTAAAACACAACAGTGTTCTCATTTGTAAAACCCAGAATTCTCTAAACAGTTTAGTTTACTCAGGAAAACAAGCAGTGATGTTCCATTGCCACCCTGTAGATATTTTCTACAATGGCAACAGGTATCTTCTAGAGTTTTGTAAGACAAAATTCTGGAAAGGTTATTTGGACGTTTACTTTGAAAGTAAATTTTATCTTATTCATGCACATTCATATTTGTTTTCACCACCTATGCTTAGCTAAAAGTGCAATTCTAAGTTGTACATTCAATCGCTGCATTCTGACACTAAATATATACCACATAAAATATGCAATGCATCAATTTACAGTAGCCACAACTTATGAAGAAGATGCTCATTCACTGTCCAAAAACAACTGGCAAACAATTTCATCAATAACTATTCTCACTGAGAGCATGTCACAAGCAAAACAAACAAAAAAGGGGAAGTAAAAGAAATGTACAATCACGTTACATTGGTTTTTCTCTTGCTGCAAATAGCTCCTTGGAATCATGTGCCTCCTCTGCAGCACTTCCTTACAGAGTCTTAAAAATGATGGCACGTGACAAAGCACCTGAGGGGCTTTGAAGCCGATGTGGGTTTGTGCCTCTCCCCTCTCCTCCCCAGCCGTGTCTCTGTGAACCCCGTCGCTCTTTACACCAAACCTGGTACACGAGATGCCTGGTTCACAGTAGATTTGGTTTCAGGCCTGTCCTCAGCTCTGAGAAACCTCAAGCCTGTTAACTGCCCAGTGTGGTCCCCAGGCACAGCCATGGGACATGTGCTGGTGCAGATTAGCCGTGTGAGCGTCACCAGAGAGAGGGGACAGTGTGGCAGGGCTGGCATCGGGGGACTTTTGGCATTGGGGTGATTAGGAGCAGCCTGGCACTGGGCACAGCTATTACCAGCCTGGCTGCAGGGTCTGTTATCAGCTGCCCACTGCTTCCATTGCCTTCAGAGAGAGCCCTAGATACTAAAGCCCTGACTACGGGGGTAAGCCAAGACCACAAAAGGCCAGTTGCAGTTTTTTTGTTACTGGGTTTTTTTGTTTCTCTTGTTCTTGCTTGGTTGTTTTTTTTTTTTAATTAATGCCATCACAGTATCCACTAGCAACAAATACACACGTGCAGGGAGGAATATGTGATGTTTTGTTTTTAATATGGCTTCTTGGGAGGACATGGCTTTTCACAGTAGTGGAAAAGACTGTTGAAAGAAAGCCTATTCAATTTGAGATTAGCCTGGCTCCAGACCACCAGATAATTTGATCTATGGACGGCTACCAGATGAGCTGATGTTAGTCTCAACTGATCTGGACTAGCTATATGATCCTTAAAGATGTTACCAAAAAATGTTGCATTCAACAGGCAATAAAGACTGTCAACTTCATCTTTTCGTTTTGGTTAGTAAGAAAAACTATTTAAAGACTACCTCCTGGTGGCAGGTGATACAAGGGAAGTAAGGCAGGACTGCCCATGTAAGTTATCATCAGCGTAATGAGCCCGCACAGTTAAACAAATCAATCAGTTTTGGTACAGTTGGAGTAGACAACAAAGGAGTTCATTACCTTCCTCATACTGCAGATATATGACCCAGCAAGAACCTGGGGCTTGCAGCATGTGAATTCATCTGCCAGGTGATAAATACCCTTACTTGGGACCTACTGCCACAGCAGTTACCAGAGAGTTTGGATCATTTGATGCATTACCAAAGGGGTCAACTGCACAGCAGCAGGCTCAGCTCTTGCTCTGCTGTTCCTTTTGCTGCGTTGGTGCCCAGTTTCTCTATTCATAAGGCAGAGCTAATAAACCTCATGCCTTTTACAAAACGTGCTGAGAGTTAAGGCAGAAAAGCTGCAAGGGAAGAAGTGGCTGTGGTTCACTAAACCTGTTCTACCGAACACGAAACCTCTAGCCCATAGATGGGAAAGCAGAAACTGGTAGTCCACTCGCACTAATTAAACCTGCAGGAAAATTAGAGAACTATTTCTACTCCTGACTAAACCTTGAGGTAGATAATAAGGAATCTTCAAATGTCCTGAAGTCTAAATAACAAAGAATTGGACACAATTTCTCTGTCAACTGCACCATAAAAGGGCTTGAGAAATTCAAACTTAGGGTTAGCAGAACAACCCCTATCCAAACAAGAAAGCAGCCCTCCTGCTCCCTGCACTCACAGTCACTGGGTGCAGCCTTACACAATGCTGATGTGTGAGGACAAAGGTAAAGAAAGAAACCCATAAGCAGTCACACTGGGTCTGCAGCTGTTCCCATAAACAGGGCTCCTTGTCACAACCCGTGCTCACAGCAGCACAATGGTTTAATAGCTCCCCCCCGCCTTTCTCCTTGGGGGGGTGGGGTGGGGAGGAATGGGGTGTTATGTGATCAAAATTGTTTTTCTGAGCGAACACAAGTGATCTCAGGTCTGCGTTCATTCCCTGTCGCTTAAGAAACTAATCAGATACCCTTAGGAAGGATTTGACAATCTTCAGCTTCCCCCACACATAAGCTGACACTGGAACAGGCTGCCCAGGGCAGGGCTGGAGTCACCGTCCCTGCAAGTGCTCACACACGGCGCAGACGAGGCCCTCAGTGCCATGGGTCAGTGGTGGCCTCGGCAGTGCTGGCAATGGTTGGACTGGATGGGCTTTAAGCTCTTTCCCAGCCCGGTTGAATCTACGGCAACCTCCAGGTACGGACCCGCGGGAGCCCCGCAGATGAACGCCGCCTGCCCAGCCCCGCCCACCGGGACCTCCCCGCGCCCTTAAATCCCGGCTCCGGGCCGCGCCGTCAGGGAAGGCGTTACCGGACCCAGCATGGTGGCGATGTGCCGGTACCCCGCGGCCCTCCTCCTCGTGCTGCTCTGGGGCTGCCTCTGCCCCCTTGCCCACGCCGGCCTCTACTTCAGGGAAGGGCAGCACTGCTACAAGCCGGCCCCGCGCAGGTCGCCTGGGCTGGCTCCTCTCCCCCCCCCCCCCAGGACGTACCCCCGGCCGTACGAGTACCTGGACATCTCCGTGCTCCCCAGGAGCTGGGACTGGAGGAACGTCAACGGCGTCAACTACGCCAGCACCACTCGGAACCAGCACATCCCGCAGTACTGCGGGTCCTGCTGGGCACACGGCAGCACCAGCGCTCTAGCAGGTAGGCAGCAAAGACCACGGCTGTGGATACACTGCAACAGCGGGAGTTCCCAAGCAGAAGGTCGGGAGGTTTGGCTTGGATAGAGAAAAAAGGCTGAAACTCTGCACAAGGAATGCGCTTGTGGCTCCTGCTATGCTGCTGTTCAGGGCGAGGAGCAAAAAGTGGGTTTTCTGCCCGTCACCCAGTGATGGGTGCAGCAGACACAAAAGCATGTATCACATCTCCTTCCCTTTTTTGGTTCCTACGCCTAGAGCAGCAAGGGGCTACTCCAGCAATGCCTGGGTATGAGGAAACAAATGAAGCTGCCTCTCCTGGGAAGGGCCCACAGGGCATTTGCTTCATGAGCGCCATCATTCAGATGAACTGACTCCCACAGTGTGCAGGAACATCTGTTTCAGCAGATTCTATCAGCCTTTTCTTGGGGAAAGGGAAGTAGGGAGTTGTTTCAGTTAAATATTTTCTCTAGAGAGAACACATAATGATTTGCATGCACAGTTGTGCTGCAGAAATACTGTCTGCACAGGGCAGGTTGTAAAAGGATTAACTGTGAAGGAGAAACAGAAGGAACTGTGCAGAACTGGAAAGACAACATAGGTGTAAGCAAACAACAGGAATCATGAAGGATCTGTTCTTAAGCACTACAAGAATAGACACGTATGAAATCCTGAAAGTACTAGGACAGATAAAATACAGCACCTTAATTATATAACTTAATTGTATAGGTAGGCATGCCAGTATGTGCATTTTTCTAAGTATAAAAGGCTGATTGAAAAGAAAAAAAAAAACAGGGTATTTTTTTCTTAACTGCTGTGAACAGTTAAAGCATTCGTTCCTGTTCTTGTTGCTGGAAGACTAGGCTGCCATTAACACCTCCCAGTCCTGTCAAATAGAGTTGAATGTTGTTAGTACTAATAGCTAAAAGTACTACAGTGCTATCAGTTAAGACTGCTAATGTGCTGCGAGAAGCGGTTTATAAATACTCATGGGGGAGCTTCTCTGGCAGGTAAGCTAGTTGTATCTGCTAGTAAGCTAGCTGTTTCTGACAAAGTAAGACAGCCAAGTGGCACTGCTTGTCTGGGATGGTAGGGTTGATGTAAGAGTGAAGATCTACTTATAAAAGTTCTCCTTGCCTTAAGTTTTTAAAGACCTGTCTCTCAGATCCTGGGCTGCATGGGCTCAGGTCTGCCTACATGAGTTCATGTACAAAAGGCTAGTGAGACGATGTGCTTGTCAAAGCCAGGAAATGGATCTGGAAGGTTTCAGAAGCTGTGACTTAAAGAGGTCTAGGGCACTTCAGGGCTTTAAACAAATCTAGCTCATCTGTGTATATTGAATTTTAATGGAAAATACTTCCCATGGAAACCCCCAGTAACAGCTCAGCCTGCTGGTGTGAGCTGGGTCATGCTGTGTGCCTCACTGTTGACAGTAGAGGCTTTTACAACACAAGTACTGCTGCCTGCAAACAGTTACAGTTCAGTGGATTTTTAACACTAGTTCCAATGTGTAGCCACTCATATATTTTGCTAACAAAATACAATTTCTTATCCTTACAGACCGAATCAACATTAAGAGAAAAGGAGCATGGCCTTCTGCCTATCTCTCTGTTCAGAATGTGATTGACTGTGCTGATGCAGGATCCTGTGAAGGTGGAGACCACACAGGTGTTTGGAAGTATGCCCATGACCATGGCATTCCAGATGAGACCTGCAACAACTACCAAGCTAAGGATCAAAGTATGATGCCTATTTGCTCTGCTGTAAGGCTTCATCCCAGGCTTAGCAGAGCTTAACATTAAAAAAAAACCTATAGTTTCTTGGGTTTTCAGCATACTGGTTCCTGCCTTTTGGTGTACTACTTCCTGTTTGATTGACAGGTTTTCCTTACAGGCCTTTCTGTGTGTGTCTTTAGCCAGACAGCATAGCATTAAATCATGCTCTGACAAGTTAGCACAGCTAAATTGTTTTAACCTAATCTCTCAAATCAGTGATACACTATCTCAAATGTATTAAAATATTTACAAGTGTCACCTCAAGCTAAACAAAGGAAAAAATGTAACCTGTTTGGTCATGTGTGACTGGAATAGTTTCTCTATCTATAGAGATGCACATCTGAAACATTCCCTCCCCAGAGCGCTTAGGCCTAAGAAGTAAAGCAATTGTAACTAGTAATTGTAGAGACTTTAAATGTAGTTTCCATAAATTCTTTTCACTGGAGTACATATTAGTAATTACTCTAATATCTGCCTCAAATAAGTTCAGAAAGAAAAAGCTTAGTATCATATCATAATTAATTCACTTGAAGAAAAGCATTCTCTTGCAGTGATGATCTTGCTTTTGTTTTGTAGAGTGTAAGAAATTTAATCAGTGTGGCACTTGTGTCACTTTTGGAGAGTGCCATGTCATAAAGAACTATACTCTCTGGAAAGTTGCTGACTACGGGTCTGTCAATGGAAGAGAAAAGATGAAGGCAGAAATCTATACTAATGGACCAATCAGGTAAAATACATCTTGAATGGTAAAAATACTTATCCACTAGTGATACTGTGATTGAAATACTTGAAACTCAATCCAATGTCTGAAGTGTAGTTCTCCACTCTGGCTTATGTTAGCAGCTCTGCATTAACATGCAGGGCTTCAGCTTGTTTGTAGATAAATTGAGCCCTAAAGTGAAAATATAAGAAAATCAATTGGTTTTAGCCAGGCCCCTGCCTGATCACCTTTATATAAAAATTTGCTTCCTCTGTTTCATTACAGCTGTGGCATAATGGCTACGGAGAAGCTGGATGCTTACAGTGGAGGACTTTATACAGAGTACAACCCCTCAGCTGTGGTGAATCACATTGTATCTGTGGCTGGCTGGGGTGTAGAAAATGGAACAGAATACTGGATTGTTCGTAACTCCTGGGGTGAACCCTGGGTAAGGAAACATGGGAACAAACATGCTTACAAATTATTTTAGGGGAAAGGTGGGGTTGCAGACAGGAAGCTGCAAAGCTAGCCTGTGGGTAGGAAAAGTAGAAGTTTCTTTAATATGAAGCATAACTAATCTGAAGACAAGGCTATTCAGAAAAGCTACTCAAGTTATGTCGGCTCGATCCCAAATGCTACCTTCTTTCATGGGCATGCAGCTCCTGTTATGGGCAACTCTAAGTTACTGTTGTAGGCAAAAATTAAGTCCTGGAATAGATGGGGAGGAGGGGAGGGTATAAATTCACCTAAGCAGATTGCCCCTGTGAACCTAGTGTTATACTTCATCTTAATTCCTAGATTCACTAATCATTCATATCTGGAAGGCAGAACAGACACTGTCTAATTAACAATGTGAATTAATTCTTTACAGGGTGAAAGAGGGTGGCTGAGAATTGTGACAAGCGCATATAAAGATGGAAGAGGAGCAGAATACAATCTTGCTATTGAAGAGGACTGTGCATACGGAGATGCTGTACTTCCTTGATTCTATAGCGTACATCTTTCTGTTTAGAAACCACTTTAGAAGCTTCCCAGCACAACCTTTTTCTGTTTAAAGGACAGCAGTCTAAAATTCCTTCACAATTCAAGACCATCAGGCAGTTCTGCAAAATCAGCCCAGACAGCAACACAAAATGTCTTCAAAGTAAAATATACACAGAGCTGCCTTCAGGTATCTCCAACTTAAAAGCCTTTTACCCATGAGAAAAGTGTTCTGTGTTGATGCACAGTATTGAAATCATACTGACTTCAGTACAGAAACTAAATATCTGTTTAATTACAAATTATGTAGGCATACTGGGAAGGAAAAAGTATACTCAATATTTGGGTCTAGAGCTTATATTAAATTCTCTGACAGTATTGAGCAAATATCTCACAAATCATGGTGCTCACAAGGCTAAGTCTGGCCATGACATGTTAAAAACCTAAATCCCCTGTCGCTTCCTTGGCCTCATGGTGAAACAGTGGTGTTGGAAATCTCATGTAATGCAGTTACATTTATGCAACCAGAATGATTTATCAGGAATTACTTTGCTCAAAACCCAATTACTTACTTGTGTCCTTGCTCAAATTCTGTGCTTTAATATGTGATTGGCTGTGCCCTTTTTCTCCTAAAGGGGCAAAGCTTAAATTGCCACAGCCCATTACTCTCTTAATTTGAAGGTTTCCAATTCTCTTCCTTCACACTTAGCCAGTTACCAAGTGGCAAATGAGTGTAATATCAAATGTTACTAAGTGGCATTAATTGCGTTTAATAAATGGACTTTTTCTTACACAACTATAGCTGTATTGTAAGACCTTACTAATGCATAAATTTGGTTGTACTTAAGAAGTAAGCTCATGGGGTAGCTTACTGAGGATGGCACTGCTTTTACTGGACTTTTTCTTGTGAAATGGCTGGTTAACAGCACAGTATACAGCAACTAAAATGGTTCAAACAGTTCAGCTTAATCTTCAGTGTGCATAAATGTAGTGGAATGTAAGATACAAGTTTCAGGGAAGCATCCAATTTCAACAAGACAGAAAAGATAAATTCAGATGTAGAATACCACTTCTAAATGTCAATCTTCAAAGCCTAATATAAATGAAAACAACCTGTGAATTATGTCTCACTCAAACCTGTAAGTTACAGCTTTGTAATGGTGCAGAGGAGGGGGAAAAAATGTCTTCCCCAAAACTGTATCTATCTGCTGCCTCTCAGTTGGTAGTTTCTGCAACTAACCTTACCTTTCTTCCACAGCTAAACCAAAGAAGTCTGCTGCTAATGACAAAATAAGTTTGGTAGAGTCATGAAGATCAATAAAAGCATAAGATTGCTAGTATCTAGGATGGAATTGAGGAGATTGTGCTGTTCGGATCATTTAAGTTTCAAATAGCACAGCTTTTAGTATTGTGACAATGAGCATGTTTTAGACCAGATGCTTTAGGCCATATTCCAGTAGGCTGGTGTTTCTGGTTGGAAAACTGGAAGATGCACTCCTTTTTTGTAAGAAAGGAGAAGTAAGTTAATCTAAAACTGGCTGCTGTCTCAAGAAGTATCGTGGTAGCTTAAGTGTTCCCGTGCATGAATCACAACACAGAAGAACAAGGTGATTTCCTCCTTACATTTACGTGCAGCTGGACTTAAAGTCCCCATGTCTTTTTAGAAAGCAGGTTCTTCAGAGAACAGATGTGCTTGGAAAAAAGCACAGTGGGCTTGTCTACACCCCTCACTTTTAAGCAAACGAACAGTATTTACCTGTAGAAAGAAAATCCAGCCCAATAAAAAGTGGCCTTAATAAAACTTCGAGAGAAAGCTCTGGAAAAGAAAAACCCCTTTATTTAAAGGTAAATTATAATCTTGGGTGTATCCCTGCACTGTCTGGCATCTACCAGGACAGAGTAGAGATAAGTACAAAAAACAAGCCACAAGAAGCAATTATGACATTTCTGCACACATTCACGTTGCTGGACAGCAGCAGAATGGTAATGAAACTTACCAGTAACATTGAAGCATCTATTTAACAAAAAATAGATTCTGAAAGATAACGCACTCACATCTACGGTTCATCTGTTTGTTAATACAAAACTAACCTGGATTGTTACAAACCCATAGCAGGAAATACATAGGATTTTTTTAGAATGCTAAATAATGCAAAGGTGAGAAAGAGCTAATCACACTAATTCCTTCTATACAACTTACAACATAAAAGCCTAGAGCATTCAAGATCCAGTCTTCAGGGAACTATCTGCAAAGCATTTCCCCATTCTTCAGGTTTTGTATTTTACACAAAGAATCAGTGACAAATTCTCCAAGCAACCAAAATAACATTCTTTGAAATAAATGTTTTTCTCCTGCTATTCCCTTCAGAATATTCAGATTTCCACTGATGTGTGTAATAACAGAAAAACCTTCAGTATTATTCCATTTTCCAAAGTACGTTAACAGACCTCTGATATGAAGCTCAAGGTCACCATGCAAGTCAATCAATCAAATGCCCTTCAGCCCTTTCTCCCTTGGTTTGGGTTTGTGGGTTTTTTTTGTTTGCTTTGAGGGGTTTTTTTTTGCTGCTTTGCTGCCCAGTTACAGAGCCTTTCTGGTGCAGAGTATGGTAAAGCAGTGATAGTGTGCTCTGTGTTCTTCGTGTTTTCCACTGCTTAGTTTATCATAATAAAGTTAGATTTGCAATGAGCTTAAAAGAGAAAAAGAAAAGATAAAAACGATTCAGTACACTAGTTTGAGTTATTTGTTTGCATGCAGACTTCTCAATTATGTAAATAGGATTTTAGGGCCTGGACAGATGTTTTTCTTTTAGGATTGGAATGTATCATATGTCAGACTACTTGCCTTAGTACAGTTCTAGTTCTCAAAAAGCAGTATTTGTCTCAAAGTTCCTCACTACTACCGAGAGATTCTTGATTATAGGAAAATTGCTAAACACAGGCCCTTAAAAGGGAAATTATCTGTGAAAATATCTGGCAGGCATTCCTATTTTTAGCAATCCTCCCTCTAAACATTATTTGCAAGTTAGAACAAACAGAAAAGGAAGCAAGCATGCAAGGAATAAATATTACTTACCTATAAATTCAGTCACAGGGTCATGTTCACCTTCTGTTTTAATAGTGCCTGCAATACTTTCATTCTCCAAGATTGGAAGAAAAAGCTGTACAAAGTCCGAGGTATATGGAGGAGCAATCACATCAAGTACCTGAAGCAGCAGACAAAAATGGATTATTCTTACAGTTAGAGGGGTAGTAAGTGCAATATTTAATTCACAATACTAGCCTTGGAAGCATACAAGTAGCTGCACATAAAGCTTCTAATTACGTATTCTTCTGGTACTCTATCCGCTACCTTTCAGAAGTCAGCAGTCAGTAGGCCTCAGTCACATCCCAATGAATACTGATATTACATATATCACTCAGAATCTAATCTCGTATCTTGCTGATACTAAAGTTTATTTATATATGTTAGTAAATGCATTTTTGCTACTGACCTCTGTAACAAAGTATCTGATGAGAGAGATATCTGTATCTAGCTTCTCCAGGCATCTGCGGATATAGCTGACAACAGGTAGGACATATCCACGGCTGAGTAAGTGCACCATTCTATCCAAGAGAGTCTTCTTCAATTCCAGCTGATGGTATGGGGAGGTAAGAACCAACAGATTAGAACTTCTTCTCAAAAGCGTGCATTTTTTATTGCTCATTCTTACTGATTCTCTATCTGCTTTGTTAGATTTAAACCATGACTATATTCCTAAATTACACTCTTAAAACTGCTGTGACAGCAAAGCTATTATCTTGAATAAGCGTAACTAATATGATAATCACCTGCTCCATTACATCAAGCTGTGAATGCTCTGTTTCAAAGAGCTTGACAAGAAGTTGTAGAACTTGGGGATGAAGTAGCTGATGGCACGTACTGATCTGCAAACAAGACAGGAGAGTTAAATCCTCAGAACTTCAATTTTAAAACCAGTGCAGCAGTCTTTATTAGAAAGGTTTACACTGATGTTCATGCAGATGTAAACCCTTTCATTTCTTTCTTTGATGCCCAAGTTTTCCTGTCATAAATAATGCTCAGCTGACAAAACCAAGTAATTGACTCTGAACAGAGATTAATCTCTATGTTTAATGACTTACTGCAAATGTTATGCAGTGAACTGTCAAAACTGTTCTTACTCTCCAACAAGGCTTTATATACACTTTTACCTCATCCAATAACGCCAGATGAACTGGAGTGTGATCAGTCTGCAGCTGGAAGTATCGTGGTTCTGACACTGTCCAATCTACCCACTTTAATACACCCATTGCCACGACTGGGAACCTGCAAAGAAAAGAGATCGCTTTAGCACAGGAGCATAAAACAAAACAAATAACCCAACTACAGAAAGACCCCAAAACAAAACCCCCTGTAAATTAAAAATTATAGAATCCTCTTTCAGTATATTCTAATGGTTGCTAGAATTACAGTTTAAGTTACAGGAGAACTCACAAAACTCATAAAGTTGTGCTTGAGAAGTTGCCAGCACACCAAGTAGTTTTTCCACAAAAAAGGGGGGGAAGGGGAAATTATATAGCCTGGAGGAAAATTCTTGCTACAAAGACACTCCCTGCTAAGCACAAAATGCAAAACATAGGCAACAAAATTTATGTATACTCCTAGTTTGCTCCAGTTTATTCAGTAGCTATTTCATACTTTTAAGAGGAGAAAAAGAACACCGCAAAGACATCTATTGCTAGGAAAGTTTTACTGGGAAGACAAAGTAACCTGTCATCTTTTTCCAGTGGCAGAGAAAAGCGTGTTCTGTGACGCAAGGATGACAAGTTGTCGGTGAAAGCCAGAGCTTGTGTCCTCATGAGACTCATAACAGTCAGATGCACAATTCTGAAAGCTGCTTTCAGACCACATCTTCACATATTCTGCAATGAGGATGTTCTCAGAGTAGCCTACAAAAGCATTTCCCTTCAGCAGTACCCTAACCTCGCCTAAGAATACTTTCCTTCCAACAACTAAAGCTTGGGACCAGTATTTCTGCTCACCTGATGCACTGATAGAGAGTGCTCAGTTCTGCAACCAACTCTGACGCTCCTTTGTTCTCATTGCAACACAGATTGTGAACAGTTTCAATGGCTTTTGAAGTTGACTTCAGTTCATCCTTGTTTATACTGACTCTCTTATTCTGAAAAATTCCAAAGTTTGAATGCAAGAGTTGAGAATATCGAAGATAACTCTGGTTATTTGAGGAAAGGAACTGTGATTAGCCTGAGATGACATTATGTTTCTCAAAATTTAGATTCAAATCCAAGTTTCAGAAGAACTAATTATCAGTGAACTGAAGCACAAGGATGGTTGCTTTATTTAATTCCCTTTAGATTACCTTATCCACTTCATAGAATTGAATTCCACTTCCTCTGAAAAAGTACATACAGTCCAGTAATACAAAACTGCTACTGACTGGTAAACTCTGGGGGGAGGTGAGGGAAATGAACACAAATACTCAGTGCACTCAGACTTTTATAGTACTATTTGGTCATCAGTATCTACATTTTATAGTCATTTCAGTTGAAGCCAGAAACATTTCCTATTAAAATAAGTAAATCAAGCATAATACATTATCTTTAATTGAGCAACTTCACAACCATACATGTTCTTCAGCACAGTCAGGCCACTGCAAGTAGTACTATTCACAGAACTGAATATTACCTTCTTCCACATCTCTACTACGCTAGCTGCATATGCCAGTATGTGAATATATTTATGTTTGTGATCCTGGTTGATCTTGGCACCTGGCTTAAACAATGACTGCATGAAGAGATCCAGAAAGGCAGGTACTCGAATCTGTGAAGGAAATTAATGTTTTATTAGAGCCTGAGAATTATAAGAGGTGACTAAAAATACAGGTTTTGCATCTGATATACCTTGCACAGAAAGAGATATAACGCACTGCCCCTTGAGAGTGGGTCAGAGAGTTTTATGAAGAGACCCAAACTTTTGACAGAAAGGAGGGGGGGGAAATGGGAAAAAAGTTAAAAAGCAGGGTAGGAATAGAAAGAAAAACCAGATTTACAAACTACATTGCTAAAGTTTGCTACCAGAGCCCACATCAGAGGGAGCCAGTGAGAAGAGTGAAATGTCCATTTAAGTCTTCTTATAATAAATTGCAAACTGGGTGGGTTTTTTCATTATTTTTTTTATTAGTAGTAGCTAATTTATTCCTTGCCATCTTTATCTCCTAATTGAAAATCTCTTTAATTAATCTATGAAAAAAGACAAATTGGAATGATTAAAAAAAAAAAGCCAAAACCCAAGCTATCAAGAAGCTAATGCAAAATAGAGTACAAGCAGTAGTTTCACATTTAGACATCAAAGTTATAGAGGGATGAGCCTGAGTACTAACTTCTATTTTGTGTTGCTACAACACTTAGCACAAACAAGCCTCATCTTTCTGACTGCTACTGTAGTAGAAGAATAGTTCAGAGGTTGTAAGAAGATAGCTACTGACCAGTTCCACTGGAGGTGGGTCCATGCTTGTAAACATTTTGAACAGGACAGTGATGTCTGCTGGATTCAGAGCTCCTTTGGACAACATAGCACCAAGAGCCTGACATGCTCGAGGATAGGAGGCTGCAGTACCCAATGCTAAAGTGATCTGACTGGCATCATGGCCTCTAGAAGAGCAAACATACACAGCAACTTATTTTCATAATTCAGACATTTTCATTCTAGCCTCACTGAGTCAACAGGGCACATCTTATGGAATGTAATGACTTAAGGAAGAACCCCTTATCCTGGGTAATCACAGAAGAAAGATACATATTTTTTAATAGACAGAATCTTCAATTCTTTGCTCTTCTGATTTCAAGGCTCCTAGTACAGGACACTGAACTTTTCTGTTCTTTCACAAATTAAAGCTTGGTACAGAAGCTGTTACATTGCAGCTAAGAATTCTCCTTTTGCTGGTAAAAGGTGTCCTGAGTTCAGCTGTTCCGTAACAGTTTCATTTCTCCTTCTCAGTAGCTGGTGCAGTGCTGCATTTCAGCTACAGTCTCACAGCAATGCTGATAATACACCAATGTTTTGGCTGTTGCTAAGTAATGTTTACCCTGATCAAGGACTTTTCATTCTCTCATAGCTCTGCCAGGGGCACAAGAAGCCAGGACAGAGCAGAGGCAGCACATCTGACCCAAATTGCCAAAGGGGTATTACGTACCACAGCACATCATGCCCAGTATATAAACTGAGGGGAGTTACCTGGAAAGGCCAGATCACTGCTGGGGTCAGACTGGGTATCAGTCAGTGGGTGGTACACAATACAGAGCAACTGTATTGTGCATTATTTGTGTTTATTTTGTTTCGGGCTTTTTTCCCCTTCCCTTTTTAGTTTTGTATTCTCTCCCCTTGTTATTTCTCTTATCATTATTAGTGGTAGTAATAGTGCTTTTGTATTATACCTTAATTACTGGACTGTTCTTCTGTCAACCAATGGGATTTAAATTCTTTTGATTCTCCTCCCCATCCTTACAGGAAGGGGGGGGGGGGAAGAAAGGTGGAGGGGTGAGCAAGCAGCTGCACGGCTCTGAGTTACCAGCTGGGCTTAAACCACAACAAAAGGTAATCAAAGATGAGCAAAACACAACAATTTACAAATCCTGGTGACTTATATTTCACTTATATATAACTCCTACTTACTTCTCATGAGCATACCGCTGAACCTCCTGAGCAATCCGCCTGACAGCTGACCCTCCTTGCTCTTCTTGAGCCAATATGGACATCATAGATTGAGCAAAAAGGTAAGTGTGTTCTCCATGGCACACCATCTTCTGTTAGAGCACACATCAAAAAATTTTATCAAACAACAGGGAACATGCAAGTATGCTGCTGGACTTACACTGCCACAATAGCAAAGATTTCAATGAAAACTACTAATCTAAAGAAAAGAAAATTAAAAAAAAAAACAAACGCCACAACAAAAAAAAAAAAACAACCAAAGCAATCAAAACCCTACACAAAAAACTAACCACAATCTCCAAAACCCAACAGCCAAGAAAAATGTACAGAACAGCACAGTATCACTATGCACTGATGCCATGGAAGAAGAAATGGCTAAATTAAGAACTTTGTTTCTTAAATACCATGATTGAGAGGAACTTCTCTCCTAGGTACACTCAGTACTTTCTCTGCAATATTTAAAAAGAGAACTACAAAGGCATCCAAAAGTCATTATGCAATTTCACTACAGAGAACGTAAGCTGAATTGATTCACATGGCAACTTTCAGAGTGATGTGGATCATAAAAAGAATTATTTTCATTTCCCAGAGGACTGACTAGACTGATCTTTAGATCTTGTGTTAAATGTGGAAGACAATAGTTCTATCTTCACCTTTTACAAACCATTTAATAAATATGAGAAATGTTGCATAAGCTACCCAAGTAATTCTTGGCCACAAAATGATCAAAAAGCATAGATTTCTTTGGGTTATTTTTAAACTCATATATAACTTCCCTTCACAAGATTTCTGAAGACTCGATGTTAAGATTCTCTACAATCCCACAATGATCTGTATATCCTAACCAGAAAATACCATCTTCTTCCTGCATAAAAGGGAAAAAAAAAAAGAACAACCCCCCTCAAGTCCCAAAACACTTACAGCAAATTCAGGGAGGTTTTTTTCTAGGTTTTCTTCTCCTCCATCTAAAATTGTTGCCAGAGATGTACGCAGGACTCTGGAAAATACTTCTAGTTGCTGACATGCTGTTGAAACACTGGTTATTTCCCCTTGATATCCAGCATCAGATATAAGCTATAAAACCAAAAACATCACAGAAAACTTGTATTATTTGCATTTATATTTCAGATATCCTAACAAGTCTAGAAGAACACACAGAATTGTAAGATTTGCCTCTGCATACACTTGGTGGAATTCATGTTTGTCTTTCACTACAGAAAAGGAAATAAAGAAAGATGTAGCAAAAAATGTAAATCATAATGACACAAAAATATATTTCAGAACACAGCAAGATAGAACATTCTTTCCCTGTCACAGGAACATACCAAGCTGACTGAAATGTCATACTGCACCAGAAATCCAGAATTCTCAGATAACACATCACAGGGAAAAAACAAACTGGGAAACTACACTTACTACTTGCAACCTGTAACACAATTCCTCCTATCAATGTGTCCTTGCACTGTTCCGACATTTGAATAAGCAGTATTAGCAGGAATACATAAGACATACAGGTAGGATCAGAGACGATATTTGATGCCAGAACAATCAGCCATTTATGGATATTCTCATTTATCAGACTTGAGTATAGTACCTTCACAGTAAAATTAAGCATTAAACAGTCAGGATGGGCTTCTGCCAACTTGTAGAAGAGATCTCTCCACGTAGTATGTGCTATCATTTGCTCAAGCCAGGCTGGAGTCTGAAAGATTAGAGCAATAAACAGAAATGTAAGAATTTCTAGTTGCCAAGGTCATTAAAAGCAAACCTTTTACCTTTCAGGGAGTCCTGCAAGTTGTTGTACAGAACTTTGTTACAAAGGAGGATGCCTCTGAAGTTTCTACGTTCTCTAGGCCTCTAAAGACTTCAGTGAGACACAGCTGGTTTTCTGAAACCAGTTGTTTCTTTATCAAGGAGCTCTGAAGATATGACTTTCCTTCCCCCACCGTCCACTACTCCATCAGACGAAGGCAAATGTGTAGGATTCACTCATGTAGAGACAGCAACACGGATACAATGCACACCTCTCCTTCCTCTGTAAAGATGGAATCTGCTTTCCGAGGGTCAAAATGCTTAATAAGTAAGCTCTTTAAATGGTTTTCTACAGTCTCCTGAACTTGCAGTGGCTCAACACCTGTACAAAAGGAAGAAAAACCCTTAGCAGATGCAATCCAATCAAACATGGCAGCAACACCTTAAGTATTTCAATGAGAACAGAAACTACTCAGAAATTTATCAACACAGAGAGGAGCGCCATCAGTTCTACTGTCAAGCCACACTGATACAGACAGATTCAGGTCCTTGATCTTTTTTCCTAAATGCAGACTGTTTAGGATCACAGGCAGGTCACACTAGTCCTTCTCTCTTGCTCTCTTCATCAGTCATGCAACCAGCTATGTCAGTCATTTCACAAGACTGTTACTGGGCATGTCACCAAAATGCACATATCTTAAGCACAAAAGCGATCAAAAGGATGGTGCACAACTCACCTTATACAGACTAAAGCCCACCCTTTCAGTATGTTTGCTACCAGTACCTTTGATAGTATACAATAAAAGAATACACAAAGTTGCAGTAAGCAGTTCTACGATTCCAAGATCGGGGCATAATAATTCTGCTAATTTGTAAATGAAAGTTTATACTAGGCTGCTGAAGAATTCAAAAGCAGACGGTAATACAGAATTCTTAAGAAAATACAGGCATCTGTATGATAGCTTTCCACCTAACCATTCATCTACTGAAAGCTATAGTAACTAGCAAGAGGGTAGTTGTTCAGTTATTTATATTGTACTCCTAGAAACAATGAAATATTGGTAAGACCATCTACACAACAGTACCTGTAACTGTAAAAACAAAATATAGTTTATGGAGCTGCTTGAACTGTATTACCCTTTATCATAGTTTGTGAGCATTCCAAAGTGTTTCTCAACAGATTATTTATTCTCTGTATAGAATAAGCGTATTATAAAGAATTTAGTCATACACACATACAGGATGTCAAGTTCACAATAATCCACTTCTTGAGTATGATCAAATTTGCCACCGATTCAAATATTTCTGACAGAATGAAGACCCAAATTATAGTGTATCAATCACTTATCAATCATACCTGTCTGAATGAGCCACTCTGCCAGCAAATTTACAGTCTGTGCCACTGCAGTGTAGTTTTCAGAGAGGAGCTGGATAACGTTCTCTGGAGAACCTCCTGCTTGGAAATACCTGATGAAAGGATTACAAAAGAACTAGTTGAGTGTCATATTAAAAATCAAACCCAACTGAACTCTAAATAAAGGAAAAACAATAGCATCATTTATGAGCTTTCACACAAACTTCCATACAAAGTGACCACACCACTGTAACACACACAACGTGCATTTTAACACATATAAGGTTACACTCACCTCTTTAACGTGTTAAATATAGACGGCTCCATTATATAGTCAGGGGTTGAAAATTTCTTCAGGCATTCTTGCTGGACTTCGGCATCATCTTCCCCCTCCCCATCCTCATCGTCTTGCTGTTTGCAAGCACAGGCAAGTCAGGCACCTCTCTTGTCCTGTTTCCCCCTATAATCCCATCTTTAGACTACTTTTGCCCACAGAAACTCACACACCTCAGCTCACCCTAGGAAGCGACCTCCTCCACACAAAACCAAGACTTTTCAACAGAGAAGGCACAAAACCAACCAGTTGTTTTCCTCCTTTATAACGCTCTCAAGCCCCAGGCCCCAACACAGGAGACTTCCCCACCAGCCTCTACACTCAGCGCTCATCACCTCAGGTCTGATCCCCACACGCGGCTTCCCCCACCCGCAGAGCGAGAATGCCCGGGAGCTCCTCCGGAACCCACTCGACGCCCCAAAAAGTCCCCGCTTTCCAGAGCGGCCCCGGAGGTGAGCGCTCCCCCTCACAGGCCGCTCCAGGCCCGACACCGAGCTGCCGACTCCCGCAGGGCGGGCAACCCAAGGCGCGCCGCCTCAAAGACGCCCGCAAACCCTCACCGTCCCTCCGTCTGCCTCGTTCCCCCACTCTGCCGCGCTCCCTTCGAAGTAATCAGCGTCCTCCATGGCTCCTCCCGCCCCGGGCCGAAAGAGCCGCAGCGACTGCCGGAACCAGGCCGCCACCGCCCCGCAGGGAGGAGCGTCGCGGAATGGCGGGCGCCGGGAGGGCGGAGCCGCCGCTACCGCAGGGCCGGGCGGGGCGGAACGGAGGAGGGGGAGAAGGGTGGGATGCGGCCAGCGGCAGCAGCCGGAGGGGCACCGCGGGGGTTGCTGTGCCGCGGAGCGTGTCCCGGCCCGGCGGGGCTGACAGGAGCCGGCGGCGCGGCCGTTACCGCAGAGCTCAGCGCTGCCGGCGGTGAGGCCCTTGGCTGATGAATGACGGCTGAAAGGCGTCGTGAAGGACTGCCGGTAAACGTGGAACACGGAGTGTGAAAGCGGTGGCGGTGGTTCTGGATGCAGCTGAGTCACGTTGTTTTCCTTGCGCTTCCTGGAGCATGAAGAGGATATTGAACAGCAGCAGCAAGTTGATAGTAGTGATCAAATGTTATGATGGAATTAAAAAAAAACCCTATCAAATAGGAATAAAAGAACAGGAAAGGTAACTTTGGTAGAATGGAAGTGGGAAGATTATTTGGGTTTGATTCTAGTGGTAAAGTTTTGTGACCAAGCACTGGTGTAACTCTGTGTACCCAAAACTTGCTGGAGAATAGCATTAAATAACATTACTGCCTTTTCTCATTGCAAACAATTTGGGGGGGGGGGGGTGGGGAGACGGGACATTACTTTTAGCTTAAGACAAAATCCTGAAGACTTTAATGTGAAAAAAACATCTTAATAAACCAACTGTACTCCCTATAAATAACACTAGTGGCGTTAGTTACCCATTTCATTTCTGGACAGAAGAGTGTGCTATGTGAGCCCATCTCTCTGTTCCTGAGGCTCTTAGGAAGTCTGTAACCATACAGGGCAGATTATTTCTGTTCCCCTATGCGTGCAGGTAGATCCCCAAAGCAGTAGTTGTGCTAACCTCAAGACCTTAGTACAGACCATCCTGGGGGTGCTGCAGAGTCCCAGAGGAGATGGGTTCAGCTCTGGTGCTGACTGAAGGCAACGGGCCAAGAGGGCACCCAGCAACACAAGGACCTAAGAAGTTACAGATGGATTAAGAAGGGATAAGTCTAAAGCGAAAACTGATCATACGATCTGACCCTGGGCAAGGAGACAGGCATTACCGAAATGGAGACCATGTGAGACAAACAGAGTCCCTTTGTCTCTCTTCAGATCCACTCCCGTTCCCCAATTGTATGAATGTAACTGTAAGAAAGGGGAGGGTGAGGGATGTTCTGGGATTTGGAGGGCAGCTAACAGCATTGCTGATTAATTATTTAAGAAGTCCTTTATTCTCATTCAGTTTCTAACTGAAAAACAGTAAAAAGAAATTACATATTCTTCCATGCAGTCCATTAAATTGCATGGTAGGAAAAGCCAAAAAGCCCTGTTCAGAAATAAGCTGTCGTAGGTATGGTCACTGTCCTAGTTAAAGGGCTTACTGTATTCAAGATTTCAACATAGAAAATACAGACAACCCCCTGAACTGCAGCAGAGCGCAAGTTGTGCTGTTGTGTGCTGCCCTGCAGTGGTGAAGCAACCCTTCCTGAAACATTTCTTCAGCATTTTTGTGAGCCCAGGGTAATGTTCTTTTTGCTCTGTCAACAGAAAGGAAAAGTTTCAGAACAGAAGGCAAGATTGAAACAGAGGCACAACAGACACATTCTCTACCTGTGCTAATGATTGCTCAATTGCCTGCAGTCCGGAAGGCAGTCAGGTAACATTTCAATGCTTATGGAAGCACTGGCCGTTTTTTAAGAGGAAAGAACTGGAGTGGAGTGACAGGCTGAGGCTGGAGGCCAATGGAAATATCCTTGACAAAAAGGTTTTGACAATTTCCATCGCCTAGATGTGAGAAAACAATAGTGTACTCGGAAGAGACACTGAGATTAACCAGTCAGATTATTTTCCTAAGAAATATTTTTAAACTTAAATCAGAACATATTTTTAAAATATTTTAAAATAGTAGAAGGTATTTTCCCAAGAAAATACTGGACCTAAATTCAATATAAAACTGTAAATTCTTTTGTCTTTACATATGTGTATCTCTTATTTTGATTGCAGTAACAGATTTTGGGTTTGGTTTTTTTTTTAATATATAAGGAAAGAACAACACTGAAAGCATTTACTTTCAACTTTCCTTGATGTCGTGGTTTAAACCCAGTCAGGTAACTTGTTCACTCACTCCCAGTGAGTGGTGCCGAGCTGACAACAATCAAGGTCCGTGTTCGTCTCCCCCCCTCCCTGCACCGGGGCTCTCCCCTTCCCCGCTCCCGGAGGAACGGGGAGGAGGATCGAGAGAGTGCAACTCCCACGGGTTGAGACAAGAACAGTCCAGCAACAAATCACCACCGCTACTATCAGCTAAAACAATGATAAGGGAAAATAACAAGGGAAGAGAATACGATACCACCGGCCAAGAAAACGAGTTCCACCCGGAAGCCCCTGTCCTTCCGGGTAACTCCCAGTTACCCCCCACCCCGGGCATGACGTGCTGTGGTATGGAATACCTCCCCGGCTAGCCTGGGTCAGGCGCCCCGTCTCTGCCTCCTCACAGCTTCCCCTCCTCCCTGGCAGAGCATGAGCCTCACAGAGTCCTTGGTCAAGGTAAACATCACTTAGCAACAACCGAAAACATCGGCTTCACCAACGCTGCTCTCAAACTAGAAGTCAAAACACAGCACTGCACCAGTTAACACAAAGGAAAAACATGACTGCTACTGCTGAACCCAGGACATTATCCACCCCTTATTCCATACCATTCACGTCGTGCTCAGATCCCACATTTTCAATACACCATCGCTCTCCCACATATATACATCCATATACATACAGACCAAGAGGAAAAAAAATCATTTTCTTAGTGCATGGACCAATCCCTATAATGCTGCCGAGTCCATTCGGTCCATGATGTTCCAAGTTCATTCTCTGTTGGGATGATGGCTGGAAGGAAGTCAGGGCCAGTCGCTGGTGACCTGGAGACATCTAGTTGATGGGCTATAAAAGCATTACACAGCAGGCAACAGTATACAATTGAGTTCACTGGCTGTTTTCCCCTAAAATCAAATCCCCTTGAGGTATACATCGGACTTCCCCATCTTCCCGCATTACCCACCAAGTATATCCAGGTCCCTGAGCAAAAGCAATCCCACGAGTGGGTTTGCCTTTACCTGAAGCAGGAATAACCCAGACTGTCTTCCCCAGCAAATTCTTCATATGCACCACAGGAACTTTGTCCCCCTCTACAATATGTAAAAGTTCTGACTGGGCTGGGCCAGCCCTGTTGGCAGATCCTCTGGTGTTGACCAACCAGGTGGCCTTTGGTAAATGTGTATCCCAATGCTTGAAAGTTCCCCCACCCATCGCTCTCAGTGTAGTTTTTAACAGCCCATTGTACCGTTCGATTTTCCCAGAGGCTGGTGCATGGTAGGGGATGTGATATACCCACTCAATGCCATGCTCTTTGGCCCAAATATCTATAAGGTTATTCCGGAAATGAGTCCCATTGTCTGATTCAATTCTCTCTGGGGTGCCGTGTCGCCACAAAATCTGTTTCTCAAGTCCCAGGATAGTGTTCCGGGCAGTGGCATGGGGCACAGCGTATGTTTCCAGCCACCCGGTGGTTGCTTCCACCATGGTAAGCACATGGCGCTTGCCTTGGCGGGTTGGTGGCAGTGTGATATAGTCAATCTGCCAGGCCTCCCCATATTTATACTTCAACCATCGTCCTCCATACCAAAGAGGCTTTAACCGCTTGGCTTGTTTAATTGCAGCACATGTTTCACACTCATGAATAACCTGGGCAATAGTGTCCATTGTTAAGTCCACCCCTCGGTCACGGGCCCATCTGTATGTTGCATCTCTGCCCTGATGGCCTGAAGTGTCATGGGCCCACCGGGCCAGAAATAATTCACCTTTATGTTGCCAATCTAAGTCCATCTGAGCCACTTCAATCGCAACTTGTCGTCCAGGACTCCATACAGCTGCCTTCCATCTCCGATGCTTTCCCACAATATGGCAAGAGCCATCAGTAAACAAGGCATACTGCTTTTCACTTTCTGACAGTTTATTATATGGTGGGGCCTCTTCAGCACGCACCACCTCCTCCTCTGGTGACATTCCGAAATCTTTGCCCTCTGGCCAGTCCATGATGACTTCTAGAATGCCTGGACGACTGGGATTTCCTATTCGAGTTCGTTGTGTAATTAGTGCAGCCCATTTACTCCATGTAGCATCAGTTGCATGATGTGTAGAGGAGACCCTGCCTTTGAACATCCAGCCCAGCACGGGCAGCCGGGGTGCCAGGAGGAGCTGTGCTTCAGTGCCAATCACTTCCGAAGCAGCTCGAACCCCTTCATAGGCTGCCAGTATCTCTTTCTCAGTTGGGGTATAGCTGGCCTCAGATCCTTTGTATCCCCGACTCCAAAAGCCGAGGGGTCGACCTCGAGTCTCCCCTGGAGCTTTCTGCCAGAGGCTCCAGGTAGGACCGTTCTCCCCAGCTGCAGAGGGTCCGGTGCATTCTCAAATGTAAATGGTCTCAGGGGGGTCACATGACTAGGTAATTTGGGATGTGCATTCTCAAATGTAAATGGTCTGGGGGGACGACTAGGAGGGTAAAAGGATGTCTCCTTCACAGGTTGAGCACCTGAGAAGGAGAAAAAAGATGTGTAATTGCTAAGCACCTCCATCATATACCTCCCAAAGTATAAAGGTGGTGACCACACTGGGAACATAAACCAGATCAGTTTCATGATCAACGATTCTATTGTATTACAAGTCATTACCATAAAGTACAATGGGATAAAAACCTTAGCCCAAGCCCCACACTTGAAAAACACTAATACAGCCAATACCGGATGGACGTAAGATATGGTATACTGAAACTGTGAGATCAAGAGGAAAAACCTTGAGAGCCAATAAATCAGCATTGTGACGAGTGACTATCAATCCAGTCAGATCTGTTCTTATCTCAACCCCTTCGAGCCCCACGTTGGGCGCCAAAAAAGAACTGTCGTGGTTTAAACCCAGTCAGGTAACTTGTTCACTCACTCCCAGTGAGTGGTGCCGAGCTGACAACAATCAAGGTCCGTGTTCGTCTCCCCCCCTCCCTGCACCGGGGCTCTCCCCTTCCCCGCTCCCGGAGGAACGGGGAGGAGGATCGAGAGAGTGCAACTCCCACGGGTTGAGACAAGAACAGTCCAGCAACAAATCACCACCGCTACTATCAGCTAAAACAATGATAAGGGAAAATAACAAGGGAAGAGAATACGATACCACCGGCCAAGAAAACGAGTTCCACCCGGAAGCCCCTGTCCTTCCGGGTAACTCCCAGTTACCCCCCACCCCGGGCATGACGTGCTGTGGTATGGAATACCTCCCCGGCTAGCCCGGGTCAGGCGCCCCGTCTCTGCCTCCTCACAGCTTCCCCTCCTCCCTGGCAGAGCATGAGCCTCACAGAGTCCTTGGTCAAGGTAAACATCACTTAGCAACAACCGAAAACATCGGCTTCACCAACGCTGCTCTCAAACTAGAAGTCAAAACACAGCACTGCACCAGTTAACACAAAGGAAAAACATGACTGCTACTGCTGAACCCAGGACACTTGAGGAGAAAACTAGGAACCTGTAACAGAGCCAGACATTTGATGAATAACCCTTTGCAGAAGAATTGTAATATCCAAGCTCTCCCCACTTCAGGTCAATAAACAAAAGGCAATGTCAGATCAAACCCAACAGTTTCAAGGTATCATTTAAACTGTGATGAAAAACTAAATGTATCAGAAATTGATTTTGCAAACTAAACTTCTACAACTTTGAATGGATACAATGTTGGTGTCTTCTTGGGTTTATCTGTCTTCTCAAATATGGATTTTTTTTTACAAAGTTTCAGTAAAATCTTTGTAAATAAAAGCACTTAGATTTGCACGAATGTCCCTGAAATAGCTCATTATCCAGCAGATGACTGCAAGTTTTTCCCTACATGCGTATTTGACTACAGTTTGTGTGTAAAATATTCTTGATTCTTCAATTATCATTGAAGGAGATTTTTGATGAGCGTATTAAAGATAAAATTTTGAGGCCAATAAATATAACATGAAGGCCAGCCCAAGTCTCTGCTGCATGCTTTGGAGGACCAGTAAAGGCATCCTGGAAAGTAGATGCATGAAGAAGAGCCAGATCTACAGAAATGTGGAACAGAAATTAAGGTTGGTTTCATAAAGGAGTAAAGAATAAGTATCAAATGCTCAAGTTTCAATTCCACCCACCTACCAAAATTTGTTGCTTCATTTTTGAGAACATTTCTTAACAACTGCTTCAAGTTTTCCTACCTAAAGAAGGGCTCAATATAATACAGCTGTTGACCCAACTTCACGTGGTTCCTTCCAGGAATTAAAGAAAAATTCCAAACAGAAGAGCCGACTTCAACAAAACTGTTTTCCTTTTATTTCATGCCTTTTTTTAGTAATACCCACCTTGACATTCTCTGTATGCTAACTATCTCTGCTCCTCTCCCTCTACACATTCTTTTAGCATCAGTTTTGTATTTTGTAATCATTAGCCCTTTACCAATCAGCCAATACATTCAACTAGAGAGAAGGTTGCTAACTTTTGAGTAGGAAATTACAGCAGCATCAAGTTAGGCTAACGAGTTTTGGCTGAAGAATTCTTCCTTCTCAAGCAGAACCTCAAGAGTAAGCATTTTCGTTTGAGATTCGCAGCTACTGGTAACAGTTATTCCAGACATTAAACACCATGATACTTTCCCAGGTAATTGAGAAGCATTCTGAGACAAAACAAGGTGGGTTTTAGGCTGCCAACATAATGTCATTCTAGGCTCCTTCAAACACCAGCTTCAAAGTTGGAATTGTATTCACATACTGTGGATTGCTTGAAAGCACAGCCTCACAATGCCACAAGTACTTTTCAAGATGAACAAGTGGAAACTTTTCTTGCTTCAAAGCAAATTCCCATTGATTTGCATAATGATCACTGAACTTAGGCTTCACTGAAGTGCCTCCCAGTTTTATAATGTATGTAGTAAGTGCATTTTTTGTGGTTCCTTAGTTGGAGATATCCTGGACTTTTAGGTAATTTTTCTGTCCTTGAAAATTTATATAAGGATCCTGAACTGGGTCACTTACCTGGGAAATGAAGAATTTCCCCTGTAAATGTATTTCTCAGTGTCCAAGGTGATGGATTTAGGACTTTTGTTTACCTAGCTTTCCCTAATTCCTCTGAACTTTCAGCAAGGTGGTCTTCTTTCACAGCTGCTCTGTTCTCTCTGATCAACCATATACGTTTTCAGAGTATGTGGCCTGGGGGATGAGGACATGACAAACCTGAAGCCAAAGGTAGTAGGTTTTGGGCCATAATGTTGGAAAGAACAATTGCTTGTAAGCTCCCTGGTTTTAAAACACAAATAAGGTGAAACAAGTGCTGTTGCTCATGGCAGCACTGGACTTCAACTGCCTTATACAGATGGACCTTTGTAGCCCAGCAGAGTTTTGTCCTGTGGGAAACGGAACTCAACGTTAGCACGAAAAAGTTCATGAAATCTGTTACTTCATTTTGGGTGTTGTGCCTTCAAGCAAAAAGAGAGCAGAGATTAAAAATGCTGAGGTACATAAGAATCATCACACACACACTTCAGGAAGGACATGCTGTCTCTTATAGCTCTAGCTTAAAACAAGTTTAAAATACCTTTCATTAACGCTTTCAGGTCTTACTATTTGGTTCTACCGCCCAACCTCTTCATTTCCCTTTTTTATGGAAGCTCTTCTGATCCAAACTGATAATGAAGTGAAAAAGGACTAGAACAGGCTCCCTTTCCAAGCAGCTTTAGTCACAAGCTTGCCATGGCAATTCATAACCCTTACAGAGCAGCTCCTTTCCCTTCCCAATCTCTGCTGGATCACTAGCATGTTCATTGCAAGAATGACGCAATTCCAAAGTCTTATCAAATACCAGAAAACTACAAATAGAAACACTGTACTTCACTATTAATAATTCACATAAAATTCACAGCATAAAAACATTAGTCTGCGTAACAGAAGAGCAGAACTGAGAGATTTCCCAACATTACTACCACTGTCCTAAGCTTGTTCTTCCTCCAGACTTTAGTATATTAAAAAAACAAAAAGGAAAGCATTAGCCAACTCATTTAATAAAACAACTGGGTAAATTAAAGAGATACATTCACATTTTAATTTTGAAATTGCTTACATTTGTCTACTGGCACCCCAGCCTTAGAAAGCATGTTATGTTACATAAAAAACCCTAATGTCAGCATCTTCTCCCTCAAAAATGTACCATTCTCTGTATTTGGGACAATATCTAGAGGCTTTATTTTGTCCTGTCATTAAGATTTTTCAGGCAGACTTCCTAAATGAAAAGAATTAGGAAAACCTGTAAATTCTGGTTTGGTGGTGTGGGGTTGTTTTTGTTGTTTTTCTTAAAATTATCTAGCGCGTATTTGGTCAGTTACCCCTTGCTGCAGAGGTATCAGTGAGCACTTGCTGTCGTTAACCTAAAGAACTCCCTATTTTTTTTTCCACAGAACCAGGCTATACTTATAGGACCCAAAAGTTAGACAAAACCCCTACCTTATTATTTTTGTTTAATGCAGAAAGAATTTAGTTTCCCTTCCCACCTCCCAGGCTACTTTTCCAAGTAGACCTGTGCTTTAAACTGCACCCATTTTGCTCAACTCAGTCCATTAAAAGTAGACAGGGTAAAAAGACGTTTTAACTTTTAATAGAATTGGGGTTGAAAACAATTATGAAGCCAGTACTTGTGGCTGAAGTTTTGGCACTCTCTGCAATATAGTAGAAATACTCTAAAGCAGTTTACTACCTCGTAACTGAAACACACCCACTCACAGTATTTAAGCAAACTGGTTACAACCAGGATTAAAATAGGTTCGCTCTTGGAATTTCTGTCTCGGCAGTCATCAGAGAAGTTTTTCAGTGTAACAGCTTTCATCAGCAGAGGTTCAGAAATCCCTTTTGTAGCTTATTTTCGTTTGCAAAGACACTTCAAAGGTTGTCATAGAACAAAGACTTTTTCCCAATGGATGGATTTTCAGGAATACCAAGCTGAGGAAGAAGGGTACAGTTTTGGGACTGGACTGCAAACAGATGTTTGCTTGTAAATAATTTGATTTCTATACAAACTCAACATGTATTTTAAGGATGATGACCTGTTCTTGTGTGAGATTTCCTCTGATAGTAATCTATGGCCCATATCCTGTTTCTTACAGTCAGCAGGAATTTTATCATCTTCTTCCATGGAAGAGGTCTTTTGAGTGCCAGCATTGTTAGAAATACACATAGCATACTAGATACAGGTGGGTAAAGAAGAGAACTTACTCTCTTCCAGAATAAGTTACTAATTTTATAACTTAAAACAACTTCATCAATCCTAGACATTTGTATAGCACCAACCACCAACAGTATTATCACTAAGGCACTGGACTGGTACTCGGCTGTCACGTGTCTACCTCCAAATCTGTGGTCAGTTTCCCATGTAATCACATTTATATCTTTTGTTTTTCCTGGTACATGATTTTTGACATTGCAAACTAGGATATAAAGACAAAACATTCCACATCATTTACAGGAATATCGCGCCATGACTAATTACAAGGTGCTCAGATTCTAAAGTGATGAACATTAATATTTCTGTGCATAGATTTACTGCTGTAAGAAAATTATCCTGCAGGTATCAATTATGTGCAACACACTGGACCAGAATGAGCTTCAGTTCGTCTGGAGTTACTGACATACTCCAAGTTAAATCCTATCCTTGATGCCACAATTCAAAATAGTTTTTATAGATATATGAAGATAAGCCCTCAGGGCTCTTGTCTCTGACACCTGACCCAGCATGCTTTCATATGCTTTAGCATCAAAGTCTGCTCCAGCCAACTTAACAGAGCTCCAGCTTCAGCCTCTATGAGAGCAGGTTTTGATGCTTTCAGAGGCAGCTGAATCTTTTTTTTAGTCTGTAGTGGCTTTACTTCTCCACATGATTAAAAACCCACAACCCTTCAGGAGCTATCACTGTTCCGCTGCACCACACTGGCTGCCAAGTATGTTTACTAATGTAAAAACTGCTAGTTCTTGGGTTGAAATAAGTTACTGCAAATGCACAGTAGCTGATTTTTAAACCACAACATCTCTACAATTTATTATTATTTTTACAAAATACCCAAAGTGATCAGACCATATTGTAGGTTACTGGCTTGTCAAAGGTTATGTTTTAAAATCAAAACCATTTCTGACTTACAGAAGTGCCAAAAACAATCTTGAACCAGGTTTGTTTGTTGGTTTTGTTGTTAGTTTTTGTTTTGCTTTTTTAAACCAACCCCCATCCAACAAAACAGTTGTATAACTTAAAACAGAAACAAGAGTTTGTGTTGGAAACGGTTTAAAAACCAACCCACCAAATTCATGCTTGAGCAGAAGCCTTGTATGGCAAAGATTTAGCTTGGGGCAATTTAGTGCCAAGATATAGACCCTCTATGGGTTTACAATGGAAATACTGACACAACCTCAACTATAGTGATGCAAATGTGCCCTAAAACACTGTATTTGCTTTTATTAATAAAAGTGGTAGTGTTTACATTTGCAGGTATCTTACACTTCAGCATCACGATGAATACTGAGTAGAATGAGTTAAGTTTTGGCTGTAAGGTCAGAAGTTTCCAAACAGATGAATGAGACAGAAGTGAAAGTCCTCAATCATGAAAACAAGAAGTTCAAATAAATAAATAAAACAAAACTAGGAAATATGGGTAAGCATTAGGTTGGAATGGTTCAATTAACTGCAAATTATGGCCACTAAATTAGAGACAGAAGAAAACACAGTTACTTATTAAATAGCAAGCATTAAAGCTTTATGGTTTTGTATTAAAAAAAAAAAAAGCTGTTAAAAATAAGACTTGCATTTACCAGGCCACCAAACTGCATGGACTAATAAAGAGACTAACAAAGGCAATACTGAGACATTAAGACACACACACTCCGTACTTGTGCAACTCAACCATATTCAAAACAATTGCCTTTTCCCTCATTTAAGGAAAAAAAAAAAAAAGCATCCCCTAAACATTTCTGTTCATATAAAGCTGTAGGTCTCTTTACACTGCTCCTGGCTCACACAGCTCACTGCAGTATGGATTCTTCTCGCTATCAGAGGAAGAAGCTTATGTTTTCATTCCTGTTTTTTTAAATGGAGGTGCTTTGTTTCTCTCAGCTGAGAGGACATTCCTCACAGCACTGCAGGCTTTCCCACTTACAAATGTGGTGTTTACACCAACTCCTCTGAGGCTTAAAAAGATAAGGGTTGGCACTAAATTAAAGATTTTGGCTCCCGTAACTAAAATTAAGGCTCACAATGAATTTCCTTTCCCCTACACGTGTCCCATTTTTACCCAGTGGAAACACCAGCCCTTACCCTACAGGCACTGGATACATTCTTAAATTGTAGGGGGCTATTTTCTGTCATGTTCTCCTACAGGTCTGCGAAGTTCATGTGGCAACTGCCTAAACCTGTGAACAGGAAAGATCCTTTTTGAAAGATGAGTAGCAACCGCAGCTAGATTTTTTTTAGATGATTTAGTATCATTACCACCAGTAATCTGAATTGAGAGAGGTGGGACAGGAACTCCATCATGTCCCTGCTCTTTTAGTGACAAGGGACCAGGTGATTCATTTTAATTCAAAGTTTAGCCACAAAAGCAACAAAACCTCACAATTAGAAACAGTTGCAGTTCTTAGTATTAAAAAGGCATCTGATACCTGAAACATATCTAGCTGCACAGATATCACTGACCACAACCTCACTTTAATTTAAACTGGACCTCTTCCCCAAAAAGGAAGTTCACACAGTCTCTTGGGGGGAGGGAAGCTAGTGTGAAAGGCAGAGAGGCAACTATTTTGGTGGTTTTGTTTTGCTTCTTTTGTTTTCCTTTTAAAGTCACTGCAGTTAAGATCCAGATCAGTTTAGGGGTGAAAATGAAGGAGGAACAGGGGTGTTTTGAGTAATATAAGCTAACACTGTTCTAGATGTGTTATTACAGCTGTAATTTCTGACTGTACAAATTGTACACGTAGGTTTAGACACATGAAAAAGTAACACACTCACAGAGACATAAAACACCTAGGTATAAAATATAAAGCAGTGTAGTAGTTACTAAAATTACATGCTCTCTTATTGCTACAGTGATTTTTGCTCTTTTTCTTTTTACTGTACCACATGTTGTTCTAAGCATATAATTTGCATAAATTATTCAAGTTTAAGAAAAATCCACACATCTTGACTTTAAGCTACTTATATAGTTAATATAAAACAAAAAGGTTCTAAAGTATCTCTTTATTAAAAGAGAAATAAAAATGTCACTTGAAACTGGAATTCAGTGGCCAAATCCAAGGGCAGTGCACACCTTGTCATGCCAGTAGCAGTCAGCTCACACAGTGTGAGCAGAGGTTGCTGGGGTACATGGCCCAGCCTAGAGATGGTCACCAGACCTGCATGATGCCCTATGTGTCTGTTATTGTTCTGGTTTTGTCTTTAGTAAAAAAAAAAAAAAAAAAAAAAAAGGACTATGAATGACCAAAGACTAACATTTATAATTTGTAGCAAATTTTGGTTTATGTAGAAACAAGCCATGGTTTGCATTTGGATAGAGATTTAAATGAATTAAAGCTAAAAATTAAAAAGCATGATGCTGCAACATCTGGTCACTTGTTGAAGACCTCACTTTTAAAGTGGTTAAGTTCGCACAATTTGTACTTTTTTCTTTTTTTTTTTCCTTTTTTTCTTTTTTTTTCCTTTTTTTTTTTTAACTAAACGGTATTTTTCCTTCTTTTATAAACCAGAAAAACTAAACTACAGATAAATTTTCCCTACCTTGAGCTAATGCTGCAGATAGGGTTGACAAAGCTGTACAGCGCAATCAAACATACTTACATCTTAGCTCATTGTACAGGTACAGCCATAATCAAGGCACAAAGATCTTCTACAAGTTATTTTCAATAAAGTTGTACAAAATAATACATTTTACAGTCTGTACAAGAATAATAATCCAGCAGTAAAATAAAAAATGAGGGGAGGGAAGAAGAAAAAGAAGGGAAAAACTGTGAGGACTACAGTCCAGATAATGATTTTTATAGCAGACGGGATCATCAGTGGACAAACTGAAAACAGTGGGTGGTTAACTCTTTCTGCAATCACAGGCCATACGCAGTTCAATTCATAAATGTCCATGGTTGTCTTTAGACCACCAAGACTGGTTTTAAAAATACCCTTGTGAAAGGTAGCAGTTGGTTTTTGCACTGTCTAGGTCTGTTGTAGAATTGTCAGTATTTCCGTTCAAAGCCACATTACAGTCAGAGAACCAAACTCAAGTGTCTGTCTTCAAACTTGGTCTGTGACTTGGCACCTTCTTTAGTCTGATGCAGTGAATGATACAAAGTGGAGATCAAGGGTTACGTGATTATGCCCACAACAGTGCTAAATTACCTATTTTTCTCTCCCCAATTTTTGTTTTACATTTCAAATTTTTATCACCAATTCTCTCAGGTGCTCCACATTCAGGACTTTTCATTAATTAGTTTTTATTTCCTTTTTTTAATTATTTTTTTTCCTTTTTTGTTAATAACAGTGTTAGGGAATCCTCATGGAAATGGCCTTTTAAGTGTTAGGGGCCATCTCAAACTGTCCGAGGGGTACAGAAGCAAGCTTAGAAGTGCTGCTATTGTCCAGCAAGGAGAAAAAGTTGAGGGATGCAAATCAATGGGAGATTCAAACAGTTCTCTTCCACCCTATGTGGGCAAGGGTGGGTTTCTTCTTTTTTTTTTTTTTTTTTTTAATAAGGAATAAGGAGTCCAAAACACAGAAAAAAGTGCTCTCCATCACAACAACTCGTATTGGCGAAGGTGCATGCGCTGAATAATGTCCCGACAGTCATTGAAAACCCTCCGGATGTTCTCTGTATCCACTGCACATGTGAAGTGAGGATAGCAATAGTGCCTTCCATCTCCACTTGCTGTGCTGATTCTCTGTTAAAAGAAGAGAGAGATATTGGGTTAAAATAAAACTGACTGGGGAAAACTCCCATCTTCTCAAAACTCAGGTGAATTCATTAAGGTGAATAGACTCAATATGTATGCGGATTGCATTTTCAAAGGGTGCAACTAAGGGCCAAAATGCCCACAATTTTTCATTCTCTCACCTAAAACATCAAATTTAAAATTATCAGAATTATACGTTGAGAAGGTCACTGCACACCAGAGAATTTCAGAACTGACCGAGAACTTGAATTGGCCGGATTAATAACAGCAGGACTTCACTCATCATTCTATTTAGGGCTTATTAATTCTCACAATTCTTTTGCTATTTAATTATTAATGTACAAAGAGCAGCTAACAAAGAGCAGTAAAACTCTTAAATGTGTTCTATGCAGTGTGGATGTTAAATCTAAACACCAAAAGTGGCAGCATTTTGCAATAGTAGAAGGTGTGTAAGACCTTATATTTGAGAAGAATCATGTAAGAAATACTGAAAGAAAGGAAATACTTACAAGAAACTCATCTCTAATAAAATACTTGGCCCTTGTAACTCTGGGATCCTCACCAGGCTCTGGTGTTGCTGATTAATAATAAAATAAGTATCTCATTAAAACAGATGTTTTTTGGTGATAGCACCTAAAAATCATAACTTGTTCTGTTTTCTGCTCACATACAATAGAAATATCATTTGCAAAACTGACCATGAGACAATCCATAAAATGTTATTCAAAACAGCAAGATTTCAGAACAAAGGCATATTATGGTGGCCATAGGACAAGGCATTCGGCAGGTGAGAGAAATGACCACAGGTATGAGCAGGGGGAGTCCAGAGGATGTATTAGTGACAAGCTGTACCGTGGTCTACGCCAGCGAAGTAACAGGATTTAGGCATGATGATTAATATATTAAATGTATAAAAGTCAGGATTCTCTCATTATTAATACCTAAAATTTAACATTAGTTTGGCTGAAAGACAATAACGATTATATCTATTTAGGAGTTTTCAAACTCTTAGCTGAAAAACATTACAAATGTGATGAACAAGGAAACTGCCAATAAAAATCTTACCATCATCTGGTGTAGTGTAGCGAGCAAATTCTGGAAAGTAGTCTTCAATTTTAGATTTCCCTGCCAAAACTTTCTCTGCTAGCAAATCCTGTTTATTCAGGAAAAGAATTACTGAAATGGTCCGTAGCCACCTGTAGAAAATGGAAACAAAACACTCTGAGAAGGCATAGGTAGGATCACATTGCAAAAAGAAACTTAATTCAGTTTTGGAGACAACGGTTGTATGACACACTATAATAGTTCTCAAAGGTTCCTTTTATATCTGAATCCCTGTGGTGTAATTCCAGGTGTACATACCCTCTAACGTGGGCAATGGAAGTTGCCCACTTCCTGCTGCTGATCCAAACACATTGAATTTTTAGTGTGCTACTCTATCAGTGCTTTAATTACAGCCTCAATATGGCAACTACCAATTTGTAACTCTCCAGAGTTTTCTTCAATCAGGTGAGTCTATCAGCCATTAATGTAACAGGGAGGCAGCTGTGACTGAACCTGAGCTCTGACTGCGCTGTGAAAAGCACATAACAGAGGCTGTGTTGTGGCTGTGGGCTAACTTTGGTGGGTAGCAAAGCACCACACAGCAGCTCACCTTCCCCCTCAGCAGGACAGAGGAAGAGGAGAGGAAGAATAAAGCAAGAATATTGGGGGTCAAGATAAAAAATATAATAATAATTGTTTAATAAGTGAAGGATAAGTAGAAGAGAGAACAAAGGAAACCAAATCAAACCAAGGATACAAAGGCAATCGCTCACCACCTCCTGTGGGTCAACCAATGCCCAGCAAGGTGAGTAACCCTCCTGAACCCCCTTGTTACCCTTTGATTGCAAGCACGATGTCATATGGTACAGAATACCTCTTTGATTTGCTTGGGTCATCTGCCTGTTCCCAACCTACTGCACACCCCCGGTCTATCACTGAGCAGGGGCAGAGTGAGAAACTGAGAAGGCCTTGAAGCTCCGCAAACACTGTTGAGCGACAGCTACAACATTAGTGTGCTACCAGTACTGTTCCAGTCCAAATCTAAACCACAGCACCCTATGCACTGCCACAAAGAGTATTAACTCTATCCTAACCAGTACACAAGTCTTGATTATTGTATATGACAGGATTACTAATTTATTTGATACAAACAATGGAACTTCAATTCACAGACCTGTTGTTCCAGATACTCTTGAAGAGGTTTAGTGCTTCTTGAAGCCGATTGGTCTGATTGTCCTCTCGTATAACCATGTTGTAGCTACTGCTCGCCACCACAAATATGATAGCAGTCACATCTGAATCGAGAAATACCCATCAGTTATTTCTTCAGAAGAAATATCCAGGAATCCCAAAGTTCAGTAAAAAGCAGCCAGATTTTCAGCTTCATGAGAAGAACAGGCTGAAATGCTATTACTGACAGCACTGCAAGCACCAGAAATACAAAAAGAAACTGCAGAAACCATTAAAGACAGGAGAAGCAGGCCACAGAACAGGAGCTGACAGGATGGCAGGAAATGTAGAAAGGAAAGGAACAGAAGCAAGAGAGAGAAACTGAAGAAAGCTAAGAGAGAAATTTAAAGAAGGTTTAAAAGCTGTAAAATCTAGAAAGCAACTCTAAGCTATTGAGATTGGACAGGGAGGCCCTTGCGGGAAGACATCAGAACAAACAGCACGTTTGATCTGTGTGAATAGTAATAATAATAGATTACTGTGTATTCATGGTTTATCATTCTAGTTCTCCTACACTGTACTATTCTGGCTTAGAGACCCTATCTCTTTCCTGGGAGATATTCCCATATCACAGAATCCAGATCTCTGGTTCTGTATGGCTGTGCTGCTCCAGACCCCTTATGGTGACTTCCAAGCTCATCTCAGACAGCATCAGCAGAAGAGATGAGTCGGATCATGGGGGAATGGGAAAAGGAAGGAGCAGAGGTAAATCCCAAACAAATCTGTTATTAACGGCACAGAAGAAAATACTGCACAGTAGTTTCACACATATGTAAAGTATTCAGGTGATACTGTGACAATGACCGTAGCAAAAGACGATGAATTCTAAGTTGCATTCTATTCTGTAAGATCTCATTTCTACAAAAAGACGAGACTTTTAGCATAGCTTCAGAGTTTGTCCAGACAACAAAGACAAAAATATTTTCACCAGCTTTCACTTTCACACAGTGAGAAAATGAAGATTGGGAATTCAAATTTTGCAGAGAATTATTTTATAAAACAAACACAAATTCTAATCATACCATTAAAACACTGGATCCATTTTCGGCGTTCATCTCGTTGCCCTCCGACATCGAACATACTAAGAAAGAAAAACAAACTCAGTCAGAACACATTGTGTGTTTGGATCTTCTTCCCCCTCAAATGCAAACAGGAAACCTAACAAATTTTAGGACTTCCATGTCACAGAAGCTAAAAGGAATCAAGGATTATGAGATCCTGAACAGGTTAACAGTCCCCCAGCTTGCTCACCCAGAGTGTTCCTCACAACACATACTTATGTTTACTTTCACCAACACATACACCTGAAGTAAGAAACTCTTGTCCACGTACACTGCAGATTTGTTTTCACCCTTAAAATCTAAGACATTAAATAAGGTCCTACAAAAAAAATCATTTGCTGGAACAAGTATTACAGATCTACAGTCAATGAAACCAGACTAAAACTCATCAGTTTTTATTCAGGTCAAGCAATCCTTCTAAGCTGGGACAGTAAAGAGAACATGCATTTTCTGTTACTTGGATATGTACAAAGATTTCGGTCAAATACGTTACTATACACACCAGCAATGAATCAAACACTCATGCATTAGTAAAAACAGATTTAAAACATTTTGTTCTTTGATATTTGAAATAAAAGCAGAAGATTGCACATCAATTTGCATTTCTTTTGAAAGCCAAACAACTAAATAAAAAAAAACATAAATTACTTGCTCTCTATTAAACATCCACTTGAGAAATACAGAAATCTCAATGACTATATGGGAGACTGTCCCCTGATTTACCCTGGCACTGTCTGCATTGTAGTAAAAGGAAAAAAAAAGAATACTTACTGAAAATTTACTTTATCCACCTGAAACTTCGTTTCAAAAATTCCTGACGTCAGAACTCTGCATCTGAGAAGATCCTAGGGAAAAAAGGGAAAGTCACTGATTCGACACAGACAAAACTGATGCTTGGTTTGAAGTTTTGTAACTGAAGATTAGTTGCTCCAAATTTCATTTATAATAAACTGTATTTCTGATATCTTTTTTTTTGAAAATAGTGGAATTATCTCCACGACAAGAAAGCCTCATTTATGAGAACCCTCTGCTTTTTAAAGGGTGAATGATTAATTTATTCTTGAACAACTTTAAAGGATACAAACTGCTCTCTCCTCACCAATACTGTCTGTGAAAGTCCTGGGACATGAATGGTTTTTGGTTCTTTATCCTGTGAAAATACACTACATGCTTAACTGCATTATTTATGGGCAGAAAGTTAGGAATATACATGTGGGTTTGGATTAGGGATTTCATCCTAAAAAGATCCTCAGATTACCTGTAACCAAATGAAAACTACAACTTCTACTCTGATAAAAATTAAGTTTTTCTAACAAGGTTATTTATACAAAATCTGGTGTCAGTGGGAGCCAGTGGGGCTGAGAAGATCCCAACCAACTTTGCATCATACAAAGTTCATGATGGTTATTCAGCAAGGAACAAAACATTATAAATTACTCCTGCAAATGGATATTTGAGTTTCAGTCACAGAAGCATGATGGGAGTCTTGAATCTAGGCACATTTTCATTTAATAAACATGATCTCCATCCAAATGATACTGTAATTTTTACTGGAATACTAAATAGGCACAGTACATGGTAGTACCTGTATTAGTACCACAAATGGCAATTAGAAAATCTGTATGATCCTCAAAGACAGATAAGTTGTGTAACTTCTTAATGAAACTTTCCTTACCTGGTCAGACGGTGTATACTCATTTTGTTTGACTATGTCAATCTTGTCTAGGAAACTAGGGAAAGAAAGGGTCACTTTTAATTCTCAAAATAGACAACGTTTTAGTAGCTGACAGCTTCCCAGATAAAATTTGTTGTATTTTAATGCATCAGATTCACAAAATGCTAACATACTGAAACTGCTCAACAGTCAAGCACTGGTATTTAAACCATGCACTTCCCAGCACCACCCAGCAGAGGGCCAAGTCCACAGTTTTATTAACCAGGTCTGGAAATCTCGTTCCAGCCCCTCCTGCTCGGCTCCCTCCATTAACAAACATACAAGTAGTTTAATTTTTGTAATATATAAATTGTACAACACAATCTGCTCCTGCTAACAGTAAAGCAATGACTCACCTTGCCTACATGCTATTTTCCTGAAAGTTAGATGAGTATTTGTAAAGAATTATTGTCCATATAATTCTTTCAGTAAATGAAATTCCCAAACCAATTTCATAACAAGTTCAGTTAAGTGAGAGGGAATACTGATATTTTCTGTTCATAGTTGGTACCCGTTTTTACTAGCAGTAGTAGGCAAAATGGGTATAAAAAGATATATCTTATTCAAATTCATTAGGCATTAGCTAAAGAGAATACCCTGGAGTCTTTAAAAGATTCTTACCAATTAATTGTAACCTACTAATTATCCTTGACTTCAACTCCAAGAGTAAAAATCTCAAGAAAGCAATCTGTTACCTCTGTTCTATGGTGGTGTTTCTGTGACACTAAAGACAGAGCAAACCCAGCAGCTCCAGGATGCAGATTTAATGCTGTCCACCCCCCAACCATACTGCCCAACACTCAGTATACAGCAAGGGAGCCCCAGGCTCTGACACCTTCCACTGCACTACTATTAGGAGATCTAGCAGTGCTCCTACAGGTAACTTTATCCCTAACAGTAATGATTAATTACAGTCTTAAACCCAATATCCTTGCTTTTAAGCGTTTCCTTTTAAATTCTTCACGTGAACTCTTTTTTTTTTTTTTTTAAGAAGCAGAAATCACAAAGCTGGGTTTTCCCTTCTGATCCCTACATACACGTAGATATGCTGGAAGAGCATTACCTACGCTTGCAGGCAACAATTTGAAGTGGGGGGGAGGGATAGCTAGCTATGTCCAAGATTCACAAATCAGAAAGCAAACTCCCATTAAAATCGGGAAGGCTCTCAGCCCTCAGCTTCAGCCCATACTCTTCAACTGACTTCCTAAAATACCTAATGAAGAGCAGAGGAAGGAGGAAAAACAGTTGTATAGCTCAGTGTCCTTCTCACCAAGACCTAGAAGACCTTCTTGTTTCAGAGACAAAATGAAAAGTAATTGTTGTTTAAACCGAGCTACAGAATTTTCAACACACAAAAATGTATCATAGTAAACGTGCTGCTAAAAACGTGATACAAAGTGTAAAGACCAATTTCCATCATGACAAGTGACCAAGAGACAGAAAATGATAAATCTGGTGAAAAATTGTGGTTGCAATGTTTCCTCATCTCTCCCAGGCTGTGAAGAAATTTTATTTCTCTTTTGTTTTTTAATCCAAAGGTAAAGAAGTAAAGCTCTGTTCAGTACGCAGAGGATGTTAAACATGTAACAACCATGGATTCCAACCACTATGAGTGTTTCCGTATTATATTCTCCCCTAAGACTGTGGTTTCAGAATCATGTGGCAATTTCACGAGTTGGAGGATGCTTAAAAACTGTCCCGAACATAACATATTCATAAAGGATACTATAATGAACCAGCATTTCCGTACTTACTGATCTAAGGAGAGTATTTTATGCAGAGGTTTCCACAAAAGGTGGCTTGTTTTAAAGTATTAGTTTTAAAATTTGGGTTTGTTTTTCAACACTCTGCTAATCAGCTTAATGGATTTTGGAAACAGACAATTAGAAACTAACAACAAGATATTGCTAAAACCTGGAACTGAAAGTACAAAACCTCTTACTGTTGTTTATGCAGACTATTTTTAGGCCTATGATTTCCTTGAAAAACATCAGCCACATAGGAGCAGCAGTACTGTACTTGAGATGAATTCCAATAGCAATGCTCATGCCAGGTAAAACAAGTTCGAATGGAATAAACATTTCTTCTTCCCCCCAAAACAAGTTCCAACATTCAGGAACATCTGATACTCGTAACAATACTCGTTCAAGAAGGAAGTCTTTCACTGTGTGATAGGTCCCAGAAAACCTGCCCTGCTTCCAGTGGCATTTTAGGGAAAATGGAGCAAAGCAATACGCTGAATGCAGAGCTCCTCTGCATGTGCCTTTGCATGAAGGTCTGCTCTAGCAGCTTTAGAGAGGGCTAACAACATTAAAAACCAGTTTGATTTTTTTGCTCATAGAAGAGGGATTATTTCAGTTGGTCAACTGAAAAATACATGTGCTGTAAGGAGAAAGGAGTGGCAGAAAGGAGTGGCAGAAATTTGATCTAGTCTGATACACCTAAAATAAGGAGCAACAGTGGGAGCCTGAGAGTTCAGCAAAGACCAATTCACTATGTTCAGAGACTTCCAAGTCAGTGTTAATCAAGATCAAATCATTTCTCCAGTAAATTAAAGTAACAGTCAAGTCAGATGAGAACAAAGCCTAATTCAAAATAAAACCAAATTTACCATCATTAATTTCTATTTTTAATTCTTGTTCTGCTCTACCCAAAACACAAGTGAGGCCACTTCAGAACTGCTTTGTGTGCTGAATTCTCTGCTGTTATACATTGTTCTAAGCCTCCTGGAGATATGCCCACCTACGATGGCAGCTCCCTTTCTTTTGCAGGGAGAAAGAAAAGTGACCTTGGTGAAATAACTGTCAAACCACGAAACTGAATTTTACTCTGTGAGCAAGTCCCCCACCAAGTCACAATGTCAGGGGTTTCTCCTGTAAATTTTTCCCAGAGACTAGATGGGAAAGCTGTTTTCCAGAAAGCAAATCATGCATTCAGCATCGCTGCCAATTCTCACTTCAGGCCAGATTCTGGACATGACTAAATAACGGACCAGTTATTGCTCTGCAGAATGCTGTCACTTAAAGGCACTTCTGCCTGTGTTATAATAAAACATTGATACTGCTGTGACACATTAAAAAAAAAAACAACACAAAGACTTTACAGCTTTAAGTCATTTGCAGTCAGCAACACTGGGGAAGGAGTATCTCTAGGGCAGCAGCAGACACGGCACCAAGATACTAAATGAAAGGTATTAATAAAAATTAAAATAGGAATTAATAAAAGCAATATGAAATTAAAAAACGCACTTTATTTTGGGCTCCCTTCCTTCAGCTTGGGGAAGGAAAAAAACACGTGTGAAATATTTTAAACAGATTCTTGTAAACAGTGAAGTTTCTTTAAGGGGTGCACGTAGGAGGCTGACTTCATACAGAGAGATACACAGAAGCTTGCCTTAGCTCCTGCAGGTCAAAGTAATTAAGTCATACACGTATTCCCAATTCTTTCCAAATTTTTAATAAGCCTATTATGTCAAAACTATGCTCCAATTTTCAGATCAAGATATATGCCAGCTACTGATTCATTCTGAAGTTCCTTCATACAGGGAAAGCTGTTAATCCCTGTGGGGGGGGAACTTCCTGAATGAACAATGCTGCTGCCGGACTAAGAGCTGCAGCCTGCACTCATTTTTCCCCACTGGAAAGGTATAGAACACTTTAAATCTTCCACCTCAAGAAACAACACGACTTCACCGACTTGGAAAGAACAGGGAGGGGGAAATCACACTGCCTCTCCTTGACAGTCTTTTCAATAAACACTAGCTTGAAGGTTTACTCTCTGTGATCTGACAAAATGGTTGGCAGGCAAGAATTATTATTTCTTTTTTGCTTTGTGAAGAAGAGCTTTTGTTTTCAGACCAGAACAACCCTGGAAAGGTCTCTTCAAACTGACAACACCTATATTTGAAGAGCTTCATTTGCATCACAATTTTTTTTGTCAAGTCGTAACCTGTATTTGTATACAAAACGTTTCTCTTAGAAGACAAACTGAGATCCCGTTTTTCATGTCAGTAAAATCAAAAATTCAAAATTTCAATCCCAACCAAATACAAAGTTTGTTCATAACTTTATAACCCCCAGCAGTAGTACTGGAGCTCTGTAGTAGTGAAGTTTCTTGCCTTTGAGAGCCTCACGGTATTCTACAGACAGTAAATCACGCTCACAACTCCTGCTTGCCTTCGTTCATGCTGCATTTCCTGCCTCTGTCTTCCCGTCCTGAACTGCACACCTTACATTAACCCTGTTTTAAAGGTAGGCACACAGGGAGTAAGTTAATTGCCCAGAGTCCCCTGAGTCAGTGGAAATGGAATTTTCATTTCCTGAGTCATGTGTTTTTATCAAGATATTACTAAGAATCAACCGGAATATTACCAAGAATTATCAAGACTTTGCTAAGAATTAAAGCTGGATTTACCCCAATCACTGAGAAGACAGTCTTTACAGTTCAAGTTTTTATATCCAAAAAGAAATTAATATTTGTTTATTGATCTGCCTAAGGACTAAACTGTGCAAATGCCCAGCAGATTTTTATGAAGTTACCTATGCCCTATGAAGGCTAAAAACTAACTCAAAGCGCTGGAAAGTAGTTTTAAGCTGAAATTTAATTCAACATTAATGGTGTTTATAAACAAGAGTGTATTCTTTATTTCTCAGAACAGATCATGCTTTACTTCTACTTTACTCCCGCTGCCATAATCCGTCGTTATTCAGCAACAGCTTTCTAAAAGCTAAATGGTTAACTACTTGATAAATTCTGTCTTTAGCTATGTTGCCTGTGCTGAAGCCGGAGTCACAGGGGTAGCACAAAGATATACTATTCCTTTTAAAAGGGAATATTAATACATCACGGTAAGAAATACATCACATATATACTGTAACTTCAACACAGTTTAAAAACATGTTAACACGTAAGAACTTTCAAGACCCTGAAAAGACAGGTTTGTTACAACGTCTAACCCACAGCTTCCCACGCAGCGTCCACACACAGACACTGACTCAGGGCACAGGGGTTATTTCCAGTTGGAAGCACATATGGATACACTGCCCATCCCTCGGGTCTACCTCCTTCTGCTCTTCTTGGGAGCAAGCGGGATATTCAGGGGGTGGGGGAAATCCTATTCCTTAAACTGGTGATAAAGATTTCTTTTACATTTCAGCCAGTTTATTTTGCAAGAGAAGCAGAAAAGCAGGCAAAGTTAGAGGAACGATGCAAATAAAATAAGCAAACATTCAATCTGTTAGTATTTATTGTACCTTGCAAACACAGACAGTATATGAAGCCAAAGCTGTCATGTTTTTCCTTAAAAATTAAAATTGAGACATTAATACTTTTTTTGTTTCTTTTTCAAGGTATACCGATATTTCCTATGACTTGCAAAGGTGGAGTTTTTAGTGTTAAGGTGCTCACAGGAGAAATGCTCCAAACAAGTTACCAGATGATGAAAAAGACTGAGAAAGACACAGGTCTTTTTTTCCCTCTAGACAAAACTCGATAAGGAGAGAGGGGAAAAAGGAAAAAAAAAAATCCATCAAAACCTTTGCAATTAACTACTTCACAAGGAAAAATAAGGAAAAAAAATCCCAAGTGTTTAGGGACAGGCATGTAGGGACAGTACTGTAACAAACAGCATTGGTATAATTAAGAGAGCACTATATTGCATGTAAAACAGCTTACATACGGTGTTCCTGTAATGAAGATTTGCATGTCAGTCCTCAGGCATAAGGACCCCACTCAAAACCAGATTTGTATTGGAAATGAAGTTCAAAATGTAGTATAAGACTTGAACAGGAGTAAACTAAACGACTTTAGAAAGCTTTCCCAAGAAGCTGCAGAGCATTTCTTTATTCCCAATCTCAAGGTTATTATGATTTCCTTATCAAAGCAGCAAGTCACACAAAGACTTAAACCCAGTCTAAAGCTCAGAATTTAATTATAGCTTGCATTAATGCATACATCTCCCAGAAAAGTGATTTTGAGAGCGGCCCCAGCTGTAATTACGGAAGAACCTCGCGGCATTCCAGCCACTTGGAGGCGGAGGGGCACCATGGGTCTAATTTTGAAGCAAATAATGAGAAAGCTGAAAAGTATGACTCCATATATTTGGAATCATCTTGTGGTAATCAAGGTTACAGTTCCTTATATGGTGTGGAGAGCATGAAGCACACATGAAAAATAGAGTATTAAAACTATGGGTTATGAAGAACTGCAACTATTGTGAAAACCCCCTAACCATACCCCAGCGAGCAGGCAGCAAAGACTCTGTGCTGCCTTGAAATACAAACCTTGCCCTAAAAACAGGGCTGGTTACACACCCGGCTTCCTACACTGACTAATTAAAAAAGTGCAATCCGCCAGGAGGCATGAATGAATTTGAGACAAACCCAGCAGAAGGCAAACCCTCCCTTCCGAAACTGCTACTGAGCGAGAGCAGAAATGGGGAAAAGGTAGGAGAAAAAGAAAAATCTATTTAAAGACGTTGTAGTTGTCTCTCTCTGTTTTTTTTTCCCCTCTGCCTGTCTAAAGTTAGTCTGGCTTAGAGGATGCACTAACTTTCCCAATCAGTTTTACATTACAGCACAAGTCCAGAAATAGCTCCCAGCCGCCTTGGCCTCTAGCACGGTTGCCATGACAATGGAACCACAGTGCTATAAATAGCTCATCGGCACCAAATCTTGTGAGACACATCTGGAATGGGGCCAGCCCAGCCCCGGCCTGACAAACAAAAATAGGCACAGGCCGTTTCAAAGGCTGGAAAGGTACAATGGGGCTCGGCCTGCGGGGAGCGGCGGGCGGGGGACAGCCTGTGCTGCTTGTTAGCACGAGATTTATTCGATAGGAGATCGGGAGAAGGAGAAAAGTTACTTTATTGCGCGCTCAACAGTCAGTCTTTCTTATAAAGCCCCTTTATTCTTTCTTTCTTCCCTGGTAGTCTGCAGCAAAACCATACCCCTTTTGAAACTGTAACAATGCAGCGTTTTGCCCAGGAGACCAGTAAAATAAGGAAAAACAGAAGAAGAGAGGTCTTCAGAACTTCCCCCTCTAACTATTTCTGTGTGTTTTTGGCTCAAGCGTGTTCACGCGCTCCAGCGAGTCTGACGGGCATCCTGGAGGGGATCCTGCATGGACTGGAGCGCTTTGCTCCGGTTAAAGTCATTCACAGGCTGCTCAGTGCCTGATACAGACATGGTCGCCCAAAGCCTCTGTCAGGCTGCAGCGAGCTGCTCTCCTCCTCAGCCTCACCACCGTCCCTTTGGACCCTCACCAGGGACAAAACCTCAGCCGTGCACTACGCTGAGGTTCCAAACAGCCTGTGTCTGCAGCTCAGGCCAGACCCGAGCCATGCTTTCAGAGGTGGAAGGCAGCATCAGTAGTCACGGCATAACCCAGCCCACTTTCCAACAGCTCTGCCTGACAAAACCGCCTTTTGAGCAAGTATTTTCTTGCACTTAGTGGGTGAGAAAACGTATTTTTAGCACAGACTCTTGATCAACCCATTCAATTACATCCAAATTATCTGTGTGGGAACAGAATGTTATGTCAAAAATGTTATTCAGTGTATTTGTCAATATTACCCAACAGAAGACATTTGTATAATCAGGAGTTTCAATATTTTCTACAGCGTATGAAAGCAACAGCTCAGGAATCAGACTGAAGTTGTAAGACTTTGCTATTTCACAGACACTGGAAACAGCGTGATACAACACAGTGGACACCGCTCCCAAAACATAAAATCATAGTTGCTCTATCAGAAACCAATAGAGACTACAGATGGTAATCAAAGAACTGCAACAAGCATTAAGCCACAGTAAAATATATTCTGTATGCCATAAAAGCATCGAGCACATGCTCCACACAAACTGCACCATCAGCCCACAGGATTCCTTTAGGTCCCTACATGGATATTTTAATTTCTAAAAATTGTAGAGTAACTTCCACCCAGCCTTAACGCTGTGTGTAAGCTTCCCTCCCCTTCCCCCTTCCTTTCACCACATCCAGTCTGCTCAATTGCCATCCTGAACTGTGCACGTTTCAGGAAACAGCAGTCTTCACCCAAGTATTTTGGAAAATGTACTTTATAGCGTGTAATGCAGCCCAATTTAGGAGTTGTTGTTCTGTATAAAGACACTCCAAGTTAGTGTAAGAGCCTACAATCTACTGCAAGTTTTCATTTAAATTATATTTTAAAAAAATCCTATATATGTGATTTTTTTCTCACTTAAGAAAGCAATGAATAAATTATTATGGGATAGCCCTTTCTGGCTCATATAATGCACAAATTTTACTGTTTTGTCTGGGAGAAAGATAAGGGGGAGAGGGCTTCAGAGCAGAAGACACTGCAGAGTCACCCAAATCTGGCCAAATACTCCAGTCCTTCACTGGAAGAGCCCCCCCGAAGCCCCAGGGCTCCTGCCAGTTCCCCACTGCCATTAGGTCTTCACTGTTACTAGATGCTCCTCCTCCAGTGATGGCTTTGGAGCGATGCCTCCCCCAGGCACATTTGTGCTCCTTTAGGCTTCCCGCTGACCGGGGGCACATGTTATCCTACAGCCACCGGCCTGTGACTGTATTCAATCACCCGTCTTCAAATGCAACCCACATACCACACAGCTCCCCCACGGATAACTGACCCAAACCCCTGAGGCTGCTCCAGATGCCTTCACTCCTCCTTTGTGAACTTGTACAAAGGTATTTTCACACTTGCAAGTACCAAAACAGACCGGTTAAAAACAACTCGCTACCGCATGCCTCCGAGGCTCGCCCCGCCACACAAACCTGCATGTGTCAAATAACTTCGGAACAGCCCCTCACCCCACCCCAGAAAATTACTTCCCCATGCCAGGAGGAAACATAAAGCTGATCCAAATCCAGGGTTGGGTACAGCAATGAAAGGTAACGGTATGGATGAGATCACTACGTCGTGATCCTATTCCCGGGCAAGCCCAGGGCGGGACGTGGTGTGAGTGAGTGGGGAGAATTTGGCACAATCCCTGTTAACTTCTTTTGTCTTAAAAGTGGGCTGCAAAGGAAGCCAAAAACCAGGAAAAAAATGAAGCACTTAAATGCTAATGTAACAAAATTTCTCACCTTGTCTTGCTACTGCCCTACTTCTCCAGCTTTCTGTCCTATTAGTGGGCCAAACACACTGGAGTCTCAGATCCAACTAATGATCCTGTCTCTTGCAACACACTATCAACTATTTGCTACGGGATGTTTTCTCTTCTCTACATTTAAAAAAAGATCTGTTTGCCTGCATTTTTCCTTATCCCTTTGAACAAATCAGTATTTGAAATAAAACAAGAAGTGAACTGATCAGAAATCCAAATGGTTTCAATCTCCTGTGACGCTCTAAGGCTGTCATCCTGAAGACTCAAACTTCCAGGTACTCCATAGAGTTTGACATCTTTTGCAGTTATCTCAGCAAGAGCTCTGCACACTAAAGACTACGATTTTTAATTTTACACAAGGAATGAAAAGTTCCATTCTAATAACTTGATTGTAAGAAAAATAACAAGTTGTTTCCATGGTCTTTGCTACCTATAAAGCCATCAAGCTGGACTAGTGAGAATTCAAGTACGACTGATGATGAACTCTCCCAACCCTGCTCCCCCATATTCTTAATGTATTTTTTTCAGTTCCCGTTTTCTGGAAGGTAGAAAAAGGTCTGTATCTATGAACAAGGTCAGGGATTTTTATGTTGCAAGATGGTTTTTTTTTAATAGTAAGCTGAAGTCATAGACTTCAGACAGCAGAAGAAATCAACCACATCACTGACTGCATCACTCCCATGCTCTGTGAGGCCTGAACTTGGAGGGGAAGCTCTAGATTTAATAGTTTTTCAAAGTCTATGTAAATCAACAAGGTGCAAGTGGGATCTTCTCAGCCAGGTGCTAGATTAGCTGCTGCTAACTTGGTCTAAGGAGCCTGTTTAAGCAGTTATTTAGGCAAAAATCCATATAAGTAATTTTTAATGGAGTTTAAGACTGTCTCTATAGAATATAAATTTGTTTGAATCCCCCAACATCTCTGAATGCAAATAAGCAAATGAATGCTTGTCTTCAGTTTCAGGTATCACTAATATGGCAACACCCTATATGTGCTTTATAACTGTATGTCCCTGACCGTAGGCTGCTCTGAGCAATTAAAGCAGGTGAACCTAATGGGATATCCTTTCATTGTGTTTCAACAAAGTATTTATATGAACCTTGTCCTCATGGTCTTTAGCTCCCTCCAGTGCCATCAAATCAGTAGAATTGCTTTTGGTTGATAAAGACCATCATGCCCACATAATTTTCAAATAGCATCATTCTGACAAAATTAGGGACATCACTCATAAATAAAATAAAAATTAGGTTAATCATTTGAAATGTCAATAAAAGCAATGTCATTCTGTTAATGCCTGGAACCAAGCACCACACCCAGGAAATATAAAAGGGAAAAAAAAAAAAAACAACCCAAGAAAATAAAGGAGAGACAACCAAAGAGCTGTATCTGAAGTAGGAATAAAACTGTACTGGTTTGACAGTCACAAAATGCTTTGTAAGCATTTTTACTGGTATTTGCACTATGCCTTCCAGATGATAAAAAGAATTAATGAACTAATACTTCGTGCTTGTTTCCATGATTTGAAGAAACAGCCATCTGCAAAAACAGGCAAATAAAGGCTTGGAGAGTTCCCACATTTTGCAGCTCGTGTGTGTCTTATATAACCTAAACCCCAAACATGGAGAATGCAGAACCAGGCACTTCCCCAGCTGTGATTGGAAAAACAGGCAACATCATTTTTAAGAGGAATTTTAGGGATGGAGGTAGGTGGAGCTGACGTGACCTCACGTGACAGAAAAGGAATTCTGATCCCAGGACTGAGTTTCCGCAGGAACTAGGGAAGCTCAGCGAAGAAACCAGGCCCCAGATGAGCCCAAAACAATGGGAGGACAAACGGCTGCTAAGTTTTGAGCAGGGTGGTTGGGTGGACTTTGCTCTCGTATCTAAATACGCTTGTACAGACAAACAGCTCACATGTCTTCAGCACGTAAGAATGCAAATCGAATGCTGGAATTTCACCTCGTAAGGCACCATCCCAACTGAGATTTTTGTTCATCATTTTAGGAAATTGGACTTTTTTTGCAAAAAGGCAGGAATTTTGACTGTTATCCTGCTCACAGGAAGCTCAAACATTCCATTTCTCCTACAACAGCATCACACATGGGGCTTGCTGCAGGCACTCAGGGCCAGAACAGCAGTCAGTGCCTTCCCAGGACGACCTGTCAATACCTGTCCGCAGCTTAAACAACTCTTAGCAGCAGCTCATGTTTCAGGCTTTGCTTTTCTCAGAGGCTGCTGCTTCTCCCCCCTCCACCTTTGTTTTTTGTAATGTTCTTTTTCCAACTTGGGAAAACAACTCCAGGCCTCTGTAAAAGGAGGCACAGAACCTGGCACCAGTATTACAACCATCTGTAGATGTAGCACACCTCTTGTTCTAGAGTGAGTTACAATATAAAGTTATTCTTCTTTTTCTTGAAAACATTTGCTTATCATTAGTACCAGACTTAAAAAGAATTATTTTAACACAAGCAAATGGTAGGGAGCTACAGTAGCAATTTTATACTATTAATTTTGACATTCATCTTTGGTTACTGTGAAAAGCATCATCTGCAAGTATCTGTTTCTGTGTTCTGCCACACAATTAAATGAAGAAGTCAAATTTAAGTGCTTGTCTCTCCCTGGTACACATTACATTCAGGCAAATAAAAGGAGAAAGAAATCAAGCTTGAAGCCAAATTCAAAGGCAAACAATAAAGGTCAACATACTACTTCTGTGGGAAAGCCGTTCACAGGGAGTGACCATGTTCCTGAAAAAGTGCAGCCCTCTCTTACTCTCATAGAAGTTTAACACATGGAACAAAAAGAACTGTCAGTCATTTGGCTTCATGACTTTGCCTTTGATTAGATTTTCACTACTCTCCTTTAAAGGAAAATCTAATGTAGACCCTCCACCTTCACTTACCCCCCGTGCTGTTTGTGATAACATCAATACATACTCATTGACCACAGAATAGTTCCCAAGCCTGCATTTGGATAAATAGTGCACTAAATTAAATTGACACAATTCTAACAAACTCCTCACAGAATACAGTGGCTTTACAAAGGCTCACAAAGAAGCACTATCCGAACAAGGGACAAAATACGCCATTTTAGAATCTTTGACTAACTCGACTCAACTTACCCTAGAGCAGAATTTTAATCATTATAAAAATATGAACTCCTTTAAATCTCATCTTTCAGAAGAGAAGACTAGCTGTAAAAGATCTTTAAAATACTATTTAAAGCTCTAATCATTCAGATGTCTGTAAACCAGGATCTACTTCATATTTCCAAAACATATTTTAGCATTTGCAAAAATGTATTTTTCAACATAGATTTTCCTAAGCTGCATCCTTTTAAGATTAAAGTTACAGAGAATTTAGAGCGAAGCATGTACAGGAAAAGTAAAATCCCTGACAAGGCACAACCTCAGCCTGTTTCCTCTCTGCGCCAAGAGTCACGTCTGCTGGTTTCAGCTTGGAGAGGTTTTCCATGGCAGTTCCCTGACTCACAGACAAGCAGTCAGGTGCTGCAAAACATGGAACCTATGTAGAGCTGGAGTAAGTATGCATGCAGTAAGATGTGTGTGGGTGATGGACATGCACGTGTGAGGAAGAGCTGCTGGGCAAGTACACAGGAAAAAGGAGGCAAGGTTAAATCTTGAAAGGACTTTTAAAATCCCTTATTCTCTAACTAGCTTAAGACAATGTTACAATGGGGAAGCAATGATGCAGCTTCTTCAGGTGAAATTAGTTCTTTTAAACTAGCTTTACAGCCACTGCTTATTACAGTCATATGAATTGTTGTAATTGCCTAAACAATTACAAATATATTATTCACAGAACATAATTATTTCAGCTTTGTAACTTTAAACCCCCTCAACAGTAGAATGGATAGCTTTAGCTTGAAATGGAAGCTTATACTCATGAGACTAGAAGGGTTCAGGAGGCAGGAAAGGCGACACGCGCACCGCCCTTGCAGTGTTAGCATCCTCACTGCTCTCCTTATTGGCAGCCTTTACACAAAGGCCAAGGACTGAGAAAGCCTGAGCAGGGAGTCTTCTCCCACAGCCCCATCCTTCTCTTCTGACGTGAGTCTCTGTGCTCCCAGGCTGTGCCAGAGTCTTGACCACAAACTACCCCTCCACGGAGGCTGAAGAGACCCTCTGCGCTAAGGTGTAACTGTGTGAAACTCTGCTGAAGTTAAATTACTGCCACGTTCTCTGGAAAACTTCACTTTAGACCTCCTTTCCTCAGGGATGCGGGGAAGGAGAAAGGAGAAACACCTATTCTAGCCATTATGGTTGTGAAGCAAGTACAAAATGGTGCGATAAGCTCTATCTACGCAGGTAGCACGAAACAAACACACTGAAAGGTGGAAAAGAATTTCCTCTCTGCAGGCATTAATTGTGAGCCCCCAGTGATGATGGCTTACACTTTTCTATTTTGTAACACTGAAAAGAAAATATCACAGAGCTATGAATAACAACGCATTTCTGCACCACGAGTGGGTGGACTCCCTGCCCCCACACACTCAATCACAGCTGGGCACCAGGAATCCGAGGGAAAGCAAAGCCAAGCTGAGAAGCCCAAGGTGTGCATTCAAGTTCCAGAAAATTCCCAGATTTCACTGGATGACTAAAAGCCCTCAGATTCCCGTAGAAGACACACACATCTTGCCCATCTCTTTGTCTGCAGGGGGCAGTGTCTCATGTTTGCATTTTAAATGGCTGAAACACTAAACCTGAATTATTTATTAACAGATTAAAAATCTCCTCTTCTACATGAGAGGAACATTTAAACAGTCTCAGGAAGAGAATTGAACTAAACCAGACACTAAAACTCATGAGTAGAACTGGTGCACTGGGAAAGATTAGAAGCAGTCTGAGAAGGTACTTATCTTCCCCAAATGTAGTGCATATTCCCACATCAACACATGCTAAGGGGGTTATGAACCCAGATGGTGCTTTGGCTGCCCTTAAAAGCTGCACTTAATATCTAAGTCTATTATTTTGCACAAAGACATAAACCTAGCAACCCTCTTACAAAGTCTGACTGCAAAGAAGCACCAAAGGATGTACAGCCCCCTTCAGTGTTGCAGTCTTGGTTTAAGTATGTGCCTGAAACTTTGTGGGCATCTGACACTCACAGCCACAGATCTGATAATAAATGTGCAATTCCAAGCTGTGCTAGGTAGCGGAGGTATGCAGCAGCCTCAGCAGAACAATCATGACCCAGCTGTAGCCCGAACTCGCTCACCTATTGCTCTGATACCTGTAACTAGCAACTATGCCATTTGAGAGTGCTGAAGACAATTCCAGGATTTCCATTTGTTCTGCATTACTATAATTAGAGCTTCCAGATCTTGGTTTACACTAAGAATAGCAGCGAAGACTGCAAGGTGGAAGAACCTCAGATCAGATGGATCAGACAGGGAGAAAGCCTGGAAAGCTCCACGGCTCTGGTGAATTGGAGGTGTGTTCTTACATTACTTACACCTATCAGGTGCTTATACATACACAGTCTATAAACATTATGACCAGATGTGAAACACAGCTTTTATCACACTGCAGTATTTTAACCTCACTTCCTCTTCTCAGCAGCAAATTATTAGATTCACCACAAAAAGAGCGCTTAAGCACAGTACTATGCAACTACTAAATATAGCCATCCTCTGTTTTCTTCCACATTTCCCAGCCCAAGACATTTCTGCAGCATTCTGAATGCACTCAGTGCCCTGTATTGATTGCGATGCTGAAAGCCAGTGACAGGTGCAGAGCTCTCAGTATGGCACTTTTCCCTCACCCCATCCCACCCATGTTTAGATCATATAGTTTCAGCTTGTAAAACTACCGTTATCATCTTTGTGTAAATGCACAGGCACAGGAAGTCCAAGGAACAGACTCCCAACAAGCAGATGAGAGAATGAAAAAGGATCCAAGTTGCTAATAAACTGTGCAAGAATTATACACGGCATCTAACTACTGGTTTTAAGGGAGCATCACTGGAGTACTTCTACAGGTAAGTGCAGCCTTAATTTTAATTAGAAAAGAAAAATGCCCTCCTTTGAATGAACCCACTACCATTTCAGAGACCTACGTTTTATTAACGTGTCTAATGTTTTTCTGTTTCCTTTCTTAAAAGGAATAGCATGGGGAAGAGGGGAAAAGAAAAAGGCTGATCCAGTTTGCATTCAGGCACTGACTTTCCTGACTGTGGCTCCAAACACCAAGCTTTTAAAAAATCACCAAACAAAACACCTGGCCATCCCAGGCTCACGTTGCTCTGCAGCAGGACCTCCTCCTTTTACTTACATTCATTTGTATCAGTGTCAGCAGCAGATATTTACTGGAGTTATGGTCAAAAGGTATCCAAATGGAGGAAAAAAAACCTTCAAATAATACCACAACTGAAAAATGCAACTTTTCTAACGTATTACTGATTTCTAAGTAAGCATGCAGGGGAAACTGCCATACACTGACGTAGCCATAGTTGTGTCTAACTCTGTAGAGTAAAAATCTGTCTCAGTTTTCTGCATATCTAGCATTAATCCGTTACAATGCTTTGTGGTATGGATGTTAAGAATAAATATGAAACACTTCAGAATTTAAAAGATACACTATTTAAATGTGGATACAACAACCCAATTCACCCTGTAACCCATGTATGTATAAAAGCAGCATACGCTTGTACGGATTCTGGTAATTACAGAGTTTTGTTTCAAAAAACCATCATGTTCATACAATATAAACATGGCAATTGTCACTATCTCACAATCTACACTGTGATTTCAATTATGCACAACAAAGGGACTGCTCATGAGAACTGAACGGAGAGGGTAAATTGCATCCCTCATAATAACAGTAACAAACCTGCGCTCATTAGCGTTTATTTGTTTTTTTTTAAAAGGTATTTGTTGAATTCTTACAAACACCTCTTAGAGACTGGCGAAAAAAGAAAACTGCACTGGGTGCGGCATTCATCTTTCACTTGTGAGGCTTGTCTTGAGGGAAATCAGTTTCATATTCTTGAGAGCCACGTGAGTTTATCAGAAAACCACAGCGCACAATTCTGGCATAATTAGCAGGACCTTCTTAAACACAGCCCAGAAGAAAGCTCTGAGGGAAACAAACACATTTCACATCATTAGGGAAAGTCAGAACTGAAGTGGAGGTGCCAGCCTCTGTACAGAACAGCAGAAATCCTACCTATTTTTAGTTCACAATTCCAATAAGAAAACAGCTGGGAGTCTAATGAAATTATCTTGGTGACAAATTTAATGGACTGAACACTGAAGTTACTATTTTTAAATAAAGTTCCTAATTATCTTTCAAAACAAGAAGCAATTAAGCAGCAGTGGAGCTACGGCTTCCAAAGCGTCTGCTAAGGCTTGGCTCCAATCAGACTGAAACTGGGAAATGGCTCAACACCTTCCTGATCCTAAAAACTGGTTGAGGGCCAGGCTCAGGGTTTGGTTGGGTTTCTTTTTTTCCTTCTTAGTTTAAAGAAAGCAGCTCTGCTTTGACCTGTCCAGTCCTGCCTTGCCCTGTTTTTCCCTGCCTTTTCCCAATCACCCTCCTTATGAGCTGGGAATGCCTTCGCGCAGCTGAACAATTCACAACCCGCCTTGTGCGAGGAGAAGGTGGAGAGGAAAACAGAGCTCGGAATGTCTGAAGAGAGCTGGAGAAAACGATAAATGGTAATAAACTGCTTGGATCTTGGAGTAGTTCAGCTCTGCGGAGAAGAGGTGGACAGTGAAGTATGCCAGAGGTGACAGCGAAGGGTCAAGGATCTAACCTAGCAATGAGCACTGGAAGAGCACAGAGGAACTCACAACACAGAGCATATCAACATCTGCGAATTTTCTGAACAAATCACAATAAAGTGAGGTATAAACTGACATGTTCTTCTCCAAACAGCTCTTTAAAACTACACATTTTAATTACTGGTTCTCTTGATAACACACTGTGACAACAGCATATTATACTTGTAACCTCACCTAAAACTATTCTACACTTCATGTATACTATATGCCTTGGTTTTGAAACAAACTTTTAACAACAGAGGCACAGAATTAACATTGAAAACACACAGATAACGTACTGGTATCTACATTTTAATGTGACATATCAGGATACTAGAGTCTGGAATACCTATTTGGGCAATATTACATCTATGCTGGCAAGACAAGAGAAGATCTTAAACCCATCTTCTCACCCCTTCTACAAAAACACTTAATTGTGTCAAGATTCTTGATGACTTTGCAATACTTCTTTACCTTTTTACCATGACACATTGAACAACATCACCCTTCACTCATCTGATTTCATTTAAAACCTCACACTATCCAAAATAATCCAAGTGTTTTTGCAGATGTGAGCTTTTACACTCCTCTTGAAGAAGAGCCATAACACAACACCAATTTACGAATGGGAAAACTAAGTTTTCACTCAAATCTGGCCTTTGGTAACAATGTATTTGGATCCTAAAGCAGCTCAGTGCTGTGAAAGAGAGTTCTCTAGCAAAAGGGAGAAGAGAAGCCATTCAGGCTGAACCAAGAGAAGAACTGAGACTGTACACCTTAACTGTAAAATCTGTTCTTTGTGGCACACTGACAGGTAGAGCTAATGAAAAGACCAAAATAAAATAGCTATCAGTAGACTTGAGCACGACTGGGTCACTCTTGAAATTCAATCTGATGAAGGAACATCCAGAGAGCAGCCCCTCTCTCTATGAGGCTACGTAGGAAGACTGCTTTGCCAGATACAAAGCTCCAAGATGCCTAACCTTTTCACACTGTCCCTAATTTTATAACCTCATAAACAAGCAAGTAAAAATCCAACTGAGATGGATTATGTCCAAAGTGGTGGACAGTGTGTTCCAGACATGGTCTGCAGCAACTCTGCATTACCAACATTGGCAATATATGAACAAAATTGCCAAAATAACACAATTCACGAGGATTTTGTGTGTACACTGCTATTTTAATTTATTTCTAAAAATAACTTAGGCTTCGAAGGGTTTGTTTGGTTTTAATTGTAAAAACACCAATCTTTCAGCAAAGATCAGGCAGCACTACCCAGCTGCCTGAACCGGGCTGGATGTGGCTCCCACCAGCAACGGGCTCCATCGGCATTCCCTCCTCCAGGACCCAGCTCCTTCCCTCCCCCAGCTACAACAGCCTTCCTAAAAATAGCCCTCTGCTCTGTTCTACTCCGGCTGCAGTTTACATAAGCCCATTGGGGGAAGGGGAACCTTGCAGAGTACCCAAGGCACTTCACAGCCTTCACAAAACATTTACTGGGCAGCCAACACATTTTAAGTGTAAATTACCATCCAGACACTGAAAACCCTGACTTGCATAATGAACACACTATAGTTTAGCTTTATTGGTGGATAGCCTTCTCTAAGACTTCATTAGTGTACCACAATACAAATATAGTTAACACAGAATTATATTTAACTATAACAACTGATTTTAACACATTTCAGCTACAAAATCAGTATTCTACAGAGTAATCAGCTGAAAAACGGTATTTCAATCACAAAACCTATCAACGACATCCTGCCTGCAAAATTACTCTTAATCACATGTAAAATTAGCCAATAACTTCTTTCAGTTTATTTAGGACTTAGTCACATACTATAAAAAGTACTTGAAGAGCTTCAGTTTGATAAACTTGTTCACCTAATATAAGCTTAATCTATTTCTTCATTTTCAGCCTGCCTCTCCTGAAGTATGGATTTTATGACCATGTTCTCTGCATGCAAGCACATGGTCTCAATAAACTTTCAAGCCTGCTGGTAAATTTATACCAAATGTATAGCAGATATCTTTGTCACAGGGGTCTCTCAAAACGAGTAACTTCAGCAATACCTGTGAATGCAGGCAAGCACCCAGATAAAAGTAATTTAAATGTAAAGTCCCCCGTGAAGGAAAGGATTCCGTGTCTCATTAAACAGTGGAGTTCATACAGGAGGAAAAGGAAGGAGAAAATGTGCATCGAGTACTCCCTTTCCCTGAGACCGGCAGTGATGTATTTGCAGTGTTTTCAGCCCAGAGAATAATCGGGAATCGAACCTGGCGCTTTCACACTGTACCAGCAAATGTACTGGCCTCATTTCATCCTTGTAGCAGAAATTTTCTGTTGCCTCCTATCTTTTGCAACACTATTACTTTTAATTCCTTTTTTAAAGCAAGTCTTTAATGAGGTTTTACAGTATCTTTACACGTCTTAGTCTGATAAAGCATTCTCCTAATTGTCATCTTCTAATCTTGAAATGTTCCTTTTCTGCAGCAATACAGCATGAGTGATAAGAGCTCTCATAAAAAAACCACTAAACAACAAAAGAACAACCCATGTTCCAAACGCTGTTGTGCTTGCTGACAGTGAACATCAGCAACAGCAGATCCTAAGGTCAGGGCAACAACTTCCAGCAGCTGCTCACCCACCAAGGTGAGGAATCTGCAAAATCCTAAAAGAAATCCTAAAAATACCAGTCCCACCAGCTCCACATCTGCCTGGGCAGCCGTTCCAACAAGCCTTTTCCTGCTGGAGCAGCATCTACTGGGGCTTCCCGGCAGCAGCCAGACCCGAGGGGTCCCCCTTCACAAACACCCTGCAGCCAGCCCAGCATTGCCCCCACATTGGCTGCCTCCTACCCCCAGTTCCAGCCAGGGAACACCAGCCCAGCTGTTACACAGGTAATGCAATAGGGATTCAGATGGAGCTGTACTCTTTCTCCTTTCTTCAAGCACTTATTTATAGAGTGCCCTGTGTTTTGCACCTGCAGGTCTTCCTCCCGCAGGAGGGATTCCTAGTGGAGACTACTCCAACCTGTCTGCAGATCTTTTACTCCACGTGTTTCTGTATCATATTGAAATGTTGCTTTGAATCACAGCTCAGAACAAACCTCATTGAGGGCTTTTTCCGTTTGCATAAAGGGAGGCTGCAGAAGCATGGCAAGAAAGGGTGAGTGAAAAATCAATCCTCAGAACTAATACAAGTTTTAACAGTCGCTTTGACTGCTTCGGAACTCTTGGCATCTATGGATTTTACACCACTATACTAATCCAAGAGCAGTATTCCATTAACCCTGACACTAACAATACAAGATGTTGTTTGCTCTGTTTTTTTTTTAATAAAGTTACGGGAATTTTACAGTAAAACTGAGCACATTTTTAAAATGAAGGTCTAGTACAGCCTATGTACATGACAACCTCACAGTGTACATGAACATAACTCTTATTTTAACTTCTCATCCTAATTCACTGTAATACACAGACTGCTATCTGTCTTCACAAACCCCAGAGGATTTAAGGATTACTGTGTACACAATAATCTACTATTTCACTGGTCCAAATTTACTCAAAGTATATGTATTTTTTTTTCTTTGAGAACTGAGATTACAGAAGTTTCATCTGCAGCAGAGTTATTTTTAGAGTGAATTTGTTGCAGTTTCCCTACCACAAAAAAAGTATATTCTGTGTCTAGTGAAAGGGCAATACTACCTGCAAGATCCATATACATGAACATAAGCCAAAGTATCTTGAACTTGCAGGAATTACAGAGTTCTACCATTCTGACTTTCTGGACGTGTCAAACCTCGTCAAATGCTGGGCCTGTCTTGCAGTATGCACCAAGTGTGTGTTTACCAGCTTTGCACCAGTAACCTGACAGGGTGTTTACTACAATAGTGAGGTTCCCTCACTCCAGGAATGTGTGGCATCACTTGAAGGATGAAGGCTGCTTGGCAGAACACCAAGGAAACTATGCAATCAGCGATATTTGTGAAACCTGTTGTTAATGAATTAACTCACAGTAGGAGAAACTCCATCTACTTTAAGAGAGGTCCTATAGGAATGAATCCAGGCTGATTTTTTCTTGATCTTTACGATCATGAAAGAAAAATACAGCAGTGTAGTAATGCTATGTTAGCAGCTGCATTTAATGATCTTGTGTAACAATGATATATACCGATTTCTTGAATAAATTATTTGGTGTTGGGTCTCTAACAGCACTGATTAGTCACTCCAAAATGGATTACGCATTGAGTCAGGGCTTTCAATGCGTACTTGAAATCTTGTACACTAATATATTAGTTGTTTGAAAAATATTGGTAATTTAATTATATGGAGAATTATTTATGACGTCTCAAAACTTCACAAATAATCAGCTAGAATAATCAACCAAAACCGTCAACCCTACACATCTCCTCGATTAAAAGCTGGAAACACTGTACTGCAAAGTGGCAACTCTCCAACTGTTTTGCACAGCTAACCCCAGGTAAATTTAGCTTTAGGTACACAAAATCAGAGTTACATGCAGAACAAGCACCCTGCCAGTGTAGTTCACTACTTCTTATCCTATTACAAACTTATATCTATCTACAGAGCAAGAGACCAATACGACATTCACAGCATCTGCTCCAAAAGTCTCAGTGGACAAAAGATACTTTTTCATGTATTTCTAGCACATTCTTTCACACTATTGGTTAATGCCACAACAAAACCTTTGAGAATGGGAAAAGGAAACAGTGGGAAGGAGTGGGAAATGTGCTGCCACTAAAATGCAGAAATCGGTAAAAGTTTAATTAACAGAAGATTTTGGCTTAACATTTCATCTCCTGCTGTACTGCATTTCAAATCTTCCCCTTCACCCACAAAGAAATTCCACTGCATTTGAATGTGAAGTTTGCAGAGAACAGTGCCACAAAAAAAAGAAGCAGAAGCATGGACAGGTATCAGAAATATGCTGACTGAGAAGTCCAGATACTACTGAACCAAGCAGACTTGAAAGCAATTACAAAAATACACATTTGGCATTTGCTTCAAAAAAAAGCTTATTTTACTTCTTCTTTTTGACACAGAAATCTGTGTGTTTGACATAGGGCTCCTGCACATCTTGTCATTAATCTGCATTATTCGTTCATTAAAATGTTCAAAATCCTTTGGTGATGCTAGCATAATGTTCTGTATCAAGCAGCACGGTTTGCCATTTTTACCTCTAGTAACAAGGAATCTGTTTTTCTCTTCAGTGAATTATTTTTAACTCTGTTTTAATTAAGGGTATGGGTATAGGCAAGCCATCGAGAAACTGGGCTACAAAACAACTCTGCAGAATTCTGAACTGTAGCCAAATACTTTTAGTACAGAGTTATCTTATGAAGCTGTCTCATTCTTTGGTTTATACAGCAGTAGTTACTCATACATTCACATTCTTCGATAACATCAACTTTGGTTTTAAAGCTGCCTATTAAAGTAAAATATTAGCTAAAAGCTACATCCTGAGCAAACTACCGAGTTCAACACAGTACTCTCCACCAGCTAATTAAAATGTCAATATGCGCGTTATTTATGCCGGCCTTCGTGACACTGTCATGATGTGCTTTTGCCAATTCAAAATGAAACTTCTCTGTCAGAGGAAAACAGCAATCGACTGAACAAATCATGTGGTTGTCTACTTAAGATCACAGAGGAAATTCACCATTTTATGGACAGATGTCATTTAAGTAAAATGTTAACACTCGTGCCAAAGTTTCAGAAATATTCCTGAGCAAGCCCCTGCCTAACCTGAGCAGATTTTGTGCTGTGAATGTTACTGAAGCAAAGAAATAGCTGTTGCATGAGCGAATGTAACAATGAGCATCCATTTCCACCAAATGAGGCACCAACGAACACTTGCACTAGGGTTAATCCTTAATTCTTGCAGGCATTAGCAAGTGACAGACAAACTAAAAGGCAAAGTGCGACTATCTGGATGCAGGACTGGGTCAAGAAACTGGGGAAGAAGTTCCAACCCAGCTTCTTCATGCTCTCCAGATCTGGTCAGCCCTGCCTCCAGCTGGAGGCAAATCCCTAATACTTATACCTAGACACAGTAAGGAAGTTGCATCTGCATTCAAAGGCCAGAAAGGAACTGACACATTAACAGATCTGTGGAACAAAGGAGAAATAAAAGCAGCAAATGAATGAAGGCAATGGGTGCAGGGAGGTTGTAAGTGGCAGAGTGAGCAGAAGTGAAGGCAGAAATTGGATTCCTGGAGCAAACAGTTAAACCCTTTCACAGTAATTCAGACTGATGTTCTGGGCATTGCACAGACCTCAAAAGCCTGTGGTATGACTTCTTAAATTATTCACATTTTGGACTTGTAAAGGTCCTTCTGCCATTATGGCTCATCACCTTCAGTATTTTCACTTACAGGGGCTCCTAATTCATAAGACTCAAGCAAGCTATTCCAGGACACCTTTTCTTTTATCTTGCTTCATATTGGCATGTAATTTATTTTGAAGACAGAGAAGTTTATCTGGGGTTAAGTATAGCTTGAAATTAGGAATTTATGATTAGCTGTGACAACAGTGGGAACATGTGTTGGATTCATAATCCATTTATTGGCTAAATTTAGGTAATCTGGTTTTCACAGCACTTGCCAGCAGGCACATCCCTGCTATTCACAGTCAGCAAGAAAGGGCAGACACATGGAGTAGTTAGGTATAATTCAGCTACTTAGATATTTGGGCTCATTTTATTGGTAGTGACTTCCCTAAAGTCATGCAAAGACAGGAGTTAGTGTGTTTCCCATTATCTCCAGCAACCTACTCCTGCACCCATTACACCACTGGATTGCAGAGAAAATATAACATGGGCTGTATTTTTTATTTTTTTAATAGAAATTTAACCTTGTTTGTAACATGATCTGTTTCCTCAGGCTGAAGAAGAGTAGGGAAAAGACCCTAATTCAGCTAAGTGCTCTGGAATAAAGTAAGGTGGGCTTTTTATAATCAAGATGAAAGATTAGAAGTCGGATGTTCTAAGCCTATTTCTTGGCTTGCAGCAAGGAATACAGCAGTATTCCTATTGCCACACAGCAGTAGGCAAGCTCAGCCGTTTTAGATCAGCAAAAGGGGGCATGAATATTATTCTTCCTCATGGGAATGTTTAACAATATAATTGTTAATGTCCGTAAGAAGCTCATGTATGCCAGGAACATAGGCCAGGGAAAATTCCTGTCCTGTTGAATGTGAGACATAGCTTGCAGAGCTGGAGGAGAGAAGAGTAACTGCTCTGCCAAAATTACATCGAGTGGAAAGTAAAAAGAAAAAAAAGTCATAAATAATATGAATAAGAAACGGGACTAACAGTAACACCCCTGATAAATCAGCCACTATTTAAAAAGGTGAGACTTTCAGCAAACACACACTTTACTGCATGTTCCATGAAGGGAACTTTGTCATGAACTGAAATCAACATAGAAGAAAATCATTAAGTGCTCAGATCAGGGCTCTTAATTGCTCTCTACAAGTCAGCCAACCCAGAAATAAAACACACCATAAACCTTAATAAAAATATAAAGAATTTACAAGCCATAACAAATTAGAAATTAAGAAAACAGTGCATCCACATCTGCTGATCCTTTAGCAGCCCTGCACAGCAACTGGCTAATAGCTGCACTCCCCCCTTTTCTTTGATAAGTGTTTTAAAAACAAACACCTTAAAAAGTACTTCTCATAAAACTCCTCTGGAGCAGCCTGGCACAGTTTTAAGCTATCAGAGTGGCTCTGCTAGGGCTGAAGGCTGAGAAACACGACTCTGCACCTACACCAGCGACCTCCCCATGCTTTCTCCTTCCCCGAAATGGCAGGCAGCAGAAGAGCCGTCGCGGCCAGCGGCAGGAAATAGCGTGAGAATGGGCTCCCTCGTGCTACTTCCAGCCCTTCCTGATATCCGAGGGTGTGAAATGGGTTGCAAAGACTGTCTCTCACACTATTTCCTTTTCCACCCCAGCTGAAACCAGGAAGCACCAGCTAGGAGATATACACAGCAAGCACAGCGTAACATAAAGCACAGAATCAGACTGATGGCCAGGGCTGTAACTAAAGCAAGAATTCAGGGATTGTGGGCACAGCCCAGCGTTAGCAAATCTAGAGAAAGCACTAGGATGCTCATGTAACCCAGGCTTTGCTTTTGATTTACTACATAGCTAATCCAAAGGCTATTAACATCAAAGCAATTTTCTTCAGGATGTTCACAGAATTTGGGTCAGACTTTACAGGATGGTGCAGGCATCCTCCATGCCCCTGTGCCACAAACAGCACATCTGCATGGGAGAGAGCCTGCTTACTCTAACTACTCTGCTGTGTATTTGTGAGCCTTCAAGAAAAGAGCTGCCCAAATGCAAACTGAGGTAGAAGTATTAGCAACAACAGCACTTCAAAGAGATTATGTTTGTTTATATTTGACAGAAGGATATATGTGACAAACAGGTCTTGGCACATTACAGTGGAAATGGCTCCTATGTTTTAAGTAATATATTCTAAATAAAATACAACCCTGTGCCTTCAGGGAAGACATACAAAGGATGGCAAATCATTTATTTATCACCATTCAGGGTATTCTATATTCTAGACCTTTCTGCGTTGTTCTCTTTATTATTGGCCAAGAGCAGTATCACAAGGCAGCTTCAGTACATTCATTCTCTTGTGCATACATCCCCACAAGATACAAGGGCAATAATATTTGGTCTTCTCAAAGACGATGCTCCTTCCTTACAGCTAAAATACATTCTTCTCAGAAAGAACCTGGTAACAACCCTGCAGACCATATAGCTCTAAAAGAAGAATTGAAACTAACTACTTAGTAAGTCCAGAGAAGAAAAGGGAAACAGTCTCCCCTCCTTTCTCTGCCTCTCAAGACTCTAAAATACGCCTAGGCAGGAAGTACAGTAAAGCTCATGATGAGCAGAGGCAGCTACTCTTTCAAAATGAACAGGGTTCCTCCAAAGTGCCATTTTCATTTAGCCAGTGAGCATGAGGGGAAAGGGCAGGATACCAGAAGGGCTCTCCAGCAGCTGAGGTTACTGGGCGGGCCTCCCAGCTTCACACCTCCAAAGATCACCACTGCAATTCCATGGAAAGCCAGGAGCGTACCTGTCGCTTTGGTCTTTTCTGAGCCAATGCAACCAGGAACTTGACGGAGCAGCAGCAATAGCGCATATTAATGTCATTTTTTTTACAGGGAGGCACTGAAAAACTGTAGTGAGTCAGCAGGAAGTATTGCAGTATTTAAAGTTACTGCTCAGGAGCAGGTGAAAAATGCCATTTCCAGACATTAAACAGCTACGTTCGAGTTAGCTAGATACAAGATATTTGGTTGAGAATCAGACTGGTTCCCACTTTCCAGGGAAAGGACAAGCAGCAAGAAGCAGCCTTCTCCTTGCCCCAAGCTCATCTAGGAGAGCTCCTGATTCACCAATTAGCTCCCTTCTTTCCTCAACACAAATCTGCACGCATTTACGTCCCCGCCTGCCCAACATCTTCCTTCCCAAGGTGATCCACCATCCTGCAGCTATGCCATGCAGTCTGTAACCTGAAGAGACCTCCGGTCAGAGTACAGCTAAGCTGCCCTACACAGAGAATCAGGTTTTATCCATGAAAAGCAGAACTGTAAAAGCAGTGGTGTCCAACAGAAGGGAACCAGGTAAGTCCTCAAGGCCTCCTCTCACTGCCACCATCACGCCATTAACAAGAGATGGAAATAAGAGGAAGGAAGGGACTTGTGCCAGTTCCCAGAAGCCAGCAGGCGGGATGCCGGGGGCTGCTGCCGGGAACAGCTGCCACACAAGCAGACCATGAGCCCTGCAATGTGCCCGCTCCCTGAGGACAGGAGACCCAGGCCAGCCTCTGAACCCACAGAGATCCTTGAAGAAGCTCTGCACACATTTCATGTTGGTTTGGCAGGAACAGAAAGGAATTTTAGTTTGATATTAACTTTTCAGAAAGCCAAACAGAGCCCTGTGAGATACACACACTCCTCACTCTTCCCTGCTCAAAGACAGGCAAAACTCATTATTAAGCATTCAGCACAACTGCCTTGAAAAGCTTCCTACACAAAACCGTGCCACTTCCAATAGTGGGAAAACCTTCCTCTTTAAAAATGCAGGAAGAGCCTGCACCAAGACAAGCTTTAAGCAATTCACACTTTGAAAAATGACATTTAAGGAAAAAAAAAATCTGAAAATTTACAAATAACTACAGAAAGTTAATTTCTGTTAACAGGAAACATTATTTAGGGTTTTAAAGCAGTCCACCAAACAAAGTATCAATATGTAACAATTCATTCAACTTTAAAGGAGGGATTTTTGGAAGCTGGTTTCATCATGAAAGAGAAAAGCCACTTTCCCACCTTCATTTTAAGTCCTCCTTTCTTGTTTTAAAGAGGGACTTCAAAAGGGGAAGGTGTTTAGAACCCAAGACCATTCTCTGCAAAAACTGACAACTCCAACAGCTTGCACAGCTTTCTCTTTTAACTTCTATGAGCCTTATGTGACAGTAGCTTGCACATTCAAATTGAAAGCACCCACTTGATAAATCTCAGCTACATTTTATATTTGCTACATTCTTTTCTTTCAAGTGTGCTCACCAGTTTAATTTCAAGGTATCAATCCTGTCAGATTTCATGCAGTAATTTTCATCAGGTCCCGTGAAAATGGAACACCACAAAAACAAGTTCAGAATTTCAAAGTGATGTTAACCTCCAAGCAAGTATTTTGCCCTTAAAAACTTCTTACTTTGCAGATCGTGTTATTAAAAACAATGCCACTGCATGATCAAAGATGCCAGAAAGGACAAGAACTACCAAAGCTAACAACTAGAAAGCTTCTTTTGTAAGAAAATAATGTCATATACTTTACAATCAAATTGAATAAATATTAGAATGATGAAATATTTTTAGAAGGAGACAGCAATGGTTACCTTAGTTAAAATATCTAATTTGTCAGCAATATACAAGGTTTCATTTTGGCTCAGCAGCTCATGATGTAGAATTACGTGTTCCACTAGATGGAGCAGGACAGTAAACCCATCTTGAAGGCCACCCCTGGCTACTGACCCATGAAAAAGTCAATGTCCAGCCATCAGGGATGGTAAGAATTTTAGCTTTCTTCTGTGCATTCAGGGCAGAACGAAATTTGCTTCTCTTCCAAAAAAGGGCAACACAAAACCCCCTTTGTGCTTAACAATTTACTTCTTCCCATCAGAGAAGCTGACTATTAACAAACACTAATCAGAAACAAACAGATAACCAAACCCTATGAGAAACAAAGCTAGGTTTTCCCCATTTCTACCAGCTTTACACTAGAAAGAAAAAATGTTCTGGATAGTTGAAGGGAATGAAAATCTTGCCGGGTTTTTTCTGTAGCAACCGAAGCTGCAAAACGATCCATGCCAAATGATCAAACATTAGTCACCTAATGCAAAAGACATCGCTACACATCAAACAAATTCACAGTAGAAACAATGGCTAAACTTCAAAGAGGCTCCTAAAGACCTGGAGCTGTGCAAGTCATAGTAAAATTATCTCCCTGGTCTCTTTTCAAACACAGCTAATTGTTGATTTAGCTTTCAGTCTACCTAAACAAACAACACAAAAAGAACCTTACAAATTTTATCAGATGTTCTTTAAGGCAGTAGTAAACAAACTGCCTTTGTCCATCAGCACGTGAAATAAGAAACCTGCGTTTCTTTGACCATTAAATCTTATTTCATCTTCTCCAAAAGAAGCAGAGAGAGTATAAACTAATACAGAACACTGAAGTCCTGCAATTCTTGTGTATATACAACAAAAAAAAAATACCAGGAATGGTCACAATTACCACAAACATATTCCCATTAAAAAAATACGAACCATAATATACAGCTGTATGTGGTAAATAACTGCAAACATGCAGAAGCCTCTTATGTTAATACAAATTATCACAGTGGTACAAAGAGTAGAAGAGAATCTTTCTCAGATACGTGCATCAAGGCACACAAGCAGAAGTCTTGGTGACTGATCACAGGCTGCTGCCTATGATTCTTACTGCCATCTCTTAGTTTTCAGATAAATAAACTGCACTAAAACAAAAGCTACAAACATGGGCATGAGGAGGAAACCTGGTCTTTGAGACAGTACTATTGCCTACTGCATTAAGGTGCCAGCCTTTATTAAGACCATTTGATAGCACCTGCAAAGTTTTCAATAGAGATGGCTATTGTGTAACTGAACACCAGTTTTTCTTACCTCTTTGAATAGCCGATTACCAAGAATTCACTATGTAGCATGCACTCCTTTTCCAAGGTAAGGAAGAGTAAGCAACGAAACCATCCAAATCACTGTCATTGAATGTTTTCAATAAAAGAATTTGGATATAGCAGTCAATATAGAGCAGAATAGAAACAATACTTACTACTGTGCACAATCAATCAGTTGATACTCATTAGATCTCTCATAGCAGGCTCTCACACCTTCGTCTTGCCAAAGGGTTTTTGTATGTTCATAAAACTCCTGAAAGAGTAAGAAGAGCATTAGCAAAACGGATTATATATGAAGAGAACTGGCAAATGGTACCATATCATTTCCACTGCAGTGAGTGATAAATGGTAGCATTATTTAACAAAAAACATTTTTCAGAACCTGACTACAAGTTCAGTTGGCTTTCTCAGTTGTTTTGACTTGAATGTTTCGTAACACAAAAAAACTGCTTCTCAATCATTCTGAGGAATTGAGAACATTCTGACTGAGACCAAATGGATATTGAGGGAAGGTTAATTTTTCATTAGTGACAATTCTGTTGGTATTTTTAATAACCAATACTATTTGGTAACTTTTGCCCTTTAACTCTTGATTCCACTGAATGTTATATTTATTTAGCCGCCAAGATTGTTTTTTTTCCTTCAACAAAACACTACTTCTCAGTAATTCTTACATAATGGTAGTAAATGATGATTAGGTTTACTTGACTTAGCAAGTTAGTGAGGACCTTCAGGGACTGTACAGACATCTGCATCTTACTTAACTCTCTCTGACTTAACTCTATTTGCAGAATTTATTATTCTATAGTGTAAAAGGATATTGAACTCCTGAAGAAATACAGTGACACAGAGCTACATCATGTATTAACTATATCAACGTTAAAAATTGCAAGCCAGTGTACAAAAGCAGATAACCAAAAATGCAATGCTTCCATTTTCTTGAACTGAAACACAAATATAAAACACAACCAGAAGCCTGTCCTCTTCCTGCACATAGAAAAAATTATGAAGTTCCAATTTGCTTGTAGCTCTGGTTCCAACAGGGGCAAGTGCCATCTGTAATTGTATTTTTGGATATTGGTCTAAGAACTTTGAACAGACTCAGAGAGAAAAGCAGCAGCCTAGTGACTTCAATACACCACTACTGTGGGGGTACTGCTTTTATCAATGACCATGGACTTTTTCTGGCTACCTCACAGAGCTTTTCAAGCTTTTTGGACTAAATACTTTCATTCTGAATTTAAGTGGCTCAGGTAGCTCACTCTGTATAAGCATTTTGCATTGAGGACAGCACAACACCTCTGAAATAGTTGCTGTACATATTCTGATTCCCCCCACCTTTTCTTTACAGTAGAAATATTTTAAAAGAAAAAAATAATGGATTATTTTAAATAGTTATTTTACTGCTTCAAGGTTCCTCCATTAACTTAGCTTTGGAATCTCTCCCTCTTTTGGGGTATTAGTCCCTTGCATTCTTTTATTATCAGCTTAGTCCAAAGAAAGGGCTCACATCCAATGTGACTCCCAACGTTTCACTTGAAAGTATATTTTTAAAAGATTCACCTTCCTAACAGAATGCTAATTAACACCTGAACAGTACCAGAACAGTAGATGCTTTAAACAGCATCTTAAAATTGCATTATGGCAGCTTAAAGTAAATTTAGTGACGCACATCTTCAAACCATCCTCTTTTTGGCAGGTATAAGATGCATATGGGATTGCATGACCATACAGTTGTGAATAGCCATGATGGAAAGAGCCTATCAAATGTAAATTTGATCTTGCTTTTATTGCTGTTGGATATCGACTAGCTGAACTTAACATAAAAACGATAGTAAAAGTACACTACTACAATTTTGTTCTAATTTCTTTTAAAGAGATTATAAAGTTTATGTATAGTACTAGATGTATCTTTTCCATTTGTTCCCTGGTTTTATGAACTGTTCATGAACAAAAAGACAAGGTAAAATTCTTTCAGAAGTAGATACGAAGATTTTACTTGGTTTTTACTCCTTAGAGATTGTACAACCATTTCCTATTAAAGGAAATAAAAGGTGGCTCAAAACCTTAATTCCAGTCCTCAGTTTTCTTTCTCCCACTGCTGGAATTCTGTTCATTGGATCCTTTAATTTTGAACGTTTCCAATTTTTTGGCAGCTGGGGGACTGTCAATTACTGATAATCTTCAAGTACATGACAGCACAGTGAGGAAAGTATCTCACCAAAGCAAAAAGCAGGAGGAAGAGAAAGTAAAGGAGAGAAGGGGAATTATCTGGGTCTCCCTGTATTTGAGCCAAACTCATTTTGGGGTAGGTTTATGTATTTGGTTTTGAAAGTAACATTAGTCTGGTACAGAACATCTTATGACTCACTCAACTTATCACTACAAACTGGGAAATTGAAAACTTGAATCATCAACTGTAAGAGATTTTGCTGAAACAGCAGCTGATTCACATGGACACACACCATTTACATTTTCCATCTAATGAAGGAAGATAACTTACAGCAGACTTCAGATAGTTAATTGAACTATTTGACAGAGATATGGTTCTAAAATAGACATCTACTTCAAACTGGGGTCAGCATCTGCCAAGCCAATTATCTCCAAATTACCCCCAAATACCCGCTTCATCCTGCATTACAGTAGGGAAACAACTAAGCACAGGCAAGTCTGCAGAAGATGCAATAAACCAGACAGATTCTTCATCACCTATGAATGAACATCTGAATTAAAAAGAGGCAGTGTCTTACTGAAAAAAGGGGATAAAAATCACAGCATAGTAAAAGTGCCACATAAATGTGACACGAAAGTTCTTCCTTACTATTGTTTTGCACTACAGCTATGACATTCTAATAGAAAACTGATAGAAAACAATTATTTCAACCAATTTATGAACTCCATCATACGTTGTGAAGAAACATTTGCAATAGTTTTTGCAATCAAGACTCTTAAAATGGGATGAGAAGAAAATCCAGTTCCTGGCCCTACCATAAATACATTGGAAATAAAAAGCCTAGGATTTAGTTTAATAGAACAGTTACAAATTGTTCTGAAGAGTCCTCCCTGTGTTTTAAGGGCAGTTTTTAACTTCTAAGAAAATACATGGATTACAGTAATGGAATAACAATCAGTATTTGTGCCTTGTTAGGCCAAAACAGCAATAAAATACTTAATGCTGGCTTTATGTGTATGATGATAATCTGAACTCTAACCAGCAATACTTACGCAATCGTTTCAATAGGGTTATTAACCATCCATGTGGGCTGCAAAAAGAATTTAAGTCCACATTCTTTGAACTTTTTATTGTCATTTCAAAATCAGTATCTAACACAAGTAATGAGTAATTATTACATTAAGACACAGTGAAGTTTTTTCTGAAGGTATTTTTTGTGTTCATTTAGGGTTTTTTGTTGTTTGTTTCTGGTTTTCTTTTAAAACTGAACTACGTGACTTGTGAAAGACAAATACAAAGGCCTTTTATTAATAAATAACCTTTTGTCTTTAGGCCACATCAAATATATCATCATGCATTTTGGGATTAATGATGACCCAGCCTATACAACTGCAAACCACAACTAGAAACATTGGAACCAGGCTTACAGAGTTCTACTCCTGCTTCACGAGAAGCCTACTTGTACTAGTCACTGATTTTGGTATTAAGACTTAGAAGCTGGTTGCAAAAAAAAAAACCAGATTCTCCCTCCTCCCCAGTACACCTACACTAACCACAATTCTGAAATAATATTTAGGAAAAAGAATAACACAAGAAATCCTCAGCATCCCATCTGAGTCATGGAATGTAGCCTGGGGCTACTGACAGGGAAAGCAAGTAAAACCACAAGATTTGTTATGCATTTAGGTAAAACAGAGGCTTCAGAGGCCACTAAATAAAATTAAGTTAGCAAGAGGGTGGCTTTCGGCTTGGTTCTTTTTTTAGTTAAACAGGTCTAATTTGTATGAGTTCTCTAAAAATAATGAGTTAGGAAACAAATCAACCAAAAGTAGCAGGCAAATTTCCTGAAAAGAAATAGCCAGAAAACTAGTCCTTACATGTCTGGTTCTTGTTTCCATAACACCAATTGATTTGCTGGCACATTCTAAAATAACAGACTCTGCAGCAGCATCAACACAGGTTTCTCCTGCCCTGTAAAATGGAACTCCTAACAAAGAGCTAAAATAAACAAGTAATACTAAATAACAATTTGGTTTGGGATGACATTCCACAATAAACAGGATTTCAACATTAGGCTCCAAACAATCCACAGCATTTGCAAACTATCCATTCTTGCCCTTATGCTTACTTAAAACAAAAAAAAATCTTCAAGTTTGGTCATTTTCCATTATAAAAAATTCTGCCATTATATAATACACACCCAGCTGAAACTGGGTAAAGCAACAAAAGTCAATGTAAGTGATGACAACACGGCATCACCAAAGGTGTGAATTCTTCCTAAAAATTATTTCAAGACTGCAGCATTTATTTACCACCACACCAGACTTTACACTTTTCAAAGCGCTAACATAACCCCGAAGAGGAAGAAATCCTTGTGTAGGGGAAAACAATGCCAACAGACCACAATCTGAACAGAATAAACAGGACTTGACTCTGAATCTGTTGAGGCTGGGCAGGGGCATAGTTTGAATTCCGGGCAATCCCCAACTAACAGGCTATGCTTCTGTGAAACTATAATAACAACCCCGCTATCTGGGTAGACTTTCTCTGGCCTTACTTAGGTAACTGAAGTATCAAGGACCATGACTTGCTAATAGCAAGGAAGCCTAACCTCTCATCATATCATAACATCACGATACTTAAAATGTAAACTTTTGGCAAGAATGTTTTATTTACGAGACAATGCTTTCTCCACCTGCTGAAAGTTTTCCCAATACAATGAGTCAATAGCCAACATTTACAAATGGCTTGTATTCACTTACAGGAATCTATGCAGACCTCTAGAGAAAAAACCCTTCAGCGGAAATCATCATATAGAACAGATACTCAGGGAACAGTGCTTTGTTCCAGAAAGATCTTACTGACACAATTCTGGATTAGAACAGGGGCAATGCAGAGTCTAATCAAACTAAAACCCAACTTGTATTAGAAAATTTCAGCAAATGGAACAAATGGCAGCAGGTAAACCGTGGTCTATTGAAATTCAAACCAGAGAAAGTGTTAAAGAACCCTGAGGTTGAGCATTTTGGTTGTTAAAAAAATAATTCTCAGGAGACAAACTCCAGCCTGGGAAAAAATAAAGGAACCAAATCAGCTTTTGAGAGTCATTCTAAAGGATGAAATATAAGCAGAAAATGAAAGAGAAAAACTGGACATACTGTCTACAAGGTTGTGTTCCCTCCAGATATATAAATACTCAAGAGACTTTTAAAAAATGTTTATGAAGCAATGTTTTACAGGCATTAGGATGTTGGCACAGGAAGATCATTGGCACAGTTCTTGCCACTATGACACCATACTCACGGGAACCTTAGTGTGGGTACGCAACATTCTCTTTTCTTTGTAACATATAATATAGGGTGGATCTGTCATTAGAAAAGCTTATTTACTAATTCCAGGAAAAGTCAATGCCATTGAAAAAAACCTTACCCACTAAAAGGTGTGTACAACCGTTACACAATGTTGTGGTTAAAACTGGGATTCAGTTCCTGGGCAAAGTTCACTGTCCCATAGTTGCACATTTCATAATAAGAGTTTTAAATATGTCATCAACTTACAAACCTAATGATTAAAGGTCAAACCAAACCTGCCTGTAACTGTAAAACTGTATCCCGGAGGATATTTGCTTCCGGACATGTTCAGCTTTTAAAAATAACACTGACTGCTGATGTCAAACCCCTCTACAACCCTACTTCGCAAAGTGGGGGCACATGAACTTTACATTCATGACAGGTGGGCAGTTCTGCTGCATTCCACTAAGGAACCACATCAGAACAAGACAGGGTCACAGGACAAGGCAGCATGGTGCATTCCAAGACAAACTGCACAGGTTGATTTTCTCCTTCCAGGATAGGCAAACACACAACAAATTGATTTATTTCATTACTCATATCTGAAATCAAGTGATTACTATTGACTGTAAGGCCACTCAGAGAAAGAAACTGATGGCATAATTCTCCCCGTGTTTGGGCAGGGACACTAGAACATGCTAAATCTGTCAAATCAGACAGTTTAATAAGCCACTTAGTTGAATAGGGAAACATCTGCATTCCTAATGGTGTGAACAAGTGTTAATTATTGCTTGCTATTTCAGGGAAAATATGCTGATGATATCACAAAGGAAACGCATACCTACAAATAGTTGAAGATATTCTCCAGTTACTGGCATGTGTCCAGAGCTGAATACAAAACTCTTTGGGAGAGGCCACAGTCCTCAGCACTTCCCATAACTGGAAATACCTCAGCAAGGATTCAGTCTCATAATCAACAGTTTTTCATGCGTAGAAAAGAAGAATGATGATGAAATATTTTGTGTTTCTGCTACGGTATCTTCACGTTTCTAGTAGCCTAAATTAAACTGGATGTGGCTACAAGGAATGGGCAATAGCAAGGGAATTTTATTTAAGAAACTCCTGTGAAGGTTAAAACTCTTTTCCCCTTTGGTAAGGGTTTCAAAATAGCACAGTATTTGAGAAATTTGCCAACACACAATTCAATACCCATAATCTACAAAGTGCCTTTGGTTAAAACGCCTCACTAGCATAGTATCACACCATTTCTCTTTTATTTCTACTTTCACAGGAAGGTTCACTGCCACAGAAGCTTGATCTGTTGATACTAGAATACTGCTCAGATTTAATCCTTTCACACAACTTCTATTTAAAGCACATCATGCTCATTAGGGAGGAAGAACTCCCTTTTGGTGAGAGCACTGAGATGGAAGTTGGCAGACGCAGACCCTAGTCCCCATTTCATCAAGATTCCTCTGCAATTTTACACCGAGTAGTCAATGTTCCTCTGCTTCCTCACAGTATACTCATACATGGAAAGAAGGTAATCCATTAAAGGATTAATCGCACTGATAGCACGAAAGGCTCACAAAGAAGTCTTCTATACCATTCCAGCTCTCTCATGGGGCAGTAGAGAGCAGTAATAGAGGCATTTCAACCATCAGCTATTCTTGTAAACCTCTGGCTAAGAAGGAAGGTTTAATAAAACACTGAGAAATTTCCTTTGAGCCTTAAATTAGGGTTTGGAAAATGTCTTTCATACTACATCATTTAGTCGCTTTTTGTATAATGAATATATAATATATTTAAAACAAATATTCAAATCAAATGACCCTATTACCTCAAGCAGCACTAAACAAACTCCATTTCAGGTAATGGGTTGAACTGGGGACCATACAACAACTTTGTTGCCCCTTTCAGGCTGGAAACAAAAAGCTTATTTTTGCCAAAAACTTCCACCAACAGAAAAGGGTGAAAAATAAAATAGTTCCTCCTCATTCTAAATTCAGACAATCACAAAGACAGATCATGAATCACCTTACAATCTTCCCAAAGAAGCGGAATCTGAATTCATACAAGTATTCAGACTCAACACAGTCTACATGAAGATGTCAAGCTCACATACCCTTACAATAGATTAATTAAAAGTTCTGTTTATTTGCTGGGACTATTTTTTAAGAGTAAAAAGTTACCCGGTTCCCTGGGAGCTTAAGAGATCCTGAAACTGATTAGGACAGTGAAGAAATGTCATGTAGTGTCCAACAACAAGGGGAAAACCCTGAGAACCTGATGGCTCACTGAACAGCAGGTCTCCACCAGAAGAGATGCTTGCATTTACAAAACATGATGCCTTTAACAGCTCCAGTCAGCTATGGACACAACAGGTCTGCAGCAGGATCAAAACTCAGAGTAAGCAAATACACAAGCAAATACCTGTTCATCCACACACCTTCATTTCCACAAGCTCTCGCCAACTTCCATTCAAGTTTGACAAGGGAAAAGCCCTATGCTGCGGATGTCTCTCAAGATTTGGGACCTGACATGCTTTTTAAATTTCATCATAACTTCACAACCTAAAAGCACACTCCCTGTTGCTCTGTTCCATATACACGTCTCCCTGTTGGGAGGTCACAGAGGCTTCATGCATAAAGGTAACTCTGTACAACTCAGACGTATTATAATACACTGTATTTGGCACGGGAAAAATGAAAACCAACTTCCAATTTAGCACTGAGCAAAAGAGCAAAGAGTACTCCATGGAAGATCACAAGTACAAGAGATCACAACACTTTTCCTTTTAGCTACTTCCATGCTCATCCAAGTTCATCCTTTACTCATCTGACATGATGTAAATTAAATTCAAATACCAAAGTAATGATTTTCATTTAGAAGCATATTTACCATCATATTTCCAAGTCTTTGTATGCTGCAGAATTTTCATGCCCAAAGGCACTTTCTGTGGTACACCCAAAAAGCACGTCCACAGGGCGATTAGCACACTGACAGGTTGCTTAGTCTTCATCAAGCCTCTCAAAGAAACTCTTCTCAAGCCATTGCGATACACGGCAAGCTCACAGGTATAATTTTATTTAATCTATGCATACACCAGTATTTTGCAGTAGTCTCTCACAGTGATTAAAACCAGAAAATGCTTAAGAATTTCTATATTAAATTTATGCCTATTTCCTGTTTAATTCAGCTGACAGCTCTTCTATTTCACATAAATTAAATTAATCTGTTCTTGTTCCTTAAGACTGCTCCGAGGAAAACAAAGAAGATGTATCAAGAGAAACTGAGTCGCCATTTCTTCAAATGAATTTTGAAATGCAAACTTAAGAATCTATAAATATGGTATGGTGAGAATTTGCTGGATAAAAATGCCAGTGCAGAATAAAGCATTAGCATTTGCTTCAAATGCTAATCAAATTGATAATAAAGGAAAATACAGGGTGGCTTTATTTACTATAAAAATGACTGCTCTGCAGAAAAGATGCGCAGATAACGTCTGCTGTCTTAAGTTCTGCACTGTAGATTCTCCAACTTAAGGAAATACTTTATAGGATTTCCACAGAACTATGTGAACACCTCGGTGAAAGCACTGCAGAATTAAAAGGCCACATTCCTTTAATTTCTTAGGAAAAAGTATCTTCATGCATGGAATGTTTTATTTTATTGCATTTAACAAATGGAGGCATAAGAAGCAGCAGCATCCCCATTTTCACTGCACTTAGAAATTGCTGTTACTGGCAGTAAAATCTGGATTACCAGAAGGTGGGAAAAGAGCCATTCCTGCACATGCTGCCACATTTAAGAACAGAATCAGGTGTAGCTAGAAATACTGCAGCAAACAAATCAAGAGACTAATCACTGTATAGAAGAGCAATGCTAATTAGCAAAGCTGCTTAGCTCTCGCATTTCATCTCGCTTCTGTTCACTGAAGACAGTAGGGAGACTGGCTTTTTTCTTTTTAAGTCCTCATGTACTCGTTATTTAGGCTATATTTAAAGTCAAGGCACTGTAATATTACTGATCTGACGGACTAGCCTAAATATGCACGTAATTTGACTGAATACAGGCTTAAAAACTCAAGCTTTTTCTTATAAATTAAAACACAAGAAGAAACTCTAAACCAAGGTGAAAACTAGGGGGCTTAATCTGTATTTGACAACAAGAGGGACAAACAGACGAATCAACAAAAAAATGCAACCTTCATTACTGGGTATCAAGATTAACCAAATTTTATATTGAAGTAAAAATTAGAAACACTGCTTTAAATTACCAAAATCAAACCTCCTTTGCAAATCATTTAAATTGCTACTCCTCACCCCTTCATGCTCATTAGCTGGTATCCATGATTTCCTGATACATAGTCTATGAGTTACTTTTGCTAAGCACACGAATGTTGTATCAATAGACATAAGCAATTGTATATTTTAATAGCTTTTAAAATTACTTTTACTTTCTTTACTTCATCACCAGCCAAGCAGTGTCACTTTCTTATTTACAATGTTCTCTTTTTGCCATGACCTTTGTTTTAGGTGGAGACCAAAGTTCCATTTAAATGAAGGAAACCAGCATATTAACTTTATTTAATACCGAATTCTAGCTGGATGCATGAAGTACAGCAAAATTAAAGGCTTATCAAAATACATGACAATTTTTTAAAAAGAAGCTTTTTTTAAAGAAGCAACTGGTGAATTAAGTAATTGTTTCCAGTCACCACAGCACTCTGCTTTATGGAAGCAATGAGTTTGTACCTTTTAAGGGTATTTTTCTCTTTTTTCCAGTTTTAATAGGAAACTAACCTATTTTTAATGTCTAATGTCACATTACTGAACAGTACAGCAAGCTAAATGGACTACAGGGATTAATTTTCTGGTATAAATGGTTTCTTCACTTCAAAGAAGCCCAGGTTCCTAGTCAGTGCTTTCATTTCTGGAAAACTTTAGCAGTCAAAACATACAGCACAAATATTTTTACTTATTTAAACAGCTTTATTCTTAGGTGTAAAAAAGAAAGAACTTCCCACGTTAAATATTTTCACTATATATGTGCACACTGTTTCTAATTATGTACCTTACTAAAGAATTACTTTTTTAAAAAAATAATTAAGTTCTCTGTAAATAAAAAATGCTTTGCATAAATTCTGCATGATCCCACAGAAATCCCGGAGACTTTATTGCTTCCTGGACAAAAAGACCCAGGAACAGCAAAAGATCTGGTTTTTGAAGTCATTTACACTGACTTCACCTACCAGCAGCTGACAGACCTAGAAACCCCCATCACAGCACACACATCCTGCCATGCCAAAACCTCTCCATACACAAAGGCAGCTGCTCCCAGCACAGCTACAGCAACTATGTGGGACCACTGGTAATTCTTGCACATTCAAAAACTTGCCATTCCAGGTAACAACTCCTACTACAACTGCTGTCAAAGAAAGAAGGCCACCAGGAATTTGCTTGGGAACCTAACAACTGAGTTTTGTACTAGCGTTTGCTTAAAGTAATGTCTAGTTAGAAAAAAGTCAGGTACTACTTTATGCTTATACTCAATGTATTTTAATTATTAATGAAAAAGGTTTCATGTCAACATAGTATTTCTTAGTGCAATGCAATGGGCTAGTTCACAAGCTAAGTAAAGCCTGGGGTACTGCAGACTTAAAGCTGAAATTAAAAAAAAAAAAAATCACCCAACAAATAGGTTAGCAATCTCCAGATTTGCTATTCACTTATAACAGGTTTATTTATAAGAAGTTACAAGATATCTGATATTGCTATTCACTTTCAGGAATAAAAAATTCCTATCAGGCATCTATCCAATGTGGACAAAAATCAAAGATTTAAAGAGATTCATTACTAGCTATACACACTTTTATTACAAGAAAGAGAAATGAAGTCCAGTGGCTGCCTACCCCAGAGTCCCTACACTAAAAGGTAGCTTCAAAAGAAATCTTTTAATTAATCTGTATTAAAGAACTGGTGTCTGCTATTACAGGATAGGAAAACCAGCTTCATTAAGGTCCTGTTAAACTCAGGTAAGCTCAATTGGATTAACTAAAAGTCCATCTAGGAGGACCTCCTCTGTGTAGATAAGATAATGGAGATGTAAAAACCAGTAAGTAAAGATTATTTGAGAGGATCTGGTACCACATCACTCTGCTGATACTGTCTGTAATATTCCCCATTCCTTTTTGTTAACAACATTAACATTCTTGAGTTAAAAATACTTGACATACTCACATGGTCTACCACTTCTGCACCTCAAGATGCAACTCCAGATCATCACTATTTTACAGGTAACGAGACTTAAAAAAGGCACTAGAACAAAAGTGTATAGGGCATTGAGGTGACCTGCTCAAAATTATAACGAGAGTCTGGATAAGAAAAAGCAAGAGCCCAAAATTTTCTTGCCGTAATAGCTATCCACGTAATATTATCCAGATACTCAAGAAACCAGGCTCTATCTCCCACCTTTCCCAGCATCTGATGGGTTTGCCCACCTGTGAAAATTTTTGGCCTATTCCACACCCCAAAAATCTGTAACATTTGAGGCACCCTCATGGGAAATGGGCCTCTTCAGAGTGGATATGTTTGTTATTACATCACAAAGCTAGCAATGCTGTCAAACCAGAAGAGCTCTCCTCTTCTTCCACGATGTATTTAGACAGGAGTAATAACATATCTATCATTATACACATCAGGGTGATTATCTACAGGGACAGATAATTTTGTTCTGTTGCCTACATAATTAAGGAACATTTCTGGCAGCAAGGAGATCCCAGTTCACATCTTTTCTTACTGAGACTGTATTCTCTTGTTACCTTCTTGAAGATTTTGGTGTCAAAACCACCTTAAGGACTCCCACCCCCACCCCTGACCTACTGTGGAGTAACATATTACACAGTTTGTACCACCTCGTTTGCACCACACTGCCCACGGGCCATGTCACAAACCAGCCCTCAGAACTGATCCCTGTTAAAAATAACCCCCCCCAAAATAGGAGGGAGAAGGAGTAAGGATTACCAGGGTTATTTTTAACCTGCATGGGTTCAATGGTCTGACGCTGGGGACTCAATGGAGGTTTTCTTGGCGCAAGTGAGAGTGGCACATTATGGTGTGGAGGAGAAGGAAAGGATGGCTGTGGGCAGAGGGGATGCTAAGCCAGCTTTGAGGCTGAAGTCAGCATGTGGTAAAGTTCAGGTTCAAGGACACCACTCAGAAACCATAATAAAACTATTCAGCAGCATTGGTAGTGGGAGATTCAAAATAACTACAACGGAGCAGTGTAATAAAAAATAAACTGGGACCAAAAGACCTGCAGACAATTCCACCAACACCCTAAAAATGATGCATCTCTTCTAAACATGTATTTTCCTAGCTGGAGAGCCTTAGGCTGGAGTGATTCTGCAGTTATTTTCATTTCAATAGTGAATATTTGGGTTCCACTACTTTTTGAATACCATCTTGCTGAAGTTATCGTAGTATTTTCAAGAGACCTCTTCCTTAGCTGAGTCCAGATCAATTAAAAATAGGCAGCTGTAAATACTGTTCTGCTATTTTGAATATTTCATTAAAACCAGAGGATTAAAAAGGGACTGAAACCCATAATAAATAAGTTTTATTTGGCAGCTTGCTTGAAACTGGTTGATCATGAAAAGAGAAATGTTCATAGAAGAACTGCATTTCCTTTCCTCTTCTAAAAGTAAAAGCAGAAAGAAAGGGATGAGAAAACAGACACTATCAGAGTTGGTAGTAGGGATGGAGAAAATATCCTAACCACAGTCTGGTATGCAGAACAGGAATAAAAATATCACCTTTACAACCCAGCTAACCCAACATCACACTATATTTGAAACAGATATACAGCTAGTCAGAAGTATTAAAAATACTTAAGAGACTGAATTTTGACACTGAAAACATACACATACAATTGTGTTGAGCCAAATGCATCCAAGAACAATCGCGACAGAAAAGCCATTTGGAAGTGCAGTTATAAGCATTGTTTGTTTTTATTTTCTATTTTAACTGATGGAATAGTTTTAGAAAAAGCCTGACATTTTACTTCATGAGATCTTTGTTCTTACACCCCACACTGATCCTGTACAGCATGCATTCATCTGGTCACATAGAAAATTAAAGAGCAGAATTTAGTCCTACAAAGTTCAGCTGCTGTGAGATCATTAAAAAAGCAGTTCTAGCACAAATTCGGGCAAGTTCTCAAATTTCCTGCTCAAGCAAACCAACTATGGTAGTTATTTCATTAGAGAGCCTCAATGATGAACACAGTTCATTTTATAATTTCTAAATCACTTATGAATTTCTCCCTATTTAAAAATACTATTTCTCATGGTATCATCTTAAAACAGAAGCCCAGCAGCAGTAATTACATGTATGCCTTCAGATCTGTACCTCTGTTCCAATATATCAACTCATAGATCATGACCTCATTTCTAAGGCTCTGAGTAATGCGCATTCACAATCAGCTCGATTATTAAAATTAAATGCTTCCACTATCTCAAATGAGTTCAGTTTGGTTAACTTCCGAGGTTTTCTTACTTTAACTTTCTTTTTCTTTGCTTAATGTCGTCTATACTGGCCAGTGACAATTTAATCACATGATAAAAAACCCAACTCAAATAAAGGAAATGATAATGGTCCTCCTTAAATGATAATCTTTTGTAAAAAGTTGGTAGCGTAGTGTTTACAAGAAGTACTGAAGGCAGAACTCTATTTTTATCATGGAAAGCATGATCTCTATTATTCTCAGCGTTCATCCAAACTAGAAGGGCTAGTACTTTTCGTAAGACTTAGTCTAAACTCTCTATGTCTATGCATTGCCTTCTGGAGAGCTCGCTAAATTAATGTTTAAGAAAAGGTGAATGGGCACTTAAAGAGAAGAAAAATGGCCTTGTATTTTAAGAGTACAGCACTAAGTATTCACAGCCCTCAAAAAGTATCTCTTTGGTACATGCATGTTCTTTCTCCCTACTCTCATCAAGTATTATACTGAAGAAAGTATGTCTTCGTAACAGGTGAAATATGATTCCCCAAGAAGAAAACGGAAGAGACAAAAAGTTCTGCAACTCAAAACAGAGAGCACTGCATATGACTAACATCACTAAAAATTCCCCTCCCTTCTTTATCATTAATATGCAATATAGGAAAAAGCTTAGCTGCCAGTTGGTTAAATTCTCCCACCAGAGTACTGGAGAAGAAATTAGATAATCAAGTCTCTCCTAGACAGAAAGCAAAACTAGCCTAAGACTATCCTTTACACCTACAGAAAATTATTTCTTTTTCTTCAGAGTCAATTAATCTGTAACAAAGTCAGAATCTTTTTTATAGAGGTACCCAAGCCATCACATATTTCTAATATCATGCACTGAGAGCTGGCATCTAGGGACATTCTAGACCTTAACTTGATTTAAAATACACAATTAAAATGTAGGCTCGGCTTTTCAGGTACCAAAGGACTATAAACTACATTCAGACAAACTCAGAAATCAGACACATAATAGCCTCTATAATGACCAAGGGCAGAAGGAGCCACAAAATTTGTGGCTAATGTATATCCAGTTTAAAACCACAACCCTGCATTTACATATGAAGTAGTTAATCACACCAATGAAGCTAGCCACTAGTCACATTTATGCACACACCTAAAATTCTGTAGACTCAGGGCTTAAAAATTTAAGACAATACCTGTGCTCAGAGAAGAAAAACTAGTTTGACTGGAGAACTTATTCTTGAAGTCATGTGTCATTCAACACATCAAAGACTTTCACTGAACTTGACATTATTTATGGACCTCGTAAATATATTTCTATTGCTTTAGACATCAAGTGCTTGTTAACGTTTGTGCTACCAGAGATAATGCATACTGATATTAACTTTTATATAAAAACAGTTAATGTAACGCACACACACTGGACTGACTCACTCACCACTGTACAATCAGCCCTTGCTGCAAAGAAAAAAGTAATTATTTTTTTTTTTAAATCACTGCATTTCAATTGAATGGAAGAAAAATACCCAAAACTCTGAGGTAGAAGAAAGAGGGAAAATCAAGTATTTCAGTACGAGTTAGGTCACAGGAACTTGTTACAGCATTGTTACAGATCACAACCTGAACTATCACAAAACAATGGGCGGTAGGACAGCTGCGGGCACACAGCCAGTTCAAGAGCACACTGCCTGGAGTCAGGAGCCTTTTCTCTCAAATATTCTCCTAACACTATCTTCAAAGCATGAACCTTTAGTCCCCCTAGTAGGGGAGATCACCCATTAAGTGACTATGAATAACACTGACAAGTGTCAAAACCAAAGAGGAGTCAAAGTTAAACATCACAAAATCTCTTTAATTTATTTAAGATCCTTTAAGATAAAATGACTGATGTTACATTTTCTGGGCTAGAAAAGAACCATACACCCTTCTCTCCATCCACCTGTCTATGCCTGCTGAACTTTAAAACGACTGATTTGAAGACTACAATGCCAGTATTGCCACTTACTTGCTGATAACACAGGACTGCTGCCTTGTACACAGCTTATGCGGGCTTGGTTGGCTGCTCTTCTCTTATATACAAAGGCTTATCAAAGTACAGAATTTCCCAGAAGTGGCAACAGTTGCAAAAGGTAACTATCATTGTTTTCACAGACCTCAATAATGTTTACAAATCAGAGTTACGAAAACCTTGCAAACTATCCTGCTTCTTACTACTATTTGTACTTGCACTTTCCAACATCTGGGACTGACTACTGCTCGATACAGAACTCTGGTATAAATGGATCACAACTTTAATACACCACCATAATCCTTACCTGCAGCCCTCTGGAACAACGCACAGAGAAAGAATACAAACTTTGAAATTCTCCTGTATGGCTTCAAGTATAAGATACTTCATGGTAATTAATAAAAATATCCTCTCACTGTTTAAGACCTCAGTGTTTGCAAGCTGTATTTTCACAGGGTTCTGCTACCAGCCTGGTTGAGGTACAGTAGAAATTAATCACAGAGAGTGGGCACAAAGTCATACCATCAACCAAGTAATTACACTTTCTGCATTTACTCTGGGACTGCTGGCATTTTGAATGATTAACTAGGACTGGGGGGGTTGGGGCAAGGACGTAACATGTGGAGCCTTTGCAGAAAGCCTGGCTGACAGAGCTCTCTGAGAACATGTCTGAATCAGCAAGAAACTCCAGTATTCTTCCAAAACAGAAATACAGTATCACTACATACCAGCTAATCATCAACAGACTGTTGCGTGTATCTTCACTCCTTTTGGGCCAAGCAATTCCTAATAATATCCAAATTTAACTGCCAGCACTGATGATTATTTCAGTAGACCACAAAAAGTAGACAAGCACCTCTGTGTTCATAAAGGACCAGCTTGAATACTCTATATGAATGTTGCTATACGCTTGATTTGATTAGCACTGACCAAAGACACCTACTGTGATAATTCCCAGAGACCTCACTGAGTTTTGTAAATATTTACTAGAGTGCAGTGAAATACAACCATCTGCAAAAAAGCATGACTGCAGCTGATGTGAATTACTTACTTACCGGTGGGAAATCAAAGTCTATCTGGTTAGCTAAATTTAAGATGTAGTCGATTCGAAACTGGTTCTCTGGATGGGCTAGTTCAACTGGAGGTGCCAAATTGCCCATTGCTGTCACTATTGTCTGCAGAGAAATAGAAATAAATAATAATAATGAAAAAAAATAAATATTGCAGAGTATCTAAGTAGCTCTGAATAACTGTAAACAATAGCTTGTAAGCTTACCTCTATAGCTTCTTTAATATTGTTTTTAATATCCTGAATTTTCATTTTCTTCTCCCTGTAATAAAAAACCACATTATTAAATTTATAAGCCATAAAAGCAGAGTACCTTTTAGAAACAGAACATGAACTTGAAAACTGTTCCATCAAAACTGTGTTGTTACTATTGACTAAAGTGCTTTCAGTCCATGAATACTTTTGTAGATGCACTTGATTATAACACCTCATAACTTTTCTACTTAAACAGTAAACATCTATTTGTATGAAAACCCCCAGTATCTAATTATGCTTAAATAAAAATTTATTGTAGTCTTAGACTGGGACTAAGACATCCTGCAAGATCAAACAGATTTTGATTCATCTGAATGCAAACTACTATACATAGATGGAAGTTACTTAGAAAAGCATAAACTGGAAACAAATGGGGAGCAGGTAAGTTACTAAAAGTAGAAACAAATGAAAGAAGACCAAAGAATCTCAAAGTACAGAAAAAATAACAGTACAAAAATGATGTCATAGAAGAAGAAGGTAGAGAAGAGAAACTCAACCTGACAGAGACATTCAAACTAGCACTTTAGACATAAAATCTAAATAATAAAGGGCTAATGCAAATAGCTAAAATTCCCTTCTAACAACAAGCAGAAGAGCAGGCTAGAAAACCACCTGGAATGCTCTATATGAGCACTGTCATTTGGGATTAACTGCAGACAAATTAAAAAGCATCACAAGCTCAAGCAAGCCAGAGTAAACCACTGCCTCTACTGTGTGGGCACTGGTTTATGTGTCAAATCTGACAACAGTTACCTTCAATGCTAAATAGTGCAATAAAATTAGATGCATGATCAAACATATGGTATTGACTGGGAACCAGCATCCTAAAAGTATTACACTAGTACTGAGACAGTAAGTTGTAACTTAAATGTGATGTACTATGACACAATTTTTACATTATTAATTTCTTACTATACACAACATAAAATGACTACTTTGAGATAAACCAAGTTAGGTATGTAATTACTAAAAAAAAAAAAATAAAAACAGCTAGATTGTCAAAGTGACCTTTTAATTTTATTAAACTGTTTCTACAGAATGCTTTATCTGAATATTTATACCAACTATTTTTATGGTTTTCATTCTGAAAACTAACATTTTCCAGCACAATATCCCAGAGACTTTAAACTTGCAACAGCATGTTTGCTTCTCTTACCCTTCCAAAGGCAGTGCTCACTCTTTCAGCTTAAAGACCACAGCTTGAAAACCTCATTTTCATTGATTTAATTAAGCACTTATATTGTAAATGCTTTTTATCACTTTTCCCTTTCTATAATTATTCACAACCAACAACCAAAATGAAACTGAAAGCATATTCACCAATCAAGAATACAGAACAGCAGGGAAAAAAAACAACCAAGAAACCAGTACTGCTTAAATAATTAGGCAGACACAGACATCCAAGAGTAGTGAGAATTTTGATTATCAAATCAAAGATTAATGCAACTTCTGTAAAAGACAGGGTTAAGGAGAGCACCACTGTGCCAGCCACGTGGTACACTGCATTTAGACACAGATACGGAGGACCTTACGATACATTCTACAGTCGTGACAGCATGACTGCAATGCAAGGGCTGCTCTTAGAGATGGAAAGCAAGTGGCAGCATCAAATCATCTCATTCAGTGACTTCGCTGTGTAGAGAGAACATGTCTGAATCAGCACCCAAACAGAAACATGATTATCCCCGGGCTCCTCCTCGCTGACCACTGCATGTATTTTCAAAACTGTGGGGCTGGGCGAGGAAGGTCTGTGAAGCTTGATGAGGAAAGAAAATTAAATGCTCAGTAACCTGATGGAAATTCTTTGTTTCTCTAGACTTCCTGATCTGCCTACAGACCACCTTATTCCTGAAGACTACCAGTTTTTTGCTTTAGGGATTTGGCACTGCTGATGGGAACAGGGCAGTGAGCCAACAAAGACCAACAGCACTGAACTAAGGAAAATAAGTAAGACAGGAAAAGATGAAAAAACAAGGCCTTTTTCACCCTCTTCCTTCCCATCTTCAATGCTTTCTATTGCCCAGTATCTTAAGAAACTGTCCATTCCACAAACTAAGACTTAGAGTAGGTGCACCAACGCTGTGTTTTTCAGTTAGCGCATGTACATCAGCCACCTTCTGGTTTTTAAAACTTACGTTTCTTTATTTAATAAAATGTAAATAATGGCATTTTACCCATGACAGTGTAAGTAATTTGTCTGGCTTGATTTTGCCTCTAATTTTCAGCGGGGTTTTGAACTTAATGAACATGTATCCAGATTCCACTCCACTGAGATCAAAAGGGCAACTGATACGCTGAACGTTTAAGCAAGATATCAGTATTTTTAAAGGATTAAATAAAGAAATTATGTTAAGTCATTTTGCATTGTTTTGGAACATCAATAGAAAGACAGAAGTTTAAAAAGCCTTCTGATTTTTTTTTCCTGCCCCATGTATTTCCTTTTTTAAAGCAAACTCTAGTTACATTCTCTTCCCTGGAACACTTGCAAGTAACTGCTTCGAAGCGTCACTCAAGTGCACGTTTACCTGACTCTTCCATACCATACAAAAAACCCACATTTTTATTACAGGTTTCGGTCCAACTTTCACCTTTACACCTCTCCACTGATCCTCATGCATACTAGCAGCGCTGCAGAACGCGGAGTGACATAAAACTCTGGCAATTAACAAACTGTTTGATAACCATCATCATCTTTACAACAAGAATACTCATAGTTCCTATTTCTGGTTTTGTTGCCATGGCCCTATAGCATGTCCGGTAAACAAGGAATCTTATTACACAGCAATGAATGTTTTGTAATGTTTGCTAAGCATAAATTTTCCATGACAATGAGATACTTCATTCTTCTGGAACTCAACAAGTTCATCAATCACCCATCCAACAGCTTACATACACTGTAGCTTCCCTTCAAAAAGAAAGGTGAAACTCATTTTACCCAGGGACTAAGAAGTGCAGCAAACAACAGCTAAACCCCACCTCTGCCAGCATTCTTTCTGAGAGATCCCAGCCAGGTCACACCTCGAATTTCCAAAAGTAATTGAACTTCATTTTCCCCAACCACAAAGACTAAATACTGAACTTAGAAACAAATCCTTGCTTTTCTCTTTCCTACTCCCAGGTGCTGGCACAATGACCAAAACTACAAAAGGAAAAAGCTGGGCTCCCAAAATGTTTTCCTCTGGAGCAGACAGAGTAGATTGGGAATGGCACCATGCTATCCTGGCTAATGAACAACTGTTGTCTCTGCAGGCCTGTTCTGTATCTTTAGATGCCATGGGTTAATAAGGTCATATTTTTAATCTTGTTTAAAACTTTTGCTTAAGCAGTGTAGAGTAGGCCAAACAACGCATTAAACTCTATTAGTTAAGGATTAGAAGAAAAATCTCAAATCCTGCTGTTTTCAATATTTAAATGGGCCAAAGCAAAGCTGCACATAGCTTTCAGGAAAACTAATAAAGTCTATTTTAGGCACTATAAAAAAAGATGACATTTTAACTCAAATAACATGAAATCAGAATGACAGAGGAGGTCAGGAAAATCAAATACTCCTTGAAAACAAACCTTATCATTATTTAGTAAAGAACTTCTCCACCTGTGGCTGAGCTTTGCTATTAAAATGGCAACATTTTTACTCAGACTTCATCAAATCCTATGCAACGAAAGCATTACCAAACGGATTACCAGAAAATGAAGTATTTTAATGTTAATTTCTGTTTTACCTTCCAAATAATATGAATAACCTTCACTTGGAACTTGGAACAAATATTTAAAGCTTAACAAGAACATTCCGGAGGACCAATGACTGAGCTTACCCAGCATAAACATCTTACAGGTAGAAAAGTAAAAAAAAAACCCTCAGTGCTGAAATAAATGGTCAAAACATGTAGAAGAACTAAAAGAATAACAAAAAAAAAAAACCATAAAAACCAAAAACACACAAAGAAAAAAAAACCTGTGACCACTTTATGCCATTAATCTAAATGCCCAAAAGCAAAGTTTGGATTTCTTGGTTAAGGAGCCGTGCGCCTTGTTGCAAAGTTTTGTTCAACACACAGGGTTTGGACAAGATTGAAGAGAAAACTCCAAAGAACTACGTAGCTTTAAATCAGAACGTAGTATATTGCTACTTTTTTTTTTGCCATCAAAAAATAGGTAAGGTTTTATGAACAGAAATGAAGTGCCACATCTTCAAACACCACAAACTGAAAGAAAAAAATCCAAAACACTCAGAGTGCAAAGCAACAACAATAAAATTGATTTTTTTCCTTTGGAAGGAAAGATAGCCATGCTAATAAAGTGCTATCATTTTAACATATATCAATTATCTAAGTTAGTGGGGAAACTCATCCCCTATCTCCCCCCAAAATTTCTGCTTATACAGTAAAATGTATACTTTACATGTAGGAATATTTTAGGAACCAAACATCAGACATGTAATGAAGAACACTGTGAAGAGGTGAATTTAATGCTGTGGGATGCATCATTTGAGTGAAAGTGAAAAGACTGTGATCAGATAATATGCAACAGAAAAAGGCTTTTAATGAGGGTAAATGATGATTGCCAATTAATTCCACTATGAACATGGCCTAAAAAAGGAACATACTCTGGAATACGAATACTTACAATGTGAATACAAAATACTGGAACATTCTTTGTATATTGCAGATATAAATGCTAGCTTTCATTTATGAAAAATGTAATTTTCTCAGTTTGTCTTTTAACATGTGATTTCCTATGTGCAGCCTTAGCATAATAAATAATGCCACATAATGGTTTGTGATTTAATAGTATGCCTACATTATTTCACCACAAGTGAGCCTGTCTAGAATCCTGAGGGGTATGTAACCGCATGGGCAGAGTACACCTACTTAAATACAACTGGGTTTGTATTCTATAATAATCCCCCCAAAACCATGTTAAAATGTTATTTATTACGTTCCAAATTCTTTGTAGTTCTCAGGATGCTTTTTACAAATAATAAAAAAGGCAAAGTTTCTCTTTAAACTTGCACTGCAAAATGCACATGCCTGGAGAGCATATATAGGCCATTTTAATAGGGCATACTAAAGTGTAATCATATGATGTTAACACAGGGCATTAGCTTTTGTCTTCTTTACAAGGTTGTAAACAGCCTGGCTTTAACACCTTCAGTGACTGGTATAATGCATAAATTACATTTATTTCTGAAGCCTGTCAGACTTTGCTCACTCTTGAACTTGCTGACAGAGCAACTCTTAGCTCGTGAAAAGCTTCCCTTGCCTGTGCAAAGCACTGCCAGTGAAGTGAATCAATCTGCAAGTATAACAGCCAGAATAAAAATCTTACAAACCAATTTGTTTGCCTTTGGCTTTTCACAGCAAAAAGAAACCCATGTTGTTCTGTTTCGGCACAGGCACCCCTTGGTCTGCTTTACAGGTATCACTAACAAAGGTGCAGACAGCCATGGGCTGTCCCCCTTCTGCTCACCTTTGCCCATTACAATTACACACTGAAAGCAAATGAAAAGTTAATATATCAATTTAATTTTAAAACACAATCCATTTCTTTGATAGGCACGCATGCACTTCACAGGCACGTGGGCCTTAAATGTAACTATTCACCTAAAAACAGTGTCTTTGATGCAGTGGATCCACACTTGTGGATTTCATAAATATCCCATAAAATCTGCAGTAAAATTTGTTTACTGCACCTTATGGAAGTTAAGAGAAACGCAAACAGCACTACCTGCCAATCCACCTCGTAAAAACAGAGCAGTGCAGTCAAAATCTTCAGACACAAGACCACAAGCAAGGAAATTCAATTAAGGTTTTGCTACCAATCCACAATACAAAAATTCTGTGGTACTTTGGATTCAACAATAAGGTAAATTTGGTTTAGCAGCCTGGGTTATTTCTAACAGAACAACATGGCAATTATCTCAAAATATAACAGCTAGAATGGCAAACAGGGCAGAGGCCAAGTTAGAGGCACTTGAAAATGGGGGAAAATAGTTGCCTAGAGTATTCAGAGTGAAGCTGAAATAATTCACCTCAGACCTATAACAAAGTACCAATTTTGCAGACAAAACTGCTAAAGCGAAACAGCAAAAACCACTGAATCTCTTCTGCAAATTGAACTCTTCATTTATATGACAGCACAGAGAACGCAGCAATTCTGCCAACTTCAAAGAGATTTTCTATTCTGTACTGTTCGAGAACAAAAGGGCCGAGCACACGCAGTACCATGGGGTAGGAGCTACCATGCATCAGCTGCACAGCAGTCACTGTGCAGCTTTCAACAGGAAATATGATTTACTTGGGTCCTCAACTGCAGCAGAATTGAAAGAGATTTTCTGATCACATTAGTACTTTGTTCTTGACAACTCCGTCACTTTGTAAAACAAAATCAAGTTACCCAAAGGCATAGCTAGCTGACAAAATGTAATCTAAAGCACTCTTGCTTTAGTCAATGCCATGCTGGTAACACCCACCAGGTATAGTATCAAGCATGTCACTGAAAGCAGCAGACCCTTGCTGCTGCTGGATGCAGAAATAAAGTTTTCCCTCCCCAGTACTGCGCTCTTCCTCTTAATCCACCTTTCCCCCCATCACCTACTTAGAAGATTCTTCTTAGGTTTATTCCTCCAAGTTTCTGGGCAACAACAAACTTTACCATCCAACTACCAAAGATGATTTATTGGGAGAAAAAATACTAAGAACAGAAAAGAACAATTTTGTTGTTACATACTTTGATTTAGAAGACACAGCTAAAAAATACTTACTTTGCACAGATCTTATTGTGACCTAAATGATTTGGGAGAATTTAGTTCAGTTATCCTCTGAAACACAATCACTTTCACATACACACACAAATGTGTGAAAAGTTCCCTTTTAAATATTGGAAAAGGCACTGTAAACTGCTTTACCACTGCTTGTTTTAATGTTCTCCACGAGTCGCATACACATCTACTTATGTGGCCATAAGTAGACGAACATATGATAAGAAATGTAAGCACAAAGACATACCTTCCGTTTAGAGAATGATTCTGTCATTCCATAAGTTAAAAGGCAAGAAATACAAATTACTGACGCAGTAATAAAAAAAAGAGGCATCACAGCTTTGTGAAAGCAAGATGATGTTATTTTCAATCATTATTTAAACTGTAATGTTAGGTGTCAGGGGTGTGACTTCTTTCTTATTTTAGGGAACAGTATCATAATGATATTACTCTAAAACAGGCAACACAAAATATAAACTTAATTAACTCCATGTTTAGGTTTATTTTCCCTGTGCTTATCGTGATAACCCAAGTGTAAAGGTTAAAGGGTAGCTTTATTCTGCCTTCATGGCTATCAGATGCAAAGACTGGTCACTGGCAGGCTTGGCTCTCGTTGAAGTTCAAAGGAGCCAGGAGGGTAGCAGGACATACGCTAAAGGCTCTGTCCGAGGGGCTGCTGCAGCAGGCAGGAACAGCCCAGGCACATGGCACCCTGCTCATACCACCTGCCCAGCTGGATGGGGCAGAGATGCTATTCTGGCTCGAAGCCACCGTGGGGCTCTCCTTCGGCTTTGCAAATTCCTCCGTAAAACCAGTTTAACTGGTTTGCAGTCCCTTTATACCTGTAAGTGGTACAAAGACACCACCACAGACCCAGCATTAAGAAACATAATTCTGCTTATGCTGCTCCATTTACCTCAGCTAATTAACTAGGAAGAGTTCAGGTAAGGAATGAAAACAGAAGCATTCACAAAGAGCTCTGTGATATAGGAGGTTGACAAAGGCCCTTTAATTCATACTGTGCAATTAAACACCTCTGTAAATTGAAAACTTGGTCTCTAGTGTCTCCAGTTCTTCAAGCATGCATACAGAAGATAGGAAGGATAGCACACCAGTCCCATTTTCTCGCTCTAAGTACAGGTAATTATGCATAGTACAAAAAAAGATGTCCTCAAAAGTTTAGTATTCTCTCTAGATACTTGATACAGTAATTAACAAGGCTGGAGTCCTCAGAGTACACTTTGTGATTCTTTTCTGGTACAGAAGGACACCTCTCAGAGCCAGCAGAAACAGGAGGACTCAAGTCAAACCAGCTGAATCATCTTGCCTTGTACAATTCACTACCTTGAGATAACCATTTCAAACAGCTCTCAGGAAGCACAAAGATCTACTTTCTTGCTTATGGGGGACATAATCCTTGGTTGTTAAAAAAAAATTGTGCAATTGAGGTTTCTAACAGACCATCTGCAGAAATTATTGCAACAGCCAAATAAGCTTGCGCTTGTAAAGATTCAAATTTAGGTTCAACGTGGTCACAGAAACCCTTATACATCTGAACAGGACAAACACAAAGTGTCTCATCAGTAACAGTTAACAACAGGTACCTATGCAAAGAGATTTTTGCTACCAATTGACAAAAGAAAACATTTGTGAGTTAGGACAGAAAATTTAAAACAGACATTCCACCATGAAATAGTCCCTCAACTCTTAATTTCAAACTCGCTTCCAAATGTTAATCAAGAAATGAAACAAAGCTTCTCCCTTCCTATGAAATGACTTGCAACATGACTGCATTTTCCTGAAAGTTTTGCTTCACTCAAATAAAAAATAATAATCTAGATCTCTGCATTTTCTAAATGCTGCAGGATTCAGCACCGATAGCCCGTAATTCAGAATGATGGTTCGAAGAGAAAGGTAGTTAAAGCAGTGAATGTAGAGCAGCCTTCCAGTATCTGAAGGGGGGCTATAAGGATGCTGGGGATGGACTATTCGATAGGGACTGTAGTGATAGGACAAGGGGGAATGGGTTCAAACTTAAACAGGGGAAGTTTAGACTGGATATAAGGAAGAAGTTCTTTATTGTAAGGGTGGTGAGGCACTGGAATGGGTTGCCCAGGGAGGTTGTGAATGCTCCATCCCTGGCAGTGCTCAAGGCCAGGCTGGACAGAGCCTTGGGTGACATGGTTCAGTGTGAGGTGCTCCTGCCCATGGATGATCTTAAGGTCCTTTCCAACCCTAACTGTTCTATGATTCTGTGATTCTAATTTCAGCACCCAAATTACTGGGGGGGGGGGGGGCAATCGGCAATCTGGAAAGGAATACATGAACTGTTTGTTAAACTGCACAGCTGTTACTTAAAGCTGACCTTAGATTTCAGTGAGACATTAATGTAAAATCTTTTTTGTTCACCACATGTTTCTTACAGCAGTGTCACTGCTGTCACTGAATCAACTATCTTTACAGCTGTAGATTTGGAGTTTTTAACGTTGACAAAATTAGAATCAAGAAAGACTTCCACAGTTACCTCAAAAGACGAGTTGTCATCAAGTACATGCAACATTACTTACAGGCCTTAAGAACGCTTACAAAACTCAGCATTATCAGCAGAAACTAGATCAGTCCCTACTGATCTTAGCGTTGTGGAAGTTCAAGTTCACAGTTGTTCTTAGCAGTGTGCTGTCATACCTAAGTGGTAATTTCCATTATATACTTTATTAATATCTAGATTTCAATAGAAAGGTAGTTTTGTGAAGAATATTAAGGACGTCATGTTCCCACGTGAACAATCAGCACAACATTCCCACTGAAATCCTCCGGAAAAAAAAAAATCCCGTGAATTTTGTCAAGTATTGCTAGATTTCAAGAGTTGTAGTTGTGTATTTCTACTTTCAGTGTATGAATCGACTATGACTGTGCATGGACACTACATTTTCAGAACACAGAGTAACTATATATCAGAACCACCAAATCTGCAAATCTGTCCCTTAAAGATCCAGGCTATGGATCTTTACTGATCATACTGTGCTATGCTACACTGAGAGGCAGGTGTAGCATAGCACATAACAAAGCAAGGGGCTGACAAGTTTGGCTTTTATCCATCAAAGCACTTAAGCACATGTTTAATTTTAAGCATATGAGTAATTCTATCAACTTTAATAGAGCTACTCACAGTTTAAGTACTGTGATGGATGGGGGCCAGAATGCGCAGAACCTTTAAGAATGCTGCATGGCCTACGTTATATGAATAAAAAACTGCATTCTTCCACTGAACAATTAAGTTATAAAAGCCCTGGAAGCAAAATTTACCAGAAGTTGAACACAGCTCTGCTTACGTAAACCCAGAGATGCAAGTTATTCTACAGCCTTTGAAGATAAAACATGATGAAAGTTCTCATGTCCATGTACCTTCAGTTTGCCTTTTTATTCCCCGAGACCTCTGTGTTATGGCCGTATGTCACCTACGCCCATCACACTTCGCTTTGAAACAGGAAGAATCACAATTAAGCAGTCTTATGCTTAAAAGACCCAAAACTTAACTACTAGTTACACTTCCTCAGTAAGACAGTACTAGATGCAGTTTAAAAACATTAGTACTAAGCCTTTCAAAGGTCCAGACACGAGCATAACACAGTTTCCACTGCAACTGGCTTAAAAGTTCAGTAACTTTTCTGTAACATCTATTATTTTGAATATTCAAAGCTGTACAAATGCCTCTTTCATACACATATACAACTCAGATGCTTTTAAGTAAAAATAGGATTTCTTTAAAATAGTTAATGCAGTCAATGGTAATGATGTTAATAAACAAAATCCACATCTGCTCTACAAACTTCTCGCTAGGACAGCCTCTGTATATCAGAGGTGACTTACTTGATCTCTAAAACACTCACTAAAAAATTCTGGATCTTGTTTTATCTGAATGTTGCTCCAAAAATTGTTCAGAAAACAGTTTTCTAAAAGACGAAGAGAATGGAGCAATCTGAAAAACCTCCCACAGACGTGTTCCAGATCAAATTAGACTCACTAAATAATAACAGATAAGAGCCATCTACTTCTATTCCTGAACTCATAACGTAAGTCAGAAAGGCTCCAGAAAAAATTCTGTTATATAGCCATACTGTCCAAATGAACAGTGTATTTTAACAGCTTCTAATACAGTATCAAGTAATATCTGCTCTGAAACAAACAATGGAGAAGGCAAAGTCAATTAAATGATCCCAGCAACCGGGGAGGGACCAACCTTCCCTCCACATGAAAGGTGTTACCGTTTCTGTCTGCCCACTACCAAATCCCCAGCCAGTAAGAAAGGCGGAGGGAAACATATGGCTAACAGGGAAACAAATCTCTCCTGCCAAACATTTCAAGAATTCCTTCCTCATTTTAGAGTGGAATAAAATTGAAGCTGATTATTACCCGTCTTTCCTTCCCCATCATATCACATAAGCATACCAGTGCAAAGACAGGGCAGTGAGGTGACCTGGTCTCTTTTCCCTGCAGTGTAAGCTAGGGGAAATAAGAGCTGCTCTTCAAGAGCAGGGAAAATGAAGGCCACACAAGACCACCACTTGTAAGTCTGTCTTGATTCTAATGTTGCCTCAGACCTTTCAACTAAAATTTATTCCCTCTGTGATTGCTACCACTGAAAATCTGGTCCTGTATAGTTTTTGCTCTGTTCCTAATAGAACCCAAAATTAACACATCCATTTCACTCCTAGATTTGTCAACAAGTACAACTGAGAACAAATGTGTGTTCAGGTTTGGGGTTTGCTATTTTTTTTACCTTTTATACTTGGTGGTGAACATGCAGCAAAGAGCACAAAAATAAACAGCTTTTGTGTGCTTTTGATTTCGTGTAAATAGCAAATATAAACAGCTGAGGTATCTTCAGCATGGGAATTATATACCACTGCTTATTAAATGGAATTTATAGAAAATGAAGTACACTACTAGGGGACTTTAAGTCCCTTAAACACAATTGGAAAAGAGAATGCCTTGAATCTATGTCACTGCAGAGCCTCTAATTTTTGCTAGAATTCTCAGCTTGTTCCAAGTGTCTAGTGTGATGCAGACACATTCTGTAGTGCTACTACTGTTAACAGTTTCAATAATAATTCTGACAAATTCTAACTTAGAAAGCTTTTGAAGTTATCACAGTAAAGTTTTTTATGTTTATTTTTGTGTAACAGATGAGTTTGTCTTTCAGTATTTCTACTTTGCTTTTCTACATCTATCACAGCAGGACTCGGTCAAAGCACAACCTTATCCCTGTAGACAAGGGAATGAAGGCAAAGCGACTGTGTCTCCAAAAGGCAAATCAGAACAACTATGGCAGAAGTAAGCTTTTCTCCAAAAAAACATTCTGGAGGTCAAAGCACTGTATTAGGCTCCCATATACCAGAAACCAAAAAGCAAAGCAAACAAAAAAGCCAACACAAACCACACCTCCAAAAACCTACACAGCATTACTCCTTCCTGAGTGAATTCCTCAGCATCACACACAACTGTCAACCAAGTTAATCTTTATTTCAGGTTAATATGCCCAATGCTTATGTATTTTAAAGACAGGAAAATGCAGATGTTTCCAGCAACATATTGGTTAGTCAGTGCTCTGCTGCTCTAGATTTAAATACAGACTCTGCTTGATTCTGTTCCAAACAGGAATTTAAAGCAGTTTCTTTTTTATTCATCATGGTTTTAAAATATTTTTTCTGAAGTGCCAGTCATTGGTAAATGATCCTGCCTTACATCTAGCCCAAGTGTCAGTGAGCAGGTAATCCTCAACAGAGCAATTCTACCAGCATTCACCAGAAACAAACCCCCTAGCTCTGTTCCCCTTGAACACTGAAGTTCTTACAGCTCACATGAAGCTGCACAGATTAACCCCCAACCTTTATAAAAGATCAGTTTGTTAATGCCACAGTCACACAACTTTTATGTAGTCCACTTTTATGTAGTAAGAAGCAACCATATCATGACATGAGATGAGAATTAAAGCAAAATTCAGTACGAGTTACTTCTATTAAAAGAGCAAATGCAGAGTTCCAAGTAACCTGACTGCATTGCTATTTATATCACATCTCCATATCACTAATGTTACTACTGCATTTTCACTGAGATGAGGCTGTGCCAAAACTTGAGGCTGCACGAGATGTGGCCTGTACTGCTGACCATGGCTGGGAAGTGCTGAGACCAGCCATGACACTGCAATCTGGCGACTGAAAAGGACTCACAGCAGGGAATCCAGGAGGAAAATCTTGCAGGAGCCTTAGCATCCTTCTAAAAATAATTTCAGCAGCAAAAATCTTGTTGGTCTAAACTAACACCTGCTTTTCTTCTGAAAGGGCCTCCCACTTCACTGGGTGACATTCAGCCTCCTGCAGACAGTAAGTGCAACATCAAAGCTGTTCTAACACCTCCTGTAACCTCACTGGAGTGATGCTTTCATTCAGTAGAACAGAAGACTACCCTCTAGGCTAGCATGTTCCAATCCTAAAGCTCTAAGGTAAAATAACATTGACTAAGTTATAGCAAAGGGTCATTCATATCAAGGCAAGCCTTCCCTCAACATAAAAGGAAAAGGTAGAGCTTATATCTGTTAAATGAACTACTGAAGTATTTGCATTTCCTACACAGCTCACAGGGAAACTTTTGTGATTAGCCTTAAAGAAGTCAAGGCAGCACAAACTCTTATGCTAGAAAAGGATTATTTCTGGTTATTTTTAAATCTCCTATTGTTACAAACAACACTTATGTCTCCCAAAACTAAAACTGCAGGAGGAAAAGTTTCCATTTCACCTTACACATGCAATAGCCAGCATTCCTTGACAGTTCCACGTTCTGAACAGGGTTTTCCTGTTGTAGTCCCTCACAAAGTAACAAGAGTGAAAAATCACTGACAGAAATTCTAACTCTAAAAAAGCAGTCTAAGTGCAGCCAAATTAAACTTTAAACTCACCAAAACTAAATTAGAAGTATAGCTGTTAGCACACTTTCCTCATATGTTCAGTGAAATTTGAATACCTCGACACACACAAGCAACAGCACAAGAGCTAATACAGAAATTGTAATCAAGTTTCCATGCAAAAGCGATCAACCATGCTGAATTTCAAAGCCAGTACTGGGAAGACTAAGACAAAAGTGCAAAAAATCAAGTTTGTACATAAAGAAATTCTCCAAAAGCGACCTGACACCCAGCTGAACGGATCTCAAAGGCTACACCCCACTGGTAATAAGACCAGACTCTGAACTTTTAGTACTATTTAACTCTGATGGTCTGGATTTTTTATTTCTGTAGAGTTTATGTAAGTACCTTTATGAACCGTTTCCCATGTCTGTGCTTTAAGAAATAAAAGAATAAAAAATTGCAATACTCATTTGTGTATGTAATAGCAATCAAAATAGACAGGGACAGCAAACCCAAACAGAACCACCACTTAGCCATGTCAATTTGGCAGAAGAGGTATAGGAAAAATACAGCAGAACATGCTGCTGTGTACGTAAACAGTGTACTTAAACAGGGTAAATTCACACATTCATTTTAATTGTTACTCCGCACTCCTTCCTACCTTGGAGGAGATAGGAGAGGAGCCACCAGGCGCTGCTGGCACAGAGAGACCCTCACACAGAGCTGTGAGACTGGACGAGAACTGCTTTGCTTATACGAGAACAACTCACCCATGAGACCCCCCCCCAACACATAATCCATTAAAAAAGCCAAACAAAAGCTAGTTTGTAAGATTATAACATGTACCAGGCAATAGCTGCCCTTAAAGTATCAGACCGATTTTATAACTCTATTTAATATGACATTCAATCTTTTAATTTCTTTTCCAGTTATCAAAAGTTTTGCACTACCAGAAATGAAGACAGAAGAAAAATATTTGGAAATAAATACTAAGTTTATTAAGGCAATAACAAAAATACCCTCACTTCCTTCAAAGCACAGTTATAGCCATCATCACATTAAACCCATTAGCAAAATTCAGCTAACCAGCATCAGGGAATATTGTTTCAGGCAGCAGGTTCCACCTACCAGTTCTTCTTGCTGGCCTGACTTTAGAAGACACTGTCAACTAGAAGACATCAAAAATGTGTATTTTATTTCTAGCCATCTAGGGCTCTATTTACAGAAAAGTTGAAGTCAATTTGTTGAAGGAAGTGCAGGTTTCTGTACTGCTACTTCTGAAATGGACTGCTGTGGGTAAAGTCAATCTATGTAAAACTGCACTATATGTTAACTGATGAAATATTTTAGTAAACAAATCCCATACATTTAACAAAATAGGTGAAAAAGTAATCTTCCTTCAGTACAAAGGAGCTACAGAAATGAATCTGAAAACAATACGCATTTCCCTTACCTAAATATTGTATTTCCCCCTATGCCCATTCATATAAACTGCATAGTAAGAGAACAATACTTTTACAGTTCCATTTTGCAGTTCCTTAACTGTGTCACAGCAAGCTATTTTTAGTTACAAAAGCTTAAATGAATATAGTATGCAACTATGGTTTTTAGGCATACAGTTAGGACCAACTCCTGAACTCCAATGTTAGCCCTGAACAGATGGGTAGATACAAAAAACCCTCTTCTCAGCTTCTTGTTTCATTGCCTTACAGAATCTGCTCTGTGCCAGGCAACTGAATCTTACAAGACAGTACCTTCTACGCAGTTTTTTTAAGCTGGCAGAGTAGTTTTTCCACGAGTTTCCTCTCATGCAGACTGCTTCCCAACAAACACCACAAGGCTGAGTCTTCCCTTCTCGTGGAGTTGTTTATATTCCAACTGAGCACAAAGCAGACAGAGACCTTCTACAACCTGATTCAATGCCTACTTAGTTCCCGTTTGTGTAAACCTAAGCCTGATCATACAAGGTATAAAAGAGAAGACTTGAACAGCTTCTCAGGTTAACAAAGAGCCTGGTAAAAACAAACACCATCAAAATGAGTATCTTTCCCATTTAAAAATATCAATATGAAACCCCAAAACATTTCAGGTGCAACACAGGGGGTTTATGTTTTAGATCTGCTTAGAAAATGCTCCTTCTGGTAGGGAAGAACTTTCCCCATAGTTCACAATCTACCATGATCCTGGTCTTCCAGGGAACCCCACCTTTAGTACCAAGGGGTCACCATGTAGGACCAGAGAGGCTCACTGATGTTTTGTACATATACTCTGGATCTAAATTAGCACCTTCTCAACACAGATTAGCTGGAAAAATTCCAAACAGCTGTTACTGAAGTCTGGAAGTCAAAATGGATGCAGTGAAGAAACTTTCACTTTACTCAGCATCTACATGTATTTGGACTCAACCAGTAAGAAGAGTGACCTTTTACTGAGCTTAAAATTGGAAATTAATTACACCTGAATAAGCACATTTATTATCATTTCCCCTGATAAAAGGGAAGTTATACTGCTGTAATTTAAGTCAAACTGTGACAATGGCACAATTATCATGTCCTGGCCCTGACCTGACATTTCTAAATGGTAACAGAAAAGTAAAGGATACAGTTCATACTGACAGTATATAATAAATGAGAATGCTAGGCCAAAAGTTATGTGATAAATAATTTGCTGATACCTAGCACGAGTCAGAATACACAGCACTCTGCTATAATTGTCCAGTTACTTTCACAACATACAGTTCTTTGAGTATTAATGACATTGCTTAAATGAGAAACACCCAGGTGAAGAAAATAATCTCAAGAGAGTGTGTATATTGCTGGAGCACTACAAATTATTTAAACAGGACTGCTTGGGCAAAATTATTGATCCAACCAGCTGCTACCTCAGCTGCAATAAAAGCATACTGAAAGCACTGAGAAGCTGGAGATACCTTGGCCCTATCTGAATCTGGCTGACCTCAGTGGTGTCCCAGCTAACAAAGGTATAAACCAGGCAGCACAACTAACCTGCAAATGCATTTTGTTCATGGACAATAAAATGGAAAAAGGAAAGCAAGAAACTTCAAAGGAAAAACATGACTTTTTTGATTACTTAAGTGCTAGTCTTTCTAAAGAAAAAGAAAAACATACTGAATGTGACTTAACTTCAAAACATGAATCTTGCTTCTCAGAGTTCCTAAAGCACCAGTGGCAGAACCCGACAAGAGACCTGAAAAGGAATCACTGTGAATCTTTCTCTTACACTTTTTTCCTAATCCTCCACAAGTGCCATTTCTGACACATGATACTGGACTACAAAGACCATTGGTGTAACCTTGCATGGCATGGATTCTTAGAAATTCTCTTCCTAGAAATTTCCCCAGACCAAGATGCCACTATGTTGCAGAAGATGTGTGCTTGGTACCACATAAATTTGATTTAAATAAAAAGAAGTTGGTGAATTATCAGTAAAACTCTAAAATGTATTATTTATCAGATATAAAACAGACTACATGAAACATTTCATAATTTAAACAAGAGGCTTCTCAGACAACAGGTTTGGAAAGGGAAAGGAAGAGAGAGAACAAGACACAAAGCATGACTCTTCTCTCCTTCCCTCCTTAAAAACAGCAACAGTAATAAAAACTAAAAACCAGTAGAACAGCCTGCCTCAATAAAAAGCCAAAACATTTGTCTTTGGCTTGTACTTTTAGACACCTGACCATTCAGAGCCATCCAATAGCAATTTACCCAATGTGTCAACCCTAACAACACTGCTTCAGCAGCACAGCACAGCTCACCAGTACAGCTCCTTCACTCAGTCATCTGCAGCCATGCTTCTCAGCATTGCTAGCCAACTTTCTGAACCAGCAGTTCTCAAACATTTTTGTTCCTTCCTTGTTTCTGGGACAAGAATGGGCTAGACTGTACCGGGGGGAAGGTATGCTGTTAGAAAGCTGCTGAAATGCAGTGGGGAGACACAGCTAAGGAGAGCCAGGCTGTGCTGGGTAAGCTGTGGGTCAGACGGAAGGCTGAATGAGCAGGACCTGGCCCACCAGCAACCGTTCAGCCTGTCCCGAGTCTCACAGAGAGGCATGGGGACGTCTGCTGCGGCTCCTGCTACACCCCTGACCCTGGCAGACTGTGCTCCTTCAAGATACGTTCCCAACTACTGGTGGGAGAAAGGGAAGAATGTCGTACAGCAAGATGGACGAAGCCTTCCTCCGAAACGTTTAACATGCAGAATTACCAAACCTCTTTCTCCATGAAAAGTATAACAGGAAGAGAAACCAAGTTTATTCCCACCCACTACAAGAGCATTTTCTCAACATATGCAAACAACATGAAGAAACGCTTTATGAATCTACTACCTGGAAATCAGATAACACAGATCTACCGACAGCATAATGATATTCACTGGCATCTCTTAGTGTACTTTCATGCAGGATTTAAGCAAGATTTTTCAGGAGCATAGACTTCCTACAGAACACAACACAACCAACTGCATATGCTGTGTGTACCAAATACATTTATGAAATTTTTAAGTCATGCATTTTAGCAGGTTCCTAATAGTTGGTGTTTGCAGAGAACACCTAAAAACGGGAATGATGTAAACCTAGTCATAAACATTTTAATAAGCATTTTTTACAAAGCACTGCACTGACATTAGCTAGTCAATGCTCAACCTATCCTAATGGATAGATTAAGTATTAAAGTACATGCAAGGTGTGGCATCGTATCAGTTTACTCTTAGTGGCAGTTACACAATTAGAGAAATTCTCTATCAGCTTCATTATTCAAGACCAGCAGCCTACGACAATGCTGAATTTCACCAAGTGATTCTGAGGGAAGAAGTCCCAGTGGACAACTGACAGTCCAGAGTTGTGTAACGACTTATCAAGTCACTACGGGGGGGGGGGGGGGATCAAAATAACCATTTCACACATGTTCATTATTCAGTCTCCAAGGTACGAAGGTAGTGACTGCTCTGTCTCGAGCACTGTGCCTCAGAGAATACTTCAAATATGTCTGACCCAACTGTGCATTTATCACTTCTGCATTAGTAACTGATAAAAGAGGGGAGAGAGTAAGTAACTGGGTAATAATTTCACCTTGGGCAACCAACATTCATATCCAGTATTAATATTCAGGAAATGCCCCAAGTCTCAATCACTAATGATTAAGTATCACCACACCCTGGAATATTTTACTACATATCTGTATTGACATCATGAGATCCAGACTTCAAACGTAATTGTCTGCCATTTTAAAGATCTTCCCAGAATTAAGGGACGCTGCCTACGAACTCCACCTCCGTGCCAAGGCAACAGACAACTGAATTACAAAAACCTACAGTCTCAACTTCCAACTCCTCAACAGTCTGAGGATGTATTCGGACATTTTTAAATACAGTCACCTTCTGGCAGACTGAATTTAGAAAATTTAAACCTCAGACTAAGAGAGATTCCTTGTATTTAATGAGAGCCAATCCTGTATCATCTCACCTCACTTAGTATCATGCATCCGCTACACAACTTTCCAAAATATTTACAGCTGCACTCCCAAGCTTACACAACCCAGCTTTTAGGCAACATTAAGCACGTGCAAATTGCTCTAAGAATCAAAAACACCCCTCAACACCCAGCATCGTGCCGGAGTCTCATGTTCCAATTCCATGACAGCTGCTTCAGGAGGCACCCACACACATAATGAATCCTCCATGGCAGGAGCTAAGGGAGGTCCAAAAGTCAGGCTGCTAGCAGGTACCCACACGCCCTCCATGGTTGCTACTGCACCAGGTCTGACGCTGCCTCTGAGGAGGAAAGGGGGGCCTGGACCCACAGTTCCAACTGTACTCACACCCAACCAACCTCTACAACACATAAATGGCTGCTGTATCTTGAAACACATAGTTTCTGCATAGGAATTGAATCCCTTCTTCCAGCAGTGGTGGAAGTACGTGATGGCAGAAAATGCGCTGCATCTGCCAAGCACCTTCACATACACACACTGCAAGGGGTCCTGCAAGTTGCCTTCTACTAAACCTTAATTCACTAGATTTCCTCAACAGAGTTAACAAAGAAAGAATTCAGAAGTCCAGCAACACACGGATACAATTCCGCTGTAATCACTTCTGTAACACCTTCAAATGAAGCTTCTTAAAAAATCTAATCCAAGAAGCAGGGATTTCATTGTTTAAATGTTTACCACCTTTTGCAGTATTATTATTTTTGAGACACTGAACAAAAATCTGAAGTCATGTGTTTACTTTCATTTTTCAAAACAGAACATTTATTCTTGTGTCACAGATGTTCTCCACAAAGTAACTCGGCATTCTTTCTTTGCTGAAAGCTGGACATAAAGAGAACACCAACAAGCAAACTGAATACTATCAAATCAGATTACACGCTTACCTGAAAACCTAAAGTTTAAGGCACTGCCGTCATCTTGAGTACCAATTCCATACACAACTACTATACAAAGGGTTAATGTACAATACGTAGCAGCTAATTGCCATAAATAACAATAGTTGGAATTCAATAAATTGGTAGGATTACAGTACAATTTTGCTACCTCCAACACTTTTACTCATGTACTTTTATTTATAGCATACTGCTCTTGAGCAACCAGTTTATAGTATTTACCCTTTTAAATCTAGTTATACAGAGAATACATACATATAAAAAAGGGCAGCTAAGTTTACATGGCAATCCTACTGCAGCAGCTAACACATCACATATGTCTATACAGTAATTACACACATCTCGCACGGACAAACCTACTTAAAAGCCTAGAGGCAAAAGACAGCTGCCAAAATCCACACATTTTATGCATTACAAAAAAGCATGAACTAGGACTGGTCTTTTCTCTTAGGAGATGAGGATAAAAATACCATCACTACAGTTTTTGTATACACGTCACACAGACACATACACAGACTACTTTTCTATCTCTAAATTACCTCTATTAGCTGCAGTATGTCAAAAGAAAACATAGCCAAACACAAATATTTAACCTTAGATGATGAACGTGGTAAAAATACTACATAACACTGGGATGTTCTTTCATTACGTTTTAATCGTTTCAAAGTGTAGTTCTTTTGTATGCCTGCTTTAATTCAATTTATCCTTAAACCTAGAATTATCTAGTACTGTTTGTAGTCCTCATGTTAAAAGCAACAGGAAACCTACCACCAGCTGACTCAAAGTGACTGTATTGGTGAATAATGTACCACTCACACACACAGCAAAAAAACAACTCAACTTAGGCATGCACTCCTTTGGCTCTGTGATGCAGACCATGAACAGACTGCAATTCAAAATGTGTATGTTCTCTTATTAACAGCTTAAGGTATCACACTACCTTTAAAACACCTCACACTCCTGCAGAAGCAGGATAGCAGGAAGTCGCCTTGCAATGACAAGCTGGGAAGCTGCACACCGAGCGTTCATTTTTGTGTTTATCTGCATCACACAGAAAATGCCTATGTTACACTGTTTCTTCTTGTCATTTTACCCTGAACAACAGCAAGATGGAAGCTTCTTGACAAACACACCTATGTGGACATCCAGCGTGTAAACAATGGACTCGGCACAAAACACGCTGCATATAAAAGCTTCACTGTGCCTGAAGCATGTCAGACATGTATTTGTCCACAGATGCTGAATGCATTAATTCAGAACACATCCACGGTTGTGTATAAATTGAAGCTGGGACTTGACATATCCCCATTTCCGACACATTTGTAGTACATCCCTTTCTTACTACTCCGATACAGAAGTGGAATAAGCACATTTCTCAGACCACCACCCTGAGATAAAAACAAGGAGGAAGGAAAACATTAGATTATGAATGGGACAAACAGTCCTCCAAACCAAAACTTGTGGGATAGCTTAATTCACGGATACCTTAATGGCACACAACTCTATAATTCCAGATAGACTGTGACTGAGGGAAAGTGAGTGCTCACAGTGTCAGAACCTGCTTTAGAAGAAATGCATTAGAATTACTTACTGTTTTTTAAGAGTTTGTTACAGAATTTAAAATTAACTTTCCACACAGCAGCCACTGGCATTGTGTCCTAAACTAAAATGAACTCAAATTAAGGCAATCTTCATTTAGATACTTTGCAATTTATGTGTCTTCAGTGATGTTGCTTTAGTCAGTCTACGTGAAATAAATCATTTTCTTTCTGAACTGAAGCTATCCCTGAAGCTAAATGTCCTAAACAATCTAACACTAGAATCATTTTCTCCAATGAGATTTCATTTTCATTACAATATCCTTTGCAATGGCAGTTTCTTTGCTACTCAGATCACATCTCACACAGGAGACAGAACACAAAAATAAGCTCCATTTATTGCTTTATAAGCATTACAGCATTATCAAGTGGTAAAGAACCTACACACAATCTATTGTACTTCTAGTCTGGAATGCCTTCCAGGTGATAAATATTTTAATGTAACTCAACACACTGCAGGTGCATCAGCATGAAATGAATAGACAGTGATGGCTATGTATCAGCAACACACAAACAAAAATCTTCCAAAACCTTCCCCTTAATCTGCAGTCCAGCTAGAACCACAGGAACTCAATACAGGTCAGAGAAAGAAATACATACACTAAACTAACTCCTGCCCTCCTGGGACTAGATCCTGCCCTCTGCTCTATGAAGCATAAACATAACTGTGTTTCACTCACTGAAAGGAAAAAAAAATTACTCTTTATTTAATAATCTTAGGATTGCTTGATTAGTGCTTGGAAAATAAAGAGCACTGCTTAAGTGCTAAATATTGTCAGCTTTTTCAGAACATCAGCTCCAAACTCACCACTCCCCATTTCCTTCTCTCGTAGCTCTCTTCATTCATGTCATCAGAAGGCATTTTATTTTCAGCAACAACTACTTACTTTTCTATTTTTTTAAATGCTGCTGGATGTGCAGACCTACTGCTGAGGTTGCTTGGCAACTAGTGAGATGGATCAGAAAGAGAGATAAGGCCCAGAATGAATGGAATTGAAGAGAACTATATTTGGTTTCATTAAGAGATACTAATGCACTCAAACTATACCAATCTGAATTATCCACACTAAGGTGAAATTTTTCTATTTCTTTCAAAATACAGACATCCATAATCACAGAGTCCCACTAAATCCATTAAGACACCTCCTTAGGCACATACATGACTGCCTGCACAGAAGTGACTTCAGAATCAGGACTTTTACCTGGGGTAGCAGTTTGGTACAGCAAGGAACAAGCAGGTAACACACATTTAATAAGTATTCTGAAGAATTTTAGGCCAGAGAGGATAGTTGAATACTTCAGCCTGCCTTTCAGAGCACCATAAGCTGCTGTGCTGCTCCATATACTTTAGTATAAAGTTGCTATTTCAAATGAAACAATTCTTCCTGAAGGTCACAATTTGAAACAAAACAAGATTGAGCACCCAAGACTCCTACAACGGCAGAGAACTGATTGCAAGCCTGTCCTAATAATTCAAGGAGATCAAAAAACCCTTATGCAGCAGAAAACGGAAACATGCTTAACAGTTCCTAGTGAAAGAGTTTCCTTCTTATCTCAAGCTCTTCAGCTAATTTTATCTAGATCGTGTGAGTAAGAATCAAACAGCCTGGCACAAAAGAGGATCTTCTAACATCACCTCAGACCCTGCCCAACTTTTAATGCTTCAAAAGGAAGTGATAACAGTAACAGAAACACCAAAGTAGGTAAAGGGAAAAAAAGCAAACCCAAAAGTCAATCCCTATGCTTCCCCACATCTCTGATGCCAGCAGGTAAACACAGGACTCGCAAGGTTTCAGGGCTTCAAGCACCAACACAGAATCGTATATATCATAATGATGTTCAGGGTAATAAAAGCAAGAATAAAAGCCCATAGTGCAAAGAAAGTGGCTAATTTGTAGCACACTGAAGCAGGCTTCATGCTTTCCAATGCCAGGGTGGCCACCGCTAGCATGCACATTTGCATCTGGAAAGCTGTATCTCCAGAAGCTCGGTTGAGATACTGTTTAAAAATAAACCTGTCCTTCCCTGAGGCCACTCAAATGAGCCTTCCTCATCCCCAACAAATTATTTCCGTTAAAGTCTTCCTAGTGCTAAGGAAGTGAATCTCACACCTGCCTTCATTTTTAGGTATCTTTCTCACATACCTCTACACAGGAAGAAAACTGTGTTTGGACACCCTGCTTCTGACCTTTGTACAACTCCTGCGGCCTTTCTTTTAAATTCTTCCCAGAAATTCCACGTCCCTCACTAAGTGAAGACACCAGCATGAGATACACTATTTCAATAACACTCTTGGCAGTGCTGGAAGTCCACTTTATTACTTATGCTTCACTTTCCCTTTCTTTTTTTTCAGGAATCCAGGCCTGCATTTGTCTTTTTGCCATAACAAAAAAAGCATACAAAGGTAATGAACTGACTTTCAAGTCCTTTTCCAATTTTAAAGATACAATCTACATTCTGACTCCAGTGAGACTGTCTCACATTCAGCTGTATTATAACACATTTCTTATGTACAACTTTTAAACACATTATTCAGATCACATTAAAAGAGTAACCTGACCTTCCCAGTATTAACTCCATGACCAGTTTGCAGAGGGGGGTTTCAGATCAAATTGGGCCAGCAGTCCAAGAAATCATTTTATGTATGTAACCACTAGTTCCCTGGAGGCTTTCCAAGAAGAGGTCCCACTCATTGTCTCTATTAAGCACGGCACCAAGAGATCTATCAGTAAGCCAGCTTTTACATCCCTGTAACATATGCACTGTTAATTTCACACAAGGCAATTTTTAAAGTAAAAAAAAAAAAAGTTATATTACATCAAATATCAAAACAGTTGGTTTTACAATGAGATCTGTAATCTCTCCAAAAAGGCACCAGTTCATTCAAGAAGATCTCACTATATGTGAAACTAAGCTAAACATTAATGACGTTGTTCCTATGCACCACTGACACAAGAAACTATAGTAAGTAATAATAATAAATTAAAATGCCTGCATTTGATGCCAAGCATCTGGGCAATCTTTTTAAGCAACGGAATTGTTTCCCTTTTTCCAAGAATTGCAAAGAAATTAATCCTTTGGGACTCTGGCCATTATTTACTGAAAATATCCATATTCTAACAAATGATCCTGATATTTGTCCTTCTCACAGATGCTAAACTTCCTTTTCTATTTGCAGTATTGTACAGGATGAAGACATACTTTTTTTTTTGTAAGAAACAAAATATCTGCAGAATAGTTTTGTTTTCTGTACGTAACTATGTATCATTTTACCTCCTGCATCCAGTCCTAAATGTACACCCAAACAATGCTATTAGAAATAAAGTGGAAAAAAAAATCATTTTCATGTTGTCCAAAATGATCAAAATGCAATCTATTAATTTTAATTAACAATATAGGGGTCTTGACTGATTACAGTTAGCCTAAGAGAAGCAAAGTTTTAACATTTATTCTGGGACTGAATTAGGTTAACTTGCTATTTCTTTCTCAGGGCAATATATCTAACAGGCTTTTTGCTAAGTAATGTGTGCACATTAAATATTACTTATGGACATAATCTTAGACTATCACTTCTGCCTGTTTTCCCTTCTCCCTCTGTACCTCTCTCTCCCCCTTTTGGGACAACTCTTTTTATGTTTCCAAAGTATGAATAAAACAGTGAGGAAAAAAGCCAGGCAGTAGATTGCCTACATCATTCCAAAGTGTTTTTTCTGACTCCCTGCAATTGTGCAAAATAAGGAGAAATAGGTTACTCAGTCTTTTTTACTAACCCTATTTTCCAGTGGTGTCAAAAGGTACTGAGGCAACATAATGCTATTAAGTTCTTTGCTGATAAATATAAGGAAAGTAAACATACTTAAAACATCCTTATAACATGCAATTACATAAAATAAAGACTGTCCAATTAAGTGAAGACAAAACACAGAGGCAGTACAGAGCATCCCAAGTTTCCAATGGCTTGGTGAAATCAGAATCCAGGGACACAGTTCCCTCCTGTTTTCAACTCAAAGAACTAAAAGGCAGAACAGTTAAATTTGCAATTTTTAAGTGTTTTATGTGTAAGTTACAGAATGTATTTTTATCTACAGTGTTCAGCATGAGCAGAACGTGTTCCTATGAGTAACTATTTTGAAACAACGTTAATCATTTTTACATACCAAAAACTAAAAGGTTGCATCTAATTTACAGCCATCTATTTCAGTACGCTTCAAAACCCAGGACTGAAAATTCAGTAACTTCCTACACTGTAGAAATATAACAACAAAAACCCCCAAATAACCCCACAAGGCAAATCTTCCAGAAAGTTGCATAACACGTTTGCTGCAAAATACACCAAGACAAAGTAGCAGAAACCTTAAAGTTCTTACTGACACTGCCCTCTGCATCTGTTCTGTCACATATTCAGAAGTGCAGAGGATGCCAAGCCAGGAGAACTGGAGCTGCTCTTGCTGACCTGCATGTGGACTTGCGGTTTGTATAGTAGGTTGGGTCAGAGTATTATCAGCTTTTCTGAGAACCTCAAGTACGTAACTGAACCCTTCTCCTTTCAATTTTCTCACTCATTTAAAGGGGAAAAAATATAATAGAAAATAGTAAGAAAAAAAATCCTCAGCTTTGCACTGTGCTTACCAGGATTTTATTTTTTGGTGAACAATGCAGTGCTGTGATTATATTCTCATTTCAGATAACCAAAAAGTTTAAAGGTATTTAATAAAACCATTCCAGGAAATAGCTACGTCCTTATTATTACTATCCTTTGCCTACTTAAAAAAAAAAAGTGATTGCAAGTGCAAGTTTTTATCTTTATCTTAAATGGTCTTTAACTGTTAAAAGCATCACAACATAGATGAAGCTCTGCCAATCACTGTTATGCAATTCAATTAAAATTCATGAAACCAATTTGTTTAATTTTTCCACAGTGATGTCACATTAAGTCAAATTTAGCTAGCATATTTGTAAGTTATTTAAGTTCTCAGGGTTAAAACAGGTATCACAGTTTTCTGAACATAGTGTGCTAAATACGCAATTTTATCTATTAAAAAAAAAAGAGCAAGACTTCCTTTCACATTACAAACTTAAGGAAGAATCCTAGTTTACTGATACACATTTCCTTGCAACTTGTTCTATTTAATATAAACATTCATATTACATAGATAATTGTATTGGCAAAAGAGAATAAAAATATCTTGAAGGGAAGACAAGTGCATCTACGCATGTAGACCTACAGACAAGAGGAGAGTATTTAAATCACAATGATTAAGAAGGCAATATTAAATCCCACAGCTAGCTGTGAAGTTGCCATTCAAGGCTAAATGTAATGTCTACTGGGACTACCCTAAACCTCAGAAGGAAATCCTGCACACCTCTGCCTGCTCCATTAGTTCACCCACGACTCTTGGGAGGCTACAAGGGTGTGCTGGGAGAGATGATTATTTCCTGGTGCCTTAACTAAAGACAAGTGAACAAAATGATTTATTAAATAGCCCTTTGGAGAATACAGTCAGCAAGAGGTAGCTAATGGAGAAGGTCACAAGCTTTCTCATACTTTTGTAAAGCAAACACCTTAAAACAGAGCATCTCATCAAGACATTCCACTACCACACTCCTCAAAAAGCAGGTAATTTTGCCTCCTAGATGTCAAAACCATACCTCAATGTATTGCTGTTTCAAAGTAAGCAAGCTCAGGTGTAAACAAGTAGTTCTACTGCATGTTTACATCAGATACAGCTGTAGAAATAACAATTAAAAGCTGGTGTAGCTACACCTGCATGGCATCCTAAATACTCTTGTGTTTACTAGGAACTCAAAATTCAACTGTCAAAGTAAAATGGAGGGTGTATCATTTTCAACATCAGGATTCAAGTCTCATTTAAAATAAAAGCCACACATCAGTAAAAATTCTTTCATTTCAGCTTAAGAGCTTTGAATGACCCAGACTAAGTTGTACAACTTCTTTATCTCAGCTCTTCATCAGAGATAGGACTTGGGCAACCCTAATATACAAACACATGATATATCTAAAAATAAAGATAAATTTGCCTGCTGGATTATACTTCAAAGCATGCCTGCCTTGATCTAGGAGACACTGAAGACACTCCGGAAGGATGTTTACAAAACTGGAACAAGAATAGGGGCTTTCACTAAAAAAAACCAAGCCCTGAGAACCCCACAAACCTGCTCCCTCAGGCCAAGAGAAAACAAATGACACATCCTCACTCATACTGAACCTATCCCACAGAGACTGTAACAACACAGGAAGCCCAGCAACCTAAGAAACGGGAACAAGAAACAGCACTTAGATCTAGATTGCTAGAAGGAGCTGAGAGAGGCATAGCATTTATTAGTAATAAATTATATCTTATAGGACAAACACACTAGGTTTTAACATTAAGAAACTGAAGGAACTCCCCAGCTGGAATGACTGACAACAGGTAAAATGTAATTAAGTAAGCAGAATCTTCAGGGATTGTAATCATGGGAAGGTATAGTTTTAATACCAAACACGTAACCTTCCACGAGCATCCATCAGGATAAATTAATAAACACTTTTTTTACTGGGAAAAACAGAGTACTGCCCAGTCTGCCCATCCAAAATAAAAGAGACAAGGAGAAATCCAAGGAGATATTGTAGAAGCAAATTCTTCACATGGTACCGATTCTGTGACACTGGCTAGAGAAGATCACTCTGCAGGTCTCATTCTTGAGACGAGTGAGGGAAAGCCTTGTACACTCAGTTTTTTTCAGAAAGGAAAGAAGTGTGGACTACAGACATATATTTAATATTCTCCATACAGTTACATTTTTGAAGTTTCTAAAGCTTTTTGGGGGGTATTTAATATAGTTTATGATGTTAAACAGAATTATATATTTGCTTATACTAGTAGATGTTTGATTGAGATACGAAAATGGAGAAAAACATACCACTTCCACTTTTAACTCATGAACGTGCAGAGTAAAAATATTTCAAACAGTATCTGGAGTGAATTTAGGAAGAGTAGGGCTTTTTTTAGCTGTTTTCTCTCGGTCTCACTCTCAGAGCATCATCCAACCAAACCTGAAGGAGATTTTCTGTTGCAGAGATTAATTTCCAGAAATGAAAATCAGAGGCTGAGTAGAAGGCAGATCAAAATTAGTGCTCTAATGAGCAAAAGCAGGAACAGTTTCCGTAGATCCACAGCAGCCACAATGCATGCTAATGTTGTCCAGGTAACAGGATAAGCAGAAAATAAGAAGATACAGGACAGGAGTATCCAGGAGTATTTAGGGATCAGTGTTGCAGGAGACATGAGGGCCATGGACTAGAATGAGGACTGCACTGGATGGAGGAAACAGGAGATGCTTGGAAAGCTAAAGGTCTCAAGGGAGGAACTGCAGATGCTATATGGGACTGGGAAGGAATATTGTGGGAGAAATTTGGGAGATGTAGAACAAGTTACAGAAATCAGCCTTCATTAGCTCAGCTACCCACATAAGAGTTTGTTTTCTGTTTTGAGAAAGTAAAAGGAAACTTGCAAATTTTGTAAAACAGGGTTTATTTTCATTTGTTGAGTTTTTAACAAAACTAATGGGTAAAACCCCACATCTACCATCAAAAGTCAAAATCCTCCCAGAACCATTTGCAATGCTTTCCATAGTTAAGTCTTAAATTCTCTTCTGTCTTTTGCTTCTCAGGTTACATCACTCATGCTTATTCTACTATTCATAGTTATTGCCCTCCAAGCACTCTGCAACTCTACTAGGTGGATAGCTGCCTATGCATACTTAAAAAGCTTTTGTGAAATTTAAACCTCAAAACAAATACAACTCCTGCCATATTTTTCAGCAGTCCCTTTACATGCCAAATCATGTCTGCAACATATGCAAATTTATCTTAAGGGAGGAGTTTACTACTGGGGGTTTTGTTATTTTTTTTTTTAAATCAGAAAACTAAAATATTTAACTGACAGCAAAAATGTCAATTTGCAAGGACCAGTAATTCAGAGGACAGAAGCGCTCAACGTGCAACAACATCAAACTGGTAGTTTAAATACTGCCTTACTAGAAGATTCCAGCATTTCCCACCAACCAGTATAAGAAGACAAGATGCACACTCTGTGATGAGCAACACCTTGTTTCCCATGCAGTTATGAAAATAAAGGAATTTTCACATTCAATTCTCACTTTCCTTTTTTTATCTAAGCAAGAGTTCCCTGAAAAAGCAAGCACACAGAACAGGCAGCTGAAAATAAAGCATATGTCAAAATGCAAGTCTATGCTTTCTCTCAATACTGTGCTGTCATCTCTCCATTTATGGTTAGCCTGAGCCTACCAAGAGCATCCAAACACAGACAGAACTAACCAGCTTTTCAAACTTTTAGAGTCCTCCATGCATCACTTTTCTATAATGCTTTCAAGAACCTAAATAACATCATTTTGCACCCTGGAAAAAACAACTCACTTCCCTTGCACATGGAAACATTTTATTGGCCTGATTTCAGAATGCCTCTGAGCAAGGTAAAGGAGTTATTCCACCGACTATTAGAATATTCAGCATCATGGTATGTTAACACTCTTTGCCAAGTAAGGCCCAGTACAGGTGATACAAACTACCGGAATTTGCTGAAAATTCATCTTCTAGTATTTAAAACCACACCTGGGTAGTAGATTTAAGTGCAAATTATTTGCCCATGTTCCTAATGGATATTGTCTCATGTCTTCTGACAAGATACCACAAGAAACTTGAAAACCTCCAAAACTGGAAACTTTTTTTCCCTTTATAACACACTGAAACATTAATGCTGCTTCACTGAGTTCAAGTTTACTTTTTCACAGAATGAAATTTTCCCCTTTGAAGAAATAAAAAGTATTTCCAAAGAAAAAGATAATTCCGAGCACATAAATGCAACATTAAACATCCTAACAATTAAGGAGTTTCTTCTTTGCTTAATGTCAACAGATATTACCTCCCGTTTCTTTCAAGCTGACGGAAGTTATATTTAACTTGTATAAACATTTCTGCATAAGCTTTTACAAGCTATATGCAGTATCCAGTTCTTAATCATAGTATTTATTGGCTGCTGGCATATTCTTGTCTTTTGACAAAACTCAATTACACAACTGTGTCAGATCTTAGGACAAGACCTAAAATAGACTGAAGTACGTACCCTGCTCCACTCTCCACCCACACCTTTATGTTCTACGGCACCAATTTTGATCAAACCCTGTAATGAGTTGTTCAGCTGCAATGGAACTTTTCATAGTCTTGAACAGACACGTACACACAAACTTTCCAGCACAGTTAACACCTCGTCCATGTCCTGACAGAGGAGCTGAGGAAAAAATAGTGCTCTCTGTCTCCAATCTGCAGAAGTCTCTTGATACACCTTGCGATGCAAGGAACAAACAAATGGGGGCTTGGAGGAGGAAATCACATACCCCAGCTCCCTCCCCTGCAATTTTCAATGTTACTCAAACACCAGCAAAAAATTATTTTTGTTGCCAGTCGAGTAAAATTCAATAAAGTCAGTTTGCTTCTTGGCAAGGAACTGATGTGAGCATTCTGGAAACATGGTATTGGTACACAAATCTAAAGGAACTGTAAAAACAGAGTAATAACATTTCTGGGTCCACAGTAATATTAGCCATTAGGAGGGAATTAATTAAAAAATTTTGTGGTAACTATTGCAATTTTTTCTCATTTGTAACATTAACTTCCCTTCCATAAAATCACATACATAAAAAGTGAGAAAACAAAACACAGTATCCAGGAGTAGAAGAGTAAAGCTACTGAGTCAGAATTCATTTCAGTGACAGAAGAGATTGACACTGACCAATGTGACCAGATACCATCATTTCCTGGTTTCTGTGAAATAATGGTGGTACTTCAGTTCAACTTTTGGTGGATGAGACATACAGAAGGATTAGAAAGCACCAGTGACTACTTTTACTTCCTCATTAAATTACTAAATATAGGTAAGAAAAGAGAGAAAGTTCCAAACCTTTAAGACGGCAACTTGGCTTTAACTTCACCACAAGGAGAAAATGTATTTTTTAAGTACAAGAGAAACGTGAATATATTTGTCATCTACATCTTGAAAACAAAGCTGTTTGGTTCTGCTTCTGTCATTATCATTAATAGATTTGATAAATATACAAACTCCTATCCAACAACATACTAGTTTGAGTCATTGTTATACAATGTCATTTGGGAAACTGAGGCTGAAAAGCATTAACTGCAATTCCCTATAAACTCAAGACTTCCTGAGTCATCTATACTATCCAACTTAGTAATCACAAAGGCACATTCCCCTTATTTGTTAATCTTATAAATGGATTTCGTAAGCCACATTTCAATAACTTATTTCTATCTAAATATTTCTGCTTGTCCCAGTTTTCCCCATGACACTTCCTGACTCTTGCCCTTGCCAATGTCTCACTTTCTAACTCGCACATGACAACGATGCTCTCCTTAGGGCCTCTAAGCCAAACCCACAGTGATCTCAGAGAGGAAAGATGACTTTAAAAAGTCACTTGAAAGGCCATCACCTTAAAAGCAAAGAATTCCAGCCTCAAGATTTAACACAGAAGAGGTTTTTCCTCCTCTTCAACTTGAACTGTACATTTACATTAATTCTTGCAATTATATTTCTTACTCCTCCTGTCCTCCCTTTCCCATTTTTAATCCTTTCATAAAGATTGGCATCTGACCTTCTCCAGTCAAAAAGAGAAGGTTTTAGCTCCACTTTTATCAGTGGATGCACACAAATGCAATAGGCAACAGCAGAGATCTACTCCTCTGGAACAGCCTCATGAAATGACAGTGTTAAGGAGGGAGAGAAAGAAAGGAAGGGAAGTAACAGGCTTCCTGCTATTACAAGCCATATTTAAACCCCTTCTACATCACAAGGGGCTCTGTTGATGGCAGTAACGCGGAGTAGAAAATGTGGTTGATATGGAGTCTTCATTATGCTTAAAAGGCAGCTTCTCCTTTTTAAGAGATGAGGAACACTGGAAGAGCACTGTGGGGAAGCCACATTCCCATTATTTATGAAATTGCTGTAGGAAGATGTCAGTTCATAGCACGGCAAACTGAAGCCATCCTGTGAAGTGGGCTATGCCTTTCCAAAAACTCCATCCAGAAAAACGTGTGCTGTAGAACATGTCTTGCTTCTCCAGTATTCTAGTCTGCTCAACAATACCACAGTGCTGTTACTTCCCACACGCCACCTTCACAACAGGAACAAATAAAATCAACCATACATTTCTGTCTCTAACTCAACCACAGATTATAAAAGTAACACTGAAAAAATGTTTAAACAGTCTTTACTGTAGTTAACTTGCCAAGAACTTTAACCACATTCACATTCACCTTAGCATTGGTAACTATTAAGCACATTAATTATCTTGAACACTTGATTCCATACAGTTCTTCAAATAATTAATTAGCTAAAGTGATCAGGGATTGGAGTCCCAAAGGAAATTCCTCTAGTTTTGTAGAACTACATAATTTTACCTTGTTAAATGCTACAACAATTCACTTACATATGGCAACTCTCCCTTCATCTACTTAGGGGCAGAACCCTAAAACCAAAACAAATAAACCCCCCTCACACTGACTGAAGGAAGCCAGTACCCTTAACCCTGGATATCCTGTTTAGTCATTAGAAACTCAGAAGAGTATCTGAGTAGCACTAAAAAAATTTTGATTCCCTCGTTTGTAGCACATTAGACCTATTTTGTAACATGCATCCTCCTCCTGCTTCAAACTTCAATTATCACAGGGCAACCAAATCAAAGGTGAACAAGTTTTAGACAGGACTTTAAAGTGGATTTTTTTCAAGCCACATGAATAAGCTGCAGCAACAGACTAATTCAAAGCTACAGTCATGTACATGGACACTAATGTTAAACTGTCTTTTCATCTCCAGCATACTGCAGTTTTCAAAACCTCTCTGCTGTTATTCATCACATGAGCTGTGGTGTTGTACGCAAACACATTTATGTTATACAACAACTGATAAGAACATTAAGAAACGTAATGCTTTACTTTTCCTACCCTTGAAAAAAAATCCTTTCCAAGACCATTCCATGCTCTCTCTCATTAGCTGAATCCCATGTCATTTTTCCACAAGTAAGGCAAAAGGGAATGAGGTGGGCAGAAAGGATAGCGGGAAAAGCAGGACAGGGTGGGGAAGCAGTTAGTTACTCTGAAGAAAATACAAGTCACTCAAGTACTAACATGTAACTCTCAAGAATTTAAAAACACTGAAAATCAACCTTCTGTCCCTGTAAAGCATATGTTATGATCTAGTGTTTATTTCTGGCAACGAAACCCTAAAACTAGACGCATTATAACTTACTTCATGTACTTTTTATATATATCACTTTTTAATTTGATTTTTATGCACCTGAATTTTCCAACACATATTACCCACAAAAGGATAAGCACAGAAGACTGAACGTAAGACAAGATGCCATGGGGGAGACAGACGATGTTTCCTGAGCTACACACAGCTCCCCCACAACTCAGGCATGGCTCCCACACGAGGGTATGCTATGTGATTGGCAGCAGGGCTGCTAGGTAATCCAAACCCCTTGCTATGAGAAGGCAGAAGCCAGCAGAAGCTCCTGAGGCCACATTTGCCATGTGCCCTGGAATCCCACTGCACACTCAGCTCAGCCCAGCCCAGCCCCAGCCTACAACACAGAAGTGAGATACTCGAGGAACAGATCCCAAAGCGTGTCCCAGTCCATCCCCAGCTCCCCCGGCTTTGTATAATGGGTCTCTGGGGTCCCAGCTCTGCACAAATTTGGGTATGCAGCTTGAAGGGTTGAACAGCTTATCTTAACCATGAAATACACCACTCATTACACAGCAGCAGAGCAGCACCTATTTAAGGGCGTCAGTGTGCTTAGAAAAATTAGAACTGTGTTGGTTGAGAGGACTGATACTTTTAAAGGTGCCAGGGATACCTGACTTTCACTTTCATTGATGAACTTTTTACTTAGCACCTTATGTTGAGAAATGCTACACCAAAGTCAACTCACGTAAATCTTTTAAGTCATACAAGTCTTTTAAGAGATCTTGAGTAACTAGAGCAGCCACAATAATGGCGACAACTCAGCAGTAAGAGGACACAGGACTGGGCACTTACGAAAAAAAAAACTGCCTAGGACAAAGAACATATTCCTTATACAGAGGAGTTAAAACCATGTAGCACAGGACGTAATTTGGTAGGAATCAGTCTGAAGTTTCTTCCAAAAGACTCTGTACCTTATCCCAAACCAGCATCTGGGGATTAGGAAGAAGCATTGTCCAGGCTCCACGGCTAAACTTTTAGCTCAGACATTCTGACAAAAGACTTAACTGCTGAAAGCCTAACTGCAAAAGCTTCATCTTCCCAAAAAGGCAGGATTCACAAAATAGATGATACTACTAGAAAATAGAGGATGCCAATACAAAAATACTATGACTGAAAGCAAGACAAAACCAGTAATATATTTTTTTAAAAATAAACACAGAGAATAAACTCTGAAAGTCCAACACCTTAATTCAATTAGAATTAGTTTAGCAGGTTCTGGTATACACATACACACACACACAGACGCTTGCATGTGTAAACTTAACATGCAAAAGAACCTCTTCCTGCTCCCTAGTGAGGTTAGCTGAAAAGTTAGCAAACACAAATCTGTCTTAGACAAAAATAAAGAAAAAAAATCCATTTTCCCTATCTTAATGCCATTCCCCTCCTCACAACAACCAAATAACTAAACAGATTTTAAGTGTAACAAGAAACGCTTTTAGAAACATTATTTAATACCAACATCTGGATGAGCAAACAGAAAAAAAAAACCTGCCCTATTACCCCCCAAATTCATAGTGCAGTCTCATTTTGTGAGGAGGCAGAAATAAAAGCCTTACTTGCTCTAAATAAAGAAAAATGCGTTCATTTCATACAGTAACAGGAGGTATATACATAGCAGTATGAATCCATGTGCTATAGTAGAGGTAAATCAGTGTCAGCCATGTTGTGAAAGAAACTGCAGTTAAAAAAAAACAACAAACCCACAAAACTTAAGCCTTCGGTCAAATCGGCTATGCCTTGATATACATCATTTTATAGCATTAGCTCTCACTTATTATTGGTGCATGACTTCAAGTTAATGGCTACTAATCTCATTTAAAAATACACATCCAAATTCTAGAGACTGTGAAACAATAGCAAGAATACAGCAAGACACAAAACAGCAGCAGTGACTACTGTGCAGAGCACAGACATAACGTAAGTTCTAAGTAAAAAAGCAAATGCACTTACTCAGCATTAAATCCATTCACGTGCAAGATCCTCATCTGTTTGACTATTGTGCTTTTACCGGATTCACCAGCACCTAGAAAATGAAAGTAAATCAATTTCAGAAGGAAGCATGAGTGATTAAGGGACACGCTAGATTTTTTTCTTCAGGGTAAAAACGAGAAAGTTGACTTTTTCAGTGCAAGAGTGAAAAGTGAAAGAAAAAGAAATCATTGCCACTGGAAACTTCAGTCGTAGCTGACACATGCCCAGCTCAAGTCATGTGTCAAATCTGAAGCTTGGATCATTTCACTGTCCGTTTTTCCAGTGTCAATGTTAAATGCAGACTGTGGGGTTTGGAAGGAGAAAGGACAACTTCAACATTTTATAGAGAACATGATGGAATGTTAAAGTCTGTGTGTCATGTCACTAGTATCTGACAAAAAGACCAATTGAAGCCCATATTAAACTAAAGCCTTTTTGTTAGAGCCTTAAAATATTTTAAGTTTGGCTGCAGTTATCTTCACCCAATCAAAAGACTGCAATTTAAATCACAAGAAATAAAATGTGGATACTCACATCTGAAAAAGGAAGGCATCCCTTTAAGCCTCCACCCACAAAGCTACAGAAACCTCCTTCTCTAATTTGTGTCTTGTAAGCAACCTCCCACCCTCTGTACATGTTCCAAATCAATCACATACGCAAGGAGACGCAAAGACCACCTTTTGTGGCTGCATGCTCCAAACAGCCCCCCGCGGCTCTCTGATTCCGTTATATACCCTGCAGTACAAAAAACCCCACTCCACTTTACTCCAGTTTCCATAAGTAGATGTATGCTATTTCTGCTGTGCTGCACGGATGCCAGTGCACAGGGCAACCCATCTGCCTATAGTACCCGTTTTTTCCATGCACACTAAAAAGACTCAAACAGCAGCATTTAACTGAGCTACTCCACACTGCCAGATCGGTAGCTTTCTATATAAAGCAAACATATTTTTTGTGACAGAGGTATCATAACCTGGCAAAATTCAGAAAGATTCCCTTTCACATCTCCTGGCTACTCATTTATTGTGCTCATGAGTCTATGTCTCAACAGAAACGTATGGCTGTGCTGGAATAGGCACAGAGGTACAGTCTGTATTTATAGGATGTCAGGCCTCTGCTAGCACACACTGACAGCACAAACCTCCATTTTGAGCCTCGTGTGCAAAACTGTATTTTAGCAGTTATATTTCAAAGTTCATTTTCTGACAAATCCTTTCCCCTCTGCTTTCTCCCTTCCTTTCCTTCTACCTCATGAATTCTTGCGCTATAAAGCCTGCATGCGTGTTCTGCCACCTTAGCACCGGAGCTTTTACTCCTTTTCCCTCTCCTTGCTGATGTTTTGTAAGCATTGAGAGAGCAGTTTTTATCTACAACTCTTAATGCAAGCACCATTTATCCCCTAAACTACTACTTTATGACATACATGGTCTCTCTCTTTAGGCATACTGCACTATGCAATAAAAACAGGTGGCAAAACTAATCAAGAATGAGTATCTCAGGTTAAGGTAAAGACTGGGTCCTCTTCACAACTAAGAATTATTCAGGAATAGCAATAATGCTATAATCGTATTTCCATTCAGACTAATTAATAAGAACATTTCAGCTGTGACACGGAATCACATCTTATAAGCACTGAGAGAGCCAAAATCTTCACTTAGGACAAGATTGGGGGTAGGTTCACACCAGTGACCCAAAATGAAGTACTACAACTGAATTTCTGAGTTAATCTATTTCTATTTTGAATTTCTGAGTTAATCTATGTTGGACTACTCGTTAAGGCCCAATTCTTGCCAACACTTGTGTGTACATTTAACTTCACCATAAATGAGAGTGCCATTAACTTCAGTGAGACGGCTCCTGGCAGAAGGGGAAAGCACATGTACAGTGGTGGGGCCAGCAAAGAGCATTATAAACCCGTAGAGTATTTAGCAGCTCTCCTTTGTTAGGATATTTTCAAGGCACTTTTTTTTTTATTTCACGTATCTTGTAAAGTAAACAAATAATAACAATAGGGCCAGGAGCATTTTTATTTTTTACCAGCGAGTTTGTGTTACAGACTGGCCCCAGCTCATGACAGTTACTGTTAGAAACTGCAACAGCTGAACTATCACTTTAAAACACAGGCATACAGATGACCTTACAGCCCTCACTAAACACCCGGTAATTTTTATTTACAAGTGCCTAAAACGGTTCTCAGACACCAAAACTAAAGAAAACTGAAAGAAAACCCAGGCAAACCCACCATGCTTCTGTTTTCTGAAATTCTGCCTCTCTCGGCAGTAACCTATCTGATGACAAATGGTTTCTACTGATCTATTAAAATATTCAGCCTGAAATCTGGAACTCAACACGTTCCCCGAGAGCTGAAGGTCCAAATTATCCTGCTAAAACGATAATCTGAACCCTGGCAGGCTCCTCAGTGCTGCAGGTGCTGCCGTAGTTCCCAATCACTCTCCATTTACATTAAGCCTTTTTCTTCAAATTAGTATTTGCAAGATTTTACCGCTAAGAGGACAAATCCAAATTCATAACGCTCAAAACCTCTCTTTTTTATTGTCCCCCCTTTTACGGTTGTTTCACACCAGAACTGGGCTGAGGCCTACTCTCTGCTCCACGCTAAAACCCCGCACACAACGTGCATAAGCGGTTCCTCGGCGTGACCAAAACAACCCGGATCTCGTAACTGCATCTTATTCTAAACCACGACTTCCAAATGAATCTGACAAGCATTTTGTTGTTCTCTCCAATAACACCTTTTGGACCTTCCCCCTCCTTGAAGCCGTAACCTGCATTTCTAAACCTATCTCCCAAAAACGTGACACATGCAGGTCACTTAAATTAACGCTGAAACACCTCAAAACAAGCTACAAACGACCCCCTCCCTCCAAACGTGCGACACCTTAATTAACGGTGCGACAAGCTAAGCCCAACGAGCCAGCCGGGGGACGCGCCCGCTCCCAACCCTGCTCCCCCCCGCCACAGGCGCGGAGCTCCCTCGTCCCCAGTGCCGCCGCGCTTCCCTTCGGGACCGACATCCTCCCTCCGTTTCCCCCAAAAGATTCCCCGACTTCCTCCCTTCCCCTTCCTCCTCTCCCCGGCCTGGCCACACGTTCCACGGCGAGGGGAGCGCCTCGGGCCGGCCGAGCCCCGGCTCCCGCCAGGCCGCGGTGACCGGCCTTCCCCGCGGCCGCGGCTGCCCGCTCCGCACGCCCAGGGCAGGCCCGCGGCCGCGGCTGCCCGCTCCGCACGCCCAGGGCAGGCCCGCGGCCCCTGTCAGCGCCCTGCCTTGTTTAATCTCCCAGGTTCCCCCTCGGGCCTGGCGATCCCGCGCCCCTCGCAGGCGGCGGTCCGGCACCCGAGGCCCGTTCCCTGCCCCGGCCTGCCTCCCCGCGTTGTGCCCGTGCGTGCGGGGCGCTGCCCCCGCGGGCGGAGAGCGGCCCCGAGCCGCAGCTCCGTACCTGCGGGGCCTGCCCGCGGCACCCCGGGTGCTGTTCGAGAGGTCCCCGCCGCCGCCAGGCCGAGGAACCCGCGGGCTCCTCTGGACCGCACAGGTCTCCTCAGAACCGCCGGGCCCACCTCCCCGCGCGCTAGCGGATCCCCGCGACCCCGCCAGGAGCGGGCTCCCCGGCGGGTGGGCCCTGCGGCTCCGCTCCCCCCGGGCCCCACCTCTCCCTCGGGCCTCCCCGTGCCTGGACAGGGGGCTGGTGAGCGGCCCCGCCGCCCTCCCTCCGGCGATGAGGAGGCGGCCCCCGGCCCGCTCCCCCGGCGCCGCGCTGCCTGCGGCCCCCTTACCCAGCAGGAGGAGCCGGTGCGTGGCCCTATAGACCTGCTTGTCCTTCTGCAGCTGCTTCTCGATCTTCTTGTTGGCCTCCCGCTGCGCCTTCTCCTCGTTGCGCTGATCCTCCGTTTTGCTGTTCCCTAAACAACCCATCTTGGGAAGGGGAGTCAGGGGACGCGGGGCGAGGGGACGGGAGGCGGCCGGGGCTGCCGGGGGGAGGGAGGGAGGCACTCTCCCTGGCTCCCTTCTTCTTCTTCCTCCTCCTCCACCCCTACTCGCTGCTGTGGCGGCCGCTGCCCAGAGCCAGAGACATGGAGAGAGCCGAGCCCGGAGCCAGCCAAGGGGGGGCCGATAGCGATGACTTTGCTGCCGCTCTGCCGGGTCTTCTCCCCGGCAGCTGCAGCTGCTTCTCCTCCCCGCCCCCCCGCTCAGATCCCCTCAGCGCACCTTTCCCGGAGGGGGGTGGCGGCGGCAGGGCCCGATGCGGAGCGATCCGCGGGGATCTCCGCGCCCCCGGCCGGGCCGCCGGCTCCTCTAGAGGGAACAGAAATGCCCCCTCCCGCGCGGCACGCACAGGAACAAATCCAGCTTCAGAGCCACCCCCAAAAAAATAAAAAAAATAATCCTCTTAAATCCACAGGCACGAGCTCCAGGCGCTGAAACCTCCCCGGATCCTCGGCCCGGAGGATCGGGAAACGTCTCTTCCTCGCCTCTCCCCCCGCGCCGACGGACAGAAGCGCCGAGGGAATCGCGGCAGCCGCGGCTCTCGGGTCCCCGTCCCTCGCCGGGCGCCGCCGCTCCTCACCCTCCGGCCGCGGGTTCTTCCTCCCTCAGCGGGGCGGGGGCCCGGGCCGAGCCCCACTCCCCTTTTTTTCTGCTTTTTTCTTTTGGGGGGTTTGGGTTTTTTTTTTTGTTTTTTTGGTTGGTTGGTTGGTTTTCCCTCTCCTTGCTGCTGCTTTTTCACATCAGGTTTCCAGGCGGCTGAATCCTCTCGGCTTCTCCAGCGAGCGGGGAGGAGGGGGAGAAAATTAAAACCGAAAGCAGCCGGATCGGCGTCTCCCCCGCGCGGAGCCCGTCCCTCACGGGAGGATCTCCCCCCACCTCGCTCCTCCTGCTCGCTCCCGCATCCCGGTTATTATCGATCTCTCCCCGTTCTCCCCTCCCGTGTCGCGCTGCTCGGGCAGCGGGTGGGGCAACCAGGCCCGCGTGCACCCTGGGAGCGCGCCCGCTCACGTGACGCAGCGTCACCCCGCGACGCCGCCGGCGCCCGCTTCGAACCGGCCCCGGGAGCCCGGCGGGACTTGGGCAGCGGAACCGGCCCCGGAGCCGGCCCGGGGCACCGGTGGGGGCCCCTGGGGAGGGCTCTGCGGGAGGAGAGCGGCCGGGAAGGAGGCTGCAGGACCTGGGGTCTAAATTAACCCATTTCTGAATAAGCCTTAACAGAGCCGTGCCCCGGGCACTTCGTGCCGCACTTAGAAGTAATCACTGCAGAAGTTACTGTACTATATCCGTATGTACGCATATCATCAGTTTTCATGCGTTTCATCAGTTGGAGGGCCTTGCATACCCGCACAGTGACCTGCAGAAGGGTCCCGCAGCCGCTGATTGGCGTCACTTCACTTGGGACCAGTGTGGGAATTCTGGGTGAACGCGCATCCCCAGGGAAGGCAGCTCTATGACACGCGGGAGCTGGATGGGGCCCTGGGATCTGGGATAGAGCACTGGGATAGGTGCTGGGATTTGGGATGGAGTGCTGGGATAGGAGATGTGGTGCTCTGATGGCGCTAGCCTCTCTGGAGGGCTGCAGCCAGAGAGGTTGGGACAGAGGGAAACAACCTTAAACAAATTACTCTGGATGGACCAGGAGAGTACAACTTGATGCATGCAGTTGCTTCCACCTACGGTCATGCCAGCTATCTAGCTCCTTTCTGTTTTCTAAAATACCTTCATTTGGAAACCTCACTACATAAGTTACACAAGCTTATCAGCTACATCTGCAAAAAACAAAGATTGGCACTTTGCTCCTTATATATATCCTGGCTGCTTAAAGTACACAGGTAGGATTTCTCTACCCCCCTGAGATCAGTAAAATGTCCTTTACTATAGATAAATTATTTATCCTCATTTGCAAAATTCAATTACCTACAAGACTACTCACATGAACATAACTCCTCACATCATCCAGACACTATATTTAGAACCACCTACAGTAAAATAATTATGTGAATAGAGCAAACGACTAGAAGGTCTTAGTGTCATCAGACACATCTGTTTAACTGGCCTTGCTGAAAGGGGGTGGACCTCCTGAGAAACATGGAATGCCACCTCCACACCTTGGTCTTTGAGGATGTATTGGCACTCTGAGTCCATCTTAAAATGCCACAACTTTGGGGTACAGAGAGCTTAAGAGGTTTGGAGTCAGAGGAGAAAATCTCACTGACTTCAGCTGTTATTTAAGCCAAGGCAGTTTTAAAAGGTCTTAGACTTGGCTCAGCAATGCCCAGACTCATCTGAAGAAAAGATTATAATAATTCCTTGTATTTTTTGTAGGTCTTTTTATTTATTTGTATTGTTTCCATGTAATATCCACTTTTCAAATAACTATGCCATTTGCAAGGCATAAAGGACTCAATAAAGCAGAATTCAGAGTGAAAATTGTAACACCTCATAGCTTTTTTATGGTTGCAGGTATGAAGAGAATGCAGAAATGCCAGTATCTGCCACCTCATGTAGCAGGGAAAACCTGCCCCAGCCTCCAGGCTTTGCTTCCCTCCGGGTCCCAGCTGGGGAGGGAGGGAGCCTATCTCAGCTCCAAACACAAAGGAATACACAAACAACATAAAAATTATTGCTGGAGGTATAGAAAATGCTAAAATCTTGGTGAGTGGCACGAGCATAGCGAAAGGGGAGTGGCAAACACACCAAAGCACCCACCTACAAGGGAGTCATTGCTGGGTAAACACCGCTGTCCAGCAGCATGCACCCAGCCCTGTCCCAAATGCAACTGGAATGGGCTCTGCGAGGTTAAACTCTCAGAGCCGCTGTGACATGGGAATTGCTGCCCTCCTGGTGTATGTATACCCTGTGCCTCTGTCTCTTCAGGTTGAACCAAGCATGACATAGTTGAAAACGGAAAACACACTCAGCTAATTCACAAAACTCCCAGTTACTTACAACAGAATTAAGAATTAGCTCCTCATGTTACAAGTCTTATTAGGGTATGAAAGTCTCAAAAGCTACAGAAAACAAAAACAAAACTCCCAAATTGTTAAACCTATCAGCAGATACAGGCTTTTCTTGTCTTGTCGAATATGACACAACACAAGACATAAGGCACCAACCATACTGCATAAACCCACCAATTTGCCACGATTCTTGTCTAGTGCTGCCCTGATTAGGAAAATGTTATTTGAAGAATGAGCATACCAACACATTAGCTGTTCTCATTCTTTCTTATTTGTTTAAATAACATAATGCTGCTGATGTCTCTTTAGAGTAAATTGTGTTTTTTATTGGAACTAGTTGCATTAGCTTCCATCTTGTAAAAATCCATGAACTTAAGTTTCATGACACTCCTGGCACCAGAAGGGTAAGTACAGGCAAAATCTGACCCTAACTCACTGTAAAGCTGAAACTCACTTCTGAAGATCCTGCAGTCTTAGAACAAATAAATGCAAAGATGAAATAACTATATGTATGGACACAGTGCTTCAGTGATAAAAGTCTATTTGAGGCTTTAAAATACTCAAAAGAGGGTGTTAAAGGACACTGCTGCATGTTAAGCAGAAATATTTTCCAAAAGGTAACATGAATGTGGAAGTGGTTGTAGGAGACATAAGAAGACGTGTTTATTGATTCAATCTTACTTAAACTAGAATTGTAGAAGAGTTAGGGTTGGAAAGGACCTTAAGATCATCCAGTTCCAACCCCCCTACTATGGGCAGGGACACCTCACACTAAACCATGTCACCCAAGGCTCTGTTCAACCTGGCCTTGAGCACGGCCAGGGATGGAGCATTCACAACCTCCCTGGGCAACCCATTCCAGTGCCTCACCACCCTTACAGTAAAGAACTTCTTCCTTAAATCCAATCTAAACTTCCCCTGTTTAAGTTTGAACCCGTTACCACCTTGTCCTGTCACTACAGTCCCTAATGAAGAGTCAAGTCCCTCTCCAGCATCCCTATAGGCCCCCTTCAGACACTGGAAGGCTGCTATGAGGTCTCCACGCAGCCTTCCCTTCTCCAGGCTGAACAGCCCCAACTTTCTCAGCCTGTCTTCATACAGGAGGTGCTCCAGCCCCTGATCATCCTCATAGCCTCCTCTGGACTTGTTCCAACAGTTCCATGTCCTTTTTATGTTGAGGACACCAGAACTGCACACAATACTCCAGGTGAGGTCTCACAAGAGCAGAGTAGAGGGGCAGGATCACCTCCTTTGACCTGCTGGTCACACTCCTCTTGATGCAGCCCAGGATACGGTTAGCTTTCTGGACTGCAAGAGCACACTGCCAGCTCATGCTCAACAATAATGGAAGATAAAAGTCTCTCACAGAAGATTGTGAGCATTGCACACTTAGAGATGAAATTCAAATTCACTGATATTTTCACATCTGAATGTAACAGCCAACAGCCTCAGATTCTGTTGCTTTTGTTTTTTATTCTGAAGCAATGTAGATGCAAGAGTTGGTTTTGGAGTTACTGCTTTCTTAATGGAGTAGATTTTAAACCTGCTGAAAAATGCATCTGAAACACATACTTCTTGTCATTCCATTCTTTTCTCTTTCTAACTGAAGGGATAAAACTTTCTGCTTAGAATGCTGATGCTGCATCAGTTTTACTTCAGTCCATCAGACTTAGGCTCTGAATTCACTTGAGTAAATTCACCTTTGTTTTTACAGGTGATTACAAGACCCAGATCAGCATGTTCAACCACTACACATGCCTTCCAAAGCCTCGAGGCAACATACACTTATTGCAAACAATTCATATATGTTAGTAAGTTGAAGGCACTGAGCACTTGGGATGCCCCAGCCTCCAGAAGAAAGAAACAGTTACTGAGTTTTCAGACGGAACCATTGCACAGCTCCTGATGTGCTCATGCTGCCCACAGTGAACATGACCTCAGTAAACTTTTGGCTGTGAACCGTGGGGGTGGAGCTGCGACCAAACCAATGTGCTCTCTTGGAAAGGAGGATACAGACGACATCACACTTGAGCATCCCTTAGCAACCGGAGTGAAATGGCACTGCGGCTTTTGAGGGGGTTGTCAGCCCTTGCTACTGGAATAGCCTGCACTTCAGTTCCTACCACGGCTGAGGGGACACAGCCGAGGAGACAAAATGTGCAGCTCAAAAAGTAAAAGCGATAGGGGTGATCTAACTGTACAATTTCCTTTGTTTCTGTTTATAGGAAATAGCCTATTTTCAGCAAGTCTTTTTCATGGAAGGATACAGAGCTCAATTAATCTGGGGAACATATGAAACAAATGGTTCTTACAGCAACACCTTTATCTCAGATTTACTTTAGACTCTTTCCACTTGAAAACATAGACTGTAAACTTTGTAATGTTCCTCTCTGTGATTACCAGGATGAACCAAAAGAGAGCTAAGCTTGCATGTGTGGCAAAAAAGTCCACAACAAAAACCTCACAATAAAATACTCTCTGATTTAAACCTGTGAAGGAGTGGATCAGTGAACATCAAACTATGGCCACTTCACCACAGACCTGAAAAGGCAGTTACAGCCCCACATCTCAGTTATCTCCTTTCCCAGTCCTCACACCTATGAGACTGTTCCACTCCTAAGGGTTTGGAATGGAATTGCTGATTGTGTCAGAACAACTCTGAAGGGGAAGACAGTTTAATCTTTTATTCACTGCAAATCTACAACCCAATAATCCCCCTACAGATGAATATATGCTATTGAAGGATAATGTCTGCACCCTGCTTTAATAATTTTCTTTAATAATTTTTAAAAAATATCTATGCATTCCTCCCTACTTTGTGATTCACTTGAAATTATTTGTATTTGTATATGTTTGTGTATCTTTGTAAGGCATGAAGATGTTAGAGGTGCTTCCCCCCTCCCCCAAGGTTTTCAAGGGATTTAAAGTACCGGGAAAAAATAAACAGTGAGTGAATTTATATTAGAAAGGTACAAAAGAAGTTCCCCCTGTGCACAGGTAGCAGAAATAAGAAGTAGCTGTGATTATTTGCTAAGGAGCCTACATTATCCAGTGCTTTGTTTTGCTGTCCTCCAAATTCACAGTGCCAAGGCTGAGCAGTTAGAACAGACTTCCCTCTTAAAAGCAGGGATTACCTCTGGGACAAACTGACTCTTTCAGGTAAAGGATATTTTTTAACAGCACACACTATTTTTGTGCATTGATACCTCTCCGCTTTGAAGTCTGTTAAAACTTTTTAGCTTTAAGAATACAGAACTGGGGGCCTTCATCCTGAGCCATCAAAGTGACCAGTGGTTAGTATCAAATCTATCCATCTCAGTGTATTTAATCCTCAGTAAACGTCGCCTTTTAGTTAGTTATATATATAAGGATTAATTAAGGTTCTGATTTAGACTTAGCGGGGGGGGGGGGGGGGGGGGGTATTTGCTTTGACACTAAAAGGCTCCCACGGCATCTTGCAATGACTCAGGTCTGCTGCTTATGCTTTCCTTAGACGGAGGCATCTTCCACGGGCTGCAAAATCCTTTGGACTCTTGGAAGAACAAAACTTGATGATAAAGAGGGAAACGGTTTCAAAGTCTCCAAGTTACCCTTTGACCTGCTGAACAAGGAACCCTTGAGTAATCCCAAACCCGCTTAAAGGAGAAACAAACAAATTAAAGGCAAACAATAATCTAAAAAGGAAAACCAAAGCAAACAGATTGGAATTGGAGTAAGAATCCAACATGGGTTGGGTTTTTTTTCCCAGCTGACTCCTTTGTGGCAGCCAGAACAAAAAAAAAAGGCATTAAAAGGTAAACAAGGCAGGAAATGAAGCCATTATCAACCAAAACTTGGGAGGGCAAAGCAGGATCATCAAGTATAAAAGGATGAGTTTGTCCGTCATGGGAAAGAGTGAGCCTACCCGAATGCAATGAAATGAGCATTGTCAGGAAGAAATTAATGCACCACTGATGTATTCAATAAAGAATAAACACAAAACACTTAAGTACAGATACTCCAAAACAAACAGAATGGAAAGGAGATACTTCCCTCTTTGGCAAATAAGAAGAATTTTTCCATACAGAAATTCTGAACTTGAGAGGGATTTTTGTTTTGTTTTTAAATAAAAACAAGCCCAAAGTCTACTAACAGAATTAACCAAGACCTTCCTTTAAACCAAAGGGGGAAAAAAAATCCCTTGCCTCTCTCCTTTCACTTCAAGGCTTTTCCTTAGAAACATTAAAAAAGACTTTTAAGGAACTCAAGGAATTATGGAAATAGCAGACTGAGGAACAGCTTTTCACCCAGTAGCCTTCCTTATTTCCTTGCAGGTTTTTACCCTGATATTCCCTCTCACTCCTCATGCATTCTGCACTGCACTTTATTAAAGAACAAAACCAAACCAAAACCAACCAACCCCCCAGTCCCCTCTTATGTAACAGAAATAGCACATCCCAGCTGTCCGCGTAACACATATGGAATGCCGACTACAAAAAAACCCCAACAAACGGAACAAGTCTTTTCTCAGATTTAGTTTCAATATTTGTCAGCATTCAGAGCAGACCTACCCCCGACTGCAAACTTCTCTATCGAGAATTCTTCTGCTTTAACCCTTGCTACGTTTGGGTCACGAAACCCACGGAGGCAGCAGCAGTAGAGGTTGTGTTTTCCAACACCAGGTTATTATAGTTGGCTCCTGCAAAGGAGCACGGGACTCCCAAGCCTTCCTCCCGCCGAGAGGAGGAGGAGAGGCTCCTGGCACCAGCTGCAGTCTGCACTGGAGCAGCGTGGCTGAGGCTCAGCCTGACCCAACCTGCTCCCCAGCAGCACCCTGAGCTACTCCTCCACCTGAGGATCATTTATAACTGACACTGGGCTCACCTTTTTACAGCGCCTAACAGGAAGCGGGAATAAGAGGATTGTTAAATTGCCGCTAAATTGTCACACAGGCTTTAATGTGCTGGTAAACGTTCCTCTCCTTCTTTTACATTCTTTCTTTTAAATAGAATGATGTTCAGGCTTTCATGCTCAAAATAACTTTACATTTTAGTCCTAGCTGACCACAATACTCTCAATACCAGAAGCCAGTATTAGAGATGATCTGCAAGGAAAACAGAACTGGGATTTTGCTCTTCTGTCTCTGCACTACAAAAGGCTTGAAAGTGTCCTGTTTCAGAACGGGTATTTTCTCCTATCCTTTTATATACATCAAAAAACATTCTGCCTAGAACCTAAAATTACACACAATTACAGAATAGGGGTCTTCTCTACCCTATTTTTCCTGACAGAATTTGTCTGACTCAGCACAATTACTTCTTAAATGCCCTGATGTTAGAGTGCCCCACACACCCTAGGGCAGTTGCAGAATTTAGACCCTTTCCCAAGGTTCCAAATGAATCCTGCTGGTGGTTTGTGTTTTTTTTGTGTGCGTTCCTTATGTTTTAGAAATGTATATAAACCAACTGATTATCTCCAAGTCTTTAGGTGTGCAATGAAAGGTTTCCCTTATTGCTCTAGCTCAGACAAAGCCAGGAAAGACATCCGATGGCAGAGCTGCAGGAGCCAGGCAGGAGTTAGGGTCTGGACCCAGCTCCAGCCCAGGCTGAGTCAGAACTGGGATTTTGCCTCTGCCACATCAAAACCAGCTGAGGGGAAGGTTTATCCCCTCCTATCCTCCCAGCCCAGGAGGGTGCTTGGGCCTGCCTCACAAAATGTTAAAAGCAGAGATGAGCACAGGGAGCAAACAGGGGAACAGGACTGGGACCTGATCTGGCACAGATGGTTCGATCCAGCACAGCCACCAATCTGTGCGTGACCTTGGACGAGCCACTTCCCCTTTCTGTGCCTCTTTTTCCAACTATCTTTCACCTGCCTCTCTCATAGGTTGTAAGCTTCTTACTTCCGACATGTCTGCACAGTATTGAGAACCAAGGGCCCCATATCTCATTGGTGACCTTTAAGACTTTCTGCTACACCTTTCATGATAAAATAATTATTTAAAATGAAGCAATTTCTTAATAGTCTGTCTTCTTTTCCTTAACACTTCTAACTCAGACATTCTCAGCAGTATTAGATGAAAAAATAGTCCCTGTTCAAAACCTTAACACTTTTTCTTCAATGAAAACATTGAGAAAGCTGCTAGTATTCTGTTCAGTCCTCCCACAGGCCCTCCAGCCTGCCCAAGCAGGGACAGCTAGAATCAGAATGCTTGCAACAGTCAAAGTACCAGACAAAGACACTTTTTATTTCGGAAATAGAAAAAAAAAAAAAAAAGTAATAAAAAAAGCCTGCACACCTCTCAATCTCTCTTTTACACCATAAAGCACCAAACAGGGCAGAAACCCGGTGCTGTGCTCTTTTGCAGGTCACCTCCAGGTTTGCTTTATGCTCGCTGGTGTTACAATACCAAATTTGTTTTTCCATTGCCCTATGCATGCTAAGAGTGACCTATTTGCTTCTGAAGCAATTGGCTCTTTACAGCTTAGTCTACACTATGTAAACAGAGAGCAAGCGGTGTGGTTGAGACCCTGGAGGTGGTTGAGTCCTTGGAGGCGAGGAGCATGCTGCTCCTGAGGAAGCCTTGGAGGCTGCCACCCACTCCCCGGTGTCAGCCCTGAGCAACTGTGCTCCCCACAACCCTGGTATGAACAAAGGCTGCAACCACTGCATGTGGAGAGCCGTGCTCCCCTCTGCTCACTGAGGTCACGACCATGCCAGCAGAAGGGCTTTAATAGAGACCCACAGATGCAGGGATGCTGCAATGGCTTTTACCCTGCGCCACCACCGCTGCCTTCTTCAAGCTGCAGCTCATCTGCCGGCCCATAAGCAAGAAGAGTGACGGGTTACCCTGCCCTCAGTCAGCAGCCCAGGGGTGATGGCACAGGGAAGCCTGCTCCCTCCTGCCTGCCCTGTGCTATGGGGCACTGGGATGATGCTGAGTCCCTCCTGGCACTGACAACCCCAGGCTGGAGGCAGGGCCCTCCTGCATGGCTGCATTTCACACCCTATATATAAAATACACAGTTGTACATTTATTCTGAAAAACTCTATGAATTGGTGTTACTGAGGGATATATATATTATATATTATATATATATATATATATATATATACACTAACTCCATGCATGTGAGAGTTAAGGAAGATTTGTCCAAGGAACTACTGCCAGAGGAAGTGCTGGGCCGCCACATTATTTGTTTTGTTTAAAATGTTTTCAGGCTCGATAATGCCTCTTTATCAATACTACACATGTGCTGAGCATGCAGAGTGCCGTGTGTTGTGAGGCATGAAGGAAGGGTGGATTTGACTTATTTCTTTATAATGAGTATCATGGTGCTGTAAGGAGAATCCTGGCTGAGAGCATGAAAGAAAGCCAAACTTTCAGAGGATTTTGGAGGGCCTGAAGTTCCTGGGCTGCCCTTTCAAATTCAGTCTTAAATCCTAGATTCCTAATCCTCTGCTATGTCTGGACCATCTCATGAATGGACATGTGTATTCTTACAGAGCTGAGCAAGTACCTTGTAACGTTTTCCATTAATATTCATTTGAAAGAATAATGGAGTTTAAGTTTCCTGGTTTTGCTTTCCTTGAGTGAGGAAACTAGTGAGGGAATTTATAAATTCACAGTTCTGGCAGGCAAAAGGGACAAATGCAATTGTGACACCAAAAACAGTTCTCCATAAAAATTATAACCCCATTTTATTTTGTGAGCATCATCTTGGCTATAAGGGTTGTTTGTGTTTGTTTTGTATCATACCCTCCTCCATGGTGAATTCATGCTGCAGGACAGACTCTGTACCTAGCTGAACAACAACGGCCACAAAGCAGAAACAGAGCAATCATGATCTACCAGCACAGACACAACTTCCACCCATAAGAATTCATTCTTTTCCACCCTAAAATCTGGCTTGGAGGGGAAAAAAAAGACAGAATGGACTTCAGACCCTCTATGAAAAGGACCACATCAGCCCACACTGGCCAAGCTAATCAGAGGGAAGTCATGAAGAGCTGATGGGCATACAGATAGTGATCCAATGTAAGATACGCAAGGTACAAGATCAAACTGTGCAGTAAAGACTTGCAAGAATGCTATTTTCCCATTATCTGTTTATGCTCGGTACTGTTTAAAGTTAACAAGGCTATGAAATTCCTTGCCCAAAGATGAATACAGGAATTCCCATTACCAGAGAGTTGAAACTAGGATTATGTTACGAAATTTAGAATGTGAAGTGCTGAAACTGTGTGTTCACTGGCTAAGAAAATGGATCTCACTGCCCTCAGGAGTGTCCTCCAGGAGATCTCTTTATAGAAGCATCAGTGTGAAACCTGTAAGTAGGAGCAAACAACACAGGTGAGGGGTGGTAGAAGCAGATGCGCTGTCTTTATCCAAACACTCCAAAGTGGTCTGCAGAGAAGATGATGACAGTAATAATCTACCATGATTTGAGACCGCCTGAGCTAGTTAACAATTATGTAATTGGTACAGACTCTTTAATACTTGAGTAAGAAACCTTTCTGTTGCATCAAGTTCTCATGTCTAGACAGATATACATCATGAATGAATCACTACTGGCTAGCTTTGAAGACCCAAGCTGAAGAGCACTCCATGGTGTAAGCCACAATCTGGACACATCAACACTTATGGAACAATTTTCTGGAGACAATTCTTTCAGTACATTACCATATGCTACACTGGCTGTGAGAAACTTTTTCCCGTAGTATCCTTAAAAGACTATGAAAGAAAGCAATATAGGCTTAGCAAAAGAACCTCTAATCACAGAGATCTGAGTCTTAAAAAAAGCCCAACACCAAAACACTCCCCCCATTCCCAAATAACAAAAGAGCTAACAGAAACACACAAACAAGGAACAAATACATAGAAAAAGCAAACAGGCTCACTTCACCTCTTGGCCTGATTATGCCATTTCTAGCAGCGACGAGTCCGCCTCTGCTCTCTAGAAAGTTTTGCTTCTCTGTGAAGAACATCTCTTCCCTAAATAATTTGAGCTGCTCTTCTGCTCCTTTGCTTTGGTTTCAAAGGCTCTTTGTTTTGTTCCTTTCCCAAATTGCCAATCAGTTTCTCTGCACAATGGTCACTGTCTTACAAAATCCTGTTCCTCAATTATTCTGAATGATTCCCAGCTTTTTCATTTGTCCTCTTGGAGGTGCTCCTCTCCTTGGCAAGGATGAAGGGAATCTCCAACATGGGCCTATGTTTTAATTCAGCACAGACCTTACACACAGGGTGAGGGATTTGGTGAAGGTTAAGGTGTTCTCAAAAACGGTGTTCTCAAAACCACAGTTTGACTCACATATGCCCCCAAACAATCATACATTAGCAATTATAATGATCTTTAATTAAAAAAAGAAGTATGTTGCTGTTCTTACAGATAAGAATCTATAGAAATACTTGTATAGGTGCCATGAATGTCTATTTTTCAAACTGCATTTCATTGAGGGACTGTTTAACTACCTTACCTACATTACTTGAATCCTACTCTAAAATGAATCTCTTTGAAGTTTTCTTATTAAAAAGCTTTAAAAATTAAGTAGTTTGTATTATTTTTCTATGAACCATATAATCTTCTTAAGTAGCAAAAAGTTAACTTCTGCTCGAGTCATTCCACTTGAAAAAAGGCAATGAAAAAGAGCTACAGATTCATGCATCTCACCCTACGTTTTCTCTAAATGTAACATCTAACCCCTGATTGTTGTAATTTTTCATGGTAAAGCTTTCTGAGTGTTCATAGCCAACAGACTCTATCTTTTATACTGGAAAGTCAGTTATAGAAATGTCACTCTCCTTTATATCCTCAGTTATAACAAAGTCATTTATGCAGCTAATTCTTAAGAAACCTTCTGTTTCAGCAGCTTGTCCTAGCTCCGGTACTGTGTAAGGTAAACAGGACAAACATGGAAAACTGTACCTTGGAGATGCTATGTTTTTGAAACCAGGGCTAGAAGCTAAACTCACGCACTACTCTTGATATGAACATCACCTGCCACAGTTCTACATTTTATTTCCAGACAGACCTACCTACATTTTCTAGCCACACACGAATTATTTTGTAGAGAGCACAGTTATCAAATGTTTGGTACAAATGGACTAAAGATATGACGCTGAGTTGCGGCTTGAATCCTAAGGTCCCACAGAATGAGAATTCGGGTATGGATGCCACAGCACTGAAATTACTCCTCGGAGATTCCATCGCTGTCAAAACCAGAACCACAAAAAACTCCCCTCCTGGTTTTTAATCCTACTCAAACCCAAATACTGGAAGCAAGTTAAGATCTATGAACTAACAGATCTGGCCTCTTGCCACATGCCATATTAAGGTGCCATATTTAGCTCCTCACTCCCTAATACTCAGGCATTTAACCTGTTCCCTCCAGCCCTTTCATCCACTTCCAGTACACTACTAAGCAACACGGCATTCACCCTATTTCATTCTTCCATTTCTACTAGTTGTTTCACATACAATTAGTGCTCCTATCCCATGGCACCGGGAAAAGTGATGGTTAACTTGTGCTCCCTCTACTGTCTGACGGGCTTTGCAGCAACATAGCAATATATAGCGAGGAAAATGCAATTTTTTGTTGGCAGAAAGGTCTATGAACTTCCTATAAGGTGAAAAGTTATTGTGTTACACTCATGAAAATGCATACTTAGAATACCAAGGTCCGAAACATATAGATCTTCAACTAGTATATCACTTACCAGTATATCACTCCCTCAATCACAGACATTTTGTCTTGCTCTCCTGGGACTGCCCAGTGTAAAATGGGGGAACCTCATGAAGAAACTATGGCAGCTAGGATAAAATACTTCAGAAGAGCCAAGCAGCCACAACTCCCACCAAATCAGTGTAAGCCACAAACACTTAGGTTCCTCCCTCCCTTAAAAGGCCAGGCCCTTTCAGTTTCAATTATTAGACCAGACAAGTCCTCGATAAGAGAACAGGAGGCTGAGCTCCCAAGTTCTGACCCAGGAAACTGTGCTGGGCTTAGACCCACAGCTTTTGCCTCACATGGCCCCTCACTTCTTACTTTTTGTGGAAAAAGCATCTTTGAGTTTTACACTGGCAGCAAGCACCCATAAAGTTTGGAGAGGAGGAGGAACAGGAAAAGACCTAGCAACCCTTCTGTGATTGCTCTTCATGAACATGAATGTTTCCCCCTGCATGAAAGCAATGAAGACAACTTTAAATTACAATCAGAAGCTCCTATTGAGGATTATGAAGCATGGAACAAAGAATGAGCCTTAGAGTCAGCACTGTCTACAGATAAAATAATGAAGCACCAGAGCTACTTACTGCTGGAGAGCTAGGCTGTTGGAGTACTTCATCTGTGTTTTGATGTGGCTCACACAGATGTAGACCAACAAGTAGTATCCTCTCAGTACAGCGAGGAGCATCAACTGAACAAACAAAACCATCAATTGTGAGGTTTTTTTTCAGATATGATCTGACCAAAGGGCTACTGTGGACCTGCAGAACAAACTACATGCACCAATACCATTGGTCTGCTTACCCAGTCTCCTAAATGAGAAAGCTATCTGTGCCAAATGGATGCATTATGTTGAACGTGTCCTGAAGCTACCTGATTCATCATGCATATGGTACATGATGACTGCCTTCATATTCACATGTGATGCCATAACAAGGTAACATCTGTGAAGAAAATTAAACAAACCCCCAAAACGCCAAGTAGTGAAACCTCTCCTCAATCTTCTTCAAGGACCTCTTGTGTGACCCGCATGTAAAGCAGAGAGGTAAGGGATTCATTCCAGAGCCTGTGAAGAGGTGCAAGGAAGACCAAGAGAGTAAAGAATGCAAATAGATGGGAGAGCTGAACAACACTATCCAGCTTTGATTTCTGGCCATCCCTCATGGAAAGTGGGCCAGCCAATTTCTAAAGATTAGTTACAATTTGTCTGTTACACGGTCCTGACACTGCTACTGAGCCTGCTGACTTTGGGGAGAGGCGGGTAGCAGAACTCCCTGTACAAGAACATTAGTTTCCAGCTGATCACATACGTTTAGGGATACTTTTCTTCGCTTCTGTTGAGGATTGTATTTTCAGAGCTAAGAGTATGGAAAAGGGCTGTGCATAGGCAATTACCCAAACAATTCTCTTAAATCCTTAAGGGCATGGAGGACTTTGTCCCTCTACTTGCTGGAGTGCTCAGTGCCCCCAGTCCAGGTGCTATATTCACTGTTATTTAACAATACAGTGATCTATGGATTTGACTTATGATTCAACAGAGAATATCCTGGGTGCAGAACTTCTAAAGAAATGATCAACAGATTATGCCTTGCATTCCAAATAAAAAAAAAAAAAAGTATTTTATTTCTTTTAAGAGATGAGCATGCAAGAATACAAGGGATGAAGCAGAAGACACCTTCGTGCCGTCTTCAGAAGTGACAAATTTGGTTGATTACCTTCAGGAATAATTAATATTTAGGATATTATGGATGAAGTGAAAGGTTCACACTGGATTCCGTCTGAAATGTCTTAAAAATAAGCCTTTAAGTCTTTGCTTATGTTGGCAAGTAACCTGGCTGAGTGCAAAAGCCAAAGGTATGATTGACTACCTCACATATTTTACAACTGCTAAACTAAATAGGTATTTCAGAATTTACATCCTTACAGAAGAATCCTTAAATAGACTTTCTCATGGGATTTCAACCAAACATACTTTAGGACATACTTCCTGTTTTGTTACTGTATTTAACCATACTTTAAGAATTAAATTTAAATTCCTTAAACAAAGGTCCAAAAACTTAAGCGTATGGAGACCACAGAAATCTTTTTGGTTTTAATGCACTGAAATTGTTTAATGAACACCCACAAATCTTAGAAAATAATCAAAGCAGTGAACACATACTAATGCATCAGTATTAGGAGCATGCTTAGCCCTTAGACACAAAAGGCATGCCTGCATACTACTCAGAACAGAAAACTTCTGCAACTAAAACTCCGACAATTAAATGCCAGTTCACTGAGTAGTAATGTCTGTCACTTTCTTCTTCTTTCAGCTACTGAAAAAGATGATACAAATGTTAACTTTCCTCTACCTCCTTTAGCATTGTGGGGGGCAAATTCACAGGGCAAATTCATGCAAAAGAATGCAAAATGATTATTTTATCATTAGTTTTTTACGATTTAATATTCATCACCAACTTTCAGTGTTGATCAGCAGCTTCCATACTACCCGTAGGTAGAATTGCATAAGAAATCTGGCACTGCAGAAACCTTGAAGTTAAGCTAAGCGAGATGTCTTTTAAAGAAACTTACAGGTTCCCTTACTCGGGTTTCTCAAGGCTCTAGGTGAGCAAACCAACTGTCCCTCCACTGCTCACCATTCCCATTTCTTTCCAGCATTGTTGCTAGCTGACTGCACATGCCAGTTACACACCTTCTTAATCCTTCACAGGGGCTTTGCAGCTGCTTTATAACTTCCTTATTGTTTCTTAGTAAGAACATTGACGTTTCTCCTGCCTCCCCCCCCCCCCAAATTGCTCAGCTGCGCTTTTCGTTTACAGATGGAAAACGGAGCCTGTTTCTACAATGAAGGAAAAAAGGAGGATACAGTCTTACAAGCCCTCAGCAGTGAAAGGAATCTCCCCCAGCACTTATTTTGGTGCAAAAAAACTGGCTAGAGCTAGAGAAGTCAGTGGCATCCTGCAGGAGTCCGTTTCTGCAACAAACTGAAGAATTGTAACTTAATCAGAAGTCAGTCACAGCTTCTACTTTAATTTGTTATGCTTGAAGGTTCTTAAAGCTCTGGGAACTCAATTCAGCTTGTTAAAAAAAAACCTTTTTCTGCACATTTTTTTTTCTGTAACGTGTGATACGACTTCTTCATACACAAGTACTGGGAGGGAACCAGATAAAGTTGATACTCTGAATAGTTAGGTTGGTGAAATCAGTTGGGGAATAGCTGTCAAAAGCAACTGAAGACCAGGTTTCAAAAGGTATTTCTGTATCTAAAGGTGCAGGCTGATGTTCAGCTGGTTCTATTTGCCATAACTAACAGAGTATTTGCAAAAATAATCCCATTCAGAACTTTGCTGTATTTTTAGGCAGCTAAATACCTCTCAGTACTCCAGGTTATGAACCTTGGAATCTACATGTTATTTTTAAATGATGGTGCACATGATTCATAAGGCTACAGGTGCACCAGTTGTTGCAGGAATACATGTTCCCACTCCCTCTGCTGCTGTGGCCATCAGCTGAGCAGGGCTGCCGATGTCCCTAAAATGCTTTCTGGAGTTTTACTTCAGGCTTTCAAGCTCTTTGCCTGGATTAAAAGAGGGGAGGCTGAAAGTTTATGACTGTTCCTCCTTCTGTTTGCATATTTCAAACAAGCACCCACAAATGGATATTTGGGAAGGTATTTAATTGGGAAGCTTACATGTTACACATGCATAATGCGCAGCAAATGGTAATGCTGTATATGTAATATATCTAAACAGAAAAGCACCTGCAGCAAGCACAGAAATCCCATTGTTATTTCAAAGTACTGTTTCTGAACATGCACTGATTGCAGTTTGTGTTCTGTGTTTATTCAGCTTTTCACTTCCTTTTCTTGTATCTGGAACTCACATTTTAGCTCATATCCCTCTGAACAGTAAGCTGTACTTTCCTATTCCCAAACGACCACTACAAATCTTCTAACTGATGTAGCGCAGAATACATCTTGTGATGCATGGATATTTTTGCATTTATCAGGGCATAACACAAATAAAAAGGACGTATTTATGAATGTACCTGAGCTTGAAATAAGGATTTACCTACAACTGCAAGCACACAAAGCCCATCTGGAGGGTTTTCAGTGTTTTCTCAACCATCCCGGGAGCATGCACCAATGTTCACACCCAGGCCAGACGTATGTACGTAATTCTACAGAATCTGCTTTATTCACAAGTATTCCTCTGTTGTAGTTATTATCTCATGTGAAAATGTTTTTTTTTTCTGTGGCCCTCATTTTCATAAGAAAGAATCCAAAAGCAGTTGCAAGATGTGAGTACTCACCGTAAATCAACAAACTGCATGTATAAATTTAGCTTCTATAGCGCCCAGCCAAAATCCCACAAACTGCTCTGAACCTTCTGCTTTCCCTTTTGCCAGCTATCTTTTGCAAAGCTGCCATCTTCTGCTTTCTTGCAAATTCATGGTTTTCAGGGGGTTCTTGTTTCTGCTGCCTTCTCAGATTACAATTTCTTTTGTGTTAATTAAGCTGAAAAATTGAAAGAATGTCGCTGACTCCACAAAGAACACAGAACAGGCTTGCTCGAAAAGCTAAAAATAGATTGTTCTGTTCGGAAGACAGACGACTCAGTCTTCAAACTATTTGTACAATGCGAATTAATTGCAGATGGCCAATTCATTTATTTAGACCTCTGTGACAGAAATGAAAGTGCTACTGCAACTGGTTTTGTGCATAAAGCTCCTTTCAGGTAGTTGGGGCTAATCAAAACGAGGAGATCATATATTGATATTGTCAGTTTGTCAGAAGGGTTTTTCATATGATTCTCTCCCCCCACTCTCCCGGTCCCCCTCCTGACAGCTTGGATTTAAGACGTAAGAGTTGTGCATAAACTAATGATGTGTATAAACCAAAAGTTACAATGGGCTGCTCACACTTACTTCTAGCATTCACAGTATATGTTTTAAATCAGCTGCATTCCTGCAATTAAAACTGCATTTTATAATGATGTAAATGTTGTGACGAAACCCACTCAGGTTATTTAACTGAGTTGAAATTACTGACATTTTATTGGTATTTATTTTAAATAGTATTTTAATTTCTCCTTTTCAGCCTTTCTCCTTACAAGCAAAAGAAAGTTTAATAATTTTAAAAAATAATGTTATTGATTTAATGGGAGAGAATTCAGGAAAATCTAAGTGGAAGCTGATACTCCATACTGGCTTTTATTGTTAGATAAACGGGAGGTTTCCAAAAATACCATCTATTAGACTAGGGTCTATAAAACTGTAGCTGTGAAATAAAAATACCACTGAACTAGATAAATTGTTTGGGATACAGAATGATCTGTACTAGAACTTTACAGCAGATCCTGAACAGCACGGGGCCTCCTTTGTGCTAGAAGACTAGAAACGTTGTCATTTGGGAGTCTAATAATGCCAAGAAAAAGAAACTAAATATCAGAGTCCCTTTTTTCCAACTCCACTCTCTCCGTTGCAACTTTACTACTTTACAGTCTCTAAATCCTTGTTTGCAGTCCTGCTGACTTGAAAAATGTGCAAAAGTGGATCCACACAGGGTCTGAGCTAACAGGGCTGTAAGAAAACCTCCCAAGAAGTTTCAGGTGCTATGATATCTGGCATGCTGATACCATCACAGGTAGTATGTTTTGCTGTTACTTTTTTTAGGTAACTTAATGTTGCTGTCTGCATTTCAAAGTATTTATATGACACCTTAGAGCCTTTAAATCGAGACTAGTATTTTTTTAAAGGCATTGAAGTCTTGTAAGCCAAAAATAAAGCTTGGTGCAGAAAGAAATTAAATTTTCTGCGTAGATGAATGATCATAATCTATTAGAATTAAAATACCAGTCCTCTTCACTGTTCAAGCTCCTTAGGAAATACTTCTCAAAAGGGAACTTTGATTTATTTGTTATCATAGATTTACAAACATCACCCTCTACTCTATATTTTAAGCCATATTCTTTTGCTGCAACTTCATCCGAACTCTCACCAAGGTCAAGGGGACAAAAATTGTTCTCAAGCACTACAAAGCAGGCTATGTAGCAAGGATACATCATCTTCCTGCTGCTTTTATGGACTACAAAAAATAATAAAAGCTTAAACAGAGCTACAAGCTTTCAAGGAAAGAAACTTTGTAAGATAGCTCTCAAAGGTGACTATCCTGCATGCTTCAAAATGTTTTCCTGTATTTCATGGAAATACAGGTGATAATCACGGTGGAGCAGAGGACAATAAAACTCCTAAATTACCATGGTCTCCTGCCTTCAACTATATCTATTAAGAAAGGTTGAGATAGCCCATTGGTTCAATCCGGGCAGAGAGTTACCGATGCTAAGGTGATGGGGAAGGGGACACTCACAACAGTGCTGTATATAACCCACTCCCGCTCACGTAATGAAGCCGTACATGCCCTGACTTCATTTGGGCAGAAAACTGAAATTCTTTGGCCACATGTGTAGAGGAGGAATCTGCCATTGTCCTTCAAGACACGTAGAAAGGAAAATGCTACTGGGGAAACACCATCAGGCAGCAGCCGGCATACACCAACTGCATCCTAATGACAAGATGCTTGAAAAGGAAAAGCAACAAATCTCCTGATTTAATTTTCCACTGTTTTTTGTTTGGTTTGTTGTTTTTTTTTTAATTTTCCCTGGTTGTAAGGTTTTTTTTTTTGGGGGGGGGGGGGGGAGGGAAAGGGATTATTATTATTTATACTCTGTGGCAAGGCAGACTCCATAGGGATCATGTCCTTACACAGGCACATCTACCTCTTCTCAAGAGAGAAACATTTTGCTTACTTAAACTATTTTTGTTAGACCTAGTTTTTGCTGGTTCTAAAGAGTTTTGCCTTGCTTGCAAAGTAAACACCAACGTCTTTGACAGAAGCACCACCTTTGGAGTGCACACAGAGTGTTTTCGTCGACTTTGTAAAGGTGACACACACATACATACACACCTATATATACACACATCTATACACACACACGTTCATTGCTTCCTGAGGTGAATCCTGTCAGCTAAGGTCTTTCCAATAAACAAAATACTTTCACGCCATTATCTATTAAAGATAGAGGAGAGCAGGAGGGGAAAATGTTTGCAAGAGAACCAGAGCAGGGTCCAGGCTACAATATAAACCAGTACATATATCAAACTTTGGGGCTATGAAAGAGGAGGGATGGACCCAAATATTGCTGGGTCTACTCTCAGTGCTTTCTAGCCCTGGTAGGATATGCAAAATCTCCAGCATAACAGACACAGTACCTCATGCAGAGCTGGAAGAGCATTCTTATGGACACTGATAGAGCCTGACATAACACAAATAACCACATCAGCGGCTCATAGGGTGATTTCACTTCAGGTGGTTTTTAAGGACCAGACTAAGAGGGCTGAAAATTCAAAACAACGCATAAAACACAGGAAAACACATGTGGAATACCCCCACCTACACATAAACTGTCTGCCCTGCATCTAAATACCCAAGAGATGAACCACTCTGTCCCTACTGTGGTAAGAGCAAAAAAGCAAGGAAAATAAATTAATTGCTGGAATAATATTCTATAGGCTAAGTTATGATGTGAACACATTTTTCTGATTGCAAAGGCTGTTACATATTTGTAATGAGGAAGGGTGGTTAAGTGTCTGTAATTTATTAACTTCTTGTAGGACACCACAAGAAGGTACAGCTTGCCTGTAAACTGACGGGTCAAAAGAAAGAACACCCACTCACTTGCAAGCAACTGCTGTAACTGTTAAAAAGCCAGAGAGGGATTTTTTTTGTTGAAGTAGCCTTTAATGGATAAAGATGAAAGTTCAGTGTCTGTGTTGTCATTCTGATGGGGAAGCAGGGAAAGGAGAGAGAGCAAGACAGCAAGACAGAGAGTACTTTAGCTTTTTTTTTCCCAAATGTGTAAGATTTGGGGCTTGTAGAAATCGTCGTAAACCTTCTCTCTAGCCCTTCGACTGTATGAGCTTAAATAACTTTTAAACCCAGAGGAGTGCTAGAACTTAGCATCTTCCCAGCTGACAGCACACACACAAGCGTCAGCCAAGTACTCCTCCTCTGCTCAGATTTCTCCCTTCTCCAGTGCCCCACATTGACTTTTTGGAGCCTCTTTACAACTCCTGAAGGAGAATGAAGTCAGAGAGTTTACACCAGTTCTTGCACATCTACAGCCCCTGTCCCAGCAGAAACTTGTCCCTCTGGATGTAATTAGGGCTCATGGAACAGCCTGGCTTTTAACAAAGATGACAGAAATTGGATTCAGCTATTAAAAAAAAAATAAAAATGAGAAAAACCTTTTTACAGACTGCAAGATTTCTCAAGTACTGCGGATCAGGACATCCCACTGTAATTCAGGATGTCTGAGGAGCTGCAGCATTCGTGTTCTCAAAGGTTGCTCTCGTTTTTATTTCCCCACCAGGTTGCATGAAAGGAGCACTTTCTTTCATTTTGTTGAAAATCCAAACCATTACAAAAATATCAACATGGTTAAACTAAAATAAATCCACCATCCTCTGGATTTTTAAATAATTCAATATACTGTTATGTTTTGAAATGGTATAAGACAAATTTCTCCCCCTCTATAATTCAAAACCAGCCTTAACCAATTACTTCAAACTTCTCCCCAGACGAAACACACCTCCTTTGGCTCGACATTTCACATGAGAATTTTGAAGCCAAAGACAGTTTCTTCCACAGATAAAATTGGAAATGAGAGATTAAAGTCACCCTAATGATGGGTACTGGGCTATGCCTTTCAGCTATGGACCCATGCCCATATCTCTATAATTGCGACAATATTTTTCCAAGCAGAGTATCATGTTGTATGTAACACTGAAACTTCCTGGTCTCTACTCCTTCTCTGCTGCATGCTTACCATCTTATTTTTATAAGCATTCCATTCTGGGGCTGGCCCTTCAGCTTTGGCAGAGCCAGGCAGCTTCTGCTTTAAAGCGGCTATTTTGCAACTAGCTGCTGCTTGCTGCATCTTTCTTTTCCAGCCAGCAAGTACCTGTAATGTTTTCCTCTCCAGCTACTGAGAAAATGGCACATTCCCACAGGTGCTGTCCCTAAAACAGGGCACGTGGAGGGAATAACCAGCAGTGACCTGGGCCATGTAAGGAATTGCCAGGGTGGGTTTCATTTCTGGTTTCTTTTCGGAAGGGCTGCAAGAAGGCTGGTTTTGAACAAGCTCATTAAAAAAGAAAAAACAAATCTAGATTCACATCCTGTTCGTGCTGGCAGCTCTGCTGCTGGACTTGTCAGGCTTACATCAAAGAACATGCTTCACTGCCACCCCAAGTCAATGGACAAACATCAGGGGAGGCACCAGCAGCACCATCAGGCACTCCTGAGCACTTGTTGGCTCAAAAATAGTGGTCAGCAGGGCAATGGCAGCAAACTGTTCTTAATATTTCAAGCAAAGTAACTACTGTATAATTTAACGTCACTTGGGCTGTTCTGTAGCGAGAATCTAGCCCTTTACAAATAATAATTAATGTTCTATTTTTTTCCTTAAAAGCAAACAAACAAAAAACCCAAATGAGTAGATTTAGTGCACCCAAAATGCTAAGCAGTGCCTGGGGGGAGGTCTGCCTGTCCCAGGCTGCCAGAGCAGGAGCCTGGTTCATATTTGCCCACAGGACAAAGCAGCTACCTTGTCCTAGAGGCAGACATGGTTGTTTCCTTCCCATTTCCCTCAGCCTTTTAATTGCTGAGGAAACACACACACAGGTGAGCACCAACCAAGAGAAAAATTCCACCATGGTCACAGTCCCAGGGACACCTCAGCTTCCCGATACTCCCAGGAGCCCTCAGGACATTTCTAGCTGACCCTTACTCCAGATCAGATATCTGCATCAAGGCAGTAAGCACATGATGGATTTTTAGCAGAAGTTACTCGCTGCTCTGGCAGGCAATAATTAGATTATGAGAATTACAGAGATGACAGGCTGGCTGTCTACGAGCTCTATGGGCAGCCTGCAAAGGCTTGGAGAAGAGTAAAGCATTCAGATTAGTATAGGGATGAGCTCCGTGTAAATCCAAATAATACCAAAATAATACGTATTACTAAATAATGCCTCTGAACCAGAACATTTACTGCCGCAATGCTCATCCTTATCCTTTAGTGCCTGTCTCACCAAACTAGCAATGCAGAACATCCTGTGTATGCGGCCCTCTGCTCATTTGCTTTCTAGAGCATCTCAGCATGAACCTTCCCCTGTGCCGTACCCCAGGTTCACTCCTGTATTAGAAAATCTTAAATAGGGGGGGAACAGCTGGGAACCTGCCTGCATAAAGGTTGCAAGTGTACACCTTGCAGTGGCAACCGCAGTGACAGCGTTCCAGATGCTGGTATACAAATGAACATAACAAGCGCTCAGCTTTGCTTAGAAAATTCCCATATTCAGCACTGCCACAGAGCTTTAAAAATTAGAGCAGGGCTTTCCCATATATGGGAAAGCTGACCTGCTGCTGCTGCACCAGTGGCCTGCTCCCAGGCAGCATGCGCAAGAGGAGCCACAGCCTTGCAAACCCTGCCTTCATCTGTGCTCAGCACAAAGCTTGGGTACTCCCTTGGGTGGTGTGGGTTGACGCTGCTTTGCAAGAAGCCTGCAGCCACGTTAATTCTGTGCTGGGTTCACTCGCCAGCTTGACTAAACCCTTAACAATAAACCTAGCACGTTTTTCCAATCCTTCCAAGTTGCATCTGTACATCCATTACTTCTGTGCCTAAAGCAGGGCTCTAAGCATGTGTATCCTCCTCTAGGCATGGGCTTTAATGCTCTTTGGAGGCTCCCCAGAGCCTCTTTGGGCTCAGGACCTCCACTCGAAACCCCTGCGTTGGGTTGAGGGACCCCGTTGGGCCAAGTTTCAATGCTCATGTGTGATGCATGAAACCCTGAGAGTGGCTCTTTGCAGGATGAGCACCAACGGACGTCTCCCTTGGGCTGCGTGAAAGCATTTGAGCAAGCACATTGCTGCAGACCTCATGGCTGCAGAGCCCATGACGGACGGCAAAGGACCACACAGGGGCTCCCTATAACCACTGGCAGCAGCTGTCAGTGCTTTTTTGGAATCTTGCGTTGTTTTCAATGTATAGAAAGTGCAGAGAAACCAGCGTCAGTGAGCACGATGGAGCAGCCAGGGCCACTGCTGGCAGCTCGAGACCTCTCCCTGGGAACAGCTTCTTCCCCGGGTTTGGTAATGCACACTGCATGTAGTAGTTTTGACTCAAACAGCCGATGTGTTCACAAAATCCTAAGCCCAGGGAACTGCATGAGCAGCAGTGTGTATTTATAAACTCCTTACAAAAAAAAAGCAGGATGAGCAGGGCTGGGACTATCCAGCTGCAGCTCTGGTTATGCCAGACAGCTGCTCTGTCAAAACTGCTGGGAGAAGCCTTGGTTCCTTGCAGGGGATGCCCTTTGATACTCGGCAGGAGTCTGCTTTGGCAGCTATGTGCTGCCTAAGGGAGAGATCTCGGAGAGATGATTTTTTGTAAGATACCAGTGGTATGTGATGGATACCTGGCTACACACTCCTGACTGTGAGGGATTTGCAGGGGGGTGGAAACAAAATCTCCTGGGTAAGCACTTATAATCGCTACATAATTATGACTAGAGATTGATTATTTTTTTCTTACACAGTTGTTAAAATCAAGCAAATCAATCACATGCAACTTTTGAGCTTCCCAACACACATCTGATACTCTGCAGGTTTCAAACCGGCTGCAGGGAAGCTGGGGCTGCCCCATGGGAAGGAGACCTACATCAGCTATGCATCAGGAGTCAAGCAGCAGAGATAGCGAGCAAGAGTAGACTTCAACAATTAAAACTAGTATCTCAGTACAGGAACAGAACTGGCACAATCTGACAGAAGAAATTAAAACTGTAGGCTGGTAATCTCAGTTTTGTTATTAACATGGAAAGAAACTATTTAGGTAACAGAAAGCGTTGCATCACTTTAGAAAATTATAATTACATCAGTGGTTTTACTGTAATAAGTTTCTTTTTCCATTCCAGCTTTCTAAAGCCTTAGGAATATTTCAAAGGGAATCCTTCCCAAATATGCAAAGAGCAAGTCAATACTCCGAGGTTTTTGCCAAGCTTCCTTTTCCCTACATTTCTCACTCAAGAAAACAGGATTAAAACTACATTCAAATAAATAGAAAAGGACTAGAGGACTAGAGTTCAGCAGGTCTAGTATTGCCAAACTGTTACAGGCAATCAAACCATTGCTAAACTAGTCATGTATTTCCTCATGCAGTGTGGCCTCCTGACTTTAATGCGCTCCCTTGTAATAAGAAGTAATCTAAATGTCTGCCCGGGCTAGTGCACACAGGAAAGCGTCGTGCACAGGCTGGGAGAGCGCGAGCAGATCTCCAGCGAGCTCTGGCAGAAGCTGTTCAGCAAAGCTGCGGCTTTTCTGGTCTGAGACACTGCTTGGTGGGCTTTACTATTTGAACTGTGCCAAGCATAAGTTGTGCTCCTGTTCTCTCACCAAAGAACCTCAGCATTTTACTTGCTTTAATTAACTATCTTCCCCTGGAGGAGGTGGGGGGGGGGAAGAAACAACCCTAGGGATCAATAACAAATGTCGTAATTAGTATCTCACTAGTTGCATTCCTTCTTTTATTTAGAAATGCCGTGCTACAGCTTCTCAGAATGTTAGTTTTCCCTGCACTCATTTTTTAGCATCTAGAAAAATGCTAAGAATCTATTTTCATCAAGATCTAGGAATTTTATTTTTAGAGTTAAACCCCAGGTTATTTGGTATTACTTTCTCCCATCATTTAAGATTTCTAAATTTCTAATCATGATTGCTGCTATCAAATTCCCTACTTTTCCTTGAAATACAGATGGTGCAATTGCATGTTTAATGCTTCAGTTACAGCTCACGTTCAGGACAAAGCTGACTTCTTAGCACTGAGCCAGTATAAATGTACAGAATAATCTTCAAAAACTCGTAAAGCAGCTTCATGCCCCCCTCCCATGCCTTTTAGCACTGAGCTTGTAGTAATCCTGACAAAATTAAATATACTAATCTGACAATCATATAAAACTATTTACATGAAAATTTAACTTTAAAAACTATATCAAAATATGAAACACATTAACTGTATCATCTCACTCATCTATGTATAGATTTGTAACCATAACATGAGGAAGAAATGTATTAGCCAGTAATAAATTTTATTTATGCCATCTTGAACTCAATGTATTCACTGGGGGGGGGGGGGGGGGGGCAGGTTCCAAGGAAAAATACAAGTATCAAAATGGTTGATTCAACACCCCTCTTTTATGTCCTTACCATGAGAACAGACAATAGGAGTTTACCAGGAAAAATGGTTTTTATTTGTTTTTTTAGAGATTTTTGTCTTTGCAATTAATGTCTTATTTTTTTCTAACAAAATCTAATTTTTCTGTCAAGTTACTAGAGAACAGTACCGAATTCCCTCCCATGCATCCAAAAAATCTACTTCTGTAAAAATCATTCTGAACAAGGACTGCAAGTGCCCAGCTGTGACTTTCCAGAGATATTCTATCTCCATATTGTCGAAAAAACTACTTATTTTTTTATGTTTTCAAAACTCCCCAACATATTCCCTATATAAAACACTGTTTATCTGACTCTCCCTTTCAAACAAAATGTCAAGTTATTAATGCCTTCTAGATTTGATAATTATATATTTTTTATTATTTTAAAAGGTAGCTAAAATACCCATGAGTGTTTAAGTACTTGCTGTGTATGTTTGCACTCTATGATCAACATTCTCACCACCATACCACTGGCAGAAGGGAGGTTAAATTTTGTACAAGGAACAACCACAGGACTGATTTCTTTAAAGCTCAGGCAAATGCAAAAATACAATGGTGGAATTTTGTTATCTAAACCAACATAATCCTAGAAGTTAATCTTAGCTAGCTGTTATCAATTACCAACACGAAGAGACATGCCACCTGCATTCTCAAAGTCGGGAAAACGTAACAAAATGTTAAGCAGTTATGAACAGGAGCAAAGTAACTCAGAAGGCAATGCTAACAATTCAACAACAATTTAGCAGAGCCATATGCAGAAATACAGGAATTTCATGTGCTACAGGTAGAAATAATTATACTACTACAGTAGTAAAATTTTTTCACTTCTTTTTACTTTCATTCCTGTACCATCAATGCAATTTGGCATCAGGCATCTATGATTCAACAATCCATTAGCACGATGAAAACAAATGCCTAACCAATGCATCACTATTTCTGAGAATGAAAATATTATTTTACCTATGCTAGAGAGTAAAATAATAAACTTTAAAAATAACTCTACTTTTAATAACTTTTAATAACTATTTTAATAACTATTAATGTAGCTCTTGTATATACTAATCTTAAACTTTTTCACAAGATCTATCATCGCAGTTTAATTTCTTTGCAGACTCCCAGGGGATTAATTTCAACTAGATTTGAGCTGTTTGCTCCTGGTTCTGACTTAATAAATTATGGAAGGGAACAAATATTAAGTATGTAAAAAGGTAACTATTTAAAAATGGCAGTTCCTGAAAAAAACACTCTTTTAAGTGTTAAATTCCCTAAAGAATAGAAACGGGCAAGATGTAGTTCAGACATCTGACTATTAGTCAACTATTGTTAAAGTGATCCAATACTAAATAGTCAAGAATTATTTATTTTACTTATATAAACTATCCCTCTTTGCTGGCTCTGGAATAAATTAACACATCCACATGTTTCTTTGTTTATTATGCCAAGAAGAATGACTAATATTTTTCTATAATAATATTTTGATAAGAAAATGAATGCTCAGTTTAGATTCATAACAAGAGTTTCTGCATCAGTTTTATCTGCTGAATCAAATATGAAATGATCAAATTAGAAGGATTTGAACAACGTAATTTAAAAACCAAACAGCTTTGCTCAAATACAAGAAGTTTGTTTTTTTTTTTAGCTACTCTATTAAATGAAAGCATATTTGTGCTTTCAAAAATATAGTGGTTAAGGGATTTTGACAGGCTCCATATGCAATGTATTTAAACATCAGAAGTAATTTTAAATGATCTAGAGAAACAAGCAGTGGAATGTCCAATCCTTAAAAAAAAAAACAGGAATTAAATGGTCAGGGCTGAGCTTGCTAAATACAGTTAGGGACGCTGGCTTCCTGCCTCACTTTGCCAGGTAAAATGCCCTCCCCAACACCTCCAGCCATGGCATCAGCATCTGGGAGGCCAACACCAGGCCTGAAAAACAGGGACACATCAACCTGCATTTAAACCCTATGAATTCACGACATCAGACATGGCGCGATACAGGAACTTCAGGGTTTGTGTTTATCATCAGCGGTACCCAGCAGGCTGGGCTGGGGATGCTGGGCATGGTGCAGGCCGCAGGAGCTGACAACAGCAGGCACCCCGCAATGCCCCTTGCCTTTACCTGGGCCATAGAGAACCACGGGGGACGCTCCAGCTGCTTAGTTAAAAATAACGTGATTAAAACCGTGACTGGCACAGAACCGCTGGACCTCCTGCTTGTCTCTGTCCCGTGGCAGGGCTGCCTCAGGGTCTGTCACAGGGATTGTTTCTGCCTCAGTTACCCAGTCCAGTCAAAACAAGCGAGATTTACAGCCTGAGCTGCAACAAAACCTCTAAGGAGCTGCCTGCGAGCCCTCCTAGCATCGCCCTGCGCACGCCGGCAGCCCCCGACGGCACCTCCACGCCGCAGCCCCGCAGAGGGCAGGCACCGGCCAACCTGTGCTCCACCACGGCACGAGCTGCTCAAGGTCTCCCCGTCCTCACTGCTCCCTCCCTCTGCCACCCTCCTGGGGGGGAAAGGATGCACCCCTCACTCGCGGGGAGCCCCCCGGCCCCGGCATCCGGCTGCCCGGGGCCCTGCTGCTGCTGCCGCTGAGGACCCGGGCAGGACCAGCTGCTCCTGGAAGCCACATGAGGGTCTTAAAAAGCAAAGCAAAAACGCCAGCATCACAAAAATAACAATAGAAACAAAGAAACAAACACACCCCCCTCCAAAAGACAACCCCAAGGACCTGCTAACTGGTCTGCTCCAGGACTATGCACAGGCGCAGCATAAGGGGAATTTGTTGTCCCCCCCTCTGGCACAACGTTTCAGCAAATAATACATATATATATAAAAAATAATCCATAAAACCGTCAAAAAGTAACCCAAGTTCATCCTCTGCAGGGTTCAGGGTGCTGCTTTAACGTTTTCAATCTGCTGAGGGGTTTGCTTTGGGATTTCTCGCTGGAGAAGCAACGGGGCGCAGGGCAGAAGCGGATCAGAAGGGAAAAGTTCCCAAGAGGGTTTCAGGACTCGCTGCACGTTTATTTCACCAGATGCTATTTTTAACCCCGCTGTTCCTATTTTTACCCGTGTCAGTGTTTTCCATTCGCTGAACTCTGTCCCCACGCAGGCAGGGCTCCGCTCCTCCCCGCTCCCCCCGGCACCCCCCACCCCGTCCCCACCGATCCCCCCCTGGCCTCCTCCGCCTCTCCCCTTCTGCCTCCAGAGCTTGCATTTCATTCCAGGCTGCACTTTTGGCTCTCTTTAAACACTATCAGAAGAGCCCGTACTCCGCTCCTCCTGCCCCTCCTTTGCATGGACACACACACACACACATATATTAAGAAAAGCTGCATGCAGTGCAAAGTCCAAACGCAATCACCCAGCAAATCTCCTGCTCTAACTTCATTCCTCTCCCAACACATTCCTGCCAGCGGGGAGGGGAAGAAAAAAAAAGAAAAAAGAAAAAGCAAACAAACGCCACTGTTGCTAAGTTTTGCACTTTATACCCTTTTATATTTACAATCCTCTCTCGGCTAAAAATAGCAACACATGATCCATTTATAACTAGCCGGACATGCCCCGAAGCCGCTGGCGGGGCCCTGGCTGATGAAAGGAGCTCTTTGCGTTCCTTCTACCTGAGCTCATCTCCCGCTTAAAGGGCTCAGACAGTTCTGCTTCCACAAAGCACACATTGAAAGGACTGCTGCTTCGAGGGAGATCAGGGAAAGGGACGGGAAAAAAACAACAAAAAGGAAAAGAAAGACAGTAACCCATGTATGCCCCGTGCCCCGCTTGGCAGGCCTGGAAAATGTACAACCGGGCTGGTGGCACGGAAAGCAGAGGAGGTTGGGGACGGGGGGCAGCTCCAGCCCAGGGCAGGACCTTGCCTGGCACCCAGCAAAGGGGGGCTTCAGAGGCAGTTCCAGATGTGATCAACATGTTAGTTCACTCCAGAGGAGCGGTGGGAGCGACCAACTGCAGACCCGGACCCAGGGGCAGGTCTGAAGGTTGCTCTGGAAATGACTTTAGAATTGCACTAAGAGGTGGAGGCTGGAAACACCTCCAGGCATGGCTTGGGAGGTGCCTCTAGAAATTATGCAGGAAACAGCTTTGGACAACTCTGGATGCAGGTCTTGGGTTTGGGGGTCGAGAGGGGATGGAGCCATCTCGAGGCTGATAAAGAGTCAGCTGTAGAAGTTGGTCTAGACTGGCACAGACATAAACGCACAGTGCAATAATTATACAGGAGATTTTAACAATGTGGTATTTATTCCTTCACTATTACTAACGCCTTCTGAATTAGATGTTGAAAATTTCCATTAGCACCTGTGCAGGACTCACAAACTGCATGTGCAGCAGAGAGCTGTAGGACTAAACTGAACTCCCAGGGGCATGGCCCAGAACCAGTTCAGTGGAAGCCACTCCTTCCCATGCAGAGGAACCAGGTGCCACAGTAATGCCACCTCCCATCTAATACTCACATGTTTGAAAATCTCCTCTCTCGTAAGCACAGGTTTTCTTATTTTCCTGTTATTACCAAAACAAAGAATCCTGGTTCAGACAGAGGATAACACACATCACCGAGCAGCAACAACAACAACCACCACCACCAGCAAACAACAGTATTTTAGTGCAATTTATTTGCACAAATGTGCAAATCCCAGCCACTTAAAACTAAGGGGTCAAACCTTCCCAAAGTTATGAGACTTAAAAAGAAAATATACCTTCCAGTTACGAGTCTTCTGGGGACACTTGAAACATTTCTCAGTACTCTGCTGTGCTAGAAAGTGTGGTTTGTTTGGACTGACAGTCAAAGTTCAGTGCCAGTACTTCATGGATTGTAGCTGAGGAAAAAAGTAATAACGGTGGTGGAACCCAGCAAGAAAATGATTGTAACAGTTGGCAAAATCATTACGTACACTTATTCCTCCTAATAGCCCTATTTCGGTTGCTTTTCTGATAATCCTGCTCAATTTTGGCTTCTCAGTGGGAAATCACATCACCTATGGTCTTGCCTACACTAGAGTTTTCGGGCTGTGTTTCCCTTCCATAGCTCCACCACGTATACACTCACATTGCCTTGTTTATACAGGAACAAAAAGTGTCCATGTGTTCCACTGCCTTTCCAAACTTTCACATATCACCAAAACAGACGTGCAGCAAGCTGGTCAGACTTGTCCTGGAGCTGCGCTCATTGTATGCATTATAAAACTGATTATAATACACAGAGTTCTGCCAATTCTGCTTGCTTTTAGATGCCTGCTACAGGCAGGGGTTCACACCAGCCACCTCCTGTGATGTGACGTTACCAATCAAGTGCCATTTTCAGGCTGCTTTCAGAAAGACTAGAAGCAAAAATCACTAAAAACCATGATCCTGAATGTCATTAATATGAGAATGCAGCAGTGGTTCTGCAAATGCCTTTCCGGGAGGAGATGCTTGAAGCAGGGAAATGGAAACTTCGCTACCACGTTGCTATCAGTGTTGTAACTCCCTGTGTTTGCAAAAACTCCAGATTATCCTTTCTTTCAATCTTGACCGAGTTGGTGCATAATGATAGTCAAGAACACATTCAGAACAGGTAACACTTACAGGAACAGGTAAGCATCCCCGGAGAAACCTGTCCTGAGCAAGAGAGAGTTCATCCAAAGGGCTGGGGTACTTTCTAATTAGGCAGAGAGTGAAATCTCAGTAAAAGGCCTGAATTTGCCATGGGAGTGCTACAGCCACAGGTTTCAAAAGCAGAAGCAAGACAGAGACAAAAAAAGTACAACTTCACCCAAGCTATAAAGACAAGCTTGTGCACTAACGTTACAGGAATTGGTATTAAAGCAAGGCATAGCTCGAGGAACTTATTTTTTCCCAACTGAGTTGCAAATAATAACCCATTCCAGATGTAAAAACTGTAGTAGGAGAACAGTGGCAGCTGTACCCCGGAGCTGGGCACACTGACCAGCGTCCAGGCTTTCACACACCCCACTGTCCTGTGCGCCCAGAGACCCAGGTTTTTAACCAAAAGGACCCAGCTAGGTTGGGCAGCTACAAAACGTAACAAGCATTTCCAGTGCTGACATCGTGCTTCCGACTGCGACTAAAGGGTTACTTTGCTGAGCCAGTAGGTCCTTATCCCTCCTGGTGTAGGCACCTGGATCACAGCCTCCCTGGTTCTCCTGCCCCATGCACTTCATAAGGCCAGCTGCCTTCCTGGACCTCTCCAGCCAGGAGCTCCTCTCCCTCCCAGCCCGCTCCTGGGGCTGAGCCCTGAGTTAGTCTCCATTTTCAGCTGCTTCCCAGCCACAAAAGCATGCAAACTCCCTCAGCCCTTTCCTCTGCTCTTTCACTTCCCTGGCGTCTTCCTATTTTCACCCTCTTCCTTTCTTAACCTGAAACCCACCCTCAGTCCTTGCAGCTTTGGCCCCCTCTTCTGTTAGCAAAAACAAACGCCCCGGTCATGTTCCTCTCAGAGGTCTGCCAAGTATTCATACTTCTTCCCCCTTCCCTCCCTCCCCTTTGTTCCTCCTCCCCTTTCTTTACCCCCTCCTCTTTGAAGGGTGATGGCAGAGCAGGTGCAAAGAGAACAAAGAGACAGCACGAGTTGCCCTGTGATACTGTAATACAGTGCGTGATGTTTGTCAGTGTCCCCTGCAGATACCCAGCCCCAGCCCCACAGAAGCAAGGGGGAGGAGAACAGGGAGCATGTGTACCACTTGTGAAAATACACAGTTCTTAATAACATGCATCGGTCCTGGAAGATGTTCTTGGAGACCGTTTCTGCCCTGAAGCACTTCCACATTTCTGCCAAAGCTCCTGACTGGGGAGTGCTCCTTTAGATGTGCTGTTGCTGCTTCCAGATGTCACAGTGTTCCCCGCTAAGACATGCCTGGGCATTTCACCCTCAGAAAGACTAGATATCTAGTATTTCCAGCTGTGGTCATGTAGGATTATAGGTCAGGATCAGGGATTCAACAGATGTGAAACTGTGAGTGCAGTGCTGCGTTTAACTGCATACCAGAATTCAAGTGGCTGGGGAACATCCAGGGAGAACAATCCCAGAGCTGTGCAGGGTGCAGAGGCAGGCTGGTCCCCATGAACCAAACAGGTTCTGATAGCACCAAAAATCCAGCTTTGTATGAGGCCATATTTATTCTGGGATAATTCCTTCTGGAACAGAGTCATCTTGCTCCTTAAGTAGATTACAATGTAATAAAACAGAAATAAAGTTGGGTATGTAGATAAAGTTCTCTATGCAAAAAAAAAAAGTAAATTATCCACAGGAAAAAAGACAACTAAGAGACATCTTTTCTATGAATACAAAGCTCACCATCTTTTATGCCTGCCTACTGACACGTAACATGCAGTATTTCACACACTGCCCTTGTATTTTGGTCCAAAATACCTAAGGAGTCTGCTGGGTGTCCGTAATAACTAGCAGCATCTTCCTCCAGCCGATACCAGGGAGAACTAAGGCAGCTGTAATAGGGGCTGCATCAAATAATCATCTCTTCTGGCACTGCTCTAGCATGGTGAAACTTCCAGTGAAGTAAAAGCAGTAATTTTTTCTCATGCAAATCAAAACCAGCCCGAGGTCACCAAATGAAGGACTGTGTGAAACACCACATGTGTAGTGGAGAGCAGCACTTGGGTCAAAGGCTTTAAAACTTCCTTGTTTAGGTGGCCAAAAAAAAGCCCCAGTGATCGTGGGCTACTGGATCTCCAGATGGCCACTGACCTTTGTATTTGTTTGTTTTAAAGATGTGTCACTATTTTATTTTTCTCATAAGTCAAACAATTGAATGATTTCTAAATTCTCTTCTCTCTGACCTCTTACTTTCTTCCTGTTTTATTCTGGAAATACTCATTCAAGACTCAAATATTAAGAGTGGGTATGACCCAAATGTTGCAATTCTTCATTCCACAGATTGCTATCACTATTACAACTGCTATTCCCGCTGGATACAGAGAAACCCACACAAAAGGACACCATAAAATACACATTTGGATAGCATACGCAAGGAATATAAAATAGAGACTTTGAAGTATTGTTACAAAAATGCTCCGTAACTATTAGGAGGAAAGGGCATTATTTTTACATGGGGAGTGTTGCAAGTGACACCTTCTGCTCTCAGCAATGCCTCAAATGTTCATTCTGTGGATACAGGTAATTATTAGGTGCTATGACTGCCTTACCCTAAGGAATCATTCTCTTGGGCTAACTTCACTGCACCAGACACACCAGTATCACTTGGTGATTCTGCTTTTGAACTAAGATGGCTAGACCTGCTTTGATCAAATGTGCTGGGAGACTAGGAGGTGGAGAGCTTAACAGGAGAGAATTCTAGGGAATGGAGGAAATCGCAGAGCCAGCTTTGTCAGACAGCTAAAATAGATGCTGCAATTTTAGAAACGACCGTGGCTTTATTGCTCACAAGTTGAAGAGTGGGCTCCCTCCAGCAGCTGCCTCAAGAAGAGCTGGAATTCTGCTGGCTAAACCACAGTCCAGCAAGCCCAGGGTCTATGGGTTCCTTGCACAACCAAAATGATGTGGGTGTGTTTAGGATATGTAACACCCCTAGCAGACCACAGTTGTTTTATATTGCCCTAGTTATGTGCATACAGTTTATACCATTACAAATAATGTACTGGTTAAAAGTCCACAGTCTACCAGACATGGTTATCCCAGTACCAAATTAGAGTGGATACTATGCCTAAATCCACACAAATTCTTCATTAAGGTTCTGAGTCACACCACAGATTCTGCTCTATTATCACCACAGCTTAAACTAAGAAAGGGCCATGGGAGCTGAAGAACAGTTTACAAAGCTATGCACTGGGCTTTGTGCATCCCAAGCTTCAGATTAGCATCCTGTAGGACCTGGCCCATCACTGCCCCAGCTGAAGAAAAGCTTCTCTGAGGTCTCCTTCTACTGTCTCAGGACCAAACTGGTCCAGAGAATACCTTCCTTACCACAGAGCAATGAAAAAAGAAACTCCCAAACCAGCACACTTCCCTTCACGTTATAATTAATTTAAATAGTCTCATAGGTTTGTATGAGCACTCAAAATTACACCAAAATAATATATATGCTCTTACTGGGCTAAACACATTAAAGAATAATGTGTTTATTAGCACATACATACCAGCAAACATACCCCCACTGTCCTGTGAGAGACACCATCAGACCTTTAAAGTGTCACAGCACTTGAGGGCGCTGCTGTAATAAATTTAACTCGCCCTAAAACCCTCTATTTAAGTTTTATTTTGAATTCCAGTCTTCTGTTATAATATCAGTGCCCCACGTTGACGCTTACTTACGCTATTGCTGTTACACAGTGACCTTATTTTGGTAAGCAATGAGCAGAAGCTAGTCCTAACATCAAACATTCAAGGTTAGTGCCTAGTTATCCTTTCAAATATTTGCACAAAGTGATGAAGTCAAAGAGGACAAGAAAACAGATTAATTCAGAGATTTATTTTTTCAGTATAATTTATTTGCTGTGGGTGAAACTGGAAGGTGCGAGAAAGCTTATTTTTCATGGAAAAACAAAATAATAAAAAATGGGGATGAAGATGCAAACACCAATTTCTCTTAACAGAGATACACAAACTGCTGTAGTTCTTTATGACCAGGCTTAATTACAGTTTTGCTCCATTTCCCCTGGCCTTTAACAGCATCCTTTTTGCACAGGCTTCTTGCTCCCCACAGATAAACCCACCTTCCGCCTTCTGCATTCTCCGCTGCATCTTTCCCACCTTCCTTGCAGGAGCCAGGTCCTGCAGGATGCAGGAGCCAGGTCTTGCAGTGTGGGATGCTCAGTGCCAGATCCAAGACCCATCCGCGTCAATGACAGTTTTCTTCATATTCTACCTCAAGCACACATCTGCCTCCAGTGCTGGGCCATGGACACCTGCATTCTCCATGGGTTATGGTAATGTTTCAGCTTTATCTGAAGTTATGTAATGAGCCCCTAATTTTTTCCTGCTCTAACATGGAACAGGCTAGAGGAAAAGAGTCTTTTGTCAGAAGTTACAACTTGCCAGCCTGAAAAAGCCCTGCATTCAGAAGTTCTGCCAATGCAACACTACATTTGAAAACATCCCTTTCTTATCACAAGACTAATGTATTTTGGTTACCTTTCTCAATTCTGAGCAGTATGCTCAATATTTGTCATTGCAGCAGTTTATTAATTACATGATTGTCTTATAAAATATATATATTGGGGTGGAGAAAACTGAAGATTTTACTTTTGAACTTCCAATCAATACTGACTGCTTAACAGAGAAAAAGTCAACTGAAACAGTGAAGACTGAAAAGAACTTTCACAACTTCATGTTCCTGCAGCACTGTATCTCCCCATCATTTTTTTCAAGTTGTTTGTGTCCTTAAGACACAAAACAACTATTTAAAAATGTCCTTGTCAGTGTTTCAGAAAATACCTGACCTTAACTTTGAGAAAGCAGAAATATTATAAAGCAAGTGTGTTTGGCAATACATCCTGAAGTATACAGACAGTATAACAAAGGTTAGAGACAACTATAGCATCAGTCCTATAAAATAACATTAATGGAAGGACTACTGCTTATATGCCAATAATCATCAGCAAGTATAAAGATGCAAGGACAGAGTAATAAATGGAAAGCAATCAAAGATGCTTCAAACTCCACATTTGTCCAAAGAAGAAAAGAAAATAAAGAACAGAGCACAAAGTAACTCAGTACTTCATGTACAAAAGAATGAATCCTTTCTTCTATAGTGTCCTGTGATTAGCTGAGTAAGAGTTAAGCTTTAAAAATAATTAATAACAAACTGTGCATTTCCAATTTTAACAGTTCCTCTAGTTCTGATATGATACTGATCTCTGTTTATAGATGAAAGCCAGACCATCACATTTTACCCTTCAGTTTTGGCTTGCTGAAGCCCTCGAGAAACCTCAATGGGACTCGAGACTGCGGGCAGAGCGACAGCCGAGCAGCTCCTGGGATCGGTTACCTACCAGAGATCTCCATTCGGTGGGGTTGGAAATCTTTCAATCTTGTATCTTTTCCTGCTGAACCAGCATAGCTGGAATCTTCTGTTGACAGCCAACATATTAATTTGCTGAGCTTCAGACACAGTATTTTACCAAGTCATATGAAAAACTCATCTGCTAAACTCAGACCTTCTAGGAACAATCCCAGTGAGAGATGCTTTCTGTTTCCCACTCCACATATAGTTCCCTGGAAAAACTCCCCTGGTAGGTTTAGTTGGTTATTTTCCATTGAAAAGTTATTTTAAAATATGTCCAGAACTGACTATTAAAATATTTATTAATTAGGAACCTTCTGTTTCATCCTATCCATCTGCTTTTCGGAGGAAAACTATTAAAAGAAAAACCTGAGGAAGATCTGCATAGCGCTGTCATTGATCAGTCTGTCTGGTCCACAGATACTCACAGGGGACAGCTGGGGAAATACAAAAATCCACTCAATTTTTGCACTGAGAACTCTTCCTACTTAGAATACCATTAAAAATTCTGTCAGACCACATCTCGGAAGCGGAGACAAAGCCAGATACCATCAACAGTGAGAAGTTCTGTCCTGGCTGACACAGGGGTTGCAGTCGTTAGAGCCACAACCCACTGAAGTCAACAGACAATTTCCTAATCAAATGACAGAAGGAGAAAATGCATTGGAGATTTTAAAGGCCCGAGAACATTGCTCCCACTTGAGAAATGGAAAAATCCAACTTAGAAATAGGGCCAGCGAGCATTTGGCTCTCCCTTACTAATTAAAACATAAGTTTTGGCTGTTCTTTGAGTTAACCCAAAGAAAAGCCCTCTTCCCCCAACACTATCCATACCTCTGTGATCACCTCCTGTGGGTGAGGGTCCCTCCCAGACCTCACAGTGCTGAGACACATTGTTTTGTTTTTTCATCAGCATCTGGGTCAGATCATAGAATAGTTAGGGTTGGAAAGGACCTTAGGATCATCCAGTTCCAACCCCCCTGCCATGGGCAGGGACACCTCACACTAAACCATGTCACCCAAGGCTTCATCCAACCTGGTCTTGAACACTGCCAGGGATGGAGCATTCACAACTTCCCTGGGCAACCCATTCCAGTGCCTCACCACCCTTACAGTAAAGAATTTCCTCCTTATATCTAATCTAAACTTCCCCTGTTTAAGTTTGAACCTGTTACCCCTTGTCCTATCACTACAGTCCCTAATGAAGAGTCCCTCCCCAGCATCCTTACAGGCCCCTTTCAGATATTATGAGGTCTCCATGCAGCCTTCTCTTCTTCAGGCTGAAGAGTCCCAGCTTTCTCATCCTATCTTCATACGGGAGGTGCTCCAGTCCCCTGGATTATGTGACATCATCTCTTTCTGAAGGGAATTTTGTCAAGTGCTAGAAAACTCCTGCTTCCCAAGCAACATGCACAGTGAGATGCAGGTGGAGGATAAAGCTAAAAAGTAAACAGAAATCTCATCTAATAATGCAACATGGACATGCACTCTCCTTGTGACCTCTTCACAGGAGAGCTCAACTCAACCACACTGCCCCACAGGTGTAAGGGATTCGTGCTCTCACAGCTCTGTTCTCATACGGAACTGGCAGGGAGCCCTTCCACCCCACAGACACAGCTTTAGCACTTCAGCTACACAAAACTCCCACTTTCTCTCCTGAAACACAACAGCTCCAACAGCATCTCAGAGACATCCAGCATGAAAAGATGAGCCATTTCCACGCTCCAATACAAAATGTGCTCGACTTTGAGTGCGCAAACACAAAGAGCTATTCTTGCTCAGAACCAGGTCTTGCCCAGTGTCTTTTGCTGTCATTTCTCTCAAGCTGGAGCATGCTACCCAGTACCAGGCTATTCACAGAAATGTAGCAGGTGAATCAGAAACTGGGCGATAGCTGCCCATGCCTGAAAGCACAGATGTTGCGATGCTGCAGGGCAAGGGTTGAAGTTGGTTCAGAGCCTTTCACTTGATGAAACTGTAAGAGATTTGGATGGTCCTTCTAGTTTTGGCATTCAAAAAATCCTGCCTAGCAGAGGGGAATACCTGAGTGTACTGATGGCTCAGGACATCTGTGTCAGGATGGACAGAGAGCTACAAGAACAAGGAACTGAACCAAACGCTCCATCTCAAAAGCGGCAGACATACCCCACAATCTTAAAAGACTTAGAAACAACACAGATTTAACAGTTAGCTGTCGACCATGCCAATGATATTAGGTGACTAGCCATTAAAAAAAAATAAATCTTAGAATGTGTTATAAATTAAATCCAAGTATTTAGAAACTAGTATTTTGAAAATTAAGTAAGAGCTTTCTAGCTGCCAAAATAAAGTTTCACCATCATGTGGATTACCAAATAGCAATTCAATGTCACAAAAATAACTCATTTGTATAAAGTTGTTATAATTAATAGACCTTGTTTATTATTTCTCATAAAGATTTTTTAATCCCCAGGCTTCAAATAAAAAATCCAACAAAACAAGCCAACAAAACCAAACCACAAAGTAGCTACATCTAGGTACTGTACTGACTGCCAGTGGCACAAGACCAATTCTCACTTCTCCTGCCATCACCAACATTCGTGGCTTTTCCAGTATACCAGTCTGATATTATTATTCTTACCAGTCAGGCAAAACCGTCCTTACTGGGAACTGTATCCTTACCCTGTGTGGGGTTCCCATACCTTCCACGTTCTTTAATGGGCAGCTTTCCTTGGTGTTAAGCATGGTGAAAAAAGCCCACCGGCCGTGTGCCTGTCAGGTTACTGAATGCCTACCATTCTGAACAAACCTGGATGGGTGTCCTCCAACATTTTCCAGGGTCCTAATTCCCCAGACAGTTACCAAGTTAGGGCTGTTGCAACTCATGAAAAAAGTTAGGGTTTAGGATTATATGGAACTATACAACTTGTCTTTGTCAAAGGTGTTTAGGTGTTATTGTTTTAGAAACAAAACCAAACAAAACCTCACAGTGTTTCTTGTTATCCACTTTTGTGTTTGGCTCCGTCTCATATTCCATCTACCAACTTCCCTGTTTTTGCAGGGGGTCGAAGCCTGGTGCCTTGATCACTTCCTCAACTGTTCTCAGAAACTGCGTTCTTGAAGCATCTTGATTTTGGGTTGGTTTTTTTTTTTTGTCCATAAGGCTTTAAATTTGTAAGGAGGTACCTGTGGATCCTAAGGGTACTATATATCCCTGGCGGCTTTTTTCATGGTTTACTGCATTTTCCACATTTGTCTGTGACAAAGGAATACTGAAGCAAATGCCCCTGAGAGTCCACTCATGTCTTGCTGAAGCAGCCACCACAAAGGAGTTCACTTGCCCATTCACAGCATGGTATGTATAAAAGAGCATGGTTTGTATAAAACCATCCACAGCATGGTTTGTATAGAAGAGTCCTCTTCACTCCCCCAAGTGAATAAATGACTCTGCTGGACTTCGAAGCCAACTGCCCAAATTAAAAATAAAAAACTAAACCTGAGTCTGTGGTGAAGCCTTAGGAGTGTAGCATCACTGTGGCAGAGAACTGGGCTTTCCACCCTTGATGCAAAGAAACACTTCAGTTGTTTCAAGACGCATTTGCCATAGTTTAACCCTCACATTAATAAGTAAGCTCTGTTCAGTGAGAAAAATATACCAGAGAATATTCATATTTTCCATGGGATCCTGAAGAAATGCAAGCACAGCGCGCTGGCAAACTTGTTTTGGCTGCGCAAGTAAGTTTTTCTGGAAGCCCAGCAGAAACTGGGCTTGAAATCTCTCAGTGGAATTACATTTTTGTTCAAGCAATACCACACAGTTTGGAAGCCACAGAAAATATCTATTAAGACAGTTGCTAATTTAGAGAAAAAATGACCCCATCTGGAACAGTGTCTGCAGCGCTGTTCATTGCACCACAAGAAAAATATTATTGTACTGCAGCGTGTGAAGCTTTGTAACAAAGATGACGCCAGGTCAAAAGAATCTAACTTACAAAGAAAGGCTGAGGTTAAGGTCTTGCTTTTACTCGAAAAGATTAAGTCCAAAAGGAAGTTTAACGTGAAGAAAGGGGTAGAGCTGAACTGACAGCTAACAAACTTCTTTCCCTATCAACAACAAAGGCTTTCAGCACCAGGAGAATGTCTTCCAATAACTGAGGTAAGTAACTTAAGATACCTTAGGAAGCATTATTTTGAACATAAAGAAATATAAGCATAGCAAGAGCGTTATCAGAGCAGATTGCTGAAGTAAAGCTTAAATAAATGGAGAAACCCTAAAGAGAACCCAGGGGAAAATACACCCGAGTTAGAAACTTCAGTGCCTTAAACAACAGAGAGGATAAGTCAGGTATTTATGAACAACAGCTCAAAGTCAAGGTGAGTAAGGGCATACCAAAACTACCTGATGGGAAACATAACAAAGGGGTTTGCATTAAGCATTTGCCCGTGCAGCAGTGTCAAATCTTGGTCAGCCTTGGGCACATGTAGCAGAAAACACAGTTACCAAGAAAATGTCACGGACGCAAGAGAGGTACCAATGAATTTGGCAATGTCCGTGATTAGGGAACAACTGAGTGAGATGCAGAGGAACTGAATTGTAGTTTAAGGCATCAGAAAGGAAATTGGGCACTTCTCCCCTTTAGCCGAGTTGGGTAAGACAACAATAGAAAGGACAACAAAATACCCAGCAGTTCAAGAAATTCACTACGTGCCAGTTTTGCACTGATGACAGCAGGAGGGAAGGGAGCAGTCTCTGAACAAAGCCACTGCGAAATGAAGCAGGAGTCCAGAGAAGAAGCAGTCATAGAAAAAGTGGTTCTGATGGGGCATTTGTTGAAATAAAAGTGAGACGAGTTTTCAGAAAGCATCTTGTCAGCGGTAAGGGTTCAGAAATGCTAAGGTATTCTCCTGAAAGCTAGATCTGACATACTGCAGCTGTGGAAAGTGCGCTAGGCAATGGAGCAGTGGGCGAGCCAAGGGGACAAGAAGTAGACAATACAGAGACCAACTAATCATGGACAACATCTACTGAGGTCAGCAGTGGTTCAGGGAGATCACCCTTCTTACAGGGCTACAAGCTGCAGACCCCAGATAACTCAAACCCCATGTTTCTAATGGCACACTGAGCACACAACAGAGCAGCAAGCTGGTGATCACCCCAGCTGACACTGGAAGAACCCAAGGGAAGTGGGAGCTGTCAGGGGTGGTGGGACCAGACACAGCTTCCCTCTTCTCCCCTCTTCAGTACAATACTCTGCCCACTTCAGTAACCCAGCCCATAACCTGTGAATGAGGACATGGAGTTCAGCATCTGTGGTTTATGGGTGGAGATGCTCAATCTGATGATTTTAAAGATTCTAATAAGGACCAACTAAATAGCTTGCAACGAAGACTTGGTGAAAACTGACAGAAACTCTTCTGGAATGGAATGGTGTCAAATTTTCTAACGTTGCACACAGAAAAATCTCAATCATAGTTTTGTATTAAAGTAGGCATAAGGCTGAAGTCCTCCATTCAGCTATAGCTAGCTTAAATCTCCTGCATTCCCCCACAGCCAAAACAGTATGCCGTCACATATGCACATGTATTGGCCAGGCATCAGCTAAGAAACAATTGTGCATCACTAATGATACCCCTCTGCCTCCAAAAACCAGGCCATTCACACCCAAACCCATGAGCAAATTTCTCCTCAACTGCAGCATCATTAGCCATAATCTATCAACAAGTCATCTTCTGCAAATGAATACTGCCCATCCTCAAGCAATAGTAGCAAAGTAGTGTAGTGCCATGGTGTAACAGAGACGTAATAGGGTGCCCAAAGAGATGACCACAGCCCCTCATGCCGTCTCTCTGGCTCTCAGCTACTGCGTCTGCTGTCACTGCATTGATTGTTATTTCCCAAATTCTTAATTCCAATTTCACACAAAATTACTCCATCAGTATTCCTAAGAAAGAGGTGATCTGTACTGGGTGAGATCAGCGGGAACTGAAGATACTAAACACTTGAATACCATGCCAAGCCTGTTGTTGAGTTATCCAGATTTCAGCCAAATTAAACAGTACGCAGTTTTACAGGACTGCAAACATCTGTTTTCACAAGGTGTCCAGATCATTAGCAGCTAATTCTACATCTCTGCTACATTCCCTGCCATATGCTGGGGGATAATCCCAGCAAGTAACAGGGATTTTCATCTCAAATCCTAACAAATCTGCTCTGCAAGGCTTCATGGTTTTTCTGTAACACTTACTAGATAGTGCCTCTCAGCTGCTCCTCTCTGCTATCTCCATGCCTTGCATGTATTCTCTCACAGCACCCCAGTGCTCCTGCAACCTGCCTGGAACAACTAACAATTTCTTCACGCCATCCTAGAAACAAATTCCCTGCCTTGCCAAGGGTAAATATAAAATACACCTCATGGATAAACTCATGCTCAGACTGTCCCCTCCCCAGCTAGCGCTGGCACCTGCAAGAGGTCTAAGGCAGGAGAGCCACATGCACTGCACAGAACTCCAGAAGCTTTTGTTCATTAGTTAGAGCAGTCTTCTGACCTCAGCCAAGCTCCTAGCTAGGGCTACGTGTCTATGCCTGTAGCAAGCAGCATATATAGAGCAAAGGGAAACTATCTGGCTATATAAGCAACTTCATTAACTGAACATCAGAGATGTTTGGGGCACTTTGCTTGGCAAAACCAGGGTGCCTACATCGAAAGCTGCGATGACACTTGCGTGGCCATAACAAACGTGTATATATACAAACAGAATTTGATCTTTGGCATTAAGCAACAATAACAACAAAAGTGGAGGTGACTGCAGTACTGATAGAAGACAAGAGATGGACTGCTCTGGAGCCTGGACTGACTCCCTTCTCCAGGACATAAGCAGAGGCATTGTGAATCTGTCACATTTCCCAACCTGGTGGCACCCCTTCTGTGCACAAGAGGGTACAAAAATCTCAGTTAAGCTTTGGTCTCTTTCTCCTTTAGCAAAGTGTTACCTGTGTGGGCTTTCTGACAGACCTACCACTTGCTTCAGCACCAGAAGCATCTTCTGAATGCCAGCTGGGAAGAGGAGCAGCTATCAGCAAGAGCTGCTGGTGTTTCCACCCCACAACAGCAGTAAACTTGAAACAATCTTGAAGGAAGCATGGCAGACCAACCTCGGGGGGGGGGAGAACAGTGAGGATCTAGTGGTTCAGCCTCCTGCCAGCCCTCGAAGAAGCAAGCAGCATGATGAGAAGTTCAACAATCCCATAGCTTCCATGTAAGCCATGAATGGTGCTGCTGCTGGCGAGGATGGACATTTGGATGGGATATTTTTATCACCTCTTCATTCCCACCTCTGTCAATCCAAAACAAACTTCAACTAGTTAGGGGTGGGAAAGATGGTTCACAATGAGAAAAGGATTCCCTGGCTCGTATCACCACAAGCTCGTACCACCATATGTGGATACATGCCACTGTGGTGGCACAGCTGCATCAATCCTGGCTTCCCAGCTTCCAGTAACCTTTCCAGACTAAAATAGCAGACCTACTGCTTGATTTTTAGCAGCTGAAGAGCAGCAGTAAACCACATAAGTATTATGTAAGATGATCCTTTTCTAAGTATATGTTTATTGTGCACAGAGGAAGTAGATTTAATTACAAACAACTGGAAGTTTTTAAGAGTCTGGATTGCCCCCCTACTCCCTTTCTAAAAACTTCGGCTTGGCAGCAGCTTTTGGGTTTCATTGCAAGTCTTCTAAGTATTTCCTTGGAAAGACATTACACTTGGTCCCAGGCAAGAAGTCAAAATCAACATTTAAAAAACATGCCCTGCATAATTTCCAGGATTCAGCAGCATTAAGGTATACTTATGGAGGCCAGGAGGAGAACTGCTTTTTGTGCTTTTGGACTTTGTGCATAAAGCTGGTCTTCAGACAAGGAAGTTTATATTCCAAATAATATTTTTAACTGCATGCGGTCAAGTACATAACTTATCAGGCCCTTCCTCATTCCCCTCCCAAAATAAGCCTGAATGATAAAAAATATCTTTGTAGTATTCAGTCTTTGCTTAGACCTCTACTAGAAGCAACAGATTATCAAGCCGCCTAATACCGAATAATTTGATGGCAGAGGAAGTTTGAAATAACACCTTCTTAAACTCCTTTGTACTAAACATGGGAGTAAAGCTCCAGTATGGGCCTGATACTCGGGCTCAGTTGGGTGGTTCTGCACTGAAGTGGATTATGCCAGATATTTCATGCTGTGTCCCAGTTCCTTGGTAGGGGACGGAGTGCTGTCCCCTGGCCGATGGGATGGCAGCACACAGGTGACTCACTGTTCCCATGGCTGACACTGCCCTTGCTCGTGTGAATAATCCCATTGAAACTGCAGGGACTGCTGCGGAGCCTGCAAGACTGAAACTGCTGGTTGATCCAAAGGCCAGGAATTAAATTTCACCCATTTCATCTATTTGCTAATCAAACAGGCCTCTGCAAATTGCTTCTGACTTTCCAACAGCAGCACACATGGCACTTTTAGATACAAGGATATAAGCATGTTTAAGGACTATCCACTCAGACTTCATGCTGATTTTTGTTTTGGGCAAAAACACCCCAGAAGGAGTGTTTTTCTTGTGAATATTTCAAGTGCTTTTTTAAAAAAAATACACATTTTTCTGAAATACCTGCAAATCCAGCCCTGCATAACTCACCGCCTAAAACCACAAAATGCTACAGACAAGATTAAACTTCACAGAAGAGAAATGAAAGCACAGGCAGTGTTAAGGCATAAGGCTTAGCAGAGAAAATATCTTTCAGCTTTTACAGTCTAAAAGCTATTTATTTGTGTTTTTAATAAGAAGAGAAAAATCAGGTCTACCAAATTGTGGCGATAAGGCAGGGAAACCATCAATAGAGTACTTCACACAGTATTTTTCTTCCAAACAGACAGTTTTAACTGGTATTTACAAAAATCAAAGTCTGAATGCAGACTTCCAGCTCACAATAGCATGCCCTTCTCCTCAGTGTCTCAGTTCCCTCTCCTTGTGAGGTCCCAGTCCCACAAAACCTCCAGGCAAAGGAATTGCACAGTTTTTGGTGTCCCAGTCAAACCAATATAAGCAAAACCAGAGCCAGAAAGGACTAAAGTGGTCACCTTGCTTTGATGCCTTAAACTGCTCTCATACAGTGCAAGACAATATGAGAAGCTCACAGAGTAACACTAAGCGTCTCTTCCTCGGAGACTGCAGCTGCGCTCCTGAATGGTACTGAACTGAGCAGATGTAGCACGAGCATCAGTTAGGGCACTCACTCGTACACTGAAATTAACACTACAGCTACTCTACATTCAACCAACAGGTATAAGCCTAGCTGTTGCACTGCATCACAATTCACTTCATCATGTGAAATAAGAAGGAGGTGAAGATGGAGCCCCTTCAGACTCAACATGAAGAGGACAACCTAACCCCTGGGATACTCTGCTATTTTTGCCTTGACAAAAAGAGAAAGGACACTTAAAGTAACAGTAATAGTTCTGAGATTGCAAATATGAGAAAATAGAGCTGAGCTCTCCATAAGCATACGCCAACCAGTCCTAAATGAAAAGCTTTACAACGTTCTTACAAACCATAAAGCTGGAGCCTGAAAAATCCCTTCCACCAGCCTTTGGTTCCTGTGAGTGCACAACACACCTTCATCAGCAGCAAGACCATGGTCCGAATTGTTCTGGTGTATCAGGGAAATCTACAATCTCTGCAACATGACAGGAAGAATTTATAGTTCAGGTTCATGTTTCTGGATGCCCCAACTACCCCCTAACCTGCGCTGATTGGCCCAAGGGAGTAGCACACGCCTCACAAGCTCCTCTGCAACACAACCTGCTCTTCAGCAGTCAGTATCAGCAGTCAGTTTCAGGATGAGATTATCACCAAATTCCAAAATCAAATGAATGCTGCCATGTTTGAAATTGTGCTTTAAAATGAAAGGCTCTTCCATGAAAATCCACATAAAAACACTTTTCCATTCCCACTCACAGAGAAGTCAACCTTACACATAAATCACTGTCACTTTCAGGAGCAGCTTCCACAGCTCCTTCCCATCAGCACTGTGATAAATCCCATGCCATCCCTGTGCAGGGCATGCATGAGATGGGTGAGGGGTTGGCCCCTCCCTTCATTTGTTTTTCCACTGAACCTGATATACTTCCTTGAGGACAAAGTCGTGAAATTGCAGAAGCTTTGCTATGCACAAACCAACCTGTGTGAAGCTGCGCTGGGGTAAAACCACGTGGATTTGGTTTCTGAAAATAGTGCTGAATACATCAACAGCCTAATGCCAAGCTCAGCCTTGTGGGACATGCCAGGGGATGGGAGGCTCCAGGGTTTTAGTTGGTGTGTTGTCTATTTCTATATGTAAATCCCTGCCTATAAGAAGATTTAACTGCGCTTAGGATGGGGAAAAAGAAAAGGAATAGTCCTTCAGCAAGAGGGCCCTTCCCCCCCAACTCTTCCTCCAATTTGGAATCAGAATTTAACTAGGTTTTCCCAGGAACTTCAGCATTTCCCTCCTCTTTCAACACACTGCAGCAGAGACAGGAGAAGTGACTAAACAGAGCAATACTATAGACTGTAAAACTGCATCTTATTCCTTTTTATGAAATCACCCGTCCTCCTCAGCATCCACTACCTTTGCTTGGCAAAATAAACAGCAACTTTCTGACATCTGTTTAACACCCTCTGCCTCCCCACATTCCTCAATGCAGAGAAGATTCATCAGCTTTCTTTTCTTTCTAGTGACACATAAATCTTATAAAATGCTGCTCAGACACAGATACTGTGGATTCCTTTGCAGGGGAAACACGTTAGAGGAAGTAAAGAAAACTTCATCTGAACTATTTATAAAGCATAGACTGCTTGTTCCTCACATGCTTTTTTGACCAGGGAACAATAAGAATAAGTCATGGAGTTCAACTTCTTGTCTTGAGACACATGCTTCAGTCCAAATATCTAAACTATTAGAGATTTATATGCCTGGTAACTGTGATTTATGACAAGTATGTGAGTTGTCCTCACTTCAGGGAATTGCCAGGCTTTTTTGTTGCCGTTTTTAGATTAGAGCAATTAGAAGGAAATTCAATGAAATCATGCATATTTGTGAGTAAGTACACTCCCAAATTCAAGGGAGCCAGGGAAGAACTGCATGTAATTAGAACTAACTGCACTCTTCAGTGTTTTTCCTCAATGAACATGAACACACCTTATGGACATGTGTGAATATCCATAGCACACAGAAGGGTCATAAATAAACTATCAACATGTCTGTTGGGATGACTATTCATCCCTTTTTTTCTGATATTACAGGCTTTAATCAAGCTAGGATTGCTGGCTAACACGCTTTCCAGTATCTTGCTGTACGCCTGTGCCTAAGTAGAGCTCTAGAAGCCAAGGTATTGTCTGCCTGAGGCTGTTCAAGGGCAGGCAGCACTGGAAAGACACCAAAATTTTGTGCAAAGGTAGCCCACATTTCCATGTAAGAAGCTCACCAAGGCAATGGGGCATTTGCTCATGCAAATACCATGAAGCCCACCCTTTAGATTCAAATGCTGTAGCCGGGATATCTCTCCTTCTGCCAGGTCCTACCCTGATGAACAGTATGTTGAAGAAATGAGTAGTTTTTTTACAAGGAACACTCAAAGGCCCCAAGCCCTTTCCTTGCAAAAGAAAAAAATATTCAGTGCTTTCTAGAAAAGTCTCTTGAGGTTACAGGAGATGCCAAAGAAGAACATGAACAAATCATCAGCTAGTACAAATGCTTGTAGCAGTTACACTTGACATCCGTTTCAGCAGTGTCACTAGCAGACTAACAGGCTAAGGTGCACATAAGCCCCTCTAGTTTTGCATGGAATTTTTTTGCAGGATAATGGCACACCTGACCATGACAGCACAGTGTATATGTGGAGTCAAGGCAGGATGACATTCTGCAAACTCAGGAGGGAAATTTCTCATCCCTCCTTCCCAAGGAAGCCACACGAAGAGCACAGGTTAATGGGGAGGGGTGCTGGGAAACAGCAAAATAACAACACCCAACAAACACCAAACAAACAAACAAAAACCAGGGAATGCCAAGTAGCTTGCCTGTCTTCTTCCTATAAAATTGTAAAATGGAAGCAGGAGAAAAACCACTTTTCTAAGTGACCTAAAGCATAGATGTGCCAATGCTGAAGACACTACATTGCTCTGTTTCAGTAAATGTTGACCAAATCCCACCAGAGGTCCTGAGCCAGCATTGCTAGCATATTGGGTAAAGCTTTGTTATAGTTTGCAAAGCTTTGCAGGTATTTTTGTTCAGGGTGAACACACTCCAGACCCAGAAGATCTCTGTTTACCAGCACTCTATGCTGTAAAGTGCATTTTGTATACAGTAGTGGGAACTGAGTAGGACTCATCTTTCAGAAGCTCTTTATTGTAAACGAAGACCCAAATTAGCTACCACCTCCTAGCGTCTACAGCAGGATCATCAAGTCTGCACTGGAAAGTACTGGGCAGGTAGAAAACACAGTGATTCCCATGCCCAAGTGTTCTTGTAGTTGCCTGGTATTACTGGGAACCCTATTGGAAAATATTGTAATTCCTTCACCACTAATGACAGCCCCTTTGGAGAACAATGGTGTACTGCTGCCCTGCGAGCTGCTATCACAGTGTACAGGGGGCAGGCTGTAACAGGGCTGCTTCACTGAACAAGATACTCGCATCACAAGCACCCCCTAGGACAGAATCAGAAGGTTTTGGTTTTACTATTCCTGCTCTTCTTAAAAGGGAAATTAAATACCAACTTGGTATGAGATGTTTAGTGTTAAATATCTTGTTCTCAAGAATCAGGAAGCACCAGGGTAAAGGTTCCCTCTGCATTTTTACTCTGTTCATCTTTTACACAATCTTCTAATAAGGATCATATACTTTTTTGCAGGGTGTATGTCCCCTCTTCTAGCTCACAATACATGGGGCACAAGAAACAAGTCAGTTTTAAGTGAATGAAACTATTGTCAACAGGAAGTTTCACCAAGTGCTTGAATACGTGTGTATCATCATAACTGGGTTTCTTCCCCTCCTCACCTGCCTGATCCCCAAGAGTGTCAGGATAACACCACACTGTAAGCACGCAAGACAGGGAATCACAACAAGACAAAGGGTATCTTGTGGGATTTGCCATTAAATGCTGCTATGAAGAATCAGACCAGTTTCATCTTGCTACAGAGCTGCCATCGCCAACTGGACAGCAGCAGTAACCATAGTGGGCACCCGTATGTGCTTCTCACTCCCTCGGATGCACTTCTGAGCATCTAAAACTTACACTGCAAAAGCGCTGAGTGTTCACAAGTATGAGGTCCATGCTCTGAACACATGAAGTGTTACTAGAAAAAAAATTGAAAAGGTTGAGCACTACAGAAAAAATTTAGCATTAGGCAAAAACGGGGCATTTAAAATCAGTGGTAGCTTCCAACAGTTTTAGCTTTAGTCTTTGGTGGCATTTCTCTTTCTGGCATCCACTAAAGGAGAATGATACCACCTCATTTCACTGCAGTGCTGTGCACTGACATTTATGAACCATTCAGTCCCTGCAGTGATCAGTACTACAGAAAAGCCCATGAGGAGTTCAACAGTTCTCTATTCAGTACAGGGTATGGATGGTGTGTCGTAAATAGGGCACAGGGTGACACATTGTATGAGGAGGATAAGAATATTGAATAGCTGCTCATTCACTGCACAACATTCATCTTGTGCCTTGAATGAAGTTCCAGCCCTGTGGAAAAAAATACAATGTAAACCATACAAGACAGTCTTTAATTATATGGTATGGAAGGGCTTACCATGCAGCATACACACAGAGAGGGTGACTGTGGTTAGCCATCATGCTGATATTTCCTAGTGTTTTAAAGTATGTTTTTCTTCCTGTATAATATATTCCTTCTATGAAAACTTCAAATTTGCGTGCCATATATTCCTATTTCTACCAATATAAATATTTCTGTTAGAAACATTTTTCTTTAAGCACTGATGTAGGTAAGATTCAGAACGGTCATCATTTAATTCTAGTTTAATAAAAATACCTAAGATAAGTGCACGTATCTGTACCGATATATCAACAGACATTTCCTTTTCAATAAAGTACAAGTACTTGTTACATGGGTGAGCCTGAGAGAATGAAAAAACCTAAGTACACAAAGATTGGCAAAGCATTGCAAGGAGACCAGCCTGAGTTCTCTCTTACAGCAAACCAAATCACAGAAGAGGAGGAAACAACACACATTCACCAGGAGAGATGAGCAACAGTTTTGGACAGAGTGGGGTTTTGTTGGAAAATACTAACTTATGAAAAGCACTAAAACCCTCAGGTGGGGCTACAGTTCTTGTTTTCAGATGTTTGTTGTAAGATAAAAAATACATTTATGCTGAATTATACTTTAAAGTTTTAAAAAAAAAAAGACAGAGAAAGACCCACATTACTATCACCATGAGGATGCACATGCATGGAATTTTTTATGCCAAACTTTAAAATGATTTCTCCCATAAGCTTTCAATTTTAGAGCTAGGATTGTCCTGAAACAAAAACCAATCCCCATGCACAGAAAAATCACCCTCCAATACCCAAGTAACCCTGAACTTGCACCACACTGCCAACATTAACGACTGTAATCTTGAAGTTATGACTTGTACAGTACACAAAACAAAATCCAATGAGATTACACCCGATGGTGCATTTGCCTTGAACAAAAACAAAGCAAAAAAATACTGTATGTACCAAGTCAGATAATTGCTTCAAAACCAGAGATGTAACGTCTTTGTGCTACTTAAGTCAAGAGAAGTTTCAGGAATCGGGAATTTACCTTATATATCTGTGGTGACGAAAAATACCTAAATTCATGTTACAGGACGTACACATATCCACTGAGTAACTACACCCGTGCACTGCACGTCCCTGAGTGCTCCCATAAAGTTCTTTCAATCAAAGGAACTGCAACACAGGAACGCAAGTATCTGTTGTGCTAAAGAGCACTAATCCGAGTAATACTCAGAGTAACAGGCTAGAGCACACAGCTGTGTGTTACACACACACTACAACATCAAAACAGAAAACCGTGACTGTGCGTTCCCTGTGTTCTGTACAGCTGAGCATGCAACAGGGAGAAACACACCAGGGTTGTAGCCCGTGGAAGTACATTAGCTATTGCAGCCATATGTTAAAAACAGTTTAGTGCTGGGGACAGATCAGACCTGAAACATCAGTACATTTTCAATTTAAATTCTGTTACACTCAAAGAAAGAGCAGCCACCTGTGGTCTCCTTTGCTGTCTACAACAGCAGTATGCTCCTGCAGGAGCATATCAGCCTAAAAAGTTGGGAGCACAAGTGAGAAACCACAAGTAGCTATTGCAGTTTTGCCATTGAGCCTTCAACCCCAAGTGAGGAGACATCTCTGGCTCTGCATCTATTCAGTCTTTTCTTCCTCACTCTAACTCCATTCCTTGGAAGAAGACTCAGTTGCAGCTTTCAATCCCAGCTGGATGCTCCGGCCCTCCTCATGCAATATAACTCTCACGCACTATCTGTGTGTGCAGTCCCTGAGCATCCCAGCAAAGGCTCAGCACAGAGACACTCAGCTGTGGCAGCAATACCTGCAGATTTACATAAAGTATAATCAAATATACCCCAAACTTTTTATTTCAGTTTAGAAACTGAAAATTCACCAAGTAACAGTGAGAGTGGGATGCAGGGGAGAAGCAGTGAGGGAAGGAAGCTAACTGGAAAACTGACAGTCCCTGTGCAAGGAGCAGGGAAATAGGTCTCTTTAGGCATCCCAAGATTTACAAGAGGGCCAAAAAGCGACTTCCTGCTATTCAAGTCAAGGCTGAAATATAATAAACCACTGCCAGCGTAACACTGACTCACATCCATCAGATTTATAAATCAGTACTTTGACAAAGAATGCTCTGTTGGCTTCACCATACAGAATTTTAAACTGGTAAGATAAGTTGTCTAACCCACTCGATGTTTAATGGCATTTCTGCAATAAACAGTCCTGTGGCAATACTATAAAACAGGCAACTGAAACATCACAAATACAGCCACCTATCAGATATCCTTTGGGACTTAAAGGCTTGAAGATTAACATCAAAATTGGCCCTACTTTTTTCTCTTAACCTACAAATAAAAATCAATTCTTACATCTCCTTCTTCAAGCACTTGTTCACTACAGAACAAACTTGAAGTACATTTAAAAAAAGACAAAATCTCAAAATACTTTAAAAAAAAACCAACAAAACAAACAACAATCCCAACAAAAATTTACCCAAATGGTAAAGTACCCGCAGCATAACCACGTTAGAGGTGTGATTTCTTACCCACACAGTCCCAGCACAGAAGCTTTAGTCTTTACACAAGTGATGCTCAACCCTCTCCTCAGAAGTACACCTTTGTGAGCAGACTTACATCCATACAGCTACAACCACATCAAAAGAAGCTATGCTTCTAGAATAAAAACTTTTACCACCAACTCTCCAAAACCTATGTCCGGTGGTGTTTTCTAAAGCTCCTCAAAGTTCTGCTCCTCTATTACAGGCTACAAACACATCCAGGGGCTAAATCTCACCATTTATCACAGGCGGTACCACGCACATCTCAGGGGTAGGACGCTGAGACCAACGCTGAATCAATGCTCTGAAGTTATCCGAAAACATTCTGTATTATTCCAATAAGCACACAGTTCAGCAATCCACTTGTGCAGGGCAATCTGTGCTCCGCCTGCAGTGTACCAGGGGGAGCAGAAATGTTTCCAAAGCGCTCGGACTTACCTGAAGGCCAAGGCATGACTTTCTATGACCGTTTGCGTGGGGGGTCACACACCACACGAGCTCAGACATCGCACAAGTGGATAAAGAGGCCTTTCTGGAGGCACCTTCCATGCAGGAGCATCTCCCACCCGGGAGTGCTCACAGCCCAGGGCAGACGCAAGCCAGAAGTATATAAGAGTGCAGGGCAGCGATGGATTAAACAAGCCTCAGCCTTAGAGGCCGAAACTTCCCCAGTGGGTATCTGGGGAGGCGGGGAAGGGAACTACAAATTAACGCTCACAGGAAAACCTGGGCTTTCTCTTTACACAGCAACTGCAGCAGCTCAGTGAGATCTCCTCCTGCGGTGCTAGTGAGTGGCTTTATGCCAAGCAGCAGCTGAGGTAAAGCGGACACGGCACCTCTGTGGGGGCAAGCATCTTCAGCGGGGTGGGGAGCGCTGCTGCGGGCACTCCTCCCGCAGGCCGGCTGCAGCCCTGCCGCTGCCACACGCACGGCCGAGCCCCGGGGTCCCGCGGCACCACCTCCCCTGCCCGAGGACCCCCCGCCGCAGCCCGGGCGCGCTGAGGCGCTGCCGCCCACGTGAGCGCGGCCCCGGCCCCGCCCCGGCCTCACCGCGGCCACCGCCCACCCCGCGAGCGCGGGGCCGCCGGGCATCGGTGCTGACAGCGGCTTCCGGGCGGCCCCGCACCTGCCGGGCCGGGCCGAGCCGAGCCGAGCCGAGCCCAGCCGGACCCGACCGAACTGAACCGAACCCGGCCGAACCGGGCAGCCCCACTCCCGCCCTCGCTCACCCAGCAGCAGTAGCCGGTGTGTCTGCTTGTACTCCCGCTTCTCCGCCTTCAGCGTCTTGTCGATGCTCTTGCTCCGCTTCTTGTCCGCCCTCTCCTTGGCCAGCAGGTCCTGCCGCAGCCGGTGCCGCACCTGCGGGTCTCCGTGATCCGCCGCGGAAGGGGGGATGTCCGCCTCGCCGCGGCTGCCGTAGGGCGCGGAGGGGTGCGCGGCGGCGAGGCGGGAGCGCAGGCTGTAGCACAGCCCCATGGTGCCGGAGCTGCCCGCCTTACCGCGCCGCGGGCATGCTCTCTGCCGGCCCGGGCAGGGCGAGGCGGCGGCGCCCGGCGGCCTCTTCAAGTGGCCCCGCTCTGCCGGGCTGCGGTGTCCCGTCCCGCCCCTCCCCTCCCCTCCCCTCGGCCGGTCCCCGCGCCGCGGCCGGCGGCCACACGTGACGCGGGCATGTTTACCGTATTCTCTGGAAAGCGGCCCCCGCCGCAGCCTGCCGGCGGAGGGAGGGGGCACGGCGGCCGCAGCCCCGTGTCCCCGCGGGGTGACGGTATCGCTGCCCCGCGGAGCCCAGGGAGATGTTGGTCAGCGCTACCCGTTTCCAGCGCCCCAAAGCTCGTCCCTATCGCCGTGTTGGTATGTCACCCCGTTCCCGGTGAGGCTCTCACCCCATGTCAGGAGTTGGGGTGACATCCAGCCCCAGGGATGTCGTGGGGATGCTGTGGTGGGCAGGAAGAGCCCTGGTCCACGGAGGAAGCTCATGACCAGTTTGAACACAGCTGAGCTCCTCCACCACAACATCTCAGCCCACTGAAAATAAGGATGTGACACCAAGACATGCGCCATTTTCACACCCCAGTTTTTCTTCACTTCCTGCCACACATGTATTTGTCAGTGATTTCTTATTATTTTCTACAGACACTCTCATCCAGTGGAGAAGTTAATGGTGGTGCTTGCTCTCCTGCTCTTCTCTTCCGGAGGCACGACATCTGCTTTCTTGCAATAAAGTTCAAATTCACCTCCTCAGCTGCTGTCAATGTACCTGGCCTGGGGCTGTGGTCATATCCCCCCCTCTGGCAGCACAGTCCATGCACAGTACTGCCAACTTTGTCATACTGTAGTTTATACTTATCTCCAGCCAGCTCTGAACATTCACTCAGAATATGACTAATGCTCTCTGGGGCATGGCCACACATCCTGCACTCTGGAGTTCGAGCTTTCCAACCAGCTATCTGCGCTGTAGCCTGTCTTCTGCAAATAGCCTCTGTGGTTCTCAGTGAAATCTCATTTTCTCCTTTCGGTGCTTTCTCACAAGTTAGATGTCTTCTTCATAGGAATTTCCCTTTCAAAATCTCTCTCAAGTCTGTGTCAGCAGGATAGGTCTGTTAAGAGGGCTGCAGTGACCCTCTCTTCCCTTTTCATTCCACCCAAGGGCTGAGCAGGTCACATACCCTACATGAAACCTTCAAATGTTTTTGTTGCTGACTTGGCAGGACAGCTTTCATGGGGTAGGAGCTGCCCTGCAGGAATGACAGAGCTGCGCACAGAGGTAACTATTAACCAGGGGAGCTAACCAGCTCTCTTTTTTGTACCTTTTGTTACTCCTAGTCTGGGGATCCAGCCTTGTATCAACCCCTTTGACTTTGTACTGAAGCAGAGGAGGAGCAGCACCCCTGGTCTGGCCTTCACTGGAAAGCAGCAACAGAGTGTGGTCCTGGCAGGCAGTAGCTGCATTTTGGTGAGGGTCACCCCATGCCCCATCCTGCAGAAGGGAGCTTGGGCACCCCTGCAAACTGTTCCCAGAGTGGTTCCAGGAACAATCAGTAACAGAAGTGGTGATGCCAGAACAAAGTTCAGGAAACATGTTTAAAAGGTCTGTGAATTTGGGCTCAGGGAGACACAAGCAAATGCTTCACAGTGGGGATATGCCTGGAAAGACTTACATCTATTCTTTAAGGAGACACTATGTGTGTGTGTGTCCTTCGTAGGAAGCATGTTAGTTATCTCAACAAGTTTGTTTCTATTTCACTTGCCTTCAGTCAGGTCTGGTAAGTGATGGCCAGGTACTTGCCTCTTCCCTCCTGCAAGTTATCCTGTGGAAAATCAGTGTGTCTCTTCCTGGAGAAAGACATCACCTGAGCAAAGGGAGAGGACATCTTCTTCACGTTTATTGTGTTGCCTATGTACCACTCCAGGCATCTAATTGATACCCTGCTGTCTGGCTGTTACAGCAATTAGTAAGTGTACAAATTAAATCATCACACAGCAGACAAGTTCACTTTACACATCACTGTGAGCCCAAGCTTCAGCAGCAGTTGCTGCCTGTTGCAGGAATTAATCCATCTCACATCAGGCTCAAGATGCCCACATGACTCACTCTGTCTCCACTGCTGTAATGCCTTTTCCTCTGGGACTGAGAGTTCGTTCTGCTGATGAATACACCCCTGAGAATGTAATACACCAAGAAATGTAAAGGTCAGCCTAGAGGATTATTAATAGCAGTTTTCTTTTTCTTCCTGTGCTTTTTGGAGAGGCACTGGAACAAGAGGAAGGTTATACTTACAGACAGGACAGTTCTCTGAAGCTTGCTATGTTGTAGGTATCTGTCCATGTGCCATCTGCAGAAGGCAAGGGAACTGTTGAGGACTGGGAAGAAAACAAACCTAAAAGGAAGAATGATAAACTAGAAAGCAGCATTCATGCAATGAGTTTGCTCCCCTGGCTCTGCGGGTAGGCAAGCAGTTTTCCTGCTGGTGGAATTTACAGCAAGGCAAGTTTAAGATTGGCCCATCTTGGTTTGGTTTGAAAACCTTTCCAGTGCAGGTGACAAGTTCTGCAAAGCACACCAAGCCTATCTCTCTTCACTGTGATGGGCATCCTCTCCCAGGTATGATCAGAAGAAGAAATCTGAAAATGAAGTAGGATTTCAAAGTGGAAGACAGGCTTCCTCTTGTGATATTATTGTAAACCTCTAGAATAACTTATGAAACTTAGGAATTACTTATTTCAGGAAACAGAAAGTTCACATCCTGGTATAGTCCTGCCTATAGATACAGTATAGATACAGTAACTTGAATTCCAGTTGTTAACAATGTCAAAGGCACAGTTCATCAGCTTCCTAGCTTACACCAGTTTTAGTTGGTGGCAAGAAGTGGCAGCAAGGATAAGGTCATATATTTCACCTGGGTAAAGAGTGCATGACACAGACTGACAGCTTTTTGAAATCACACACAGCTTCAAAGGTAGCAGAGGAAGTTACCTCAAAGAACAAACCATCTTCTGCCCTATAAGAATATTGTTCATCCACATTGCACTTGGAGCATTTATGCTGCAGGACAGATTCAGGCTTCAAAAGTACAGATTAAGTAGGTTTCACATAATGCAGTTAAAGAATATGTTCCTAAAGGGCACGGGTCATGCCCACAGACACAGGCTATACTCTGCATGTGCATGTCAAACTGCACAGCTTGTGGCAACGTGTTCGGCTTCATTGAAGCTCCTTAAGCCACAACCATCACAAGAAGCAAATGTCCATGTGTATTGAACTGAGAGCTTTTTACAGCCCAGCTCCCACTGGGTCAAGGCACGGCTGTACCAGCCCAGGAGGAATTCTTCACATCAGGAACATAAGAGGTCTTCCTGAGGCACTGCGTCTGCAGCAGTGTCATGGCTGTACAGTTTGTAGCTCCTCCATACATCTCCTCTACTTCTCCCGCCTCTCTGGCGACTAAGCTGAGTGGAATGACTTAAGACTCTGCCTTTTCCTGACTTCCCCAAGGACTGAGCTGAAGGTCCTTCTATATCTTTATTTTGTAGTTTCTACCATCTGCAACAGTGGGGGGAGAAGTGGAGAGGTTAAAAAGCAGAGTATGCCATCTAGGAATGCAAAAAAAATAACCAGAAAGAAAGAAAAAGAGGCAATAACTGAGACTGCAGTGTTAAGAGAAGATACAAGCAAAATAAACTTGGATAAATGCCAGGGAAGATATCAGCAAGAGCAATGTAAATGAGTAAAATTTGCATGTATTAGTACCTAGGGAGGGAAAATAATTGATTGAACTCCAACTCCCACCCCTGTTACTGTAAGTGATCTATACATGTGATGTCCAGTTCTTGTAGCAGACCGCTGGTGTGTCAGGCCCCCTCAGGAGCTGCTGGTACTGCCCACCCACAGGCAGCCCATCCTCCCTCTGGTATGTGGGTTCACACTCAGCTTTTCTGATGTAGGTGGCTGCAGCCTGGCACCTCTGTCAAAAGCATCTCAATTAAAGGAGTTAGTTAGGTTTTCAAGTGGGCCTGTGTTTGCTGTTCACAGTCTGGCTGGAGCAACAAAGGGTGCTGAGCACCCCTGAAAAATAAATCATGCACCCAGTTGCCAAACTGGGACCAAACTTGTTGCCAAACTTGTTGCCAAACTTATATCCTCTTAGGACACAAGGAGAGGAATCTACATTTGTGGAGTTTGCTCAGTGTCTATATGATTGAACACCCACTACAGACTGGAAGTGCTTTTCACTAATTTCACTTGAAGCAGGTTCTATCTGGTCTCTGCTTTTGGTCCTTTGCTTCAGGTCAATACTTACTTTGTTGTCATTCCTCTCTTTCCCACACTGAAGTCTAGATTTGAAAGGGTGATTAAGTGCCTAATTGCAATCTTGGATTGAATGGAGTAAATCTTGGATCTAAATCCTTGTTTATTTATTGATCTAAACTGCTAAATTTTTGTTTTCTTTCAGAAAGTGTGAAAGCCAAGAGTTCCTGGTACCTATAACCACAAAGCCACCATCACTCGCCTTGTCATATCTCTTAACTTAAAAGCCAGTTCATCTGTAAAATAAACATCCTGACACACAGATAAGGCATGAAGGGTAGAATTAGCTACATTTGAAATGCATCTCAGCTATAAAATCACAAAAGGTATTAGTGCTCCTAGTCATGCAAAAGTCTTCTGAAGACACAGTCAACAAAGGCAGTATTACTGTTATTGCATGGCACTGGGCTTGTGAGAACGTAGTGTGAGCAAAGCCACCTTCATCTAGAGAGATATTCAAGTCCATTCCTTGTATGAAGAGGGCAAAGTCTTTATGTGGGAAGACCAGAGTGTGTAGGTATGGCTGTGGGAGGGGACCACATCCTGGTCTAAATGTAGGTTCTGACTGACACCCTTCCAGTCCACCTTTGGTTCCCATTAAGCTGCAGGGTGAAGTCCTGCAATCCAGGAGCAAAGATTCACTGTGTGTAGCTGAATAACAGATAAGCATACAACTTACTAACATCCTGTTAGTTTTATGCAGATATTAGTTACCCAAAAGCAATTCCCATGAGATCTTTTATCACCTCATCCAGCATTTATCTTCCCTCTGATCCTGGCAATGCAGTGAGGGATAAAAGATTGGCTGTGGCAAGAAGGGGATTCAGATATGGAAAGTGGGACTTGGATATCCATATGTGAGTGCTGTATTATGGGCTCAGACTGATATTGTGAGTATAAAGTGTGACTATTTGCTCCTGGGTCTGTTCCTCCTGCCAGACTTCTGAAGGCACTCATATGTAGGTGTCCTTTAGGAGTAACAATAGCCTGTGCTCTGGGAAGACTAATTGCTCTCTGACAGGTAGGCTTCACTGGGCACAGAACTAACCAGTGTCACCATCCAAACTCCAAAGTACAAACTTTTCACTCTACTGAACACAATAAAACTTGCTACCTTTCCCCTTGACTATCTTTATGGTTGATTTCCCCTTGACTATCTTGGTTTTCAGCATCATGCCCCAGTTTTCCTTCACAGTTTCCCCTTGTGTGAGGTTCCCTACAGTGGCTTTTTGGGGTCCTAGAGCTGTCACCTGAAAAGAAACAGTGAAAAAAGGTGACAAAGAGAAAAGCATATTGTCAAATTCCTTCCTTTCAGAAATCACGTAACCAGATGACCTGCCCATTTCTACTGATTTTACTGGACTTTATACACATACCTAGCATTAACATGCTGCATAGGAGGTGCCCTGAGTAGAGCTTGAAAAGCCACTGGGATTGCACTTGTGAAAACAGTAAATCAGTATTTTGATAAAGCAGCTTATTTCCACTTCTTAACTGCTTTTCCTACAGCCTGCATATACTTCCTGCTTCCGCTGCCCCTCTCCAGCAGATAAAGTGACACATTTGTTGTTGAGATCATTGTGGCACCTTCAGCAAGTCGGGGTTGTCGTGGGACTCTCCCTGCATAAACAGAGCAGGTTTTCAAGGATAATACACAGCATAACTGAGCGCTCGTGTTCTGTCAACAACAGTCTGGGTGTTTATGAGGACCCTCAAATGTTTTTTTAAAAACACTTGGGTGGATATTTTTAGCTGCGAGAGCCTCTCCAGCCTCCCCTAAGGCACCGATCCCGTTCCCGGCGCCATTCTCCCCCTCTCCCAGACATGGGGCAGTCTGATGGTGAAACTCCCACCAAGGGATGTTTCTGCAGAAGCAGGGCGCTGAGCAGCACCCCGGCCTCTTGTTATTCAGGCTACACTGACATCTGTTGGCTCTTATCAACCGAGGCAGGAACAAACAAACCCTGTTGGTTTCACGGGCTGAGATACAGCTCGAGGGCAGAAGTAAATAAGCAGGCAAGCAATCCTGCAATAACACTGGCTTGCATCCAGCACTGATAAGTAATTCATAGATGCCACTGTCCAGTGGGCAGGGTCAAGTAAGTTTAGAAGCTCAGGGCCTCCTATACAGCTGGCTACGTACTGTGTTCCGTATGACACATGCAATTCCCAGCTACTGTCCCTCCAATTCTGTGGCTCTCAGAAAAACATGAGCTGCCTTTCTGAAGGAGAAAGCTCAAGCTGATTTCGAGAAGTTGTGTGCTGTGCTGCAAGTGTGTTGTTCAGCCCATGTGACTAAAGCAGTAGGACACGAACACTCATTTCTGAATCAGTGTCTGAAAAGATCACACAACCTTTTGGATAAAAACCCAAGTAAATGAGCAAAGAGTTTTACTTCAACAGCAAAGCCTTACTCAAATGTACCATTTTGATAATAGAACTGTCTGTTCAGTGTAAAAAGCGAAGAACAACTGGATGTCCTGGAGTATAGCCAACCTCCTGCTTTGGTTAAAAGCTGTGTCCTGCAAATACTGTACTCATATGTCAGTGCTCTTATTCAGACAATTAACACAGACTTAACTGAAGTGGGTAACAGTGCTGTAACACTTCTCTGTCAGGTTTAGTGATGAAACCATTATGGGGCTCTTGTTTTTTAACTGACTAATGCCAAAAGCATAGCAAGTCCCAAGTCTGACTGTGCAGTCCAAAGGGTTTCCTGAGGAACACTCTGCAAACACAGTGCCCAGCTGATTTGGGCACAGATATGTGAGTGAGAGACAGAGCAAACAGAACAAATGTGAGCATGAGAGGAAGTTACACAGAAGAGGACTTTCAGGACAGTGGAGTGGAGGGGCAGACTTGAGAGAGATGGGGACTACCACCAGTTTCCTTTTTCAGTGGAAATAGTTCCAGAAATCCTTTTCCCTGCTAGTTAAAGATGTCCCTGCTCATTGCAGGGGGTTGGACTAGGTGACCTTTGAAGGTCTCTTCCAACCCAAACTATTCTATGATTCTATGCTATTCCTCGCAAATCTTTGTTAAATGCTTGGGTCAACAACATTTCATTTTGACCTTACAAAATATAATCTAATTCTTAAAACTCAAATCTGACCTTTAATTTTAAAGATGGTTTGTGCTGTTCATGTTTTGAAATAATTTAAAACAGAATTAACTTATTTTACAGCTTTATAAATCTCTCCTGTTTGGCTTCAGCGTAAGTAGGTTGTTAAATTCTACCAGCAAAGATTTCATCATTTCTCTGAGTGATGCAGTTTAATATTTCCCTTAGAAGCACTGGGCCAGGCTGACTCTGCCTGCTAGACTTTGTTGTTCTCATGCAGCTTTAAAGGAGAACATGGCAGAGAAACGGGGGATCTACTTTCTTGATAAAAAAAGCACCAAACATGAAAGCATTGCTGGCTGCACAGGACAGGGGAGGTGGAGAAGGCTGGTGTCTCCACTGCCAGCAAGCCCCAGAGCAGCCTGGCAGCTCTGCTGCTGAGCACTTCTGTGCCAAGACTCTCAAGAGCCAAGGTAAAGAGTTGGAGCTGCCAGGACCAAGGAGGCTGAGTGAACCCAGGGCTCTCAGGGAGGTACTGCAGCAACATGCCTCAAAGAGATGGGAAGCAGCAGCCTTGCAGAGGAGTTTAAGCTCCCATTACACCTCTTCACGTAGTCTCATTGCCTCTCATCAGGACTGCAGAACACAGAGGCATCAGTTCACCATAGCTCCAGCTGTAGCCATAATTCTGATTATCTGTGCAGTGCTTCCAGGGCAAGATACCATTGGTGACTGGGAGGGGAGCAATGAAAATACTCCCCAGAGCACAACAGCTGCATCTGCCCTGCATCACACACTGTCACTACACCCGGCTCTGGGAGCAGTGTCAGGGAGTTTCTCCAGACACAGATCTTCTGGTAAGTCAGTCAATCACAGCAGTGAAGTAACAGTTTTGCTCTTCTATTCTTCACTTGCAGCAATATATTTACATCATTAGTTAATGAAATCGGAAACTATAGTGGGGGCTGCACAGTGAGGAAAGCACAGTGTTTGCTCGGGAGAGAGTTACATGTGCACACGGAGTGTTTTTGAATGTTTTCCGCTGCTACATCACTGTGCAATTGGTTGAGCTGGCAGCAGGAAGCCCGTCCTTTCAACAGTGCAGAGCGGTGGCCGCCGCAGAGAGCTGCAGTCCTCTAGATGTCACCACTGCAGCAGACTTGCAGGTACCTGGTCCTGCAGTAACACATCCCTGAACGTGCCCACCAAGAGCAAAGGCAGAGTCACTGCCTTTGAGATGGCTTTAAAGCCGTTTCTAAGTTGCTAATGAGGCCCCAGTATTAAGAACCTGTGTATTAACACTGGCCTCGTTAAAAGTAAAAGAAAGAAGACAAAACAAAACCACTTTGTTTTCACCTTTTGGCTGTTATTTCTCCATTTGCTTTCTCACATCTGGTGTCTAATCAATCCATGTGTCTGCAGGTGCTTCTGTCCTAACTAGGGCTACTGTGCACAGGCTGTGGCACTAAGGGGGAGCGATCAGTAATTCACAACCTTTCCTCTTCTGGTGCAATAAAAAATACCAACAGCCTTGGAAAAATACAATCTTCCTTCTCATTGTCCTTACAAGATGTGTTTTGCTGTTGTATTGCTAATTGCTACATTTTCCAAGTTCTCAATGTTTTCCCTAGAGCAAGAACTGATTAACTCTTTGCCTGGGTAGATCTGAACCACATCTGGTTGGAATGCCCAAGCAAGACTTGTTTGTTGGGACAGAAAGCTGCCCCTCACTCTGGAGGGTCCTTCTATGCCAAGCTGAAGGGCTGTGATATCCACTCGACCAAATAGGAAGGCCCCAGGTGAGAGACCAGAGGTGTCAAGGATAAAGACTTCAAGCTTCTCATTTATAAAACCCTTCTGGAAGTACAAAGCATTCATGATTCCTCTTGTTGTTATTGCTACTGAAAAAAATACAAAAGAACAGAGCAGTGAAGACAAGGTAGTCTTTTTATGTTAAGAAATACTTTCATCTGGCAAAAAGAACACCAATGGCTGTATCATCAATGGGTACAAAGGCTGCAAGAGGAAAAAGACAAAAAACTGTAATCTTTTGGATGTGAAAGCAAGTGCTGCCAAAGGATTCTTGCTTTCAGAGCCACAAGCCAGACTTCTAGTATTCCACACCAAGGAGATTTTTTTGCCAAACCTATATCTGCATTATGAATTCAGCCATACAACTGGTTAGAAAACATGAAAACAAGACTTTTAAAACATTTCATTTTCTCCAGAGTTAGCCTGTGCCAGACAAAAAAAAAAAAAAAGAATAAATTTAAGATCAGATTTTCATCTATTTCTTGCAAAGTTTGTTTTACTGCCACATCTCATTGATGGTAGAACATATGCAGGATGCACAAAGATGACACCTTGCTGAGAACTTCTGCAACCTCCAAGTTCCCAGGGCTTGTGTCTTCCTTACAGTCCCTATTTCCCACTTCTCTATAGACATAAAAATCAATCTGTAAATCCTTGCAGCATTTTCCTTTAAACCACTTGAGAATCTTTAATCTGTTTCCACAGATTGAACAAAGTAATTTGTGCTATTACAGTGGGAGAGTCCAGCACGCCTGGCTGGAGGCGACACAAGGGCAGCTTTGCTTCATGTTATACCAAGGTGGAAGTGCCAGGGCCTTGTCCCTGTCATACAGTGTGCTTTTATGCAGCCACAGGTTTTATACTTGCCAAATAGGGGATGGTGAATGAAGAGCTCTGTGCTCTAAAATGAAAAGCTGCTCACTAACGTGCCATGCACAAAGCTGCACACGGGGTTTTCTGAGGAGAGCAGTGCTCTCTGTGCTGCTGGGGTGTGATGAGTTGGGCTTTTATAATAGCGCTCAGGTCCCAGTGGTGTATCACAGATTGTTTCATACTAATGATGAGTCGTTTTTAAAAAGCCCTTGTGCATTAGCTTGCTTTGGCTTTTGGATAGAATGAGATTTGTGATGATATTTACAAGTTCACATCACAATGCGTTGACTAGAGACTGAGTCTGAAACCTGCCCCTGCCATGCCATGGCCAAGTTTCATACCCAGAGTCAACCACAGCTGCATCAGCCCTGCTGGAGGGCAAGTCAGGCAGCGCAGGGAAAAAGCAAGGCAGGACAGTACATTAGCTTCTACTAGTTTCTTGAAACTGCTCTATAGGAAAGGGCAAACTTCTGTATTTTGGCCTTATCACTTTAATTACTCCATTGTTTGTATGATACAAGAGACTTCGGGTTCTTTTCCATGAAAAAACCACATGCTTTTCCATGTAATGATGTCAGTCATATTTTAAGTGGTATTTGTCACTGGACAGCAAAATGAGCTTTGTTAATTTTGCTGATGACATTTACTTGTGCTCCCAAGATGAAATAATTCTTCCTACATCCAGCACCAGGGTAGGTATCTGTGGTCTTTCCAACAAGATTTTAGGTGCAGATTACAATGTTAGCTATCATTCAGCCTTCACATGGCCCAGAGAGGTTTACAGGACTGAACTAAATTCCACTGAGAGTAGAAATAATTTGGAGATGAAATACATAAATAGATGAGTGCAATGTTGCAGAGTATCATTCCTGAATAGACTCGCTTACACTGAGGACTTGATCCTCTGCAGGACTAATGCTTCACAGACACAAATGCCCTTCGGACAGACTATGTAATTAAGGCACAGTCCCTGAACTAATTCCTGTTCCAGTGTGGGAGCAGCATGCAGCTGCCCAGGGCTGAAGGAAGCCCTGGGAATCAGTGTGACTCAGGGTACAGTCCGGCCACCTGCATTATTTCAACTGAACATATGCATCCATTTGCTGACTAGTACAAACACGTTACAGCATTCTGGCTAGTCTTTGGGATGAGAGCTCTGGTTTACCCTGTGATTAATTTCCTTTAAAGCTAACAATAACGTAAAAGGAGACTGCACACAAGTACCAGCCTCAAAACAGTTTGTAATTGCTTTTTGGCAAATCACTGTGAAGAACTTTGTGTTTTCAGAGCTGCAAAGCTCATTCACAGATAAATTTGGCAACAAAAATCATAGACCCGCCATATACTCCATGTTGGATTATCTACTACAAAATCCTTAGCCAAAGATGAAAATGAAAACTAACAGATACATTTCAGCTTTCACAGTTTTAGTAGTAACGGCTTCAGTAAATAATTAATATAACAGGAAGAGGATTTCCTGAGGTAACAGTACCAGTATTACTATATGAACTCAACTGTGTTCTGCCTTGCTAGTTAATCCTGCCCTGAGTATTACTAAGGATATAAACTATTCTCAATCTCCAGGCTAGTTTGCTCAAAGCTAGGTTGGTGTCTTCACACACAGACACAGGTCTGTGTGAGCTCAGAGTTCTCACTTGGAATTACAGCTGATACAAACAGCTTCTGCTCCACTAAAGTAGGCATGATAATATGGGGTGAAATGGTGAAAATCTGGAACATTTAATACTGTAGCTATTCATCAAAAGCACTTGAGATAATTTTGGGACATAATCATGCGCATAGACAGCTGATTTCTGTTTCACTTCAAACACTTGTGTCCATGTATCAACACCTTTCTTTGGAATAAGCTTTCTGGTGGATCATCCAAGCAGCTGTATGTAGCCTTTGTGATGCTTGGGTTTATGCTTTGAATTTTCTTTAAAGGCTCTTCACTTGGCTTGTTAAGCACTTAAGGATGTGTTGTATACAGACTGTCTGCATTCGTCTTAAACTCAAGAATGAGACTTTTGAACGTTAATGAAACAGAGAAGAATCATTTGGGGCTTTTTGTTTCCAGTTTGAAGAACACTTCTGTTCTGACTAGTGTCTGGAAGGAAACCAAGCAAAGAAACTCTAATTTAGAAAGAATCATCTGACAGCCACATTTCAGAATACTTGCTCAGCAATATAGAGTCTCGATTAAAGTGAAGCATAGGAGATCAATAGTTCCCATTTCAGAGAAAATGAGGATTATTGGACAGAAAACAAATCCCAGCATTTGGTTTGATGATTAGCAAGCAATGTATACATTAAAATTACCCGCAAAGCGATCGATTAACACAGTTTGTGCTTTCCATTTGAGAGAACTAAAGGGGAAGAAAACAAAACCAGCTCACTGTAAGGGTACTCCTCTGTTTTTAAGCAATGGGAACATTTGCTGCTAGCCCACATTTTGTGGAAGCCTCAGTTTGCCACGCTAACCATGGAAGTGACATGACAATCATGGAGAATGATTTAGCTTCTGGGTTGATTTTTCAGAATAGTTTTGCCATTTACCTGTGAGTGAGACAATTTATTCACTGCTAGAATATGGAGGAAGGTGATGGGAAGAGGTAGCAGAGCCTATTCCTAATCACACGAAGTTCAACAGAGATGAAGCAGGATTGAAACTGAACCACGTTAAAAAGGATGAAAAGAAAAAAATCAGAAATATGAATTTTAGGAGGTGCATTGGCTTAAGGAAAACCCCAGCAGTGTTGCACCATGTGGAAAGCTAAGGCATGTTCTGGACAAAGAACTGCACAGGTCTGGAAGCAGAGAGAACCAGATGCAGGCTGGGAAGAAAAGTTGGGTTTATTTTCAGAAGAATTTTCTTGCAGATAAGTTCGAAGAAGAGGGGGCAGGGAGACAATGGTGCTCGGAAAGGAAGAGGTGCTATAAAAATGTCGTGCTCTTGACACAGGGCCCCTGAGTGCAGCTCACCTTCACCAGCAGTTGTGTTTCCTTTTGCATGAAGGATTTCTTCCTAAAACAGCCTTACTCATAAAATGTAAAACTTTGGTACATCATTTCTTGTGTTGAAGCTGTAGCATTTATACAGTTCTTGTACATGAGGGTAACTTAGCATGGAACGCTCTCCTGGAAAAGAAGGATAACTTTTTCTATTGTTCTATTACAATAAATTTCTCAACTTTACTTTAAATTCTCATAGTTTAGTTTTTAATTATCTGATATGGACTTGTTTTCCTGGGCTTATGATTTTTGGAAACTTGTTTTGAGGAACCGTCTGTGCAATATACCCTTGGTTATCCTTTGTACTTAAAATACCAGCTCAGTAAGCTTTGCTGGTGTACTACACAATAGTACGACTTTGTAGATGAAACAGTTGGACAATGTGAAATATATGACCTAATTTATGAGTGTTACTTTTTTTTGGCAAAACTTGCCCATCATTGTAAGTAGCATTCTGTAACTGCATTTTTAGCTTGGCAATACCAACTACACTGAAGAGGTAGCTAAAATATATGCTTCTGTGTTTCATTAATAATACAAACTCTTTACAGACCCACACCTTGAAAGAAATACTAGCAATAAAAAAGTGCTGTGTTACAAAATGTGCCAGTTCTTGGCTTATTGTAAGCTGGCATTTTTTTAGTCTTAGAAACTAAATTAGTATTTCAGGGTTCTTCATATGCTATTGATTAATTTAAACCCAGGTTTTCTTAATTAAAGGTTATTAGCTCAGTTCTACTTTCATTGGTTAAGCAAGAAGCAGTCTGATTTCAATAAAAGAAGGTTTACATTTGAGGCAGAAGAAAACCCAGGAACTGTATTCCAGTTTGAATGTGATCCAAGGTTCAGGCAGTCTAAATCATAAAACACATTTCAATCCTTCTAAAGCCTCAGATTCACTACGTTGATTACTTAGCTTTTAGTCTTACTGACACACTGGTGGATTAGAAGATGCTGTCACCCCACTTGTGAAGAGCAGGGGTGACTTACTCTCGACCAAACAAGTCTGTGGCACTGTAAGAAGCTGGTGCATCTCAGGCTGGAACCATCACGACTGGGTCACTTTACTCTTTCCTATCCTTGGTGCTGGCTTCAAACGGGAAGCCCTCCAGGGAAAGGGTCTAAGGACATTCTGATTATGAAAACAGGGAAAAAATGAAATATAGTTTTCATAATAAGATAAATATTAAAGTTACAATCAAAACCAAGTAGTAGAGAAGGTCATGCTCCAGACTGTCTTACAAAGGCATGGTATGGCTTTTGGAAAGATCGAAAACAGAAATGGCTTTGAAATGAAATACCTCTTTCCCAATATCAACAGTATTGCTGAATAGATGTAGGATTTCTTTTCATTCCATTATCCCTCTCAATTAAAGCCACATCAAAGCTATACCATACTATACAAAGAACTTTGTTGCTATCTTTGTTGCCTATCTCATCCTGCTGATTTTCACATGGTTTCCAAGACCTACAGCTGATACAACAAAAGGTAGAAGACCTCTGTCAGATTCATGATGAGCAATACTGCATAATTACACACTAGTTACTCACTAGTTAAGCATTGTGTACTAGACCTATATAAATACATCATCACATGTGCTGTTACAGACCTCCTTGATACGGTGTCTAAGGAGCGCAGCTCTGAGTATAACACCATTATTTTGTCAGCCTGTGCACTTTTCTCTCCCACTGCCTCTGCAGTGAGGACAAACAGGAGTTTTCCTCTCCACATGATATGCCAGGATCTTCTGATGTGGTTTTAGCTGAACTGTGATTGAGAAAGGGACATGTTGATGGTTGCCCTGGTGAAGCATATCTAGGTGACACAGCCTATTACATCCTCGGAGCAAAGTGCTTGCTTCATCATATGTTTTGCATTATATAACACACATTTTTCTGTTAGCACAACAAAACCAGTATCTACTGTTTCAGGAGGCACCCGCACCTTACTCAGAGCAATTGGTAAATCTCCCAGAAGAGGTTCTCCCACACCAGCTGTGAACGTTCAACACAGCATTTGGAGACTTGGACATACCTTGACCTTTCTGGAGACTCTTGTGTGCTGTTTTACATGTCACCGCATCCAGACTGCATCACAATTGCCCTAAAGAGAAAGTGCATCAAAGACGTTTGGAGCTTTGCTTAGCAATAGCTTAGTTTTCACATTGCTCTTCACACTGATGTTTGACTTCTGCTTTTTATGGGACTGCTAATAGAACACCTTTTTAGGGGTTGATGAAGCTGTACTGCTACTTTCAGATGGCAACATTGGTACTGGATAGTGTGTAGATATGTTGCAGCAATCTGATATCCTGCTGGGATATTTAATGCAGCAGTGCAGACAAGAAATCCTGATGTAACCAGCTGAGAGCAGAAGTCTTGAGTAGGATAATGTGCTACAGGCTGACCAAGAATGAAGAGAATAAGGTGGACTGGCATTATCTCTTGTCAACACAAATGTGTCAGAGAAATTGAGAGCTACTCTTTACCTTTCCTGCTTTTCCCCTCTGTCCATTTGTGTCTCTTAACAAACAAATCCAATATTCAGGAAACTAACACCTTGTCAGCCATGCCAACATGCAGGAACAGTGAATCGTTATAAAGCAGTTCCAGCTTCCTGTACCAGTGCACCAGAAACCTCTGTGGGAAGATGAGGTTGCACCTACACCATCCTTGTGTTTCATTTTCAGGCAGCTCATTTTGCAAGTGGAAGCTGGCAGGATGCTTCCTTTTTACCATGTGTACGCAGTATTTCCTGCACAGCTCCTGCCAACGTAGGGAAGTACACAGCCCTTTATCAGCTACAGTGCTCTAAGAGTGATAATTACATGACTAACCATGACACAGACCAAAGAACAGTTGCCACCTAATCCCTCTTAAAAATGGACCTGGTTGTGTTGTAAATTCACAGCACAGAATCATGAAGGCAGCTTGCCTGCCGCTTACGGGTCAGTACTGGTCAGCCATGCACATGCTCTAAGAGGGATTTATTTCCCTTAGTGTTACCTACACAAGCAAACATAAATGATTCTTTCTCAAGGCTGGGTTTGGTTTTGTTTCAGGGACAGAGCCAAGGAGGGAGTGAAACACACCTGGTTTCACAGCAGGGGCTATATCCACCGACTTTTTGACCATCGCTGGGCAATATATGGCTGATAGAGGAAGTTCAAGTGGCAGATGAGCTCTAAAAATAGACCTCCACTTGTAGACTTCTCTTGCAAGAACTTTGTAATGATGAAGAGCATACAAATAAAACATACTCGTGGTCAGTTAAGTCTAGCTAACCTGACTATGCAACACACTAACCCATTATAGTTTGTATAAAGTTTGCAAGTAATTTTAGGGTACTTTTCACTGTCATATTTGCTTCCTACTGAAATGGGACAATAATAGCATTTGGAAGAGAAAATGAACGGCACAGGGACTGCATACACAAACTCTTAAAAGTCGCAGAGACCATGACCAGAAGGGCCAAGAAGCATATTTCAAAAGAGCTGCTCCCTAGCTCCCTAAAGCAGTATTGGTCCTACCTCATCCTCACAGACATGACAAATAAAACTTCGGATACCCATTTGCTTGGTGCAGACACGCAGTGTTTTTACTTTGGAGCTGATTAATCCTTAATTTGGCTTTGCACAAAGGAATAACATAACACACAGCTTTTCTGACATATCTGACTTTGATGCCCAGTGAAATTTAAATGGCAGCACTTCTTCCATTGTGCTTCTGTTGCCTTGTAGGTGTGGAGCATCACACATTAGAGCTGTTTGGCTTTTGTTCTGCCGATTTGGTCCTGCATCATTTGGATGGCTCGTGACCAGAGGCATAATGCTTTGCGTAGTTCCCCTATTCCTTCCTGCTTATGGGAACATCCTGCTTGTCCTAAGTTTCTTTTCAAGGCTAAATATCTCCCCAGAGTAATTCTTCCCACAGTCAGATCTCATCAAGTTTGGCTTAAAACCATACTGACTGCCAAGCATGCCTCTTGGCATGGAGGTAGGAATTCCATAGTTTTTCATTACCTAGTTAGGTGAACCAGCCTTTGAGAGAAAACTAAAACTGTATTTTTATTCTTGTGCTGTATTGAGCTCTCCCTCAACCTGCAACACCCAGCACCATGCTTGGAATGATATGAGGGGGAAACCAAAATTACTTGGCAAAGGCATCAATGAAATACACACCAAACCATGCACGTATGTTTTAAACCTCTGAAGGCAGGCCACATTCAAAGTCCAATTCTTGTTGTTGTTAAAGCCTGGGAGCTTGTTCCAGACCTACCGCTTTATCATAGCACAAGAATTTGGCTTGTAAGAGAGCCCGGGGTGGTGGCCAGTCCGAGAGCCGGCAAGGGAGAATGCCGTGGTGTTGGAAACACTTGTCCTTTGATTTGTCAAAGACACTTCAGTGCAGGCCATGGAGCTCAGAGGGGATTGTGCTCTACAGCCAAGTTAAACTTTCTTCTTCCTAAGCTAACGTAATTAACTGTCAGGGAAAACAGTCATTTGTTGTTACTGAAAAGTACAGCAATTAGACTTTGCCCCCTGTTTTGTGATAATGCTCAGACCTTACACAGTTCTGTGCAATACTGACACAGAGCAACTCTTGCCTCCAAAGTCTTTGCAACCTGAACTCACCAATTTACATGTATATAAGATACAGCCACTGGGACATATATCCCCTCTAAAGTATGCTACTTTCTTGACTTGGTTAGATAGTTTGTGAGGATCTAGATCTCTATCAATTACCAAACAAGGGAAGGTGTTTCTTGTGTACCTCTACGAGTTCTGTGGAAACTAAAGTGCAGGTGTGGTTTAATTTCAGATCCTCTATGCATTCACAGTCTGGCTGTTGCTAAGGCAACATGAGATTAAGAGACATATGAAAGATAGTTAAGAATCTCTCCAAGAAGCAATATTGATCGAGTACAGTAAGGAAGCAACACACTTTCATCCTAGTGTGGTTCTCTGACCTTCTCTTTAGCAATACAGTTAAGCATTTAGTCTTGCTAAACTAAAGCTGGAGCCTGTTACCAAAATGCTGTAAGGATAGCTTTACCAAGTATAAACTGTGCAAACACGAGCACTTGATTTGCTTGTCTGCAGTTGTACATGTGCAAACAGCTCAGCCATGTGTTTGTTTCACTGTTGGAATGAGAACAGACTTCTTGAATACCACAAGCAGGACAGAGATGGGTAATGTATTCATGCTCACAGTAGAGACATTCCAGCCATTCTGGGAGCAACACAGAATATTGTAAGGACCATGTGTGGCTCCTGAAGCAGCAGTTTCTGCTGCCAAGAACATACCTTTGTTTCTACCAGTTGTTCAATTGTCTCTGGCTGCTGTTTCAAGGAAGCAAATTTTGGACAGACAAGTGGAAGCCAGCCAGGTACAGTAGAAGAGGGCATGTTAGCTGTACTCAGGAGCAATCACTTTATGGGACTGCGTTTTCAGTCTCTTGCTACGTGACAACATTTAAGGCAAGATAAGTCACCTACCAAGAGAGGTGCTTGCAGCAATAGGCAGGGATAACTCAAAAAGGTGTCAAGACGGTATGGTGATAGCATCATTTCAACACATTTGTTTTCTTCTTGTTACAGAAGGGGTCAAACCACCTAATGTTCTTCTAGAAATCCTTGGCTCTCTGCTTAAGGGAATGCTAATTAAACACTGGAGCTCTTTCTGCGCTGCCATGTTTTTAATTCTCAGCTTCAAGGGCAGCATGGTGGCATAGGTAATAGTTACATGGTGCTCTTGCACTTCTGTGTGCCTCAGTGTCAGGTAAGCAGAAAAACCAAACCAGCAGCATCCTTTAGCCCAGCTTTTCAGAGGGAGTAAACTGTCACATCTCTCAAATGTTGTTGGAGGGGGGAAAGAAAAAGCTTCTTCAACTTCAGTTTAATTGATACCACTGTGGGGCTCTGGGGGTGTTATGATTGTTCTACTCTGCCTCAAGGTAGGAGACTTGTTTTAATAACTGAAAGATTGCTTGAACACTGTCATATGAGGTCCAAGCAGTACCAAGGTCTTCTGCATATCAGGCTGTGGTGTTTGCCAACAGAAGGGAGTCCCTTCAGTATGAGAAGGATTTGTACCAATTGTTTTTTTATTGAAAACAGAGCTGCACTAATTTCCATTCTTCTGATTTGCTTGGTTTTCTCTTTTAAAGACAACTGGAATGTATTTGCCAATTGGCTAGAATCATGTAAGTGACTTCTGGTTCATTCAATGGGCTAAATAATTTGGTATTTGCATGGAATAAACAGGGTGCAAAAGAGTCTTCAAAAATCCTGTTTAGAAACTTGTGACAGCAAATGGAAGAGAGGAGATTTATAAACCAATATTATTCTCAGCTATCTTAGTGCTTAGTTCTCCATTCACTTTGCTTTAGGCCCCCTCCCCCTAGGGCCCTTATTACACAACTCCAGAAATATTATTCCTTGAAATTACCAGTGGCCCAAATTCCTTTAGTTACTGTTGTTACTGCAGTACTACGAGGAGGATCTTCCCACACCACGATATTGGACACATTCTGGGCTGGGAATGGGCTATGGGCCATCCAGTTCTTACTGGGCTCTGGTTCCTAAAAATTGCCCAGAGAGCAATAAACACAGTTTTGCTTCCTAGCAGAGGGAAGCACAGCATTTTAGACTGAGAGTTTTGACTGTCCTCATCGTTCTCAGTTCTTCTTGCTTACTGTCACATTTATGATTTCTTTATGCCTGAGACCATTTCGCACTGATGTTGAAGAACCACATAGCTGTTTTGGGGCTAATAACATTGGAGATGACAGTGTATTGCCATCAGCTTTTCTACTGGGTTCAAAACCAGCTGCCCCCATTCCTGACAGTGATTGTATTTGAGAGCATTGCTCGGGAGCACCGGGATGATGAATTACTCAGTTGTGTCAAACATTTTCTCAGCTAAAGCTTTTACAAATTAGGATTGGAGGTGAGGAAATCCAAGGCGAGAAGCACCCTTGGGAAGTGGGCATCAGGCCTCAGTTTGCGGAAGCATTAAACTCAGCTAAACAGAGGCCAAATCCTCTGATGCCATAAGCATACACAATGGCATTGACATTTACATGTCATCTCTTCCCTTGCTCTCTCCTCCAGTGATATCAGACACTTCAGGTGCACGCGCCCATGCTCTGAGGGTTGCACAGCAGCAGGAGGGTTACAGCGTCCGGGGCTCTCATCAGTTCTCAGGGCTATCACCCTCTTGTACAGAGAAACAGAATATTGCTTTTAGTGTTTCACTCTGTGAAGAACAGCCTCACTTTCTGACTTCTGTAAGCACAGAAAGCTCTCACTCAGAGGGCAGATTTTGTCTGTATAGTTATGCTGCTGTATTTACACAGGTGAACTCCAAGTACAGACACTCTTATTCCAGGAGTATTTTCCTTTTTAATCCTTCAGTGTTTCTTAAAACTGTTCTCAAGCTGCACAAGCCAAGTCAGGATAATTTTCTAGATGTGGGTTGCAGTACACTGTAACCCACAAAGCGTGCTTTCTTGTTTGCTTGGCTCGCTGCGCTCTTGCAGATGCGCCTCAGTGCTGCCATCAGTGTTTCACAGCGCCGTATGGATTCCTATGTGCTGCTCCGCGTCTGTGGGACAATCTGTCTGCTCTGGCGCCAGAGGAGAAAAGCAGTGGCTGAAGTCTGGCCAAGATATTGCTGTTTTCTGGCCCCTATTGTGGCTTTCCAGTATTTGCTGCATCCTGGCCCCTCTCCTGCTCTCTGCAAAGGTTTGTGCAGTGCAATTTTTAGGTTTGGAAAACTGAGAATACAGAAAAGACCCAGAAAAGAACTGGGCAAAGCGCAGCAAAGGAGGATTGGAGGGTTACTGCCCTTCAAGCTCTGCAAAGGGAGAGCACATACATAGCAAAGCAAGAGCAGGAGGTGGAGTGCAGTCAGTAGTGCCCCTCGCTGTTCTTTAAGCTCCCATGGGATAATCATTCGAGGGCAGTGGTAGGCTGGTGAGAGGACCCCACCAACAAGCAGATGCAAATACCCCTTCAAGCCTCAGGTCACCGAGGCTGTTTCCTTAGGTTTGGCTTTTATCTGCCCCAAAATCAGAAAAGCAGCAGTGGACTGTGATTGGCACGATAATCACCAAAATCTGGTCATGCTCTGGAAGACATGCTTTGCCTCCGTTCCCTTTCAAACAGCCTCCCCTCCCTTTCTCCCCTGCATCTTAAGCACCCGTGTCTACAGAGAGATTAATTACTTGTGCTAGAAAGTCACCATCCAAATCAAAAGTTTTTGAAGCCACAGCTGTTTGGCTGAAACCCACATATAAAAAAGAATCAATGGCACAGCTTCATGCTCCTGACCACTTTATGGCCACAATTAAAAGTCTGGAAGCAGACATGTGCATGTGTGAAGGACACACTGTGCATTTTATGAACCTGTAACCCAAGTGTATAAAATAATCACCGGTGTAAACTGCTCTCCCATCAGCAGCCTTTATTTCTCTCTGCAAAGCAAAATGAAGAGCACTGCACTGAGTTCCTCCTCCAGCTCAGCGGACGCCCCAGCCCTCTCCCTGTGCACGAGCAGTCCGGACACCAGCATTCAATCACCAGAGAGTGGCAGGAGGTGGCAGCCACTGCAGTGAAATACTTAAACCAAGGAAGAATAAGGGGGAAGGGGCATCCCAGAGCTAAGTTAGCAACTGGCAGAGTTCAGCTAAAGCTAACTAATGGCAAGAAAAGACCATAAAGGATCTTGGAGTAGATCCCGATAAGTTTCTCCTATTATATTCCTAAATCACCAGCTGCTAAACACCGTACTGTATGCAGAGGATGCAGATGTAAACATCCATCTTCTATTACAAAGGCTCTTGATTTTTCCCAGGGCTGAAGTCAACTCACTTAGCATCTCCCATCACTTCTCACCAGCACTAGAGCACTGTGATGGTGGGTACATGTTTATGGACAGCCACATTAGCTCTGCACATCTCACTAGATGCACTTTTTCCTTTAGAGGAATGTCTGTGTTTCCATAACACAAGTACAGAAACTGGCTTGAGGCATTGTGTGTGATGAATATAATCCCTCTGCTAATAGCTTAGCCATGGAGGGCCTCTCCCCTGCCCCTCCTTTCCAACCGGGTTGAATGGTTTCACCTGTCTGGTTTTGCAGAGACCTGAAGCTGCCCATTGCAATCCTACAACTAAAGCTAAACCCTGACACACTTCTCTGGCTCTTCTGTCTTTCCAGATGACTTCCAACTTCTGCTTTCTGTCTCCCTCCAGTGGCAACTACTAAAGGACAAGAGAGTACTGAAGTACTGAAGGACAAGCTTGGGTGAGAACACCAGCAGGAGGGATGGTGGAGATCAGTCATGATTTAGACCCGGCTGCCCCAGCCACTACAATCCTATGCTAAACGTGGTGCACAGCAGGTGTGAGCAAGGGAGCCGTTACAGTGGAAAGGCAGGATCTTTTGATACTGATTGAGGAGATTACAGAAGAGGAAAGCAAATGCTCCCAGCTTAGCTTTTCATTTACCCTGGGTATCCCACTGCAGCATTTTCTAAACGAATCAAGAACTGACTGCAGTCAGTTTGCTTGAGTCATTACCTCACGTTTGACTGTTCGACCAAGCTGTATCTTCAACAAACAGTTTAAGTCTGAAGAAAGCAGGAGGCACTCCCATTTCTCCTGACAGTTTGCTCTACCATCTAATGATTTTCTCCCTTTAATTAATGAAACAACCCAGTGCTGTCAAATTCTTCTCCCAGACAGCAATCCCAGTATTACCAGTCCAGTAGAGTGGCTTGTCTTAGTTTGGAAATACCTGTAACATCATATAGTTACATGAAGCCATAGTATCAGAAAACAGGCTTGCTATCCCCCATGATGCTCAAAACAACATATTATATAAAAATTTTCATCGTTTCTAGGTATAGTCCATGCTGCATGGAAAATTTCCAAGCAGCATTTTTCTCTTTGCGATGAATATGATGCAATGAATAGTTAAAAATGTTGCTGAACTTGCAGCCGTGCTCAAAAGCAGCATTCAGTCTCTGAACCCCTTGTGCTTGATGGCAGTGCTGTCTTGGGATCACATTTCTGAAATGTGGAAGGCTTTGACAAGCACATTGTCACAATTCAGAGCATACATTCGGGAAACCCGACCTATGAGGACTGTTGGGAAGATGTGCCTGAAAACAGGCAGCATTCCCTCCCATTTGTCCCTGTGACCTACCCCTGAGCCACAGGCTGTTAGCCTGGCGTGGTGGCTGCAATCTCGGAGGAAATGTCTGTTCACAAAGAGGGTGTTTTCCTGCTAGAAGACACCTGCCTGTTCTGTCTGAAAGGACCCTGTTTTGCAGCCAAGGGTGAATGGCTCAGTGCTCAGTTCAAGGCCATCTGCATGTTAAGGCTTTAGTTGATACCCTACTTGCACTGGTGGAAACAACTAGCATAAACAGACTGCATTAGTGTAAACTGGGATTGTCACAGGCTCTCCAAGAAGCCCTGGCACTATGACAGGATGTTCTGAAGATGTGCCACTGTGAAAGCCTTAAAATAAACAGAGCATAAACAGAGCTCATCAGAGTCCTTCACTGGAGATGCCTCGTTGCAGATAAGAGGAAGCAAAGTAGTAGAACTTCTCTTCAAGACTAAGGGGAAGCGTGTTAGATCTTGATCTGCATGATGACCCTGCTCTGTGGCCCAGCAGGGATGTAACAGGGTTGTCCTGGCCCGTGTTTATCTGCGTGGGCATTACACCACCATTTCTTAGTGGAGCATTGCTAGAGACAGCACATAGGCTCTCCATGTTGGAATAACAGCACACATTGATTTTACAGTTAGGACTGAGTGAAGCAGCCTGAATGCCTTTCTAGGTGAACAAAGATTGATCAAACGTTTCGCGTTATCTGCAGCAGAATCTCACAGATGTTTCCTTGCAAAAACCTTAAGCAGAATACCAAATGTTTCAAAATCACATACAAAGCTGGTGCAGAGCCAAACCTTTACGATGCTGTTTTGTGTTTGCCTATAGTATTGCCTGTGCCTGTCAAATCCGCTTCCTGTTTTGGATATTAGATCTTGCGATGGAGAGCTTCCAAATACTAGCCAGGTCCAAAGTAAGCTGTGCTCTGCAAAAATAATACTGATAATATCAGAAGAAGTATAAATGCTCAGATGAATAATTGTCTCTTTATTATTTCCTGGCTTGCAAGCTTACATGTGTTCATAGGAGGGGGCAGTTTTAAAAAACATGTGCTGAATTCCTGCTGGCCAAAGATACCAAAGCCTCTGTTACTCTCACAGTCTTTATATCTCTGTTGGATATCAAAGTGATATCCAACAAAATGTGCATTTAAGACCCGTCCCCATCTCTTTTGGTATTCTTACAATGGGCTTTGGAGCAGGTGTCTGTGTTACGAAACTGCTTGTGAAGTATGATTCAGAAAGAAGCACGCTGGTGGAGTACCAAGTCTTATAAGAAAGACTGTGATAGTCAGATGGGAAAGAAAGTCATGTGTGTGAATGTGAATGCCCATAACAAACAAATGGCTGGCAATTTAAACACCAGACCCACAGCCAGTGCCTTTCTGGCTTTAGTCTTAACCTTTGGGAAAACTACTTCCAGATTTGCAATCTGGATTTATGTTAGGGCTGGGTTGACAGGAAATAAAAAGGGTTGTAAGATACAATAGAATAAAAGTATTTGAATAGTTAGAAAAAACAAACAAACAAAAAAACTGGACCAAAATTGAGTATTTCTGATCTCTTCAGTGATTTCTAAATCAAATCGAGTTCTCTGGCCATTTCTTTAACACTGCAGTTGCAGCCTCTATGCCACAGAGTGGTGACGAGGACAGTGTTTGTAAGACATTGAATCCAGATCAAGTGCACACCTAATTTACAGCAGTTATTGCCTTAATTTGGTTTTCAATCAGTAGGATGATACTAATCAAAATAGGACAGAAGAAATACGAGAGTTTGAAGCAAGCCTCTAGCCCTTCCACCAGAGGAAGAGCAGCATCTCCAAGATGCAGGTAAAAGAGCAGCATCACATTGTGTCTCTGTCCCTTGCTCTCTCCTTGGGTTCTACAGAAAAACAGTGGCAAAAAGAAATGGTGGCAACCCTGGCAGAACCACACCTCGGGTACGTTAAAAGCCAGTGAGCCATTACCAGTAGAAAAGATGATGTAGAAGTGGAAACAACACACCCTCACGGAGACGTGTCTCTGCACACAGCCACAACCCACAGGAACAAAAACCCCGCTGCTCTCCAGTAGCTGCACCAACAGCCACCCTCGTTTAAGGGGGGTGTATGTATTTTAGCAGAATGTGTCCAATTTTCCACTCTGTCCCTCCCAAACATTACCACTGCCCAACATACTTCAATGTACGTGGAAAATTATTTTCTTCCCAGATGTTCCTATGTAGAGCTCAATAACAGCCTTAAACTGTATTAATATTACATTCAGATACTAATAAGGAGAATAAAAACATTAACTGTATGTTCCATTACATATAGTTAACTTGAACTAAAATGTTAAGCGTATGCACTAAGATGTCCAACAGCACACACACCATTCACACGCAGTTTTTTGAGTATTGTCTTTCTAACTCCTCTACACAGCTCTGAACTCCACTGGGTATTTTTAGGTTGTTTCAGCGATTTGAACTGGTGGTTACCACCTCTTTGAGGCTGACAACCCAGGGCACACAGGAAAGCACAAGTGGGATATTTACCACTTGGCAAGAACCTTCCCTTATCTCTATCTGAAATGATCATCGTCCGTTAATTTTTTTCCTGATAGGTTCAGGGATGCTCAAAACAGCACATTTGAGCCGGCATGGTGGAAATGTAAGTGGAGATGGAGCAGCAGCAAAGATGGAAGCCTTCGCCTGCTGCCTCCACTCAGTTTCCCAGCCTGAAGAGCCATTCATTTGCTGCAGCAGATCGCATCCCGATCAATTCGGAGGCTGGCCAGTAAATGAAGCTCCTGTTATGATCACTGCCAGGGACTGAACAGGCAAGAAAAAGATAAGAAGTAAATTAAATCCAACTGTTACAAAAGGGTTTTTAACTTGCTCCGAGAAGGATCTGAGTCACAGCTGAACTGAAAAGATGGTGTAAATCAGTTGTCCTAAATCAGCATTGCTTCCTTGACGGAGTTTGATGGTACCTGTTGTGTGTGTCTTGGGATGACAGCCTTTGCCAGGGCTGTCGGTAGCGTCGTGTGCAGGAACTGATGTTCATCTTCACACTGCACGTGGTTTCTGTGGCCTTTTAAAGAAAGGCTTTTGCCAAAGTAATCTGGGGACTGTTTAGTGCCCTGTTTGACACGTTAGTGTGAACACACCCCCGTCAGTCAGGGGGTTGCGGAGCAGGTGTAAATCAGATGATTTAACTCATACCCTTTTACTACCTATAAATCAGCTCTTGTATCCTAGAACGTGATTATCAGTGACTGAGTCAGCAAAATCTTTTATGAAAGCCTTGGTTAACATGCAGTTACTCCCTTGCACCTGCAGTTCTTTAGAGGTTCCATCATGCGATCCCCTGCTCCGATTGATTTAACCGCTGCTCAGCAGTCCCTATTTCCTAGAAAATACAAATGCTTCAACTCGCTTTTTTTATTTCACTGCCCTCGTGGTTCAGGATATTTTATGACAATGAACTGGAGGAGCTGGAAAGGTTTTGCCAGTCTGCCTTGTGCTTTGCTTTGTACAGTGCTGTGGTGTCCACGTCAGAAAGGCTTTGCCAGTTTGTGATCATCCTGAATCACAGGATTTCTGCTTCGACTCTCACTTGGTTGTGCCAGCTTTTATTTCTTTTTCAGGGTCATCTTATCCGTTCCAAGGCCAACAAAATCCTTCTGGATGACAGCTATTATTTATACACAGGTACGTTTTTCTTACTACTGCTAAAGTGTTTCTTGGTATTGAAGCGAGTAACTTTGCAAACAAGACATTTCAACATCCTTTGGGATCACTGTTGTAGTGGATTAGCAAGAACGTAAGACTTAAAATGTTTTGTTCACGAACCGTTGACAATTCAGTAACTTGAAAATGAGAACTAAATGGAGTAAAAAGGGAAAATATTTATCCCCCTTAAAGTTTCACTGGCTTTTAGAGCAGGACTTGCTCTCCAGAGTTTCAAACCAGTAAGAATGTCTGTTGGAGCCATCCCCTATACTTAAAAGATCTGCAGATACCTCTGAGAATAATTATAGCCCCAAATTCCAGCTGATTTGGTTTCCCCCCTCCCCCTCAGATAACAGTAGTTGTCAAATATTTTCCCAGCTTGGGCTGTTTCCCTGCACCACTGAATTGCACTGTGCCATCAATGCAGAAGAACCATTTGTTCTGCCAAATACTGTTGGGATTGAGGAGGCTGCTGGCTGCGTGCACTCTGGTCTCCTCCAGCTGCCTGCTTTGGTAGTTCACAGGTCAATCCTGAAGGTAAATTGTTATACATTTGGGGAGGAATTGTTTTCCCCTGACTCTGCTGCACGTTTGCAGTTAAATCAAGGGCTGCTGAATGTCCTCTGTCTTAATTTCTGTTATAAACCCCAAATTCACTTTCTCGTTTCAAGGAATACAGCCTCAGCATCCCAACTTGGACTTGGAGGTATTTCTCAGCTTTATAAAAGTCTAAATCACACACCTAAGAACTGTTGTCCCGGCTTCTCCTGTGTCATCACACAGAGCCCTGAATAAGAGATATACTTCATTCCCTTTAGCTGGCTGCTTTGCTCTACTACCAAGGATATGAAGGGAATTTCCTCTGATCTACAGCCACTCTTTGTCTGCTTCCTTTTCATTCGGTCTTAACAAAGAGGTAAAATCTGTTCCTTTCAAGTAGTCCCATCCCTGGCAGTGCACAGGGGCTTGGAGCAAGCTGCTCTAGCGTGAGGTGTCCTTGCCCCTGGCAGGGGATTGGAACTGGAAGAGCTTTAAGGTCCCTTCCAACCCAGCCCAGTCTGGGATTACCCCTTCCTTCATGGAGGCCTGTTCCAGTTCTAAATAACTCCTCCCTGAGTATTTCAGACACATGGTCTCATTGCTGGCAGCCTCCCCTACGCTAAATTCTCTCTGGTGCCTGGAACAGCTGCTTGTTCCTCCAGCTTGGGCCTTTGAGATGTAAATAGTGTAATCCGACTTCAAGAGGCAAGGAAATATTAGCAGAATTTAATGTAAATATTGTATAAATCATCCCAAAATAGCATGGCCATGGGATGAGCCAAAGACAGTAACTGAAAGTTAAACAGGGTAAGTAAATATAGACTAAATATATTCCCCTCCTGTAATTGCCACTGGAATGGATCCAGACAGGAAATAGGTTAAAATGCAGTCTTGTGGCAGTGATATTAAAAAGCTGTTGGCCCATTTGGTGACATTTAAAATGAATTTTATGTACTCTATACATTTTTAATACCTGCTGAGTTAAATATTATCAAATCTATAAAAAGGTTATGGAAAAAATGCCTGGTTTCACATGGGTGGACGCTGCCTGGAACTCTCTCTGTGGGTTTTGTGTAAGAGAAGGGTTTGAAAGGAAACATGAAAGGGAAAAACAAAAATCCCCACACTGCAGTTCTGGAGAACTTGCCCAGAAGGCATCATCCTCCAAGGCAACAGAACTTGCAGGACACAAACCTCAATGGGGGCCAAGGAATGAGATGTATTAACTCCATCCCTCACACATGCAAACGGAGAAAAATCAACTTGATTGCCCAGCATAACTCAGTGCAGCTTCTGGTTCAGTGTAGTGCAAGTATAAAAGGACCCTTTTCTTATAGGGATGCATTGTTTAGCAAGTCCCTAGCCCTGCTGTAGCAAGCATGATTAACAGGAGTTTTGTACATAGGTACCAGAAGATGTAAGCAGCCCTGGCTCACCTAGCCCGGTCCTGGCATATGGGTGCTTGTCCTGATGTCCCTAAGACTACTTTTTAATTACTTCATTTCAAAATTTTTTAAAATATTAATTTTAAAAGAACTTGAGCCCAATCAGAAACAGGATGGGATCCCCAGGCCTCCCCCCCACCATCCTGTACCAAAGCAAGAAGTAGGTGTCTGTGGTCCCTCTACCCCAGACACAGCTCAGCTACCCAGCAGAATTCAATCCAGAAGCTACAGATAAAATCCAACACACCCAAAGGGAATCAGAATGGGTCTGGACTAGCACAAGCCTCAGCTTCTCCAGCTGGGTCTGTGTTTGTATGATTTATGTGCTCACATTTTCATCATGAAGGGATGGGGAAAGCCCAAGAAGGTGAACGACTCCTGTTGTGCAATCCCTTTTCACAAGAACTTCTGAACCAGCTGTGGCAGATTAACCGAAACCTTTCTCTGCAGAAATATCCTCAGCCTATGGGGCAGGAGAGGAAAATGATTGTGAAATGCAGGAAGTGGGATTACTCTGATCTGTACTGTGTGGCCTCCTTTGCTGCTTCTGCCACTTCTTCAGTCCATGGCAGGGGTGGCCAGTCAGCCCCCGGACATCTCTGGACTCCTGACAGGAGTGGTTACAAGATAGGGGGCTCCTCCGACCGAAACACGACACAACCACAAGTTCAAAACTCAACAGCTAAGAGACTTTAACACCTCAGTGTTAACTGAAGGCTGTTGAGACCCACATATAAAGCAGCAGGAAGGAAAATCGCAGGAGAAATGTGGGTGCAGCAAGTTTCACTTGAGTTTCATTCTGCCTTCCGACATCACAGATTTCGTTGGCTTTAGTAAATGCTGTCCCAGATGCAGGAGCAGGTATTTGCAAACATCCACCAACACAGGCTCCCCATCACCAGTGGGAAGCTTGTATCCCCCAGAATAACTTTTCTCTCTATAGCTGTGGTAAGGGACTAGGCTAATTCACCCCCTCAGGCTACATGTAGCCCTGGTGCTGTAAGGGCCACACTTAGAGCATCCTGTCAGACTCCTCTCCAGGTAACCAGTCTCCATGAGTTCTCAGCAGAAGACTTTGGTGCCTTTTACTGAAGCAGCGTACATCAGCCTGACAAAGCACTATGCCCTTCACACAGAAAGCACCGCCCAAGAACCCGATACACGAGTGCAGGACTCCTGTACGGTTTAAAGATGCGCACACAGTGAATTGTGGTACTTGTGCATGGCACTGTACTAGCTCCTCTACTCGACCTGGACAACAAATTGCATCCAGCACCGTATCAGACACCATGAAGTTCTGTATCAGCACACCAGAGGTGCGTGCCTGTCACTACCACACCATGTAAACACCTTCACAGAGCCAGTACTGCCCAGCAAGTTAATCCATAAGCAGTGTTTTGCATCTTCCCTGTACGGACTGAGCCCTCGGCAAAGCCCTGGTGATGCGCCTGTCGCCAGTCCCAGCTCAGACAGCCCCTGGCAGCACCGAAACACAGCAAAAGATGCCACTGGTTTCATTTGCTCCCGGTAAAAAGGCAGCAGTCAGAAAAGGCCTTTCCTGCAGTGAGGATCACCAGCTGGAAACATCACAGCCAGGTTTTTCCCTGACTGAACATGTTGGCCTTGGACAATCCATAAACCACCAACTCCAAGCAACCCAGCAGATCACCCTTGTCCTCCCCTCCCAAGTCTGCCACACAGCTCATAGCAACCTATTGTCCAGAGGGCATCGCTTGTCACCAAGTCTGTGCTAGTCTGCTGCGGATTTCACCCCCTGAGCTGGGTGGCCATGGCAAAGGAGCTTGCTAACTCACCTGCTGCTTATGTCAGCTTCCACTGGACCATTCTCAGGTAGTAGCAGCCCAGCTCCAAGGAGGAAATGAGAAGGAAATCGCCTGAGGGCGTGTATTAACTCATGCTTAATTGTCAACCTCCTGTTCAAAGTACTGGGCCCACAGCTGTAGCAATGTAAGCTCTAATTCCTGCAGAACAACCTAGAGAGGCACCTGCCTGGCTTTATGCTGCTTCTGGAGCCCGGTATCAGGTCCTCTGTGACACTGCTCCACCTCCTGCAGGTGCTCAGAAGGCAGCTGGGGAGTGTGAGATGTGGGAACCTGAAGCTTGGGAGCCCCCGAGTTTCAGTTCTCTGGTTGTACACTGAGGTAACCCTCAGCAACCCACCCAGCCCTGTGCTGCTTTTGAGGGGTTGGTCAGGGTACCTGCAGTGTGGAGGACCCAGCTTTACAGCACTCTGCAAGCACACCCTGCCCAGGGCAGGGGTGTTTCTATCTGAAGTTGCTTAAATGATGCCAGAGTATATTTCAAGTGTAGTCACCTAAAGCCACTGAGGTCAACCTCTGGTGTCTGGAACTGTTTCCTGAAATACCTGCTGCTTTGTCACAGAGAGGGGATTGTAAAGCTCAATGCATGAGTCATTGTGGAGTGCTGGATGAGGCAGTAAGAACATCAAACTGCACTCTGCTTGCTTCAGGCCACATAGCAGTCAGCACAAGTGGGTGGCAGCTGCAGAGACCAAATTCCAGCCTTGCTGCTCAGCACAGGGTTATCTGTGTTTAGTAACGGTCCCATATACTGATTTCTGACACCATCTGCTACCTCTAAGGAAGTTTGGGGATCTCCCCTTTCATTGATTGCTTCCATATCTCACACCAAGACACTTCAGGGCAAATGCTGCAGCAGGTTAGAAGTGCCCAGCACCTGACAGTAGGTAAGTCAATCCAGATGGTGGCAGTGGGTCTTGAAGGAACTAAGATTCTACTCATTAGGGGGCTAAGAAACATTGTGAGCTTAACAGGAACGATCCCAGTGTAAGCTCTGTGAAACACAGAAGAGGGAGAATAATTTCTGTGGCAAATACAGCTCACAATCCATTGCCTTGTGTAGGTCCTGAGCTTCTACTCTAGAGAATACAGCTCTTAGCTAAAGGGAAGGAAATAATAATGTACATTGGGAACAGCAAGAGATTTTGTTATGGAACTGAAAGCAAAAAACCAGAAAAGCCTTGTTTTTATTTTGTATGTCTCAAACAGAGGCAGCATCAGTGCTTTTTACCATCAGGTGTTGGATTGATTGTATTTTATTCTGTGTAACGAAAACTAAGCTGGTTTTCAGGTTTTGATTTTTAATACTTATCCCCTTTGCTTTTCATATTAGATCTCCTTAATATGAGGTATTTCTTTTGAAACATAGCTTCTATGAAGTGCCTTCCAAATGAGATCCAGCAGAAGGGTATGCTCTGAGACAGCAAAATTGAAGAATATGGGAATCAGCCATCAAAACTGAATTTTTCCTTTACCTGGGCTTGCTGCATTCAGTGAACAACAGAATTCAGCCCTAGGGCACAAACCCACAGGCTACAGTTTCACGTAAAAAAACCAACTCGTTTTAGCAAAACCCTAAATTTCAGAATGAGAACTGATTAATTTGAAGTGTTTCTACAAGACGGAGCCTGAAGACTTGATTTCAGAGCTCTGAAAGCAGAACCTTTTACCATTAGCTTCAGTGGTCAGACTGAGCCTGTACTGAAAATAACTCTTCACCCACACACCTCACTTAACAGCTTTTGGTACCAGACAGTGCTTTACACTGAGCATCTCGAATGACCAAAGGCAGAACTCATTTATATATAAATCTCTTAAAACTATGATCAGTGGACCAGGGAACCAGACCAGCAAAGGAGAAGCCAATATAGAAAATAATGAAGTTCTGGTTTTCTTTTTCTCTTAAAACCCACCACATTCTAAGAATCAAGTATCACCACAAAACCAGAATGAAAAATGTTTCTTCTCCCTCCTGCATTAAGCTTTCCATAAAGTCTTTAGCCAAAAAGACTCATGCCTAACCCTCATTGCTGGAACTCCACCTAAAACCTAGCACCAGTTCTCTCCAGAGATCACCTCTGAAACAGGAAAAGGTGTAATCCATCACAGCTCAGCTTGACTTTATCTGCAGAGCAGCCAAGAGTGTGTGCTGGGTGGGATTTTTCACCATCAACACTCTGGTTGAGCCAAGAAATGCTTCCAAAGGCTGACGCTTGGACCGCTGGGCAGGGACCAGCACTAATTAAAGCCTGGTCACTCTGTTCCCAACTCTGCCACTGACATTACATAAACTGGGGCAAGTCATTTCCCATAGGCATCCAAGCCAAACTAGCGCCTGTAAGCTCTCTAAGGGAATGAATACTATGCACCCCTGATTACAGCTGAATCAAACAAATGAAGTTCTGCAGGACCTCCTGAACCATTGGGTATAGGCTGTTACTCTATTAGGTCTGTTTTCACATGTATGAGTGCTGAGAAAAGGAACTGGAACAGAGTAATGATGTCGCACACAAACTTCTGGAGCACTCAGTGTTCTTAGAAGTGTAAATAACATCATGAAACACCACATGGGATATGTCAACTGCTTTAATAATAATAATAAATTTATTAAGTGGCAAGAAACCACTCTGCTTTGTAAACCGATTTTACTCAATCACAGTCCCTCTATTGTTTTCCTCATTTAACATGAATACATCCTGCAACTTGTATGTGAAAGATATGCGTAGAGATATGTTCTGGACTGCTCTCGCTGATTTTACTGGTCAGAAAAACATTAAACATGCGGAAACAGCACCGTATTTTCCATAGGTCTTTCTCATTACATCTCTTTTGCTGCTAAGCTAAATTGTCACTGAATAAGCCAAGTCTACAGAAGTTTTTCTCGTCCTGTTGTTCTGCGATGCAGTGAGGACTGCGGAAACATCTGATAAAACCTCACATTTAATAAGTAATTCAGAAGGCTTCTTAAGCAAGAGCTGCAGTTGCTTCTTCAGACTAGCGAGAGCTTCTCATGCATTAATGCACTTAGTTAGGTTTTGTGAGGAGCTCAGAGGAGAATGTATCCTTTTCCTGATACAGTTAGTTGAGAATGGACTCTGCGCCACTGATACTGTTCAGCAACTGTGTGCACCAATAATTTAAAAAACCACAAGTAATCAGGCTGTTTTTATCAGAAACAAGTAATAAATCTTACAATAGTAAAAAAAAAAAAGACATGGCAATTTCTGATGTGTGACATTTTCATTGCTTGAGAATGAATCAGTGCAAAGTGAGGCAACCCACGCACCCCGTCACTTAGGGCTGCGGCGCATTAAACCAGGCGCCGCCGTTTGGAATCCCTCTCCATATCTTCAGTGTGAGATTCTCCATTGCACCCAAGAGGGGACACCATGTTAAGCAAAGGGTCTTCAGATGCCCCTCCAAACAGGGACAGCAATAAAGCCACGCCATAGCCAGTAGCTCGTTCACCCTAGGAATAAAAAATAAACCCAAACAATTCACACTTCAGATTGTAGAATCTGAACCTAGTTTTAGTTTACCTCTCGCTCAACAAGAGCGGTGATGGTGCAGGGCCACAGACAGTACTCAGGGTCCCTGGCAGGCTTGCTCAGATTCTGCTTCTGCATCCTTACTGCTACTGGAGTCTGTCCCGTTCAGATTCAATCAGCATCTTGGTTGACTCACGTGAGAACAGAGCTCCCACTGACTCAAGGGCCGATTTATGCTAGCACTGCTCAGGGCTGGGAATGCTCCCTCCAGCAGAAGCATGGATTTGCAGTACGAGCTAAGTAAGTCTGTTTTTAAAAAAGGGGGGGAGTAAATTGGTTGGCTTTTAGGAAAAAAGAATATACAAAGGGAGGAGGGGAAATCCCCAGGAGGAAACAAATGTTTTCTCTGCTGCAGGTCAGCAGGCAGGATGATCAGCTCTGGTCAATCATCTTAACAAAACAATGTGGGTGTAAATGGAAGGCTAGGATTATTGCCACAGGCAGAAAGCAGGCATGCTGTTGAAGTTTACAATGATAACGATGTTGCTGATCAAAGCGACCATTAGAATACTTTAAAATCAAATGAAAAATAGGAACAGATCAAGGAACCAAAACAAAGAAATTCCCAACCCAGATGAAAGGTCAACGCTTTTCAAAAGAACTCTTCACCCAATTCTCTTTGAATTTGATGGCACAGAATTCAGAGTATCAGCAGGCCTATGCAGTTTCCTTTACCTAGTTTGCCTGCTCAGGAAAGGACCAGAAGTCACAGGAACATACTCACTGCATGAACAGGGGCAGCAATGTCTATATGGACCCAGACTCCAGGCCAGTCAAAGCCAATGTGAGAAGCAATGAAGAGCCCAGCACAGGAGCTTGGAGTATTGTCTCGGTCCTGCAGAAATAATAAGAATATGGATGGTCTTGCAAGAAAAGGAAATGTTAAGGTCTTTTATTCTTGCCTATTCCATCTTATAGAAAAGACAGTTGTGCAGATCTAGTTCAAACCTTAATGAACGGCCCTAAAACACAGTCTTGCAAAACAACTACGATGTACATCATTAGACTTAATCCCTGGTAGCAGCCTGGCCCTGTTCAATAATAGTTATTTTGCAAAGCTCCTTTCTGCAGTGTTTTTGAAACTTAACTCACAAACGCAGCAAAAGCAGCTGCAGCAATCCCCAAGGCCCCTGTCCTCAATTTCCTGGTTTCTGCATTCCCAGGTACAGCCCCTGCTGGTTATACATGATCTGAGGAATACCAGTCTTTACTTCTTAAACCATCTCCATTCAGGAATTTAGCATTCATAGAATAGTTAGGGTTGGAAAGGACCTTAAGATCATCTATTTCCAACCCCCCTGCCATGGGCAGGAACACCTCACACTAAACCATGTCACCCAAGGCTTCATCCAACCTGGTCTTGAACACTGCCAGGGATGGAACATTCACAACCTCCCTGGCAACCCATTCCAGTGCCTCACCACCCTTACAGTAAAGAATTTCCTCCTTATATCCAATCTAAACTTCCCCTGTTTCTGTTTTAATCCATCACCCCTTGTCCTATCACTACAGTCCCTAATGAAGAGTCCCTCCCCAGCATCCCTATAGGCCCCCTTCAGATACTGGAAGGCTGCTACGAGGTCTCCATGCAGCCTTCTCTTCTCCAGGCTGAACAGCCCCAACTTTCTCAGCCTGTCTCCATACAGGAGGTGCTCCAGCCCCTGATCATCCTCGTGCCCTCCTCTGGACTTGTTCCAACAGTTCCATGTCCTTTTTATGTTGAGGATACCAGAACTGCACACAATGCTCCAGGTGAGGTCTCAAGAGCAGAGCAGAGGGGCAGGATCACCTCCTTCGACCTGCTGGTCACGCTCCTTTTGATGCAGCCCAGGATACGGTTGCTTTCTGGGCTGCAAGCGCACACTGAAGCCGGCTCATGTTCGTCTTCTTATAGACCAACACCCCCAAGTCCTTCTCCTTGGGCTGCTCTGAATCTCTTCTCTGCCCAACCTGTAGCTGTGCCTGGGATTGCTCCGACCCAGGTGTAGGACCTTGCACTTGGCATGGTTAAACTTCATGAGGCTGGCATTAGCCCACCTCACAAGTGTGTTGAGGTCCCTCTGGATGGCATTAAATTCATCTTAGGGCCATGCCTGAACGCAAGCAGCCTGAAGATTAAGCAAGCCACCTTGTTTAAAATTGACACTAAGTTATCAGTGTAGTAACATACAGCCTGCAAAATCCCCAGGTAAAAGACCCTGAAGACCTAATTACATGGCTCATTTCTGTGAATACATTCCACATGAAAAGCTTTCAGCCAGTTACCGACAGGTCAGCACATTATCTAGAAACACACATTTTTATGTAACAAATGAAATTTAAAAGAAAACAAATCTTACTGCCACAGAGTTTTTCATATCAGCTACAGCAGAGGTAAATTCACTGAAGTGGAGCTCAGGGCAATACACAAGAGGATGGACCAAGTCCCCACAGTTCCTGCCAGCTTTAACGCAAGCTTTCTCCCACTCTTCATTATTGGTAAGGACAGCAGCATGATACTTTCCTGTAGCAATTCCCTAGTAAAATAAGAAAATAATCAGGAAGGATTCACCTTAAGTGTGCTGGGTACAATAACTCTGTACTGCTCCCTCTCAGCACTAACAGCTGCTTTCCATCTAACAAAACCACCAAGAAAAAAAGTTTCAAAACTATTCCACAAGAAGTTAACGTTACAAATGTGGACAAAGACATTGCAGCTACTCTGACTCTTTTAACATCTCTGTAAATCTATTCTGCAGGGAAACAGTCTGCATTTGTCTGGCCTATTCAAACCACTGCTCCACAAAAATGTTTCTTTACAGTTACTGAGCAAGCAAACTCTTATCACTTTACAGAGGATACCCCAGCAATGTGTGTCAATTACACAAACAGTTTGAATTTAACATCCTCACTCCTTGGAAAAATTGCTTCCTTCCAAATATACAAAACACAGAAGCCACCATCACACCACTGTTCCAGCAGGATAATGATGAGAGATTTTCAAAGGACTGATATTTACACCAATGAAGGCAACAGCCATGCTTCTAAAATTTGCCACCATTTCTCCTCCTGATATGAAGATCAATTTATTTTCTAGAAAGTTAAGCTACAAGAATCACTGCTCATCAACACAACCTATAAAACAGGAACAGATTTTAAATAACAATAGCATTAATTTTGTACACTTGCATCATTCTGTGTATGACTTACATAAGCCATTTTATGGACAAGAAAATTCCTGACGACTATCATCAAATCAGTTCTGCTGATTATAAAGCTACTGACTTGCAAACACTGAGTAGTGGATAGCTTACATCAGCTGCCAGTGTCATCAGGAAAATACAACTTTGAGTATGCAAAAGCAAAAAAACTGCATAAAGAACAAAAAACCTCCTGCTTGAGTAATGCAGCTATAAATGTCACACACTCATGGCCTATGTCATGTGCACAGAGGATTAGTTTTCTAGGGTTGCTGTTGGCAACTTTCTCTTGCACAAGTTTAGGAACCCACCATCAAGCACAACAGTTCACAACATCTACTTTCCCCCAAAGACTAGCAGGATAGAGGCAAAGCAGCGTATAATGTACAGACAGCAGAAGGATGCACCCTGTCTGTTAGAAGTTCTGTATCAGTACCTGAGCTCCAGTAAGAGTGGCCATATCAAGAATTATATCAGCTCCAAGATCTTTGCATGCGTAAGCCACTCCATCAGCCAGTATCAGTCTACCTTCTGCATCAGTGTTATTGATTTCCACAGTTCTAGGAAGAAGAGAGGACATTTAATACAACAGTGCTTCAGGCTGGAAGTTAACTCATCTGTCTGGACTAGAATACTGGATGAAAAAGCAGACTCAAACTTAATGTGCTTTCCTATTTGGCTCCGCAATTCTGGATGGCTCCTTATTCCCCAGCTGCAAGCATCCAGACAGAGCACACATGGAAAATGGTTTTAATAGCACTGTCCTCATGGTTGGGTCTTATTTGTTAGGCCTGTATAATGCCTACCATGTTAAGCTGGGATTTTATTAATTATTGCCATACAAAGAGGTATCATACTCTGCTTAAAACAAGAAGAGAGACAGTGGCAGTCTGCCTCTGTGACCATATAGAATACAGATGGGGACAGAGAAAACACCTAAACCTGAGTGCTTTAAGAAAACTTCAGCTCATAATACGTGTTTTGATGTGTATTTACATACCCAACAGAAAATTCTAAGCACACTTGCATTAACTCCCTACTATGGCTGTCTGAAATACTATTATCACTATTCAGGGAAGCAGATGAGGGACAGGCTCACAATCTGCATGGCACTCACACTAACAGAACCAAAGCTGGCATTTCCTCTCAATGTTTCTGTGGAAAGGGTAGATATAATCTTACTTTCCAGAGTAAAGAACATGAATGTCATCAGGTCTTGTTGCACGTGGTCCAACTGCATTCTCAGCCAAACAAAAAACAGCATGAAGATTGTCTTTAAAACCCTGTAACAATCATAGGAAAGAAAGAGCTTTTGATTCACATCAAGCTAATTTATTTGGACAGAAATCAATGAGGGATCATGACTTCTTGACAGCAATGCCACTAATTACATGTGTTATTGGGAAATCTATGAGGAACATCTTGTATCTTGAAGCTGAGGCCATGAGCTACAGAAAGCAAGCAAGGAGGTAACATCTAATACTGGTTTTAGAGTTCGCGCTGAAGAGTGAATAAATGCCTATATGCATGTGACAAATGGGGCAGTGACCTAGAAAAGCTCTTGTCAATTAAGCAGTGATGAGTACAACCTTCTCTCAGTGGCAAGGTATCCAAATTAAAACATCTTTTATATGAAATGTGCAGGTGCAACTGGAAGGAGCTGTTTAGTTAAACCGGATTCCCTGGGAAGAGCGTGTTCAGCTCTTTACAGCCAGCTCCAGTAAGGTCTTCCCCTGAGCTCACCAGGAAACTGCCAAGCTCACCAAAACCAAACCCCAAATCACTGAAGTAACAGTACCCCTCGTGTGAAAACCAACAGAATGCATCTCCAGTGATGCAATGCTTCAGTCACCCGATTTTAACACAACTCTAGCACTGACTCACAACAGAGATCACAAACAACACATCCGCACTGTGTAACTCCAACTTTCACAGCCACAAAGGAAAGATCCAGCAACGGATGCCTTTAATGTGACAATTAAAAGGTTTGTGGGAGGACATTACACAGCCAGTGAGGATGCTTGGGATTAATTTCCAAACCCTGATTTTTCCATTGTTTTTATTTAGCCTCCAATAACAACAAAGATACACCTGGGGCCACTTGAGAAACTGAGCTCCTTGCCATAATTTCTGCCATGCTGGGGAAGAGCCTACAGCAATAGTGGAAACTTATGGAAACAATAAATGCTAATATGCAGCCATTTGTGTACAGTATACTTTCCCTAAAAAAAAAAAAAAAAAAAAATCAACCCCAGGTGAACAGATTCCATCTGTGAGAATTTTCCTGGAAAGTTATTTTGATTGTGGCAATCCTGGTATGTGGTAGAAACAACATATCCCAGTGGATCTCCCACCTGCACACAGTTCACTGCCCTTCCGCATCCATCCTGCACCACAGGTCAGATACATGCTACCAGATCTATCCTTTCTCTTTCCATGTAAAGCCTGGCTAAAACTGGAATACTTAGCCGGAAAACCATCAAATTCCTGGGGAAACCAGGGTCAGTTTTACTGTTAATCTCTTGATAAAAGTCCATAGCTGAAGAAATATGGACTTGCTGAATCAGTGCATGTTGTGAAGTCTAAAGGGTAAATGCATCAATCAAAACCTTTCAAAGTAACAGGCAGCTTCTAGAAGCCAGTGGGCAAACAGCACTGTTGATGAGATAACCTTCCATCTACGACCTTTTGCTCTTCCAAAACAGCCTGTGCAGCAAAAACCTTACTCTACTCACAATCTCTTACTGGACCCCACCAAGTTTTCCTCCTCCAAGTAGGAGACGTGGTTAATCTACTATCAAAAAAAATGAAAACCTGCTTCCAGTACGAGCTGCCTTGTCCTGAATCCCTTCTGTCCGTAGCTTGTCAAAGCAGGATTCACTGTCTTAACATGAGGCTCAACAAGGATTTTGCAAACTCTAAGTGAATGTTTTTCTCTCCTCCCTTGTGTTGGAAAGTTCACAATGGATAAAATGCATCTTTCTAGGAAAAAAATCACTTGCTTCATTTTGCCGTCCAAAGCCTTTTTAAATCATGCCGTAAAACTGTTGAACAGCATTTAGGCAGATACTTTCTGAAGTTGGTTAACAACCTCAGCCCCTCTTCCCACTCAGCTTTCTATCCCACACCTTTCCAGCTCCAGTCTCTGTAACAAAGCATAGCTAATGTAAAACTCTTCTAGATTCATACTATTAAGAGCATTAAAAGAAAAAGTCTTGAACCAGCAACATTGACAAATTCTTGCCACTGCTTATCTGAATACATTTTCTGTCTGGATTTCATTAACAGGCCTTCTTACCCAAGGTTGTAAAATTAAGCAGTGATAGAATTCTCTTGTTTTTACATATAAAGGCACAGATTTCTTGTGAGGTCTGACAGCCTGTCATACTCAGGCTCAATTTGTCCAAATGTATCACTGCCAGTTTGTTCATTGTCCCAGTAATTGCATGTGAAATGATAGATCACTTACTTTCTCACCTACTAATTGTGAATGCAACTTCTCTCAGTGCAGACAACTGCACACAGAACTACTCTGGAAACAGGAACTGAATCACTGAAAGAACGTACCACATCCATGGCTTTCCCAGACCCTCCCAAAGCACTGCCCAAGTTCTAGCTCCTGTCCCTTGCAAACACACGACCTAACTTTCTGAAGGACGTGGTTATGGAAAACAGTTTTGCCTAAGACGCAGCTCACAAATCTGTTTTCAATTTGAAGTCTCTGCAGATAACTGTGAAGTTTACAACCTTTCCACATCAAACATGCTGCTAGGGCCAAGGCACAGAGCTGAACTGTTGAGAAATGGGAATTTGGCACTGACCATCCCCTGGACAAAGCTTCCATCAGATCTATGCATTAATCTGCAGCAGTAAATATTCTTTGAACTTTGGATACTCCTTGGAGGCAACAGCTGCTCTGTCAGCAGGATTCAGTCACCAGATTTGTGGAGAGGGCAGAGTTTTATTGGCAGCAGCCACTTCTTTTCCCCAGCTCCTATTGTTAAAGCACAACATGCTGTTTTTTAATTCTTCGTATTTCAATACCTGGCCTCTTCTCAGCTCCCATACTATTTTCTGACCACAGGAGCAAACCAACAAGCAGCTCCCCAAGAGCTGCCACTTCCCCAGCAGGTTAATATTAGAACTGGCACAGGATTTGGAATATGGACAGACTTTATATCCCAGAGTCACTCATCCATTTCTTTGCGAAGGTGATGACAGCTGCCCCAAATCCCACAGTTTAAACAAAATCAGCACTGGATAACTCAAGTATAAATCTGACTCAAGGAACTAGAAACCACTGAGGCTGCAGAACAAACCCTGACATTTAAGAAAGACTCCTAAAAAAAATAAATTGCACTCAAGGAATTTCTCACAATTCTCAAGATCCCAGTAAAGATCTAAAGTATTTTCCTGAAAGAGGGGCTCAAGATCACTAATAGCAGTGGCAGGTCAGAACTCCAGGATTAGACTGGCCTCCATATCCAGGAATACATCCAAAAGCCAGACTGCTCCCTGGCAATGCTGGGATAACATGATATCAATTAACACATTTTACTTACTTGCTTTACAGTGGCTTTGAAGGCACCCAAAATAGCAGCTGCTCCACCACAGTCTCGTTTCATTCCAGGCATCGTAGTCTGTTTAAAGACAACCAGGTTTGTATTTCTTTTATTCTTTAAAAGAGAATTTCACAGCAATACCTGCTAAAAACTAACACATTTCTGATGCTTCTGTACCTCTGGTTTTGACAGTGCTCAGCTATAGCAGCAACACAGAACATGTGCATCTGCTTATTGTTGGCTTTTGCCTTAGAACTGGAAAATACTAAACCTCTGCTGCTAATTTGTTAGAAAAGAAAAAGGTTTTTTACAACATTTACACTGAGGCCAACTCAAATGGGTTCTGGATCCATGTCCAAAATCAGGAATTAAAAAATCTTTGTTTCTAGTTTTCTCCTAGCAGTGGGCAATACTTACAAGAGCAAAATACAGGTAATTATTTAACTGCTCTGCAAGTGTTCCTTGAATCCTATTTGGTCTTCTCCCCAATAGTTTGTGTCCATACGGATGAAAGTAGGTCAAATTTTTACCCAAATAAACATGCTTTGGTTTCCTACAGACATCAACTGAATCATTTCCATCAGAAAACAACACCATAAGCAAAGACAGCAGAAGAACAAGTGCTTATGTACCTTTCCCTTAATGCTGAGTCCTCCAGTGTCATACACAATACCTTTGCCCACCCATGCAATGGTCTGCGTAGCACCATCTGGAGTGTGACTGAGAACTGCCAGGGCTGGAGGATGCAGAGCTGCCTTGCCTACTCCGTAGATACCTGGAAAACATGGAATTAAACCACTTGTGAGGAAGAAAAACTGCAGGGAGCAATCTGTGCCTATTTTCTTGGAATGCTATGGCAAATAAAACTGTTTCAGAAATGTACAAATAAAACATTACAATGGAGAAGGCAAAACATTGCAATTAACTGCTAGGAAACAAGCTGAATTTTCAACAAGATATACCTCCAAAGCCTCTTTCTTTCAGCTCCTCATCTCGAATAATGGTAGGAGTAATCCCAAGATCCTTGCCAACTTTTCTGATTTCCTTAATCAACAAAAGAAAAAGGATATTGTCAGTCAGTTATCAGAAGGACATACTTGTGTCTTTCCATACGTACAGGTACTCCCTTAAGGGTTTTGTGTGATTTTTGCATGCATACGCATAAAAACACTCACAATTCTGGGAGCAGTGCTGGTTTTCCAGCCTAATTCCTAATGGCCTAATTCCACTAAGACATCCTTCATTTACTATGGCATGAAACAGAAATTTGACCTTTAAGCTCCGCCAATGAAACAAATCTTTAGAGGTAAAGGCCAGCTGTTCACTCTGTTGGATCATGATGCCATAGGACAGGAATATTTTCCAGATCTTCATGATAAAACTCATTTGGAAACATGTCAACTTTTGTCCTGTAACTTCAGAAACATTAATCGCCACCAGGCTTAAGACAACACTAGCATTGGCAAAGAAGCCAGTGTCATGACCGAATTAAAAAACTCATGTCTTCTGACTCCTAGTGCCTTAACCCAAGTGTACACTCAGCCTCCTTCCAACTTAGCAAAGTTCTAGGAAATATTAAAGGCCAAAGAAATAGCCTCTGCATCCTTGGATAGGTTCTTTGATGTGCTTCCCACTGCTGACATACAGGTTTTGTTAAGAGATAACAACCGTAGTTCCTGATTACTGCAGTCTAGACTTACAATTAGTAACTCTTACTCATCAGGTGTTATTACGTACCTCCAGAAAGTTATCTGTGTTCATCTCATTGCATGGGGTGTCCACAATTCGAGCAGCCAGCCTGACTCCTTCTGTAGCACTTGCCAGACACTATGAAAATAAGTGAGGACACGTGAGAACTAGCCTTGGTTTGGCTGGTTTTCTACATAGCTTTGCATGTCGTCCTATGCAGTGTACACCAGATGTATGGCTCCTCTGGATCATATTAATGCTTAACTGCAACCAATCACAGGCAGCTGTATGGTATTAAATAATGTCAACCGTGCTAACCATTATTTTTTGTATTTGTTAAGATTAAGCTATATTTTCCTGTGCTGTAATTTCTAAGCAACTGTATTCTTTCCCGCAGCGAAATGATATTGCAAAATTAGCAGCACTCTCCACTATCAACAGGAGATCAAGAAGGCAATGTGAGGTGGAGAAAAGAAAGATAAGAGGAAGAAAATTCAGGAAGTCACAATGATCTTGTAGGCTGCTAGGACTGGAAGCCTGCAGAGATTATGTAATCTATGACATTCGAAACAGCAGTTTACTCACAGCAGGCAGAGTGGCTGAGTGCAATAAAGATTACTGCCGTAAGACACTGTACATGGCAGACCCTTGGGGAATGTGGAATATTTCATATTTGTGTAAAACATGCATGCATCTCACCTGTTTCCTCATTCCTGTGGCAAAATGAACTGACCCCAACCTGGACGGAGTAAAAACCTATCTAGGCAAGAGTGGACAGAACTGTAACAGTTGACAGCAGGAAGAGGCCATGTCCTTAAAGAAGGAGCCTCCTGGCAAAAAGGCCAATGAGGGCACCAGACACTAAGCTTCAACTTTTAATCCTGTGAATCAATCACCTGAAGCAAGACTAGGTGTAGGAAACGTTGTTCAAGCTTTCCAGTAGCCACACTATACTGAAGACCACACACAGCTGATGGGAGAGTCAAGATAGCTTTTGAAGGAATCTCATATGTTGGGTATTCATTTTTGCTGAAGTATTTGAAGTTTGGCTTGGCCAGACTGGTCTAAGAACTGTACATACTGTCTCCCAGCAGACTCAAACACTGGATTGCTTTGGTATGGTGCCCGATTGCCTACAATTACTTTTGATTGCTTTACTTCCCCTAAAGGCATAAGGGCCTCCTTGAGAGGCAAGTTAGCTTTGGGGAAGAGTGATTCACCATTAGGGCCATGCAGGTAAATGGAGGTTACCTATATGCTTACCCAAAAGCCAAGTCTGAGGGAAACAATATGACTTACAGAAATAAGCTGTGCCTGGGTTTGGCTTCCAGGGTACTCAAGAGAACATGGATAATGACAGCCTTTATAAGTGCCTTATAAAACTATGATAATCCCTCTAGTCCTCATCATAAAATATCCTGGACAATGCAGTAGGTGCAAAATACAACAACATGCTGAGGGAGAGGTTTTTTAGCAAAAAAAAAAAATCCTACTACGTGCTTCTTCATCCATGCTGTACATTAGCTGTCTGGTGCTGGTTGAATTTAAAGGGTGGACACTTAGCTTCGAGGAAGCCAGTAATAGTTTTGGCATTGACATCAAGGGCAAGAACAGGAGGTAGAAATAATTTCAGCTTTGTTTTTTAAGTTATAAATAACCCAAATGGTTTGGAATCTACCTATCCAAAGGAATTGGTTTTGACACCAGCTATGGTTTTCCTGATTTGAAGCACGGAAAAATTGACTGACCAACAGTTGTACTCATAGCACCTCTGTCACCTTCCTGAAAACTATCTGGCATCATTTGCTGTAGCCAAATCAGTTCATAGAGTAAGGACAAAGTATGGAGGAAAAGATACTGAAAGAAAAAAAAAAATACCCTAAAGCTGCAATTCTGTGAATTTCAGATGCAGCAAAACTGTACCCTTTGCCAAATTTGTAGGGAATTTGTATAACCTCACTGACTGATCCAGCTAAGTGAATGTCCATCTTTACTGAAACACAGAACCTGGAGCACTGAGCAGGAGGTTGCCCAACAGCTTATGTGCAAACCTTGGAATAGCTTTTAAGTCAGGATCTTGGAGAAGAAGGACTTAGCGTACTAGAAGTTACCCGATGTGGAGTTTCCTCTTTGTAATAGGTACAAGGGAAACAGTCTTTGATTATCTGCTACTGAAAGGTGACTTAAATTATTCAACTGTTATGTATAGCTCATCTGTGAGCTATACGATTTCCTAGGGTCTAGTTTTTTTGCTACAGTTCTGCTAGAAAAACTCAGCCAGCGTTATATCAGACAGAAATAGCAGAGGCCATATGTGCTTCCATAATAAGCAAGTTTTAGTGACTTCACTGTGATATTCACCTTTATAGCTACAAACAAATTTTGCCTGGGTAAAAGAAAGTGAGAAGCCCACACACCAAAAGCAATGTAACATTAAAAGTTAAAAATACACTATCTGCATCTACGATAAACATGACAAGGGAGACATTGTCTTTGTGCTATTTGTTTGGTGTTTTCCATCCCTGAAATCTAAATTTTGAGTAACATCCTCAGCCTTTTCTGCACTAACATGTTCAATCAGCTGTGATCTGATCAATTTCAAGGAACTTTGATCTAGGACAGTTTATTACTTTAGACACAACACCTATTTGTATGCAGCCTGAGACATATATTTGTGCATGCAACAAACTGAAAAAAACCCAAATAAAAGATATTTCAAGGAATAATGGAAAAAAATATTATGGAAAAGACCCAAAATCTTACTTTAAGTGTTGCCACTTCTATTGGTCCATTGTTTTGTCCAACCAGGAAAAACTCTACTGTTACAGTTTTCTTCTCTGTGCGTCTTGATGCACTGGACCGATGCGTGAACAATGGGAACGCCCTGGCCAACGCACAAGCAGAAGCAAAGACTTCAGACCGTTCACAGACCATCTGAAACACAAGCCAGAATACAAACAAGTCAGACACCATCAGGGATGCGGAAGACTCCATTTAAAAGGACCTGTGATATTACTGGTAGGAGGGTGAATAAAAAATTGAGGTGGGTGGGAAATAACTGATATCTGAATCAAGACATGTGTTATGTTTTGCATGGATGGAGGGGCAGTACAACCAGTACCACATCAAACTGATTCTGCTCACTTCCTGTATGGAATTACACTGGACTTGGCTGTGCAGGAATTAGTATATCCTCGTAAGAGAGCTGGACTGCTTTAATTACACTAGTGCAATTAACACAAGTTAGCCTACAGATCAAGACAACAAAAACCAGCCTGGGAACCATCAATACGTGTTCATAAAACAAATGAAACAGAGGGAAATTATATGAGAATGTGGCTAAGATTAATCCAAAAGCTTTTAACCATGTAGAACATTTTCCTGAAGTTCATTACAGAAATTACCAATGGAAAGCAGTTATAGCTAAATATTTTCAAAGTTAACTATAGGGGAAAAAATTACTAAGTAGAGTTATTACTCTTGCAAATAAGTTTTCCAAGTGAAAGGTATAATTAGATTTTGTTACTGACTGTAAGAGTCTTCTCTAACAACCTCAGAATCTGAATTAATCTGGAGAAGCCACAGAAAAAAATAACAAACTCATCAGGCTCACAGAGAAGATGACCAAAGCAGACCAAGAGCTTGTCCTGCAAACGACTCACACTGGAGCACTGGTTTGCACTAAGACTTTTAAAACTCACCGAATAACACAAAAAGGCACCATAAATGGGTTGCACAGTATGGACACAGCACCCTACACGCAGGCTATACCAACCTTCTAAACCACGTGTTAACATCATACATCCTAGTTTGAGAAAAGCCACTACTGGTTTCCTTTGCATGGCCACTTCTAATTGAGAACATTCCATACACATCCAGCCTTAATTCCCTCCAACTGCTTGAGCATGCATAAGCTGTTATAGTTAGCTCTTGTTTACGTGTCAGTGCAAAACCACTTATAAATGTCAGTATAATTATATCTGTAAAACTTGCCCACCTCCAGTCTCCTTGGAGACAGCTTAAAATCATGAGAAGTTGAGAAAACACTTGACTAGACATTGCACCAGAAGCATTTTCAAATGGCCACTTACAACAATACATCTGTTGACACCTCCCGGAAGGCAATTTCTAACCAGGCGGGTGATGAACTGAGCCGCAGATGGACTGTTGTGCCGGCTGACCCTGGAAGGCAGAGCAGCCACAGTGGCGTAATTCAGGTAGAGAGGACAGCTGTCGGTGGGGTTTGGATTCAGAGTGCTTAAAGCAGATTGCCATATCTGAGGAGATAAAAAAGGAGTTTGAAGACAAAGAATTGCATCAGACTTTTCTTCCCATCTCATTCCCACTGTATTCTGGAACGCTACAGGATTTTAAGTGCTGGAACAAAGAAATTGTGCGCAAGCTTCTAAATGCAATAACCTCTTGAGTAAAATGAAACAGGAAATACGACAAACCTGTTTATTAACCAAAAAACACAAATGTGCTTTCCATTGCAGGCATCTCTTACAAGCCACAGGAACTAAAATGTAAAACCACACCATTTAATGCAAAGGCTGGTTCAGAGTTTCAAGTTGAGGCAGTTTCATTAGTGATAAATAGATGATTGATTTCCTAGTCCTCAGTTACTGCTTCACGTAGTAATTTAATTAAAAACAAATACATAACAAGCTAAACACTGCCGTGAGAGACCAGGGAGCGCAGAACCACCTGACACACACAGCGGCCCAGAAGCCGCGATGTAGCCCGGTTGTGCTGCCACCAGCCAGCACCGCCACCCCGCAGAGCTGGCTCGGCCTCCCGCCCCCGGAGAACCGCAACCGGCAACGCCGCCAACCGGGGGGGAACGGAGCCGCGGTGCCTCAACCGCGGCTGGGGAACGGCTGCGCGGGTCCCGCCGCAACAACAGGCTCCGGCTGCTGCCCGCCGCCGCTCCCAAGCCCGGCCCGCTGAGCGAGGACCGGCTCATGCCGCTTTATTTTCCCGTTACGGGCCGCTCCGAGGGGCTTTCACAGGGCGAACCCTCGGTCTCTGCGGGTCAGAGCTGGCCCCTCGCCGCGGCAGGCCCGGCGCCGCGCACGCACCCGCAGGCCGGGAGAGCCCCCGCCTGCCCCGCACCACGCGGCCGCTACGGGCCGAGGCGGGAGGGCGCGGCCTCGAGGGACCCTGGGGGCAGTGCCCAGCGGGGGCCGCGCTCCCTCCGCGTTGGGGCCGCCGCATCGAGGGGGTGAAGGCGGGGACGGGGCCACCACGCTCCCGCCGGGCCTGGCCTCACCTCCTCGGTGACCCGCGGCTGCAGCTTGCCCCGCAGCTGGGCCCAGGGCAGGCGGTGCAGGTTGTGGAGCTGGCCCAGGACGAGCAGCGGGCGGCTCTGCGGGTCCGCCTCGCCCGCACTGGCCTGGAACTCCAGCTGCACGTTCGCCATCTTCCTGCCCCCGGCCCGACCCGGCTCGGCTCGGCTCGGCTCGGCCTGGCCCGGCCCGACCGCGCGGCTCCGCCCCAGCGCCCGGCGCCGGCTCCGCGGGGCGGGCACCACAGCGGCGAGGGCGGCCCCCGGCGGCAGCGTCGGGCACCGCAGGAGGGCAGCGCGCCGGGACGGGCGGGGAGCGGGACCCGGATGAGGCGGAGGAAGCGGGCGCGGCCTGGGGGAGGCGGGGAGTACCCGGTCCCCTGCGGGCCCGGCCCCTCGCACCGGGGCTCCTCAGCACTGTGCTGGGAGCTCTGCTCCGGGGAAAGGCTTCGTGCCAGGCCTTCGCGTTTAAGCCGGGTTTCGGAGAACGCACGGGTAGATCAGGGGTTATAGAGGAAAAGGGTGATAACGCCCGGTCATGCTCCTGAGCAAGGCGCTCATCCTACTGCAGGCATCAAACCGTACGGAGAGGGAAAGGTCCGAGTACTATCCCAGCTATCTCAGGTTGGACAGCGCTTTGAGCAACCTGCTCTAGCCAGAGGTGTCCCTGCCCGTGGCAGGGGGTTGGAACTGGATAAGCTTTAAGGTCCTTTCCAACTCAAACCAGTTTATGAAAGTCTATATTTGTCCTTTGTAATACCATTTTGGAATGAAAAGTCTACATCTTGGAAGTGTGAAGAAATTACAAAGAGATAACCATGGAAAAAGCTAAATTCCTTCCCCCCCGAAGTTAAATGTCAGATGAAATGTACACCAAAAGAAAATTACAGAAACAGAGGAGAAATTCTGCTCAAGCCAACAGCTTTATATGTTATTCCCACCATGTGAGGAGCCACAGATTATCGGCAGATGCTCTGCCATTGCTGTTGTGTTCCTTTGCAAGGAATCGGAGGCTAAATACAATCCAAGAGGAATCCGGTAACCATGAAGAGGCCACAATCTGCAGAACACAGTGCACCAGCTTTCCCTGCAGCAGTGCACGGAGATGCTTCCGAGTAGGACAGCAGTGCAGTCAGTAGGTTCAGGCAGCTCCAGTGACACCTGAATAGACAGCAGCCACTAGGAAAGCCCAACCGCTCCTCGTTTGCAGCAGCTTTCATGGCCCAGTGGCAGACAGTACCCCTTGCTGCAGCACACCACGTGGAGATACTCTTACAAAGCGCAGCCGAAGGGTTTGATTGAGCTGGGGACAGGTATTTAGACTGACTCACAAGTGAGACACCTGCAATGATTTAGAAGCCTGTTGCAGTTTGATTCCCCCCCCCCCAATATAATCAGCTTCAATAAATCCCAGCTCAGGTTACATAGGACAATTTACAACCAAGTTTAACCTTGTCTGATGCGCATTAAAAACACACTTCCTCTTACAGAATTTGTATAGAAAATATGTAGCCAGTTACTTCAGTGGTATTAAGATACCATGGCATAAATCATGCATCTTTAACAATGCAAGCTACATCGTGCTACAGAAAGTGACTAATTTTTTCTGCAAAGATATTCTATGTCACTGCCACTTTCATTTAGTTATAAAGAACTAAATGGAAGCATTAACATCACACAAGTATGTTTCAGTCTATACCTTTTTAAAAAAAAAGAGTTAATTGCTCAATTAGGCTGGAAGTGTTTTATTACTTCTCTGAATTCATTAGCCATGATAAAATGTCAAAAGCACCAGTCAAGACAGAAATAAATAACACGATCTCATGTTAGGGAGGAAGTTGCAAATACAGTATATTATAGCAATATGCTGCTTCACACCAACCGATGTATACAGCACACAAGGGAAACAGTAGTTTTACTCATGATCATTGAAAAGATCCATTACCAGAACAGGGGAGCTGCACACCCAACTACAAGCATCCTTCTTTCTTTTACCAACTTCTGAATTTAATCAAAGGTTTGAACTGGCAGTTTAGGAAGTCCAACATCCCCTTTGTCTAGAGGTAACAAGAGTGGTTACAAAGCTTTTCATGAGAAGCCAAGGCTTTCACATCTTTGTAGTCTTCACTTTCAGGTTCATTCCTACACTGTCAGTTTAAAGCCTCATCTTAAGTCCTCCTAAAAAAAATAAACCCAGGGCAAGCAACATATACATTTATATTATAGCATTATAAAACTGCATTTCAGGGGCTTTGAGCAGAGCATCTCTGCAAGTTTATGGGGAGCACTCTATCAATCAGAAAATGAAGGAAGTTACAGCCCCTTTGGGGAACAATAAAAAAATCCCTAGAGAAAAGCCATATTAAAAATAATAAGACAAGGCCTCTACAATTGCACACCACTTCAGGCCTGAATTAAATCAGGAGTGTTCTATTACTTTGATGTGGCCCTAATTTCAATTTTATGGCCTACAGTAAAGTTTCCCACTGAAAAAAAATAGTGGAAAAACCCCCAAATTCTCTACCGAAGGCCTAGTAATGTGTCACTTGCATAACACCTCTCATAGTCAGTAAAAGACCATAAACATGTCCTCTTTCAGGCAGACATGTAAAAGAAAATCTTTTGTCAGGAAAAATGGATGCAATATAATACATAGCAAAGTCAGTTCTTATATAAAACCCGTAACAAATAGGACAGATGCACTGTAAAATAAACAGCTTATACAACAACTAAAATCTGATACCCACTACAGCGGGTCAGGTTGGGATTCTCTTTTCAGCTTTCTACTCCATTTTTTAGGTTTAACTTCACTACTGCTTTAATGCAATGTCTGTACTTTAAAGTAAAAAAAGGTACATGAAAAAAAAGTATCTGATCATTCTGGTGAGGAAGAACCTTCCCATGATTACTCAAGCTCAGAAAATGTTTTAATTAACTAAATGTGTTAAATTATGCCACTGATTAGATCTTGTAAATTACAAGATCAAGTACTACTCTGATTCTTAGTAATGGTGCAGTATCTAAATTAAGATCACAGGGGCTGGATTACACTCTGGTAGCTAAAAGCTTTCTGTTTTAGCTGTCTATGCAGTTCTGCGGAGTTTTTGAGTCTGGAAGAAAGGAGATTAAAGTCAAACATTTTTGTGCCTTAACATATTTTTCATCTAGATCCATTTTTGTTATCTAGTTCTCTGGCTCAGTAACATGGTTTAAATTTGAAGCCTGCAATAATTCTGACATAAGAATACAGCAGACAACACAGTTTTGTTCACAGTAACACACTAATTACTATACTCACTGGTAAGCTTCAATTTTGTAATTATTTTTAAGTACTGGATTTCCAAATAGCTCTGCATAAAGCACCGAATTATTTGTGTGGGAGCACCAGATTTCCTGACATTTTCCATATAATCCTTACAAACACCTCACAGACCACCAAACTTGTACTTTAAAGAATTCTACAGAAACATTGCACAGACTTTGCACCACAAGGGCTTATACATTCAAAGGCAGCTTTCTGGAGTGCAGGTCCATCCATTCACATTGGGGAAGAAAGTTCACAGAAACTCCAAAAATGAGAAAATGAAATGATACCTAGTGTGACTTGACACCAATAAGAACAACAATAAGGACAATTACTAGAACAAACAAAATTAAAATAACAAGCATCTTCCGATTCTTCTTTTGATATTGCTCTGCCTATAGAAACAGAAAAGAAAGAGTTAATACCTAGATTTCTGCAAAGCTCCGAAGTACACTAAACAAGAGCCTTGCAAGGAAAGTGCGTGTATCTCAGAATTGTTCTTTGGCAACCTGACACATCTTACAATGTCTATTGCAAGCAACTCTCACAAAGTAACTGTGGTCTGCACTGCAGGCTCCAGGGAAGGTAAGTGTACACTGAAGTCACACTTATCTGTATCAAAGAGCAGACTCTATAAAGAGGAATGCATCCTCATGTTGGTTAAGCAACCTTACTGTGATTTCTTCTCAGCAGTACTAGAGAGGGCCCTGTGCCTCCACAGGACACATGAGCTACACAGAAGGATGATACTTCACTTGGAAGAACACCTGGCATGTGAAAGTCTGGAGAGTAAAAACTAGAAAGGTGTTTTAACTCATTTTTCTGGTACAGATTCCTGTATATTTGAAGGACATGAAAATTCACAATAAAACTTCATTCTTTAATAGGCATTTCTGTTGTACCTGATGCAGCTGTGCATTTTCATTTAATTTCAATTAGAACTGAAAGCTTTCTTTCTGATTTGGTTCTCATTTTTCTGCTTCATTCCTTCTTTCTTCTAACCACATTTTCTCATTACTTTCCTCTTTTTCTCAGGGGAATTAAAAGGAGGCAATGTGGAGAAAACGCTCCAAAAGCCAAATGAAAGTCTGCTAACAGAAGCTAAACAAAACAAAACTTGCATTTAATTACTTTTAAATTAACAAACCTTCAAAATTTAAAGGCAAAAAAAAAAAAAAATTCTTCTCCTTTATAGTCCCTAGAAAGTAATTATTTATGATCAGATCTGCTAAAGAGGTTTTGACCTGAGACTATGTAACATTCAACCTCTGTGATTATTTATTTAATTAGTCTGCAAGCGTCAAAGCCTGACAAATCATCACAACTGATTCCAATTTTCGTGTGAAGCAGGAATTGGTAACTAGTGATTCGTTATCACCAGCCGTCTGATGAGTTAATACTGTTCCTGTGAAAGTGCTGTCTCAGTAGTTCGTAGTAATTATGCCAATCAGATCAGAAAACAGAAATGACATTAGAGATATATCCTGGGTTCAGCAGTAGCAGTCGTTTTTCTCCTTCTTAGTAGCTGGTGCACAGCTGTGTTTTCGACTTTAGTCTGGGAACAGTGCTAAAGAAAGCTTTGCTTTTTGCTTCTTATTCAGTATGTTCAAGACACTAAATCAGAATAAAGCTACCTACAGTATTAGAAACAGCAAGCTATCTGTGTTTGATACTACTATTCAGACCTCTGTGTGTGTCTTCCATGATAGGTGAAGAAATTGCTATGCTGTACTGAAAACAGGTATATATTGCATCAGAATCCCATACTCTAGTCAGCCAACAGTCCACTCAGGGGCTTGCTGATGATTCATCAACTACCACTAACTAGAAATAGAATTGGTTCCAACTAATTAATTTATTTCCAGTTCAGTTTGTGCAAATTGCTTGCAATTACTTTAAGCTTTATTCACCAATGGTCAATGCCTTATTTTAGTGATCTCCAGTTTACTTTTATCTATAATAAGAATAAACTTATAACCAATTTATTCCACTTTTCCTCAAATGGTACTTTTTGGCTCTCCGTATATTAAAAGTCTATGATAATATGAAGAAGTTGAGTGTGTAGTAATAAGGTGTCCATGTTTCTAAACCAGAATGTTTTACCTAAGAGGTTTTTGCATAAATCTCTTACTCAATGTCCAGCAAAGGAAGGACTGAACTGAGCTGACAAGTCAGAATTTAGCTTAAAACAAAAAAGCCAACAAAGCAAAACAACCACAAGACTGTCTGTTCTGCTGCCAATTCAGACTTTTCAGATGTTCATAGTAAAAACTTCACATTAAAAGCATAAGGCCAGACCTAACTTCTAACATGTGACAGATGGTAAGAGAAAACATTAAAAAGTATTCTTGATGCTCAAATTATTGAGATAATGTTTTCAAAGGAGGATGTATCAACTTACTGAAATCTAGAATGAGGTACCCAATAACCAGTCTTATTTCACAAGTGCTGGGCTCTCCAAACAGAGAAGGAATTTCAGATACAACCATCCAGGTCAGCAATACAAACATCAAAGCACACCATTTGGATGCCCAGAAAGTTATTTCAGAAATTAACACTTAGCACCAAGCACAACATTAACAGAAGTCATATAGAAAGCTCCTACTACAGTGAAGCTGGACATTTTATACAGCACAGCAACCATTTCTGAAAGGGATGATGTCCAGTTGAAAAATAACTGAATAACTTAATGGCTATTAAATTATAAAATATTATTAGGTATGCAAGGCAGCTTAAGTATCCTGTCAGCTTACCTTATGTAGTTGTTTTAGACCCTCTTCAGTTTTCATACATGACTGTTCAACATTGTAGTCAATTCTATCTAGAACTGTTCCCTGAATAAAATGGAGAGAATGAGCACCAAACTGAACCTAAATGAACTTCATAAAGTAATTTTTATTATGAGCAGCAGAGTCATTAACAACACTCACAGAAAACAGCTAATGATCTGTATAAACTACGAACTTTTATGGGAGAACTAGCTGGGACTTCATTAAACAAACTCCTTGCTCAATGCCTAACTGGCAGCTCTGTCACCATCTCACATCTCTTCCCTTAATAACCACCTTACTTCAAGTTCAGGTGCGAGAAATATGCAACTTTTGCATTCTACTTTTTTAGCTTACCAACTATAACCAGTTGAATTTTTATGTATGTATTTATTTTCATTAACTCTTCTTTTGGCAGATTTCGAGCAGAGGAAATCTTAGCCTGAAGAGGTAAATTAAGAAAAGCGAGAAGCACATGAAAACAGGATGTTACAACAGGAAGAGTCCAGAAGCCTTAACACTATGAGAAAGCTCTTATTTCTTACTAACACTGTGATGTCAATGTACCTGTTCTACTATCATTGCTCCCAAGTCCCTAAATATTTCATTGAGATCGGAGATTGACTGTACAATCTGACGGATTTCTCGTTCCCGCTCTTCCACCATTAATGTGTTTTGCTCCACCAGTGCTAGCTGGTCATCTGTAAAACCCTGTTGAAATAAAAGATTTGTATGTTGAACTAACGTTAACAGCATGAAAACACTAGAAATCATTATAAGGATTGTAAGATTTTGTAGCACAACAGTCCTTTTGGAATATCCTTAGCAGACCTGTATCTAAGGAAAAAAAAAAATGTATTTTGAAGACAGTTTTTGCGTCACTAAAAGAACACGGACAGCTATTTATAGCTTGAGCAGAGAAAATACGTATCTTGCATCCTGCTCAAACACATGAACTACTTTTTAAAATACAATCTGTCCTAAAGCAATGTTTTTATTAGAGTACAAAACCAATACATGCAAGTGTCTAGTAGTTACAGAATACCTACTGATTGATCTGGGTTAGAGAGTCCCATTATGCCAATGTGTAAAGACACAGCAGGAATTCTGATTATTTTTTAATAAACTGTAAGGACCTCACTGGTTTTGTCTCCCAATGGCATTCACAACTGAACATTATCCTTCCCCCATAACTCTTATTTAGAAACACGTGAAAAATCTCTTGTACACAAGATTAGCTGAAAAACTGCCCTGATTTTTTCGGTGAGTTTTCAGTTAAACATTAAGCATTATAGTTAATAGTATTTTGCGGCACTATTAGATAGGACACAATAGAACAGATCCTACCATTGCTTAGAAATGCAATCCCCAAACTCTACAACAAAGTAAACCAAAGTGGGTCTGGTACAGTTCTACAACACAGCAACTTAACTGTGCAGAAGCAAATCACTACACCATTATTTGCAACAACTTGTAATACTGAAAATCTTTGGTTACACTTGAAATTTCACTTTAAAGAATGTCACCTTCCATCCAAACTCAGAATCACACACTTTTCTAGCAACTACCCTTGCATCTGACCAGAAAGATGGTATGATAAAGGACATCACTGTATTTACAGACCTTCTAGTGCCTGTCAGTCAGGTAAGGAGAATTCAGTAGTCAAACTGAGTTCCCTCACACTGCAGCACTGGGGCTGATAGCACAATCACAGCAGCAATACTAATTAGGAAAATGCGTCACAGAAATCTGCAGAAACAGAATTTCCATGTAGTTTGCTGTTCACGACATACCATTTTGATAGTTTCATACTATGATTAAAGGTACATTAAAAAGTTTCTTTGTATTGAACTTGTGTTGTAACATCTTAACTTACTCTATCATAAAGTGTATCATCCTCCCCATCATCCATCAGCGGGACTGAGGTGTCGAAGAAGTGTTTGGATCTTTCTTCTCTACTCTTCATGCCTGTAAAAGGCAAACTATGTTTGAACATAATATTTATGTGCACTAAAATCAAGAGTAAGGTCTGAAGCACCAGATAGAAAAGCACAAGAAAGAAAAGTCTGGCTAATAAATGACAAATAGCAGTATCTAAATTTTAACTGTCACACAGGCTTACTATTCAACAAACCATAACAAATTCAACCCAACTATATATATATATATAACAGTATTAAATCAGTGATTTTAAGTCATTGCTTTTTATGAAGTTCAAAAAATTAAGTTAAAAGCCTTCAAGTGTAATCACTCAAGGCTGTTTTCTAACACATTCTCTTAGGAACATCCCTTGTCTGAACTGTGATCTTAAGTTCTTCCTCCCATGGTATAAATGGCACAGGTAGATATACTTTATCATTATTAAATCTGAACATCAAATTTTTGTGGGTTTCTCCCAAGATTACTTTAATCTTACTTAGTTGAAAACAGAATTGCACACAATTTTAGAATTTTTAACAGAGAATATTCCACTTCCAATCTCTTTATGGATACAGTTTTTTAATTTATTTTTAACTACCTTTTGAAGCTTTATCTATCACAGACTGCCAATCAAGAGCAGGTATTGTGTCTGTTGACCAGTGCCTGCTTCACCAGTGTAACAGAAGTAGCTTTGCAGACCACAATTTGAGAAGAAACCATGCATTAGAAGTGTGGATGGATGAAATATAATGGGTTTGATATACTTAACTATGAAGTTTCTCCTTTAGCAATATGAAAGAGAGGCGGAATAAGGCAGTTTGAACATGGGCTGTGAACCAGAAACTCCCAAATCCTAACCCCCACTGTAATAAACTTCTGGTAATCCTGTGTGCATCATTTAACCTTTCTGTCATTCAGTTTTCTCAACCAAGAAAATCAGCACACCTTAGCTGTGGTTTCCACAGAAGATGCCCATGTATTTTATTGTATCTCATGTATTACTGTATCTCTTATGCTTACGTTTGAGATAGTCAGACTGTGCATGCCTGAAGTTGGTGGATAGGTCCTGAAGGGACTGTGCTAAGGAAGACACCACATTCCTGAGAACACGTGCTTCTTGTTCTGTACAACTACGTGACCTGCTCTGCAAGACCTGGACTGCTCTCTGACATCTGTGAAATAACTGAGAAAACAATTCCATTAGTAAAACACATACATCAATACACACTTCAAGGATCACATTGCAAAAGTTCCAAATGGAAGACTAATGTTTTGATACCTAGATTTTACGAATAATTTTCTTACTGCTCGGGCAATGTTTAAAAAGTACGGAAACACAGATCATAAATGAACAGACAACCTAAAGCTAACAGGGTAGTAGAGTAACACAACTACTTCTGCCCAGAGACATTTGTATATGTATGTACCTCTCCGAGATATCTGAAAAGGTGATTTGATTAAGTCTCCCAAACCTATTCCAAGTAGAGAAGCAAACAGGTCAGTAAAAGAACAGGAAAGTTAAGGGACTTGTTGAGTAGTTCACTGAGACACTGAGTGCAGTACTAAGCGCAGAGCCCAGGAATTCTGGCTCACTTTAATACTGATTATAAAAGAAATGCTTTACTCAGAGGAAACCACTGCCTCATCAAGATGCACTGCAGATATGTCAGACTGTAGGTTCAGAACTGAAAGCACTCTGTACCTGTGTGATCTCTTGGGTTGTTATTTCTATTGCCCGTTCTTCTTCACTGCTGTCATCCAGTGTTGGTCTGTTTAGATGTTTATCATGAAGACTGGCTAATTCTTTCATCTTCTGTTTAACCCTGGCGATATCATACTGAATCTAAACCAGAAAAACCAACAATGAAGTGACTTGGCTCATATGTCACAGGAAAAGGCTCTGACAAATGCTAGACAAAAACAATGGAAAGAAATCTGTATCACATAAAAAGCAGACCAAAGATCATTAAAAAAACCTAAACACATAAAAAACTGACTAAGTAGTAACTGAATACACTGATATACTGTGAAAATATATGAATTTGCTACTTTTGAAACCTACTCTTGTTAATCGTAAGGCAAGACTGCTGTTTTCAAATATGCTTCATTAAACTGAAATAATATTTTTATCACTATATAATGATAAAATTATAATGATCCCCTCAATGGGGTCAAACAAAAAGTCTACTGGATTTAATTTTTCTGTATCCTTCCTTTTACGTTTCAAACTGAGAACCACTTTGCTTTGCTAAGGAACTTAGAAACTTCCTGCAGTCTCAAGGCTACATGCTCAGCGTATTTATTCTAATGGTCCCAGTGTACCGTTAATACTGGGCTTCACTGATGATGCACACCCAATCTGCTGGAATTTCTGTCCCTAATCTCCCTTTATTCCATTTGCATTTTGTGGTTCAAGATAATCAGTCACAGCTTGCCTGATATTTTCCTCTAAACAAAGGTGTCAGTTCAGAAAACACACCGATTTCAATCTTGCTTCTAATACTACTTTATCATAGAACTTACAGCATTAAGAATGTAACTGACAATGCTAATATAACCCTACATGAGAAATCAAACTCTGTTGGATTTGCCACACAACTTACTTCATCTGCTCCGTCAACCCATTTGGGAGGTAAACGCTTTGTTACTCCAATTGCTGCTTCGGGATCTAAACTTATTCCTGACACCAGTGCCATGCGATCATCAGCAAGCTGCAGAAGATAAGAAAAGACAGCAAATTAATTTTACTTAAATTAGATCCAAATCCTTGAGCACTAGGAAAAAATGCACGTATGCCTTCCCATAAAAATTAACCTCAAAAATCTGTGCATGATGCAGGTATGATCAAGCTCTACATCTCCTGGTTTGTCCCTATATGCCTACATCCTCCCAATTCCTACAGGATCTGAAAGAGAAAACTTTCTCTTAGACTAAGTTTTAGTAAATTTTCAAGGAGAAAATATGGTACTGCAGTGAGAATTCAAGTAATTCTGATGTTGCTACATCAGATAATGATTTACAGGCAAGGGATCTCTAATCAGTGGTACAGCGTGGTTTATATTGGGCCAGGCAAGTTTGAAAATCTCACTTGGGAAAACCTCCAAATAAAAACATTTATTATTATATTTCTATAAGACAGAAAAACAGTATCCCGTGATTGTTCTCAACCAATGCTGCATTTGGACAGACACTCACCTATGAGGCAGCTGAGGCACAAACACTCTTGCAAACTGACATGCAACTAAAATTGTTCAGTTATTTACTGGAAGTTAATTGCCAAGGCAGTGACCAATCCGCGCTTCCCTATGATACATGCTTGCTACTGCAGCTATATGGCCTGAGGCAAAGAAACCTGCAGGAAGACAGGTGGATAATTCTCCAAGAAATTCCAGAGGTTGTCAGAGAGTAAATAAGACAATGTGCCATCCATCTTATACACAGCTTTCCACAGAGCTACAGGAAGGCTGGAGATGGGGAAGGAGTAAAAGAAACCCTTTATCTCAGTTAATAGTCATAATTTGAATAACTCAGGTACAACAAATCATGTGTTTACACGATTGCAGACGGATGCACACTGATGTACAGCAGTTACAGATGGGTGTATTTTTTTGAATATTAAAAGGAATTTTTTCCTAAAAGCCCACTTTCATCCCTGACCTTTTTTCCTGAGCAACAGTTTGTACAATGTATGTATAGCATAAAAAATAGTTAATAGCTGCATTGTACAGTCACTATGTCCACTATACAAACAGTAAGCCAGACTAGTTCATACATGTATCTGTGAATGTAATATCACAAAACTATTTTCTCTATGCAGCCTTGTTCTTCTACTGTACGCAGAGATACTTCATGCTATATAATGAAATTAAATAAACTGGAAGAATAAAGAAAGGAACATTTTGGCTCAATGATGTACACTTGATGAACTATGGCAAAATACAATGCGAAAAACAATACCTCATCCAGCTCCTGAAGTGATTTGTGGATCCCATCAGCCCCATCCAGTTAGAGACAGCAAAAGGTAAAAGGGAAAAAAAAGAGACATAGGGCAGATATAGGGTACGGTCAACTGAGAAAATACTGATTTATTTAAGCATGATGGTTTACCAAGAACAAAACAAACTGGCTTTTAAAACATGACAATTCAATAAATACATCATGGTACTGTACTTTTTAAGTCAGCATTTTGCTTGATGCACTAAGTTTTAAAGAAAGTATTTCAGTTGCTTGGTAAATGGAAAGCACATAAGAGATCAAGTTAAGAGCTTGGTCTGTATTCCAAAGTAACTGCACAGTGAAGTTTCTAGTTACTAATATTTCAAGTAGAAAAACTGCAATAGAACATATTGAAGTGTGACAGCAAGGGCAATTTGCAGTATTCAACATCCACCTGTGAGTTAAGAGGTTTGGTTATGATTGGAGGATGCACATACAAGCTTTTGTAAGACATTTATTGACAAACACCCCAGTTATAACAAGATAGACAGCAAAAGACAAAAAGCGAAAGCGAATGTAGTATATGTTCACTTATGGACATACTTCGATTATGACCTAGTTTCAGGTAACATTAATCCAAATACATGTGAAAAAATACAAAAGGCAACTTCTCCATTCATCAGTCTTTGTACTATATGCGTATGTTGTATGTGTGAGCACCAGAGTATTTCACTATGAGATTAACAAAGCAAGCATGCCAGATCTAGAACAAGGACAAAATTATTGTGGTTAAACAAAGCAGCAGGTTTCAACTAATGATCTCTTTTATCCTATACCAAGCTTTTGAAATGGGACTGTACAGTTAAGAATGATTATCTGAGCTTAAGGAGTGGTTGACTGTCCGCACTAGAATGCATCTACCAGGGCAGAATGCAGACAGCTCTCATAGTAAAGGATTTCTTCAGGAGAAGCCTGGAGACCAAACTAAGATAAGCCAAAGCATATGAACTAGAATTTGCAACACTGCCCTGCTGGCATGAAACAGCTCTGCTCTGGGGATACCACCCAAGAGAAAAGAGTGGTAAGCACCACCAAAACCAGTGATAAGCACCTTAGAAACATGGAAAGTGAATAGCTCCCACTACCATTTTTACACTTCTTGCTAAAATAGTACACTTGTAGTAAGTAACTACAGAACTCCCAACTGTCCACCAGGATCAAGACTGAGTCATTGACTAGCTTCATCCTCTGGACAAGGGAGTTAATTTCCAATTACTGCTACCTTTCCTTACATTTGAATGAGCATCCTAGAAAATGGCTTCAATTACTATTAATGAACACTGCAAACAAACGTTTTATGCGAGTGCCAAGTGCTACTGCACTCGCTGTTGTGAAAAAGTGTAGTTTCAGGGCTCAGTAGTCTGTATATAAGCTTAGCACTGACTTTACTCAGTGGTATTTTTTAAAAAGCCAAGGATCTAAAGAACTGATACTGCTACTGGCAAAAAAAACTATGTTAAGAAGTAAATGCAGTGCCAAATTAAACACGTATAATACACATTACTATTGACATCTCCTGCTCTGCAAATGCAATTTAATACGTAGCTTGTTAGTCACAGGTGCAATAGAGTTAACAATGAACAAAGACCATTCAAGAGCAATTCATCAGTTGAAATAAAATTTGCAGCACAAAGTACTGCTTTTTCTAACAAAAATGGCTTAATGCAAAGTAATTTAGAATGATGAGACTGCCAGTAGATATATACTGGTGCCTATTACAGATAAATGGTAGGTTTGAATGGAAAGTGTAAAAAGCCCAGCAGAACTGAGCAGTCCATCACAGGCTGAGTGGCCCAAACCTTAGAAGAAGCTGCATAAGCCACCTCTGAACAAATGACTTTTTGAAGTTTCTGTAATGAGGATTTACTCTAGAACCTCCTGACTCCCCTCTCTCACAGAGGACTTTCAGTATTACTTGTATTTGGGGGAACAAATAAAAAGGACAATGAACATCAGAGCAAATTATGGAAAAATTCAAGCAATGGGAATAATCTACACTAGTGTATTTAACAGTGCCCACACTGAAGTGAGTAGAAGAGTTCTGGTCTATGAAATAACTTCGATTTTTTTTCTTTGTGGAAAGGAGACTTCAAAAAGTGCAATGAACAAAAAACCTCATGTCAATGCTAACATGAAGTTATTAGAACAATAACTGTATTTATTATTCATGAAGTGAATAGAGACGTGATCAGCACAAAGACAGATCTCTTCTATTCATTTTACGTGAAGTAGTGGGAAAAGGGTATAACGAGGTGGGGAGAGAGGGAAGGGGAGAGGGGGAGGTAGCGAGGACGGTGGGGTTCTGAGGAGAGGGCTCAGAGGAGGCGCTGGGGAGACCCGGGACGGGCCGGGGGAGTAGGCTAGGGACAGACGGGAGGAGCGGGCACAGGGCACGACTGCCTGGCAGCCCTAGCGCAGCGGGGTACAGAAGGATGAAGGGAGGAGACTCACCGCAGCAGCCATGCTACGTGAACTCAGAGGGCTGGAGGAGCCGTAACTACTCACTTGCTCGGCCAGCAGCTGCCGGCTCTGCACCGCGTTGTTCCGCAACAACAAGAACGCGTCCGTTAGACGCCGGGTGGCCATGGCCTATCGCCCCGGGGCCCCGGGGCCCCCCGGCCGCTCTGCGCCTCGCTGCCGGGCCCCCGGCCCTAGCTCAGCCCGGGGCCCGCGGGCCGTCTGCGGCCGCTCCCGGCGAGGCCCCGCCGGCGGCTCAGAGCACCGGGCCCCGCCGGCCGCCGACCCCATCCATCCCCCCCCGGATCCGACCGCAGCCCCAGCAGCGGCGCGGCTCACTTCCGCGTTGTGCATCGCTCAACGTCTTCCGGACCGCCCATTGGCAGTCGCCGCTCCTCCCGGGCCCGCCGGCCGCCACACCGGCGTTCCGGCCCTCCTGCGGTCCGGGCAGACACCACAGCACAGATCTAACCTAAACGGTGGCGAGCCCCGCTTAGGGCTGACCGGCACCCGGGCTTGGCAGGGCCGTGCGGGGTGCCTTATGTTGGTGATGAGAGCCAGGAGACGGCATCCTCCGTGTCTCCACACATGTCCTTGGGCTGGAGCTCTGCTCTCGTGGGGATAAGCTTGCCCAAACGGCTTCGTGCTTCCATAGCTTTTCCAGTTAAGTTGCTCCATCTCACTCCTGTGGAGCATCCTCAATTCATCCTCAAAACGTACAAGTTTGGTTCAAAGCAAAATACAGTAGCATGACCATTTTGCTTTGATATATTTTATTTTTGTTGTTGTTGTGAACACACCTTCCCCAAATTTCCTTTGCTTCCAGTTAATTTTCTGTTTCCCCAAAATCTCTCTCAGCTTTTTTGTGTTGCTGACTACAACCACTCAGAAATCAGGATGTTCCCTGAAAACGAACAAGGCACTACAAATCATGACATTGGGTCTGAGTTTCTGAAAGAGGCTTTTTGATAAGGTGCACTAAAGTGTTCCCCCCCCAGTGCTGTGACCGATGCTGTGAAAACAGCAGCGGCCACTGTCTGGCACAACCAGGGCAGCTGCTGCACCCTGGCCATCAGGAGCTTAATCCGTAAATAAACCTCCCCAAACCAGCGTTTACACATGTGGTAGGAGCAGTGCCTGCAATCACATCCACACTGCTTGGCAATGGTACCTTGTTTTAGCTGACCTGCTGGGCAGACTCATACAGTGAAAAAAGAATTCCTTTGCTATTATAAGACATTTGGGCAGTTTTCTTAAGCATCCCTTCTGCCTTAGCAGGAGAGACCCCCAAACCAGAATGTAGTAAGGAAATGAGCTCCATTCATACACAGGCTAATGCATGCATTTCATTTTCCGTGGTCTGGGGAAATCTGTTTTCATTTTGGCTGCCTGACAAAGGCTTTAGAAATACATGTGCGTACTTCATTTCTTCATGCTAATTTTTAATCTAGTGTAACAGGTTTTTATACTATGGGAACAGTTTCAGCTAATGAGCTTCCAGCCTGCTCTTGCACTGCTGCCATGGCTTAGGTCAAGAAGAATTTCTCCTGCTGTCAGAGGGCCTTGTGATCTTTTAGCTCTGGATTCACACTCTGGAAAAACTGGTTGGAATATCTCACACAGTTGGATGGAGAACATAATCCCAATGGGAAGCCTGATGTGCTGGAAGTTGGTACATACCAGAAATAAACACCTTTTGCTTCCTGATTTCTGACCGCTTAAAAAGGTTTGAATGTTGGGCAGGCTTGGAATTTAATCTATAAAAGGTATCTGGGACTTGTACACAGTGAATAACCACTTCAAAGTGGATATTAGGAACAAGCAATGGGAGTAGAAGGAATGGAAAAAAGGATTAATCAAAGAAAACTATGTCTTAGAAGTTAGGAAGTGTAGGCATACGGTGAAATGTGCCAGAAGTAAGGCTGAGTTAGACCTTGCAAAGGAAATTAAAACAAATAGCAAAATGTTCTTCAGTTGTCCATACCAAGAGGCAAAGGAGAGAATGGGCAGAAGTGATGAATGGGGGAGAGGCAGGACACAAGTGAATGCATAATATATAGTGGAAATGTACACAGAGGAAATGAATGTGAATGAGAAATTATCTCATCCAAGTGGAACAAAGCACAAAGATCATACTGTGATGATAATTTGGACTGTAGGATTGTTATAGGTCTCTTTCCACTGAAATATTCCAATTTCTGACCCAGGCATCAAATAGCACTGGCCTATCAGGATCCTATCTGGCTGTATAACAGCATCCCTGCTCCCTGCAGGAGCAGCCCAACACAATCAAGAGCAGGAAAAATTGTTCCAGCGTTTAAAAAGAGGAAAAATAATCGAAGTGTAATCCAAGTAAAATGTGAGACTTCTGGATAAATTTAGCAGGAAATAATAATACCAGACATGATGGCAGATAGAAATGGGCTAAAATGCAACATACATTTACTGAAGGTGGGTAGTGCTGGATTAACCTGATGACTTTGAAAGGTAACTAGTTTCCAAACAGAGGAAAGCTAGTAGATCTCTTCTGTCTGATAATTAATAGATGTAGGCTGGAAACTGGAAGAAAATGTTTAACCTTCAGAGGAATGAAGTCCTCTTATATCTTTCTTACAGGCGTGACAAGGTGAAACAAATGCATTATAAGGTAGTGCTCGATCTGTTCATGAGAAGGATCATATTTTCTCCTCCTGAGACAGCAAATATCCCTAAATATATGTTTTTAAGCACATGCTGTTATTTTTTTGGGCTGTTGTTTCTTGACAATGAAGCTCACTGCCATGGGTTTGGAGTTTCTGTCTTCCTGCCTTTGAAATGCCTGTTCTTTTCTGCTGTCCTTACTAAGCAGTAGGATAGCAATGTTGCTTGCACTTGCACATTCCTGCACCCACTGCCTCCCACAGCCAGGGTCTGATCCAAAATGATGGGAACTTTCCAGTTACCACTGTGGCATTTAGATTAGGCTTCTGGAGGAAGACAACAGCTTTTAAATTGTGTTTTCAAACTCCTTTCTGCAGTCCAGACCCTGTATCACTACTGTTCAGCTGCCCAAGCTAAGTCAAGGGCAAACAGAGCTTATGCTTCAGTGATCAGATGAAAATCAATCTCCATGGCATTTTATCTTGAGTAATTGAGTAGATACACGGAGGAGGTGAAATATTGTGGTTTTCTGAAGGCTTCTGATTGCTCAGAAGGCTGAACAATCAGCTTGTGCCAAAGGCTGCATTAATGAACCATTAAGTGCATTTTGCCCTGGAAAATCCCACCATCCTTTTGCAGCTGGGACACTTGGCTGCCAGGAAAGTTTCTAGAGGAAAAATCAGCCAAGTGGCAGGGTTAGCCCTGTCATTTGTAGAGGTGCATTTTCTGCATGGAAATTGAGGGGCTCTTGATGAAATAGACCATATTATTGCCTTTATCCCGTAGCAGAAGATTTTCAGGCTTCAGGGCTGTCAAACTCTCAGTTTCCAGAACTCAGTGAACCAGGATTTATTTGGCCAGTGAACCGGGAGTTTTCCCGAGTTTTGGCAGTGGGTGTGATTCTGACGGCCTCTCTGTAGGTGGTGCTGCAAGGCAGGGAGATGTTAAGAAGACTTACCTCTGCTGTTTTTAAAAGGCAGTCCCTTGGTTTCTTTCTTAACCAGCTCCTGATATTCCAACTTTCTTAAAAGAAAATCAGACATAGTTGCCCATAATTTATTTATTTTGATGAGCCACAATGTGAATGCATCCACTGGAAATACAAGCAGAGGAGAACTGTTATTTTCTCTGGGTTCAAACTGTTGATGTTGTGTACTCTCCCTGGAAAACTGCAGTCGAACAAACTGACTTTTCATATTGATCTAACTTTACCAAAATAACAGCAGATTGTAGAATCTAGTGAATTAGAGAAGAATATCTGAAAAAGAATATTAAGTTGGTCATGCAGAGATCCTAAGTAATGGATGTTTAAATTTCACATCTCCAAGTGGGCTCTGTCCTCTTTTATCTACTTAAATGTTGCTTTGCTCTTCTGCACACTGAAAAATGGTAGAATGGATCCTGCAGATTTGTCTGTACTCCTCCTCTGCTACTGAAATGCAATCAAACAAGGTGAATCAAGCCTTACTTCAAGCTGGGTAGGTAGCAAAGACTATTGTGTCTGCTTGGAGGGCTGGAAGGAATATTTTACTCAAAATTCAGCTGTAAAAGTTTGACGTTTACAGGCAGACATACCACATACGTGATTAGACAGTCAACCTTGTTCAAAGGCAGATGTGAGAGTTACAGTCTATGAGCTTGTACCCCAGTCTTGTGACAGGCTAATAATGCCCATGGTACTTAAACAATGGAACAACGCTGTCATCTAATATTGTGCAAATTCCTCTCCTCAGCTGTGCACTATATTAAATCTTCCGTGTCACCGTGGTGTTAGGTCACCTCTGCAGCAAAGATAAAAGCTTGCTCATTGTAGGCATTTATATCTCTGCTTATCCTAATACCTCTCCAGTAGTCACGTGAAGATATTCTGTATTTAAATTGATGTATCAAACATAAAAAATTGTTACTGGTCTCTTAAGATCTAAAGATTTTAGATCAAGATGGGATACCTGTATGTTTTATCTGAGTGAAAGATGGGGGGCTGGATATACACCGGTGGTTAGATGTTCATCCACAGAAATAGCACTGTGAATCCAAGACGCTTCTGTCCCCTAGTTGTTTGCTATTGACCACAGCAATGATGTTACCCTGCAATTTAGCCATCACAGTACGCTCTGTGACTGCTTCTCATGTGCTTTAGTGCAAGCCGATCAGTTTAGTTACTAATATAGCAGCTTTGCTTGTGAGGTGAAGCCATTGCACCTGACGTGCTGGAGTGCTGAGGGGAGTCAGCATGAAGCCATTCTGCAAACCCACATTCAAGGGTCAAACAGTACCATGTCTGGAGTAAGATAGGAGGGAAATGTGTTGTTTGCGTATTGTGGCAGAGTCCCTCAGTACTTCAAGTACATCCATACATGAAAGGATTGTAATCAAAATAAGTAGAAAGGGATGTATTATTATTCCTCTTTTATAGATGAGGAACCAAGAGAGATTCAGTGAGCAGTTCCCCTGCAGCCATGCATAATGTAAGAGCTGGCAATAAAGCACAGGATTCATCATTACTGCCATTTTACAGAGGGAAAAACCAAGTCACAGGACAACAGTGGCTCGCTCAAGGTCACACAGGGTATTTATAGCAAACCCAGGACCTGAATCTGGAGCTGCTGAGTGCTGGTCAGCATTTTCCCAATGGAATCATGGATAAGGAGATTAATGTCAATAGTTTCTCCAAAAGCAGCAGAATTTCAGAAAGAGAAGGAAGACTGCTCCAGAAAAAGATGCCTATGCTTGTTTAGAAAAGAAGCTTAGGCTCCAGTATGCCCAGCAACTCATACCTGTTTTCTTGTTATCCTAATTAGTGGCAATATTCCATTTACAGAAGGTTTTATCTCTTTAAATCAGGTGGGGTTTTTTCAACTAATAAAATTAGAGAAGGCAATTCAGAAAGCTCTGTTACAGTAGATCATGGTCTGACATTTATTCCAGCAATAACAACTGTTATCAAAGAAAGATCTTTTTCATAAACGTAGGAAACAAGTCAGGCTAATAAAGACATGAATAGGTTTTGGCACATTACAATGTAAAAATAATAAATGAAATAGTGAAAAAAAATCTAGTCAGAAAGTCTGCATAATGAGTATTATCTTGCATAGAAGTAGTCAGACTCTGCTTTATAATGAATAGCATTTAGCCATAAATCATTCTGAAACAAGAGGGAAAGAAGGAATGCCCCTTTTCAATGCCATTTGGAAGCAGCAGAGGGCACATAAGAGCAGATTTCTGTTGCAAGAATCTTCACCTTTTTTTTGGCCTACATCTTCCTGTATCATACCTGTAAATACCGATTTTCTTACTGAACGTGTGCCAAGTGGCTAACAAATGAGTATCCTCTGCGGAAGAAATCTTAGATTTCCAGACTGGTTTTCTGTCACTTAGGACTGCTGCCTGCAGCTGGTATATTGTGCCAAGATACTGCTGTACATGGTGTTTACTGCTATTCTCAGAGGCGCTTACACATGGGAAATGCTAGAATCTGAAATAAGTACAAAGGTGATGTAAGAGCATAAGGAAGGAAACTAGACTAAGCAAAAAAAAGAAGCTTATTAGTGGAAGCAGGCGGGAGGTGGGGTCAGAGCTGCTGCTGAGGACGGCCGCGGGGAGATGATGAAATCCCCTTTCTGCTTTCAATAGCATCACAGGAAGAAAGAAAACTGAAAAAAAGAGCAAACCATACATCGGAAATCAAAACAAGGGGATGCAGGAGCAGCAGAACAGAAAGGAACTGCTCTCGTTTCTTTCTTTTTAATTCCTGTTGCTCAGACAAAAGAATCACAGTGTCTCCAGAAACACTTTTACCACATCTGTCAACTTCCACACCACAGAACAAGGCCTCACAGGAATATGTCTTATTGTTCCGAGTTTGAAGAAACTGAGGCAAATAAGCGTGATGCTGATTTGACAAGGTCCTGGTTTCAGCCTGGGTAAAGTTAATTTTCTTCCCAGTAGCTGGTACAGTGCTTGTGGTTTGGATTTAGGATGAGAATAACACTGCTAAAACACTGATGGTTTAGTTGTTGCCAAGCAGGGCTTATGCTAAGTTAAGGACTTTTCAGCTTCTCATTAAGGACTTTTTCAGCTTTCTCCTGCCAGTGAGGAGGCTGGGGGTGCCCAAGGAGGTGGGAGGGGACATAGCCAGGACAGCACACCCCAACTTACCCAGGGGATATTCCAGGCCATATAATGTCATGCTGAACAAAAGAACTTAGGGGGTTCTGCTCAGGGACTGGCTGGACATTGGTCAGTGGGTGGTGAGCAATTGCATTGTGCATCACTTGCTTTGTATAGTCTTTTATTGCGATTATTTTCCCTTCCTTTTCTGTTCCATTAAAGTGTCTTATCTCAACCCATGAGTTTTACCTTTTATTCAGTTCTCTCCCCATCCCAGTGGAGGGTATTGAGCAAACGGCTGAATGGTGTTTCTTTGCCTGCTGGTCTAAACCACAACAGACAATCAGATTTTCTCCCAGCTATCCTTGTTTGATCCCTTTGCAGATACGGATGTCCAACCCTGGATGACTCATGCAGCCCAGACTCAAGTAGTTTACCTCCCCCTGAAGTCCCAGTGGCTGGCTTTAAGCCAGGACCCTTCAGCTGCTGCTTGTGGGCTCCAGCTGGTCTGCAGTGGGTGACTATCCCCTTTAATCAACTGTGCCCTGAATTCCCCACTCACCCCCATTGCTGGGACAGGATCATCCAATGCACTATGAATGATGGCAGCAGTGGTCAGAGTGGGCAGAGTTATTTTGGTCTGCCACCTCCATGCTGCTATGTATAGGTTGATCTGGGAGGCTCTGCGGTCTCCAGGGTGTATGGCTCCATCTATGCACTCTGCTGTCCTTGTTGCGTCCCTGCTGGGAAAGGTGGTCCAGGGCCCTTCAGCTGTGCTTTGCAGGGGTGGTCACATATTCTCATGCTTGGAGTGCATCCACCATTGACCATAGAGGACCTGGGATTCTTTGAGCCCTGAGCTGAGCTGCAGGAAAAAAAGAGGCCCATGTCCAAATTGTTGTACCTGAGGGAGGGCTGGATCCAGCCTGTGCCAGTCCATGCTGGCTGGCTACTTATTTTCCTTACATGAGAATGTCCACCCTAGCCTCTTTTCACTGCATCCCTCTTAAAATCCATAGAAGAGGCCATAGGAACCACTCAGCCAGCAGGAAACACTGAGTGCAAGGACCATGGTCTGATTTAGGGTTCCTGAATCTGGGTTATCCTTGGTGCGTCAGTGTCCCAGCTAACAGCAGTGGCTTCCCCCACCACTGCAGACAAGACTACGTGAGAGACCAGAAGGTGTTCAGTAGCAGAAGGCCAAGGTAATGGTCCAAATGCTGACCTGCTTTCCCTGCAGCATAGCTGTGGAAGATGGCGAGCTGGGAGAAGTGAATGGGACATAATTTGGCTCAGTGTGTTTTTTTGAGGTATCCTGTCTAAGTAGGCTCAGCAGCTTTGCCTATCCCCATTGCGGTTTCCTGACCAAAGATGAGGTGTGAGGAACTGAACCGAGTTCCCTGGGAAGAGCTGATAGAGCCTCCCCTGCTTCTCCCCCTCCTCTGGTGCTTCAAACCAAAACAGCTGCAAACTTCTTGTGGCTGGAGATGTGCTGAGTGGCCTGGCAGGAGTTCAGGGAGAGGTAAAGGAATCCCACCCACCAGTAGCAAGGGCTCTGTGCCACCACCAGCCCTTGTGCGCCCTAAATCCTGGCTTCCTGGAAGTTGCTATCTCCATAAATACCAGCTGGCCAACAAGAGAAAGGGACTTGCATCACTGGTCTGTGTTGCACCGTGTGAAATACGAGGTGACACACAACACACTGGCAGTAGGCAAAGGCGTTGTGTGCTGATGTGGTGACACGCTTGAGGCAGAACTGGAGAATTTGATCCCTTCCTGCCCGTGGTCTCCCAGGCGCTGTGGTGAGGTGCTTGACTCGCTGTGCTTGGGGATGGCGAGGGAAAGCGAAACACAGGGGCCAGCACCATCTGCACTTCAGGAACTCAGACATGCCAGGTTGGCAAGTGCCCGCAGGGCTGTTGGGTTTGCTGAGCTTGGGTTCTAGCACAGCTGGATTATCCCGGCTGAGCACAACCCAGCCAGGTTTGTCCCTGGTAAAGCTTAAGGGAGGTGAAGAATGCTGAGCTGCTTTTGGCAGTGTTATATCAGAGACAGCTTTGGCCTATAGCTAGTCTGGCTCCAGATCCAACTCAGAAAGTCTCCCTGCTGCACTGATTGCCAGTTCCCCCGTCCTCCTCCTCACAGGAGCAGGATTCATTCCTATTGAATCGAAGAATGACAGAGCTGCATTTGTGCTTGATTCTCCTGATGTGCTGTCCAGGCGTGACAAGAGACCTATGAACACTTTTCTGTGCTCTCTGCATTTGATTCTTTATCTTTATCTCCCCTATTTCTGTTTCCAAATAACTCTTCTCTCTTTTTTTTTTTTTTTAATGCAAGATGGCAGCTGTGTTACAGAGCTCAGAGCCCTGGAAGAGGCGAATTCATGCTCTTCTGAAGCTTCATTGTTGGTTTCAGTTTTCATGGCCCCAGTGCCAGAATAATGTTGTCTATAGAGCAACCATGAAGCTATATCACTGCGGTGAGTGCTAATAGTTGTAGACCCAGAACTACATATCTAATCCACACATGGTCTGGCAGCAAAGCAAGCACATGGGGGTGGCAGCAGACACAAACTGCTGATGGATGAGAGGAGGAATCTCCCTTTTGCTGGGGTCTGTTATCATAAAATCATAGAATAGTTAGGGTTGGAAAGGACCTTAAGATCATCCAGTTCCAACCCCCCTGCCATGGGCAGGGACACCTCACACTAAACCATGTCACCCAAGGCTTCGTCCAGCCTGGTCTTGAACACCACCAGCGATGGAGCATTCACAACTTTCCTGGGCAACCCATTCCAGTGCCTCACCACCCTTACAGTAAAGAACTTCTTCCTTCTATCCAATCTAAACTTCCCCTGTTTAAGTTTTAACCCATTACCCCTTGTCCTGTCACTACAGTCCCTAATGAAGAGTCCCTCCCCAGCATCCCTATAGGCCCCCTTCAGATACTGGAAGGCTGCTATGAGGTCTCCACTCAGCCTTCTCTTCTCCAGGCTGAACAGCCCCAACTTTCTCACCCTGTCTTCATAAAGGACGTGCTCCAGTCCCCTGATCATCCTCATAGCCTCCTCTGGACTTGTTCCAAAAGTTCCATGTCCTTTCTATGTTGAGGACACCAGAACTGCACACAATACTCCATGTGAGGTCTCACAAGAGCAGAGTAAAGGGGCAGGATCACCTCCTTTGACCTGCTGGTCACGCTCCTTTTGATGCAGCCCAGGATACTGTTGGCTTTCTGGGCTGTGAGCACACACTGAAGCTGGCTCATGTTCATTTTCTCATTGACCAACACCCCCAAGTCCTTCTCTGCAGGGCTGCTCTGGATTTCTTCTCTGCCCAACCTGTAGCTGTGCCTGGGATTGCTCCGACCCAGGTGTTATGAACCACACCTTGGTGTGATGCCTCCTGTAGCTCAGACACCTGCCTCCCTCTCAGTGCCACTCAGGAGTCCCTGTTCCTAACTTAACCAGGAGCTAGGCAATCACCTTTGGCTTCTCATGCAGATTTTGTAAAACCAATGTCAAAGCCAGCCCAACAAAGCCACGCAATGAATACTAATTTCTGTCAGTTCTAGCACAGCACTTGCACAGGGAAATGAGAATCTCTGACAAGTCTGCAGCACTCCCTTGGGTGGATGTGTACACACGCTCATCCAGAAGGGTTTCTGGCTGTTTATGTAGCACAAGTGTCTTGAAACAGATCTGTCTGCTCTGAAGAGCAAAGGATTAATGAATAACGTGCAATTAAAGCCTGCATGGGAGGTAGCGAGTAAGAACAGTTCCTGCTCTGCTCCTCTTCCAGAGCTGGTTTCAGGTGCATCTTATGGAGTGCTTGTCTAAACTAACGCCTCTCTGTTCTTTAGGACAATGTTATAATCAGGACTTCAGAAAGGAAACTACACAATATGCTCCTCAAAGCGCATGTGCCAGCCATCCACAAGGTGCCTCGACAGGCACACACTTGGCAGGCAGCAGTGATAGTAACTGAAGGGCTGGGGGCTGATGCTTACAGCCAGCCCCTGCTCGAAGGAAAAGGTTTTCTCCTGGGGAGGTTTGTGCCTTGGCCTCCAGAGACACCAATCCAACACCCTGCCCAATGGTCTGTGCTGACACACGTTTCCTGTGTGACCTCCAGCGAGCTGCTTGGGACTCCCTCAGACAAACTGTGCCAAATCTTCCCGGGGTGGCGAAGGTAAAAGCCTCTGTTTTCATAATGGAAGGAGAGAGAGGCACAAATGTCTGCCAGGTCCTCAGCCTCTCCTCTGCAATTCCCAGTCTGCTGTATTACCTTACACTGATGATTTAATTTATGGCAATGAACTGCAAACAGCAGTGGCTGCGAGCTGTGACTTCTGTGATGGCTGCCGGGTTGTGACAGCAGCTTCCAGTGGAGGAGCAGTGATCAGCTCTGGTGCCACCACCCTGGACCAACACTCAGCCTGACTGATCTTTTCCCACCCTGTGGGCCCCCTCTGCTTCATATCCAGGGCCCCCACAAGAAAGGATGCATTAAAGCACTGTTTTTGGGCTCCTTTGAATATGATTCACTCATCCTGTTGGGAATTCAGGCTTATGCTGGTGCTGTGATAGAGAACGAAGAAGGGATAATCTTGTGAAAGAAAAATAAACCATGCTGCTGCTGACTACAGAGTGGAGCAAACCCCAGGGACTGTTTTTCCTTTGGAGCCGGGTTCCCCAGCCAAGCTTATTTCCCAAATGGTGAACCCATGAACATGAACTTTGTTTCTATTCTGCTGGTGGGAAAACCCTGGCACAGGGAGGCTGAGTGATGATGAGCAATGGAGATGCAAACCTTTGGCTAAGTCAGTGGTACAAATAATGTCTCCAGTCTGAGCCCTCACCAGCAGATCAAGACCTCCGTATCACTAGAAGAATGTGCGGCAGTATTCAGTGCACATATTGTTCTCCCTCAAAGGAGCAGAAGTGTGCACATCATTAAGAGGAAATATTTTATGCTGATCATTCCCACATGCCCGCTCTGTATCTGCCTGGGCTCTCAAGCAGCACCCATTCTGCACATAATGTCATGCATTTACGTCTCACAAGAAAGATCAGATCATCCCAGGCTAAGCAATTGTTTTCTGGCCCCTGATAAAACCATTTTACCGAGATGAATAACTTGTGTGGGTTTACGCTTCCTTTCCCTGAAATGCCATTAGATGAACATCAAGTGCTTTTGTATTTATTTGAGGGAATTTCCTTTTGGACTCTGCGGGCAGAGAAAAACATGGGGATAAGAAGGGAGCTGGGACTGAATTATGCCACTAACTAAATGGCAGTGCCTCAGTGAGAGCCAAAGAGAATGCCTTGCTGCCTCATTTATATCCATTGGAGGTGCCATAAACTGCAGACTAGGATAAGTTACCTTGTCTGAAGGACTGAAATACCACATCAGTGGATCAAAGGTGAAAGCAACAGGCATTCCTGGCTGGCTCATCTTTCAGACCTTTCTCTCTTTTCAGTTTCCACTTTAAATCTGATAATGCAGCCTGAATGCAGCCTTCATTCCTCAAGGCACAGGATGTATGAAGCATGTGTTCCCTTGTTAGTGGGCTTCATGTGGCATAGGATTTCCAGGGCTTAGTTCTCAGGCATCAGTGGTGGAAAAGATCTATCATTCTGAAGAAGGCAGAGCAGGACTGATGGAGTCAGTGCAACAGTGCAGAGGCTCTCCTGTTCCAGGTACAGCACAGGGTGCAAATTTACAAAGAGCTGCTCAACGGTTAAGTACTAGCATTAATCTGTAACATGAAGTGCTCAGGACCTCCCAGAGAATCAAACCCATGATGCAAGACTTTATATGAAGACAGACTAAAGCATCTGGGGTTGTAACTGGGTGATCTTAAAGTCCTTTCCAGCCCTAACTGTTCCATGGTTCTGTGATTCTATGATTTTGTCTGTGAGGGTTGCAGAGGACACACTGAAACGCACAGGGTACATCTTCTGAAACACAGGTCCCAATAGTACTTGGAAGCACACTGGAAATTTTTATGCTAAATGAAGTAAATGTAAAAGAAAATTACTTCAGGGACTCAGAAAAAAGGCTTTCACCCCACAGATGCGTGACTTTTGTCACACAAAAGACAGTAGGAGGCAGATGAAGCTGTGTTGCTCAGTGTCGATAAAAATCTGGATGTTAACTCTTCTGTGCTGTAGTTTCCTCCTGCACTACTACTTGTCAAAGAGGATCAGAGTCATCTCAGCATGAAGGAAAGGCCTCATGACCTGAAAAAAGAATCTTGATTTTGACATTTTATGTCCTTTAGACCTACTCATTTATATCAGTAAACTCTTACTGAGTCCGCAGTGGAAGTCTGGGTGGAAGTCTCCCTCAGATAGATGTCCTCAGCTGCACATCCATTGCTGCAGTTTGGTGACAGAATCAATACACGTGCTTGAGTGAGATTTGTGGAGATGTTTTCTTAGGGATTCAGAGATTTGTACTAGTACATAGGGCCTTAGCAAGTAGCTTTTGAAATCTAGACCCAGCTACATCTGTGGGTTCATGTAATATGAAATCTTACCTTATGTTCAAGCTGAACTGGATTTTTTTATGTCAGGGTTGATCTCCAAGATTTATAAAGCCGTTCAGACCAGCAGCAAGATGAACAAGGCAATTGTATAGCTGTTTCCCCTACTCCAATCTGCAAAAGGAAAACACTGTGAGTCATTAGCCAGAGAAATTGTGTTTTCTTCAGCAGGAAGCCTTGCAGATTCTCTGCTCCCAGATCTCGTTACACTCTTCCACCCCACCATTCTGGAAAAACTCCCACAGAAAGACAGGCAGATATTTTAATCAAGAAATGGTCCTTATTTCCATTAGCAACAGCTGTTTTCCTTTTAATTTAATTCTCCATTCTGGAGTCTGTTTATGAAAGCTGCCATTAATTATGTTTTTCATCAGTCAATGCTCAGAGATGTCTAATGGCCCAGCACACCTAATTAGTCCTTCATGTATGATAATGTTTCAGCAAGTCTATAGTTAGTGTATAGGGCTGATATCTGTGGTGTAGTGGAGTTGTGAGTGGGGCTGTGCACTCTCCTGGTGTGTGTCAGATAGATAGTGTTACAGCTGTGTTCCTCTGCCTCTGCCAACATGTGGCTGGCTGGGGGCTGCAGTTACTGGGGTGTGATAACAGCCAGTGCCAGAAGTGGCTTCTAATGTCACTCTGAACATGCTAGCAAAAGGGTGAAGAATTCAAGCTGCCTTAGGAAGCTCTTTGAAGACAGGGAGTGCAGAGACTGAATTACAGATAGATACTTTTTGTTTCAGATGATGCACTCGGTAAGTGTTAGGGATGGCTAAATGCACTGTGCCCGGCTGCTTTTCTTTAGCTTCTTCTGGGCAGAATCCCTCTGGTCATCCTTGCCTAGGTATTACTAGCTGATCCATTTGTCTCAAGCTACAGAAATGGCTACTTGTGATGCAAGGAGTGTTGCTGTCTTTAATGTCACTGTGGAGACACTGGCATGACTCAACCTCACTAACCTACTGGTGTGTCTGGGTTTAGGCAAGTCTTTGGCTAGGTATAGCAGAAAGCTTGGCACAACTGTCCAGAAACTATGGGCACAAAAAAACAACTCATCTTTATTCAACAAGATGCTCAAGTAGGTTGATTGAATTCTTCACATACCTTAAATGTGGAGTTAGAACATCAGGCTCAGTTGGAACTTGGCCTTCATTTTGGAGGTGTTTGCAGCTGCAAAGAATAGTAGTTATTGGCAGGTAGCCTCAGGTAAGAAACATTTCAAATCCTCCAGTACACAGATAGCTTTGAAAAATATCCACATCTGTCACTACTGTCTATTGAAATCCAGTCAGCCTGTGTGCAGAGAGCTGGCTCTGTTCCCTTGCCCAGGCTGTCACCTGCAGAGTTCATGGCATTGTGGAAAATTACATGCACTGAGTAGTGGCATGTTTTGTTTATCTCAGTAGAAAAGTGGCAAGCAACCAGCTCAGGATTTGTAGTCATGCATTGCATAAAGCAGTCAGTCACCTTCAGCCTTTCCTATGCCTGAAGCAGTCCAATGCCCATGATCGTTCTTTGCTCACTTCATTTGCTTTTGCTGTGAGCCCCATGAGACATTGCAGGAAAGAAAAACTGATGCAGCAGCGTTTGCTGTATATAATAACAATGTACTGCAGTGAAACCACTTGGCTGTATTTGAATAGTGAGAGATGATATGCTAATATTCTACCTGATGCTGAAGGTAGTTCTCTGTCCTGTCAAGTCACATCAGACTTATGCAGAGGTTCTTCAGTGAGTATTCAACTGGCCAGTTTCTGACTGTGTGACCCCACTAAACACAAAACCTTTTGACTGCAGGAGGAATGAGTCTGCCATGCTGCTAAACAGACAGAGGCCTCTTCACAAGGCATCTGCTTCCAAAGAAAATGAGATTTGCTTTGATTTTCATGGCCTGTTGATGGATGACAGCAGCACCACAAGGAATCATGCAGGATTGAGTCAGAAACAGGTTAAAGGTGGATACAAAAACACCCTAGTTGCTGTCACTTGAGAAGAGAGTGAGAAAATGCAGGTGACCAGTTAAATAATATGTCCTGTCCCAAAGCCTCCAGCTCTCATGCTACAAAGGGATATAACTGCAGACATAATAGGTTTTAGACACAGAATAACTCTGCATTTAGTATTACTCTAACTTAACACATTTTTTGGATGGGGGAAGGAAGGCATGTGTCCTACTGTTCACTGTTTGGTCACCTCTTTGCTGGTTGCTTGATCACCTCAACTTTGAGCTCTCATCTGAAATATCTCAACTGTAAAGTGCAGGATTTACAGAGCTCTTTCAATGGTGATGCAAGAAATGTTCTAGCAGGGTGTTACGGTCCTGCTGTCAAGTCCTTCACTGGAAACCCAGAGTAATTCCAGCGCAGCTGATGGGTTACTGTTGTGTAGGTGAAGGCAGCGTTCATCTCTTGGATGTCACCTTTTGGCCTCTTCTGTTGGCAAATGAAGCTGATGTAATATTGCAAAAACACATCCTTCGAGTGAAAGTGATAAGAAAGTCAAATGTTTGCCTTTAGCCAGAGAATTTAAAACTCAGAGTCCTTTGAAGATTGCCGAGTTCTGTGCTGTGTTAGTTGTCCATATCTGTCTAAGAAAACACTCATTTCATCACATCTGATGACACGAATTCAGACTTGTGAGCAAATGGCTAGGTTGAGTTAAATCACCTCACTATCTGCTAATGGCATTTTTGCCTTTGCTTGATGATGAAGGTTATCTTGCTGTTTGGAAATCATAACCTACAACTGTTAGACGGCATTATCTACAGACTTGGGTGAGATAATTTAATGAAAAATCCAGGGAATCTGGAGATTATTGGCTTCCATTCACATGAAGCTGAAATGCTTCAAGACTCTGTCCGCCTTCACACACCATGTGCCTCCTGCTATACAGTGGGGAAGGAACAGCAGCTGGCAGATGATGGATAGCCGTGCCACAGCCCGCTATAAGGCTGGGAGTGACATCACTGATAGAAAGGGGAGCAGCCTGAGCTGTTTATAAAACTGCAGTTGGGAAGTTTGCCCCAGACTGCATTAGCCTCTGTTCGCTGCCTACCCGGCTTTTCCCCACTCAAATTCCAAGCTCCTTCAAGGGAAACAAACATCTGCAGAGACACAATGTTAATTGTTGTACTTAGCGCTGCTGTTTACATTTTTGGTGCAGTCAAGTCAAAGCATGTCAAGGCTCTCCTGATGGCTAAAACAAGCCAGAAATCTTGTTCTGGCTGAAATAACAAGAGGCTGGATTCTGATCTCTTGTATCAAGGCATTTTGCATAGGCCCCAGAGAATAGAAATCAGCATCTGGAGAAATCAAAGGGTGCAAAGAAAAGTAGCAGAGAGGCTTGTAAGAGGGTGAATGTGATAGAGTCACCAGGGAAGCATTACAAGGTTAATGCAGTTTTCCATTATCTGAAAAGAGTTGGGTATTACACTGCATTTGTTGGCTTAGAAAGCCTGGCTTCCACAGGTTCTGCTCCCATCAAAATTCAGCCTAATGGCTTCTTATCAGGCATGATGAATCGCTCCTGTGCCTACACTTTGGTCCCTAATTTCCACTTTCTTTGCATCTGCTTAAAGTCCTTTTTAATTTTAACATGTACAGCAGCCTCTGAGCCAAGCGTGGCCCTGGTGTTCACAGTCATCCTGGCGATTACTGCGCTTGCCAGCTCCCTTTAGGATGCAGTTTCAATGGGGTGTGACTTTCACAATACTTTTTTCTTGTTGTTGCTCGAGCCGCTCCAGGAAGGAGCTGTTAAACACGAGTCTCAGCAGGATCCATCATGACTGAGGACAGAACAGAATGTAATAAAACAGGGTGAATACGTGTCTCGCTGAGCAGGATATGTTCTCTTAGTTATATGGTTGATAAAGCTTTGGCTGTGGTTCAAAAAGGTGTTCGGCTTTCATCTCTCTGTCTTCCTTCCTCCACTCCCCTAAGTATTAATGGCTGCGCTCATACCTCCCATATTCATGGCTACTTTAATTGTTTACAGACTTTTTTAATGAAGGATTTGACCTTTTGCCTTTGCAGTTATACAAACCTTTCTCTGTCTTCAGAGTGATGCCCCCTTCATCACAGTTTGTCCTCAGCTTCCCTGTGCCCTGGCTGGCTCAGTCTGATGCAGTGCCAGGGAACAGACACTAAATCACTGTAGTCAAAAATACTGTGGTGCAGTTTTCTTGCTGAAGAGGAGGGATGGCGCCGCACTGTGCTCTGCTCAGTCTGTGACCCCAACTGCACAAAGCTGCATGCAGGCAGCAGCGCATTGGTGTCACTAGTGCCAGGTCATTTGATGACTGGTGGGTTTGGCACCCTGGGCTTGCTGTTTGAAATCACACTTGCTCTGTTATTCTCCTTTGGCTTGAGTGAGTGCAACAGGGCTGTGTGAGGAGCTAAGGTTGTGTGGGAAGCATGTGGCAGCACTGGGAACTGAAGTCACATCTCCTGAATCTCCACCCCATTCATTAACCACAAGATCATTTTCTCTCACTAATTGAATTGAAGGAGAACAGCCTTTTCTACCTTATTTACATGCTGCGAGAGCAGAGGTGGCTCTGTGAGAAAGTAATGTGGCAAAGGAAAGCTAGCAGGATTGGGAAGGGCCAGGTGGCTGTGGGATGAAGGTTTGGGGTGTGCAGGTTTAACCCTGAGCATCTCTGTAAGTGCAGCTTAGCAGCTGGGTTCCTCAATCATGAGGAAATAACAGAGGATCCAGGAGTGCCATGACTGTCTATCCAGATGTATATCCATGCCAGGATGAGAGGGAGGATGTGTATCTCCTTTAATGCAGACTGCTTCTTCCTGCCACCAATTGCTCCCTCCATGGGATCCCATTGTCTAGAGACAGATTTCACATAAATAGCAGCATGAATAGTAGCAGCTGGGAGTAAAGAAAAAGCAAAATCAATCACACTGTTCAGCTTTGGTTGTGTTGCTGTGCTATGTTTCTGTATCAGCCAACTTCTGATCATGAAATTCTCTTTTATCACATTTTTGGCTATGTTTGCTCTGTAAAATTATGATGCTTGAATTAGGGCCTGTGTTTATGAAAAGAGACAAGAATGATGAATACTAATGTGAGCATGAATTAAACAGTATTTTTAATCCTATGGCAATTAATTAAATCAGGGCAGTGACAAATAAGAGCTTAGATGCCCAATTAGGCACTGTTGCACAGTCAACTGAAGAAAGGAAAAAAGTTAATCTGACGTAATGTAGTTTGGATCAGGCCCTTAAGAAGGGGAGAGCCTTTCTGCTCCAAGAAATTATTAATTGGATTGATATCAGAACAGGAATTTACTCCAGTGTCAGGCTAGCCTGCCCCCTTTGTCTGGAGAGACTTAGGTTCCCATCCTCTCCAGAAAAGACTGAATATATACAGCACAGTTGTAAAAAGCTGTGGATAAAAAAATGTTAGTTAAGTGCTAACATCATTGATAGTTGGTAGCTGTGAAGGATTGCATTAGTGATGAAATATAATGTTTATTTTCCCTGTAGGTTAAGCATGTTTAGGGTTACCCCAAATGTGCAGGGAGATGAACCGGGTGATGATCCACTGTGCCTCTGGTTCTGGAAGGGACCAGATGGCAGAGTAAGTCTGTGAGCAGCCTCTCCTCCTGGTTCCATATCTGCTCAGGGCAGAAGGGACTCTGAGTATTTCCTTTTTTTAGGCCCATCTCACACCACCCATCTCCACCCTGGGGGCTAATACGTTCCAAAGCAATTGCAGAGGCAGGAGGGCAGCGATGCCGGTGGAGCTGGGGCAGATGTCAGTGAGGAGGGCAGAGCTGGACTGCAGGCACTGGAAGCCATGGCTGAAGTGTGTTGGCAAAGGCGAGTGCAGGGGCCCCGCAGTGGGACGGCTGCTGCTGCAAGTGAAGTCCTCTGGCAGAGCCAGGTCTGCGGGCAGGCGTAGTGCCTGGCAAGGTTCAGGCTGGCCCTGTGCACAGAGATTAGTCCTTCAGCACTAACTTTACCCACAAAGTATTCAGGAAAATAAAAGGAAACCATGCTTACGTTTGGGCTTTAATGGCTGGCTTTTTGCATCTCACTTTCTTATTCTTGGTCATGAAAGCAGTCAGCCTGCCTAGCAATTCAGATCTGAATTCTTTAACCTGGAAGGCATTTTGTGTAGTGTAACGTCTCCCAGCCTAAGACCAAGTCAAGTACCATGCATCAATGACCTTCATTTTCCAGGCTGGTAATTCTGGCTTACCAGAATGAAGAACAAATGCATTGAATAAGTAAAAGGAATGGGAGGGAGGGAGGGGGGAACCCAAATGGAATGGACACATTGGTTGAAACATCCCATTTCTTGAAAAACTGATTTTGAGGTATCTGTCAAAGCAATCCCTGTATTTCTTATGACTATTATATCACATGGCCTTGGCGTGGTTTTCTGGTATTTTGTGAGGACCACCCAGAAGTGGGCCAGGTTTGGTTACTGGATTTACTAAACAGAACAAGAAACACAGAGCTCCTGCCTGCTGTTCAAAAATAATATCGCAAGGGAAGCAAACCACAGTGAGACCACAGGGAGGTGAAGCCCATTTTCCACTTGCTGAGGGAACTGCCCTTGCTTGCTGCAGAATGCAGTCTCCATATGCTGGGAATGATTCCCAAAAGCACTCCATCCTTGCCGAGTATGCTTCCTTTCAGAAGCTGCATCCACAGGGATATAGGGCAAGGAAGTGGCTCTGAACAGGATACTCTGGGGTGTTTTCTCTGTGCAGTGAGGTGGAGAGAACAGCCTGTAAGAGAAAACACCAAATGGTGTTGGACTGGAATAGAGAAAGCTTGTTTCTCCCTGTCAGTGTTTCTCAAATTATGGATCCTGGACCACCCAATGGCAGAAGAGACCTTTCTGGGGTGTAGCACATGGCAGAAAGGGCTGCTCCTGTGCCACAAGTAGCTCTGCCCTCGCTTTGCTGGTCCCCTGCTCCCTTCCTGCCTTGACTAGTAGGATGAGGAGGAGGAAGACCACACACTGATGGAGGGAAGGGAGAGGATTTGCCTTTCCCTAAGAAGCCATTGAAATGGCATGGAGAAAATAGGGGAGGAAAAGGACAGGTGACCTGCGGTGATTGGGAATTTAGGAGAGCTGTAGAAAGCCAGGCTTCTCTTTGTGATCTGCAGGAAGAAACATTATCAGAAAAATATGCAGTGGTGAACTAAACATGGCAGATGATTGTTTCAGAAACAGAGGTAACTCACCATACTGAGGCCTTGAGGGTGTTTGAATACGGAAAGAGAGAGGCATTGGCTGTATGTGAAGCTTTGCCTTGTAACCTAAGCAAAAAAAAAAACATCAGGATTCCCTAGCAATAGTGTCCAAACAGTGGCTTAGTGGATGGCACACAGGCACATGGGCTGTGGTGGTGGAACAAACCCTGAGGGATCTGAAGGAGTCAGTGGGTCACTGATCATGTAGTGCAAGTGACAGACAAAGTTTCACCGAGCAGAGCTTACCCCCATCCTTTGAGGGTAGCTTGCATAAAACACCACTGCATTAAATCATGTATACCAATAAAAGTGTAGTACTGCTACACTTCTGCTGTATGCTATGGCTCAGTGGCTGAAGCTAAAGCTATAACCAACAGGCCAGACAGAGCTGGACTACTGCAGGTAGTGATCTCAGTGATTCTTGCCTACATTAAGACCTATAACGTTTTGCAATACCAGAAATCACTGCATACACTGTTGCTAGATGCTAGTATGGATGGGAAGGAAGAAGGCAGTGGAAACCTTTAGCTCTCCATACACTGACTAAATGACTCCTCTTTTCAGCTTCTCAGTATTTAAAGGGTTAATAATAAAAGCTTCCTCCTATGACCTTTCATATCCCTAATGTGTTTGTTGATTTCTTGTTCTCCTAGGCATGATTTTTTGCTTAGGAATGAAATGTGCTTACTCACTGATATGCATTTATCACATAGACACCATGTTTGGGTACATCATCCATCAGTGCAAATGTCACACTGTGTAAAAGCCCTGTATCCAGAGTGACAGCTGAGTTAGTGCTTGTGTTGTGGAGCAGCCCCCTTGCCAAGTTTCTGCAGCTGGACGATTTTAAAGAGAACTCATTTATGAATAGATCCACCAGCAAAAGCATCTGCAGTTGCACGTTGCTCTTGTGGAAGCTGCCAGCTTCTGTGGGCCACTGGCCTTCTCACAAGGGACACTGAGGCGAGCCAGTGGCCCACAGCCAGGGACGGGCCATGGAAGGGGTTGTGATCAAAAGCTGTTCTCAGCTGGTCGATTTTTGACTTCTGCAAAATGACTCATTGCTCTCCCTTCTGCTAAATAGATTCGCAAGGTGCTGGTGCTAATTCTGCTGCTGAGCTACAGGCGGAGGAGAGAATGGCACAAGAACTCATCAGTGCCATTTCTTGTCTTGGATGGAGCTCAGTTTGGAGGAGCAATCTTTGGTTGCTTATTTAGGCATATTAATTTCTCAGCATGTTATTTGCAACTTCTGCCTTTATTCTGCTGTACAGACATCTATTTTTTTATAATGATTTGGAGTTTTCATGGCAACATCTATTTTTTTTATATTCTGCTGTACAGACATCTATTTTTTTTTATAACAATTTAGAGTTTTCATGGCAACAGCCAATGGCAGTCATACAAGTCAAACTTCAAGCAACACTTTGCAAAATACACAGCAATCTATTTTAGTGCACCACATCATTAATTAGAAGAGACAGACTGGGCAGGTTTGGAAAATATGATCTCTAGTGTTCAATTTTTAAAAAGGCTTCTGAAATGGCCACTGAAATTCTCTGCATTTCCTATGCATACAAGAAAATACAGCTAGGAAAATCAGGCCATATATTGATTACTCTCAGAATTGAAATAAATTATTTAGAATAGTTACCAGCAGAGTCTGTTGGTGATGGTTCTCCTGCCTATAGGCTTATTAACTTAATATGGTAATACTGGGAGAAACAGAGAGAGGGATTAATGGCATAGGAATACTGAAAATCCAAAAATAGCTTCTGAATTTATCCCTGTAATTTTTTGCTTACAGCAATGAGGGATTTTGATTTCCATTCATCTGATTTATAAGACTCGGGCATTGTGCGTGACTGCAATCATTTCCTTAACTCACGTGCTGAGATGTGAGCACTTCAACACCAGTCAGTCCTAGCATGTCACCAGTCAGTCCTAGCAGTGACTGTACTTACGGTCATAGTGGTGACATTGTGTTGGGCTCACACATTTAAAGGCTAGGTTGATGTCTGTTTAAAACCTGTGCTTTTACAAATAAAAGCGAATCCTATTTTTATGAAATTAGAAGCTCAGTTTTCTCCAGTTATACTCTTTTTGGTTTTTCTTAGCTCTATTTTTTTTTTTCTTGCAAAATTTTTAAGTGAACATTTTCTGCTTAAATATTTTTCACTTGAAGTGGTTCGTGGGAGATTTCTAAAAGGTAACAAAATGCCAACATTATCTCTCTTTTCAGTGAAAATCTAATTAATACAAAAATCCAGATTGTGCCTGGAAATTTCTAATCTTTATTTTAATAGTTAAAAAATAACATGTTTCCTAAAATTGTACTTGATCCAGCTCCCATTTTTCCCTTGGAAATGCTTTCAGTGAAAAGACTCTAACCACCCTGATTTATTTTTAAAGCAGCAATGATCATTGCAGTAGGGTGTAATTATCTTTAGTTCCAAGATCTTTGATCACAGTGTGTTCACATCTAAATCTGAGCTAGGATCTAGATATCTTTTTTATGCCTTAGGCTATAATTTGCAGGGTTTCTTTGACAAAAGAATTTCTTTTTATAAGATGCACACACACAAGAGCAGCACCATGTTTTCCCTCACTATGTGGGAGTATACAACCTTATTAAAATGCATTGTGATTCCCTTTAGCAGGAAGGCAACAGGAAGAGGTCAGGTATTTCAGTCCAGCATCAGGTGAGCATCACATATGCAAGGTCAATAACTGTGTTGTGGAATCCCATGTGCTATGGGAGTAATTTGCTTCTTGCATTAAGAATAATATAGAAATAAAAGTGGGAATTTAAAGAGAGGAATAGTCTAAGAGCAGTGCCACAGGATTGACTGAGGGGTAGTCATTTCTGCACTGCTGGGATAGACACCTACCTATGTTTGTTTAACTGCACATCTCACTTGAGTTTGCAAAACATCTGAGGCTGTGTATGATATGACTGGATAAATTGCAGAAATAATTGCAGGAATGGTCCAGTTAATCAGCCACTCTTTGCAAAGGATATTGGTTTATCTACAGGAGCATTATTGCTGTATCCTGTTCAGCTTTAACTTGAGTCCCTAAAATAGACAGCTCATCTTGCCAGACTCCCACAGAGGGAGAGTGGAGCTTCTCCAGAGGAGGAGAGGACAGGGCACTCCCTGCCTGTTGGATCCACATCTCCATCAATTCTGCATAGCTGCTCAGGAGTCGAAACGAACCTTTCCTCTTGTCAGTTCAACTGGCAAACCCACAACATTCCCAGTGAAAAACTGCTTATTTAATGCAATTGAGACTGGGATTTCTAGGTCTCAATAAGGACTCCAGATTTCTCTGAACTATTAGGTACATCTGTGCTGCCACATTTCAGCTAACAGACTGTAACATGAAAACCTTCATTTTTGAGTTTCCAAATTTGATTATAGTAATTCCATATTAAAGCTTACTTTTCTGAGTAAATAACTTAAGCGTGGCTAATGCATCTTTTCATCATTACCATTATTGTGATGATGGATGATGAAAGCAGCCATGTTCCTGAATTGTTTAGTTTTGGAAAAAAGGAAGCAAGTTTTAGATGTGTGGTGTGTTTTCATGTTAAATCTATATAATCAAGATTGCACAGCCTCAAAGCTTGCCATCCTCTACTAGGCAAAAGGATTTAATTTCTGCTGAGATCTTAAATCATTGTCTGTTTATAGAAAGATGTCAGCTGACAGAAGCAGTGAGAGGTAAATGGGAGTATGCTGGATGCTATCAGTTTTGAAGGAGAAGGCACAATAAATTTACTTCTAGCAAGAAGGAAATTGTGCTGTTGGTGAAACAGTATTATCTTGCCTCTTCCAATATGTTTTCACCTGATGGATCAGGGAAGAAAACATCAGTATTAGTGCACAACGTATTTCCCCTCTGAGTGAAAGTGACTTTATATCAGAAACACATGCTAGAAATGTCTTTTGCATTCCTGCTAATTTCCCAGATCCAGCACTGGCATATGCTCCTTATCTAATCTTGATTGCTGCATTAAAGCAATGCATGCTATTCTACTTTATCCTTTGTGAAACTTCAGACATGGTTTCTATTTTCTTTGCACTTCACTAAGGTAGCATATAACTGCTTGTAAAATGTTAACATCTGTGAAGGGAAAAATAATAAAAGGAAAGGAATTAATCAAAGTCTTGAGTTTTATAGGCTAAATCTTTGCACTTTGGTCCAGGTAGTAGCTTGCTTTATCTGCTGAGGCAGCAGAAAGAGGCCAAAGCACTGCCCAGGCAGAGTAATGGAGGATTCTCCTGCACAGGAGCCCTGGGGCAGAGCAGAGCTGCCCTGGCTGGCTCTGCTTGTCCCCTATGCTTCCCTTCACACAAGTGACAGCACATAGTATTTAGCCAGCTCCTGCATTGGGCCAGCAGCTGGCTGTAGCTGGGGAGTGCAGCTGCAGCCCCATGTTCATCCTGAAGTATGCTGGAAACTCTTTCTGCCCAACTTTTGCTCAGCTTCGGGGAAACAGGAGCAGAGCTTACAGCATGAACCTGGTGCAGCTGAGAGCACAGCCAGATTTTGTGATGATGGTTATCCTTTACCTTCAAGTTCTGATAAACTGAATATGCCTCCCCCAGCACAGCAGGGATCATTTGGCTTGCTATAACCATCCTTTTGATGCAAAAGAAATGGGTAAACACGGATACCAAGGGCAGAATTACTGACCTGCTGAGGCCAATGTGACCTGTGGAATCCCAGGGATGAAAACAGCTACACATGGAGAGGCTGGGATGCATGGGCTCATTTATCTGCAGGCACCCCCACAGCTTTGCAGTCTAGCTTTACTGCTGCTGCAATGCCAGCAGAGAACTGTGAGCCTTGCCTGTGATGTTGTCACCTGTCCTGACATATCTAAGAAGATAATTAAAAGCTCAAATCATTGGTGCCTGAGAGAAATGTGGTCCTGACATGCAGCGTGTATGTTCCTCTCAACTCTTCCCCCGAGGCTTGCAGTGCTCGCTGAGATAGCAGTGCTGTGGGAACCTCTTCCTTCCTCATGGGCAGCTGGGAGGATTTACCTCTGGTATAAACAATTAGTACAGAAAGGATAAAACTTCCTAATGGAGAATGAGGCCTCAGGAAAAGCCAGAACTTGAACAAATCTGAACTTGTGGTTGAGGTGTGTGAGGAGGAGGGGATGGGGCTATCTTCATTGGAACTTTTTTCTGAATTTCAACAATCACATTTGCAAAACCTACCCTTCATTTTTCTTTTCCTTCATTTACAGAGATTACTACAGCTGCAGGCAGAGCAGGAACACCATGTACACAGATGGCTGGGCTGTTTCTGGTGAGGTAAAAAGGAGGCTCATGTACACAGATGGCTGGGCTGTTTCTGGTGAGGTAAAAAGGAGGCTCTTATAAGCCTGGTTTGAAAGCTTGAAGGCGTGGACTTCCACCAAGGGTATGATGGAAGTCCATGGACTTTCACTGAGGGTCACTTGACCACCTCTCCTCCTTCACCATGTCGCAGCCAAGCCTTTTGCCTGTATGGTGTTTGGGAATGTAGCAATGTTGTGGGAATGTAGCAACGCTCATGAAAGCCTGGTGGCACAGAAAGAAGTGGGAAACCCTTTGAGGTCTTTGAGAGCTAAAACCAGAATTGCCTTTTGATGACAGCATGGTTTAGTCATCAAATCTTGGCTCTTTCAAGACAAGACTGGCAGGATGAATTGCTCTGCCGCATACAGAAATTTAGTTATACATTGATGTGTTACCAGAAGACACTTCATAGTCCCTCTGCCATTGACTGTTACTGTTACTATCATTATAATTACTGTTGTTATTATGCCTTTCGGGGGATTAGCGAGAAATTAATATTTGAAATGGAAAAGTCAAAGGTCTTGGAAATGTTTTACTATTCACAGATTACCCTCGCTTTTGTGGTTTCACAAGTACCACTGGTACTTTAACAGCCATACTGTTACAGTCTGTTAGAAACATACACTCAGGCTGGATACCCATTACTGGAAATGATAGTGGGTGTCTGGAACGGAAATTGCATGTTCTTTTGAAAGTTTCAGCTGTCACTATATGTTACTTGCAGCACTAATATTGCAAATTGGAATACAATGTAGAAACATAAAAGGATTTACTACTATAGAACGGGATGTGTTATGTGATGTAGTGCTGTGATATTAGACAACATGACATTTCATGAATAAAACAGAAGATATTACAGCATTCCTTATAAAGGGAAAAAAGGGCTTGAAGTCAGTCATGTTTACAGGGTGACTCTCTGAGGACTATTTCAAATGCTCAGAATTTAATGATGGCTCTTAAAAATCTAATTATACACTGACTAAAATGAATAAAATCCACAGGAGCAAAGATAGGAATTAATGAAATAAGATCAGTGCAGGTAATATCGATGAAAACCAGCATTTATGTTAACATTTAAAAATCATAATAAAACACCATCTAAAGGCACACTTGAAAGAAAAACAATGACACAGACTAATAAAGATACTTCTCCTCTTGGATTAAACATGTCCAAATGTTTGTTCAGTACACTGCAGAGAGGAGAGGGAGCAGAAAATGGCTACTCTTTATTTTTCAATAGTGTTTCTGAGCCACCTCAGGGGTGCTGGCCATTCAGACAGAGGTGAGGCACAACCAGCAGAGCCTCTCTTGGCCACCCCCTCTCTTTCAACATGTCCCAGGCAAGCCTTTTGCCTGTATGGTGCTTGGGAACAGTGATATGCAAGCCCTTGTGTCAACTACTCCCTTTCTTTGTGCTGCTGGAGGACAGAACCTTGACAGAGCGGTCACCATGATCCATTCTATAGATCTAGATAGAGGTGGTCACTGTGGCTGTGGCTAGTCTGGAGTTGTCCTTAGGATGTCTCCTAAATCCCCAAACCTTGCATACTTTATTATCCCTATATGCAGGTTGGATTATACTTCATTATCCCTATATGCAGGTTGGATTCAACCTGAAAGGCCTAGAAATCCCATCTGCCCTGGTAAGCAGTTAATGTGTCCTGCTGGGAAAGATTTCTGGCTGACACTGGCGACATGGCATCAGTACAGCAGCAAACAGGGCAGAAGGAAGCTGCAAAACATGGAGCAGGCATGGAGCTCTGGGCCCCATGTGTGCTCTGGGTGTGCTGTTCAGCGCAGAGAGCACATCAGATTCTCCCCTTCTTGAACTCCCAGTGGGCTCACCCCAGAGCTGACCCAGGCTGCTACAGCAGCAAAGGAGTGCAGGTGAACAGCAGAGCTGGCTTTCAGCTTAGCCTGGGGGTATGCTTTTGCATAGATGCAGCCACTGTCCTTACTTGCCACTTTCCGTGCAGTACTGTGCAAATGCAATGTGTTATTCTGCCCATTATTGTCTTACCAGAAAATCATGGTTCTTCACTGAGGGAATATTCTCATGGCTAAGTTCAGACTCGAGAGTATTTTGGCTCTAAGACTTTCTGTAGTGTTGACATGGAATAATTTCCCCCTTATTAATCTCTGGACTTTTGCATATGGAAAATATTAAACGTGGTAGATTGCCTGGGCTTTCCATTATTTATTATTTGTTTAGCAAAGATTTACTCACATTTCTCTGAAGCCACCCATTCAGTCACGGACTTCAGATTTGCACAGTAAAATTTGCACGTGGTGTCCATTGGCACACAAGGCTAAGCACACATCCCTTTGCACAACCACTAGCTCATTGTTGGTATTTGATTGCTGTTGTTGTCAGCAGACCCCACTGTGAAATTACCTTCATTATTAATAAGCAATATCATAAGCATAGCCAATTTTCAGCATTATCTGCATCTGAACTCTAATACCAGGACAACGCTGTTCAGCTGACATCTTTCCCTCTTGTGCCCTTCTTTGCTAATTAGCTGAGGATTTACTACCCTGAAAATACTTGGCATTACCACAGACAGCACATCCGAGGCAGGCTCTAACCTTCATAGCTGCCATCCTCCATGCAAATCATGGCACTAGGCTGAGGAGACTGTATTCTAGGACACATGTACCAGACAAATGAATCATGCACACCGAATTGGTGTGCTTAATCAGAAGTTGATGTAGGTTCATTTGCAAAGACAAACTGCATTGTGTTTTAGCACCCCTGCTTTTATTATCAGCTCGTAATCCATGATATTTGAGTTCACTGCACTGAATTGCTTCGAGAACATTTGTTGGGCCTGCAAATATTTCTCATGCTTATACTATATGCCTAAGTAACCCCATGGCAATTGGTGTTATCCAGCAGTAAATGCTATGAGGATTGGCGGTAGCAATATGATTAATATGATCAGTAGCACATGTTTCCAAACTGGGATTTCTCCAGTCTCCTCTGCTATTAGTGGGTTTTGGGGATGGATGCGTTGAGAGTGACTAAAGCAGCAGTGGCTGGAGAAGCCCTCAGGCTTTGGCATCAGAAAAATTCCGCATGGCCTCAAGTTCCACTTTGGAAGCTTACTGCGCATTGAAACATAATTAATGAGACATATGCTAATTTCTGGTCTGAGGTTCACTTTAACCATGTTCTGCATTTAAAAACATTGAGACAATGAACACTTGATGTTGCAGAAGGGTGCCAAAAATGTAAGTTTGGAGCATTCCTTCTCCTGGTTTGTTTTGACAGACATTTCATTTTCTGAAGCTGCAGTTAGAGCAATAAAAACAAAATTCACCACAGAAAAACAAACACCAGCTCCCCTTCCAGAAAAACTGATACATTTTTCAAATGCTGGAAAAACGCAAGGGTAGAGCCCATTGAATTTCCACAGGAGGTAAAGCTCATTAGCAAACACATGAAAGACAGCGAGCAGATTATTGCGAGCAAGATATTTGTACAGTTACTCCAGTAACACTTTATTTAAAGTTTCTGGTTGCTGGCACTTAGACAGTATGTGTGACCTTGGTTAGGGAATGGTTACTGCTGAAAAACAGACACTCTAAGAACCCTTACAGCCAGCAAGAGAGCTGGAGGGATGGAGTTCAGTGAAAAGGAGGGAAACCTGACATTTCTCTTTTTATTCCACAACAGTTCATCTATTTAAGGAGGTATATGGAAGAGGAAAAGCATCCCTGGAGTGTGAAAAGGAGGGCCTGAATGGAGCATGCCCAGGATTGTGTGCTGCTAATGGGGAGGATCTCCGATTTGCCCCCCAGTCAAAGGGGATTTGTGCTAAGCCAAAGGATGCCGGTCACTGTGTGCCTAAGGAGCACAGAGGAGCTTTCTGTTATAACTTCCTGTTCTTTGTTTAAGAAAATACATTAACTAGAGGAAGAGAGTTCTCCCTACAACCCTGTATTACTATTTCCTTTAATTCCATCAAAATGACTTCTTCCCAACCCAGCCTCCCCAGCCAGATGCTCTCTGCAGCCTGTGGAGTGTTCAAAACCCCTTCATCTTTGCTGCTGTTAATGTTTTGCAGATTTCAGCGGGACTCCTGGGTTGTGTGTATAGAAGTACAGTTTAGGCAGTGACAAATAGAAAACACATGCTTATTAAAGCTACATTACACAACTCTGAGCAGCTTTAATGTCATCTGCTCCTAAAACAACAAACCTGTGCGGACTTCTGTCTGTGTGTGTGTCTTGAAAGAGGAAGGTAGGTCTGAGGTTATGATGTCTCATGAGGACAAGCTGCTGTATAGATTTGGGTCCACACTGAATATGCCAGTACCTCTATTAGGTCGAGGACACATGGGGGCTCAATCGTCATCTGATTAATAGGCACATGTATCGTTCATACCTGTCAGGCTCTAGGCAGAACAGCCTCTGGCTTGTCTAAACACATAACAATTCCCTCACTGTAAAAAACGAGGCAGAAATGCAAGATGCTGGGCTGGGCTGACAGTGGGTGCTTGCTTGGTTTACTTGCTAATGCTGTATGAAAACCTACATGCTTGAACCCTGGGTTAAGCTGGGTTCAGACATGCAAGCCCAGGTTCTGTAGGTCAGGTTCACTCTAATTAATGTTTCCTTCTACATTGAGCAGTATCGCAGTGGTTGGTGGATCTTGCCCCGATCCACTTCCAGGACAGAGTGGGCAATAGAGATCAACGCTGTGGTGGTAGATCCTTCTCTGCTTTCACCCCTGAGGTAAGGGAGAGCTGCTGGGAGGGAGGGTGGCTTTGGACCATCCTCCTCACTTCTGCTTCTTCCCCCAAGCTGTCTTGGTCAGTGCCCAGCAGTCCTTGAATATTTCCAGCCATCTAACTTTGTTTTACTTAGAGTCTGAGGCAGGCTTCACAAGCCAAACTTGTAATCTTTCTGATTTGAGTCCCTGCGTGCTCAGCAGCACATAGCACATCGTTGGTATGCAACACTGGTAGCATTTGACTGAGACAAATGTTCTCTAGGTGAACTCAGAGTCTGTGTCTTATTTAATTTTGTCATTTTCAATTAAACTTTGCCTGTCCTTCCATTACGAGTCCTGTTTAGTGCTAATATTTAATATACATGAACTTCAAAGTGGTTTTCTTATTTCAGCCATGTCACACATTCGTTCAAGGATAAAAATAATGTTTGAGTTTAGCTTCTTGATTTCTTCTGTACCTTTTGTTGCTACAGAAATGTTGACAGTTCAGTTCAATTAGCATCGTATCAGTATTTTCATATATTTGCAATGGGAAGGGAGGAGGACAGAAAAACAGCCACCGAAGGCAGAGCACACTGCTTCGGGTAAAGCTAATAGAAGGCAAGTGAAATAACATGGGCTATTATCACAGGGTTTTTTTCAAAAATGCTTTCTGAAGTTATCTGTGTATTTTCAGTTTCCCACAGTGATACACTTCAAGTTTTTAAAACAACACAAACATTTGCCTTGGCTAAGAGCCTAGTATAAAGAATAAAAATTATCAACACAACTGGATGGCTTAAAAAGACAAGGTATTGTCCCTGAGGAGAGGTAGAGAATGTAAAAGAGATCTGTACAGGCACAATCCTATTCATGTGTGGCCAGCAAAAACAAACTGGTTGAGTCAGTTATCTCTTTAAAATGGAGAGATTTTTCTTTACCTGTCCATCATCTCTCTGGGATGCACATGTACCATCTAACTGGAGTACTTTAAGTACAGTTCATATTTGTTCTGTGTTTTGTAGGTGCTTTCTCAGTAATGACATGACATTTAGTCATTACTCTCCTTCAACAATTAATAAAAAGCCAGAGGGGCCATGGATCTCATGATCCACTGAAAGAAAGTTGTGAGCAGGTTATCTGGACTGTATAACCCCCAAAAGGTATTTTTTTTTCATAGTTTGTAGACTATTGCATTCACACAGGTATTGAAATCTTTTTTTTTCCCATTTCTGTTATTTGTTCTTCAGCCTTTTTGTGAAAAGCAGCAAAGTTCAAACCTCTGGCACACTGAATTCCTTGGCAGCTTTTTAAAGCTGCCTGGAAACCACAGTGAAAGCTTCCATAATCAGATAATGACTGATATACAGTGCGTGTCGATAGAAGTGTTTGAAAATAAAATGCATGGTGCTATAAAATGGGTTTACTAGATAGTAAATAACATTTCAAATATGCAAGAGAATCACATTCCAGTCCTGCTTTCTCTCTGCTGCCTCCTTTCCCTCCAGGATCTCCTATACTTGTGGGAAGTCTAGCGCAGACTCAAGCAGTTATAACTTTGGGGAGTATCTGCGCCAACTCCATAAAGATATAATTTAGGTGTCCCTGTTGGCTGGCTGGTCTGCCCGTGTGGCTTTCACAGCTGATGAGAAGAGACAGACTCTCCAAAACCCAGCACAAAGCAGGAGCCTCTCTCAGGTTACCTGTCACCCTCATCAGCAGACCTTCACTGAGCACTGAAAAACCCCAAAAGACCAGCAGCTACCCTGTCCTGAGTAGGAGGGGAGGCTATCCAAACCCTTGTGTCATGCTGTGGTCCACTGCTTGCTGTTGCCCTCCTTTGTGCACTTATACCTAGTAAACCAGCAAAGGAGAGAGGATGACGGCGTTGCTTTCATAGGGCATGTCCCCACTGGGTGACGGGCTGGCTTTTCCCACCCCCATGCCCAGCTGTCAGCTGCCTCTCCGTCTGCAGGTTGTCTCTTCCCCAGCATTTCAGCCCTAAGCTCTCCAGGGGCTGAATTTGTGTTCCATGTTCACCCAAGGACAAGCATAATACGCATGGCCTGTAACTTCATTTGTGTGTGCTGCCTCATTTTGCAATAAGCCTGGAGGCAACCTGTTGCATCGAGATCATTCAACAGAATCTGGGGGAGGGAGAGGACACAGAAAGTGCTGTAGCTCAGCCTTGGCACCAGGGTGCATGAAGCTGGTGCATGGGTGCCCAGTCCACTTGATCCTCTCGTACCTCTTCAGCTGTTGGCTCTGATAAATACTAAGTGATCTGAGAGAGCTTAGTCCTAATGAGAGATGAGTGCATGGAGTTACTGTCAAAGGTCTTGAGAAGCTGTTTTGCTGCCAGAAAGGGAAAAATATCCCGTATACACTATACAAAAGCAATGACTGATTAAAATGAAGCTGTGAGTGTGACCCTGCTAATGAAAAGGACTTGTTTGCATGGAATTATAGATGAGTGAATGACCAGTTAGAGGAAAATATTATTTGCCTGGGAAAGCTTAACATTTGAATAAGGAAAAAAGGCTGCTGTTTATCTGTAGCAGATCACTGTGCGCTGTTGAAAACACTGCAATGAATTATTCTCTCCCTCTCTCTGTAGCTGCTCTTTTTAAGATCAGGCAAAAGGGAATCAAATGTGCAATTGTCTCACACATAATCTTTAATCTCAGTTTCAGCACAAATTTGTACCAATCCTTAATAGAGAAAGAGAAAAATGTAACTGGAATGAATGTTTGGTCATCTTTGAACACAGAGACTATAGAACACTGTTCACGTCTTGGGCAGAGGATTCTTGTGACTTCAGACTTGTTGACAAAACTGACTTTAAATGGTCTAAATGAAAATTTATGGGGTCATCTTAGAGACTGGAGCATAAGAAAAAAAGAACAAATTGTGTGGGATTTTCGCATGGAGATGCAAGGAATGACTGTTAAGTGCTTACATGCACTCATTTCTGCCTACACTCCATGACAAATCAATTGAAGTTAATGAGAATACCCTGAGCTTTAAAATAGGAACATGCTTAACTATGTTCCTGGGGCATGAAATGGCTGCCCAGTGCTGGCTAGGTTTCGGTAATGCTGAAGTCTGCCTACTTGATGCATTTTGCCCTCTTACTGTGAAATCACATGTGGTTTGCAAGAGAATTTTGTGAGTGCCTCTGAATGCAAAATCCAGCTTGTAGATGTGTGGATGAAAGGCTCTGTGTAAATGCCAGCCTTTATTATTGTTGTGAATTTCCTGCTTCTGTTATTAAGACATTTTATACGGATCTTTGCATGTCTCTCTGTCTTGCCTTTGGATTAAATGCCTGCCACAAATCTCTCTGGCATCCCATGGAGGGGATTGCCCTAACTTGGTGCTCTTCTAGCCTCTCCTTCTGTTCAGGGAATAAAGCTCCTTTAAGAAAATGACCTCATGAAAATGGAGCAAACTCTGAGCTCTTTGTTTTTCTCAGGTCTAACCTCCAGGAAGACTACAGATTCATTTATTCTATAAAACACAGAGAAGTAAATCTTCAGCATAATGTGTGGGGAATTAGCCACTTAACTCCCATTAACATTAATGGGAATTGAATATTTATTTGCCCCACAGCACATAAATCTTCACCTTGTAACTTCTACAGTTTCTAACTAAAATGTTGCCATTGTTCTAAGGATCCTGGTTATCCTGCTGGAGTGTTTACTAGGATGTCAGCTTATGGGAGATATATTGGATGTTTCAGTCCTTTCCCTTCAAGTAAGCTGTAAAATGCATTGGGGTTCTGTAATGTGAACTTTCTGAAACCTCTGTATGATAAGCTCGAATGATTCAAACCTCCTCTGCTTGGTGCTGGTCCCATCATTCCTGCTGGGAGCTGGAATCATTTGACATGAATAAACTTTCGTGACTGATAGACTGTTGGTCTGCCCCCGGGGTGATGGATGGATGGACTGAGGCTGTCAGTGCTCTGCCATGAGTTTCCACCTTTTCCAGAATCTATATTCCTTTCTTCCTTGAAACCTGTACTCTCATTGTAAGAGAATTACACTCTCAGCTCTTTCTTCTATACTTAAAGTCAAGATCAGGTAAATAAATCAAGGCCCATATAATGCTGCTTTAAGGAGAACGTTTGTCTCTCCTCTGGAGGGAGGTGAAGGGGCCACAGCTCAGCCAGACCTATTGGATGCTTCACAATTGTAATGTGTATTTACCTGGAAGACACTGGGATGCTCTCAGGATTGATGAACCAATGCACCCTAACAAATACATGAATATAAAAACTGCCAGTCACTGGCTGAAATCCAGGCTCTGTTATACTCCATGGCAAAACTTCCTATGACTTCAGTACACCCGGTTTAACTAGCGCATGAAATGACTTTTCCCTAAAGCACTCCATAGAAAGCTATTGCTCTTCTGTGTGGCTTATTTGAACTGCTCTGAGGAAGTTAATAAATCCTCCAAATTTCTGGTTAAAAATAAATAAGTAACAATGGAAGCAGAAAGGCTCCATCTTACCTTCTATCGATTTATGAAGTATTGTAGAAATTAAGCCTTCCTCTGCACCTAAGTGGATTGGGCAAAAAGTAAAGGGCTTAAACTAGATCTAGAGAGTTTCAGGCAAGACATCAGAAAAAGCTTCCCAAGGGTAAGGGTTGAGAAGCACAGCTGCAAGCTGCTGTCTCTAGGAGCAGGCTAGATAACTTGTGAGGAAGGACTTAGGTGGTCTAGTCTAGGCTGGGCAGGCAAAGAGGAAGAGAAGGGCTGTTATTTTAGACACTACCTTCCAGCTCTGTCATCCTGCTGGAGCAAGAAGGGATCCATTCATTTTTGAGGTTGTTACATCGAGCCTGTTTAGTTCTGTAAGACTTTCCAATGACCTAAGAAACTCTTTTCCAGTGCCATCCTTCAAATTGCAGAGAATCTGAATGCAGGGCAGAAATTACTGTGCAATGTGGTGCTAAGAGAGAAGAAACTTTGGGCTGTGACTGACCCATGGCTGAACTCATGGTGAGAGTCCTACTAAACTATAAAACCATTGCAAAGAAGAAAATACATGAAAACCCAATCCCCAGGTACGCAATTCCTATGTGAGCATGATTTGCCCCCATTCTGTGTTGCTGTGATCTTGGGGAGTTCAACCGCATGCCATGTAACAGAGAACCTGCCTGCCTTCCTGTTCTCAGCATTTTCGAGTGACTTAAGCACATGCAAGCATCACACACACCAGCAGCACAGGATCTCTCCTCTTCTGGGTTTTTTACAGACAGCCCTTAACTGAGCTAAGTGTCTGAGCTGTGCATAATGCCTTTTTTAATAGCATACTGAACCTATGGCTTTTATTATCCTGAGCAGCTTGCTCACTGCACCTGTCAGGTTCCTCCTGAGACTGAAATGAGAGCAGTCTCTGCGTCTGTTTTCACAGCTCCAAAGCAGAGACAGTGATTTGTCAGGAAACCATTAAGCAATAATACACCATTTGCTGTGGATCCATTTTCTTTCCTGAAGCCAAAGTATTTGTTTTCGAGGTTCAGGGAACAGGATTCTTGTGCAACTTATGCCAATATAAATGCACAGGAACCCTCCAGGCAATTAGTAAAGACTTCACTGCACACTGATTCACACACATGACAACCGTAGGTATCTCTGGAGCTTTCAAGACACAGATGCTGGATGCACAGTTAGGCTCAGGAACGTGAGACCTATGACATACTAAAACATCAAATTGTTGCTGTTATTAGGTATTTAAAGCATCACAATCAGAAACAATTGGCAAACAATCAATCCCATATGCAACATTGTAATGTCATGTTAAGCATGGACCCAGGAGACAGCTTTAATTTCAGGCTTAGCTCCTGTGAAATATATTTACTAGGAAGTCTTTACTCAGATATTTTTGTTTGTTTTCTCAAATGTGGCACCATTCATCAAAAACCTTAAAAAATATCAAGCTAATATTAACTGTGAACACGTACTATTAATGTACGCCTCATTGCACCTTACATGTGGTGTATTATTTCCTGAATGATAAATTACCAAACTACACTATACTGGGTATCAGTTACTGAAATGTAAGTATCTCAAACAGAAATTGCTTAACAATTTTCAGTATCTTCCTTCAAGACAGAAGGATAGGAAATGATCAAAGGGAAAAAAAAGAGCAAAAAACCAGATAGGAAATTGCAATTACACAATGTTGAGTCAAGCACTTCCTGTGGAAAAGAACATGGCGTCTTTAAATCATATAAAGATAAGATTCCCATTAATTGTTTTGCCTGTTGTCTACATTATGGTCCACTAACCCTGGTCACAAAGGCTCCATCCAGCACAGTGGTCATAGTTTCAATAGGTCATGATCCATTTGCACAATCCATTTTCTTGGGCAGAAGGATGCATTTATTGGAACAGGCTGCCCAGGGCAGTGGTGGAATCACTGTCCCTGGAAGCGCTCAGAAAACACATAGGCGAGGCCTTTAGTGACATGGTTTAGTGGTGGCCTTGGCAGTCCTGAGGTAAAGGTTGGACTTGATGATTTTAAAGGTCTTTTCCAACCTGGTTGATTCTATGATTCTGTGATCCTATACTCCAGCTGGTCTAAACAACCAGAGCATCCCTCTGGAGCCGTCCAGCTTGCCTGGATGCACTGCTCTAGCCTCACTGGGCATAAACAAGCTGATTAAGTCCTAGCTGATGGTGGCATGTCCATAGCAGTTACACAGTAATGTAGGAGTCTGGTTATGCCATTGGGCAACATCGCTGAGCTAGTCAGAATGATATATGTTCAACCAGTGGAGAAACAAACACAAATATCAGATATAACTGTATTTATCTCTCTCTTTTTTTTTTTTTTCAGGTGCTGGAGGGGTTTCCAGCAACAGATAAAATCGTTTTCACAAAATGTAAATGCAGTGTTTGTTCCAGAGCTTGTTAGGTCCTGAAATCTCTAGGTGGGGTTACGAAAATGACATTCTCAGCTCTTCGCCAGCAGCGAAGCTATTAGAGCCTTTATAAATGTTATCCACTTCAGTGCTGCTGTTTGTGCCATATTCCCAACAGCAAATGCAAGCATCATCAGGATCCAACAGGCTCCCAAGAATAAGCCCAACAATTCAACTAAAAATATATATAATTAAGGCATAAAATGAAAAATGTCGGTAAGATTATCATCCTTGCAGCTAGTTGGAATGTACTTGGGAAATATTTTTATAGTTGGTTGCAAATATGTTTTACATGGAGAGAATGTTGCCAAAATAACACAAGATAGATTTATGAAATAAAAAATGAAAATGGAAAAAGATCAAATAAAAATGGAAATAACTTTTTCACATGGCTAGACAAGTTGCTTGTAAATATTCTTTCCTTCTGTTAGAATCAACTATTTGGTGTCTGGCCTAAGGCTGTGTTTTGTAACCTGTCAGACTGCGACCTGTAAGACTGGTCGCCAAACATCAGAAGAGTGGCCCCATTTTTAGTTTATTAATCCTTCATTCTTATGATGGTTTAATATTGATCTTTATCATAATCCATCCCCTCCTAAAATTTCCATTTCTGGGATACTCATGAACTTCTTCAGACTGACTATCAGGTGTTCTGAATATACTGTTTAAATCACATTATATTATTTCTGTTAGGTGTCTGGCTAAGCAAAACTTTTCAAGCAGGACAGTAATGAGCATCACACAAAGAATATTATACCACCTCCCCAGTTTCTTAAATAACTGATCTTAGGGAATTAACAGTAGCTGGTTTACACATTACTGTACATTACTGTAAAAATTCTCATGAGTATATCATCTAACATTGTCTGAAGACTGATAAGTGAATAATTCCATATAACATCCACAAATAACTTCACAAGAAAATGAGTCAGTAATGTGCTCAAAGTCCAAAGGATTAGAGCCTCTGCACCGCCTCTGATCTTGTTAAAAATGCCTTTCTTATACTGCTATGGGATGGTGTCTGGACATCCTCTCACTAACATGCTAAACAACTTGTGTAAGGGCAAATCAGAACCTGCACCTCCCTTCCGCAAGAATGAATCCTCTTGACTTTCAGCAAAGTGAGTGGTGGCACTGAGCACCTGAACTATCAAACACCTCACAGATCTGGGCTCATTAGTAAGGACTGTCATTAGTGCTCCTATTTATTATAATATCACCTCAAAGGCTTCTAGTGTTTGTTTGTCAGATAAATTACTCTGTCTCCAATATATTGAATTCTTTGCTGCTCAGACGAGTGCAGGTATGTGGAAAAGCTAACACATTAGGCAACATCTGGATTGTACAAAACTGCAAAAGCAAAACAAAACTATTGTCAGGTTTGGTGGGCGACCGAATGGGAATTTGACAGGGAATTCATTAAAAATCATGTCACATATGCCCAGTACAGAGCTACAGTATGAGATTGGCAATTGACTTTGTTGGACCTAAAAAGCTGAGCCCAAACTTTGCTGGAAAACTGCTTAAGGCCATTTAATTTACAAAGAGACCAAACTTTTGAGAGCATAAAATTATCCTTCATCCCTGCCATCTTATCCTGCATTAAGTTTAATTGCTCACAAAACTTGGCAACATTCTCACACCCATTTAAAGAAATACAGTGGTTCTGTCATTTTTTAGCACTCTTGATATGAAAGTGTTTCAACTGTGACAAGAACCTCTGCCTCCTCCCCTTCCCCCAAAATATACATTTTTCCTGAGAGAACTGAGCTTGGAGGGAGCAGATGGGCTAAAAATAGTTGATTTTGGCCAAGACTATCAAAAGCCACCAGTGAGTTCCAGTGCCTCTATTTTTAGAGGTGATTGCTGACCACTGACTAGAAGTCACATTCCTTCACGTTTCCGAAACTGAGCACCCCATATCTTGATCTCTCTTTTCCGAAGCACAGGCATGAGCAACAGTCACCCAAGAGCTGTGATGGGATCATCACCCCTGAGTCTTGACCCTTCACCAAAGCTCTGCTATCCCAGCTCAGGAGAAGCTCTCCAGATTTTCTGCATGTGGGGTTGACCCATCAGTGCTGTTTCATCCTGAGAGCACTAGATGCAATTTGAACTTCCTCTCCACTTTTCACTGTCAACTGGTCATCATTTCAGAGGATGGTAGAGTCAAACCTGTTACCTGGAAATGAAGGACTCCTAAAATATGAACCAAAGAGTAATCCCAATGGCATGAGCTATCCATGCCCAGCCTTTGTTGCTGGTACCTGTACCAGTTCATTAATGCTGTCAGAGCTCAGAGATTAATGTGAAATTTACCAGCCCAGTATATAAAGACTTTTGGCCATGAAGAGGACAAGTAATATAAAAACATTTCAAAGGTGCAAGATGAATGTTTGCTATTCCTTCCAATTACTGCAGCACCCACTGTGACAGTGCAATTAGAGATGGGGTAGAAATTCTGAATTCACTAGGTGAATATCTGTTAGCATTTGCCTTTTATTTACAGGCCTATTTTTCAGCTGTGAAATGCTGTTAATCCATCACGGAGTCTTGTCATGTGCTTGGTAGTTGTATGTTTTGTTTTTCATATGAAAACAAATGAATTCAGGTTTTGGGGTGGACAGTGTGCAGGGGGAATTCCTGGTGATCAAGTAAGAATATACCATTGGCACATGCGACAATTAAAAACTCTAAAAAGGTTTTATAAGAGCAGTCTTTTCAAGGTACTGAGCACTTACAGCTCCTGTTGTCTTCAGTGTTATGTACTGAACTTGACTGGACCCAACACAGCACTACATTAAATAAACGTCAAGTTTTATGTACAGTGTGAAAGAGAATCATCTGTGAAGCAAAGGTCAATGAAGGCAGATTTTCTGCTGTGTTTATTGGTGATAAACATCTTGAGAGAGAATGTGAGCATCTACAAACACCGGGTTATAATGTTAATATAGTCCCTTATCGCCTTATAAACGATCTGTATCCTGACACGGGAAGTGAGCTTCAGTCCCAGATGAGTTATGAATGAGTGACTCCCTAATATAAATAAAAGGAGGAGGATGGGCCTTGTCGAGCAGTCTGAGCACAAAAGCTGGAAACATGAGCCAGGAACTTATCTCAGCTTTGGAAAGTGAGCTGCTTTGGAGTCTGGTCCAAAGCTTGGTTAATTAAGTGGGAGTCTTTCCAGCAACATCAGAGGACTTTATCACTCTTTATTAGGGCTACCATATGTCCACCTTTTTTTCTTACGTTTGTCTTCTTTTTATGCCCCCAAGCTCTTTTCCATTGGATTTCTGGTAGGTGCAGCCCATGTCCAAGTTTCCCCAAACCATGAAGTGCATGTGTGTAGGAGTGGATCTGGTTTGCCACAGTGGGCAGATGCAGGATGTCAGTGGATGCAAGTGGCTGATAAATGTGGGGAAGTGATGGAGGGTCAGGGCAGGATGAGAAGCGTTGAGGGCTGGCAGAAGTACCTGGGCTGGGAAGGCTGGTGAGAGGAAAAAAGGGGAAGGAAAAAATCTTCAATGCCCCACCTGCACAGCAGGGTGAGTGCCATAGTCACTTTCCAGTCTGGAGAGCTGTCAGGTTCAGTTCATGTCTGTGAAAATTCAATGTTATTAAGCTGCCCCCTTGGAACAACAAAAACAAAGGGTTGAAGCCTGAAATTTGAGGAGAAAGTTATTGGAATAAAATAATTTTATAAAATTATATTTGGAGGTGAAGGTTTTTCTTGTCATAGCAGTGCAGGGGACTGAGACAGTGATGTTTCATGTCCAGCCCCTTCTGCCTCTCGAGATGTCTGGTTGGGGTGTAAGATGTCCACTGCAGACCACTGCTTGGTGGGAGATGTCCAGGTGAGCTTTAGATGACTTCACCCTGGTGCTGGGTTCACCCCAGGTTTGGGTGCACAGCACTGGCCAACACCAGGCAATAGCTCCTGGGGCTTTCTCCCCACTGCCATGCAGACACCATCCTCAGATGCTGCACTCAACCTGCTCTACAGGGGAGGAGAGTGGCTCACACCCACTTGTTCCCACTCTTCACCACCATTTGTGTCCCTCTTCTCTCCTACACTTCAGGTCTCAGGCAAGATGTTCTATGACTTTGTCCCTCCTCAAGTATTCCCAGTGTCATGGTTGAAGCTGAACTCCAAATGCACACATGTCTGGAGCTGGGGCTATTCTTTCCTTTGACAAATTGCTCAGACCTCACACCTCTACAGCTAAACAAATGTAATCCAAGCATCAGATCATAAAATCTTGGAAAAAAATTATTTGAACTGCTGGCATGCCTTCTAGTAGTACCCTGGGGGCAGCTCTCCTTTCACATGTCCCCAGAGGCATGTAAAGTATTTCACTCCTAGTAACTGAGCTATAAATGTAGGTCTCAAACAGTGCATGGTCCATGTTACAATGTGAGAAATCTGAGGGCTTTCACTTTTTGTGCAGAAGATTATCAAAGCACCTTTAAAAGGAGCCAGATTTCCTGCCTCACCTTTCCTCTCCCATTGCTCCAACATCCACTCTTCAAGAAACTAAAAGGTGTCAAACTTTCTTCAACACGTATATCAAACCACACTGCCTAGGCAAATGGAAAGGAAAGACTTTGGTCTCTTGAGGGCTTTTTGCTGGCTGCTCACAGGCAGGTTCAGCTCTCTGGCAATGAGGTTCTGCAATCCTGCTACCAGTTACAGTAAGACAGAGGCAAAGACATACTGATAACCATGGGCACACAGGCTTATTTCCCTAACCTGCTTATACTCTACCACTACGAAACCCAATGTGCTGGAGCAAACATGTCCCTTCCTGTTTTAGGGGAAAGAATGTGATTTTGCAACTCACTGTTCTGCTTTTCCCTCTAATTACCTCTGGTGTACACTTGGACTTGAAGCAGTAAGAGCTGAGGGAAGTCAGGATAACACATAGAGGGCTCATCCTCACTTCTCACCCAGGTCTCCCAATTGTCTGAACTGTAATAAATTAACTATGAGAAATGGGTTTTTAAAAACAAAATTTTGGCTTGTCCTTGCAAGCTACCTTGGAAATTTCAGGACTGATGGAGAGGAGGCCTTGGTGCCAGGTCACTGGGGAAGCTGGTGGGTAAAAATGTGGGTCAGCAAAGGTTCACCCTGCCACTCCAATGCCAGGGATAACCGAAACACCAATAGTTTCCTGTTGTGAAATGTGCAGGTATCAACATCTGCTTAGTTCTGGAAAGGAATGAAACTGAAAACTTCTGTGTTTTTCAGAAAAAAGGGAATTGTTTTCTTATTCTGAATAAAGGCCTGAAGGCACCAGGATGCAGCATCCATCTCTCACGCTGAAGAACCCAATGATTTCTTTGCTCCTTCACCCATTGGGTAGGGTACCAGGTGAAAGATTTTGCATTATTTCAAAAAAAAGGACTTGAAAATAACTTTCCATATGGCAGGTGAGGGGCCTGGACACCAGATACTCTCCTGAATGATCAGGGCAGGAGAAGGAGAAAGTGGTATGCTCCCGCTCTGCCTCCTTGTGCAGCAGTTTCACACCTTGTCTTGAGTTAAATTTAGCAAAACCAATACATTTGCACAGAAAGCTTCAGTTCAAATTAACTGCCATTTTCCAACAGCACAAAACCCCAATTCACTGAAAACTTGGTAGTGACTTAGATATAACTGCCACTGGTTTGATGGTGCTTATGACATAAGGCAGGATCAAACTCAGCAGTAGAAGGATAAATAATCAATTTTTGCATGCTGGAGGTACAAAATTTCAAGCTTTTGATGTGAAAAGGCACCTGAGCAACTTGGGGTTGACATTCACAGCACTGGAAAATTGGGCTCTGAGAGTGCACAATGAGCTTGAAGGAGCAGAGAGGTTACACTGCATTTTCTGTGGGACGACAGTGGCTGCACCTGCCAGCCAGCTCATCCTGGGGCGTGTGGCCAGAGCTCAAGGACGTGCCAGTTCTTTTCTTTGAGGTGGCTTTCTGCCCACTGCAATTATGGAAGGAGGAAAACAGCAGTTCTGTGAATAAAGCTGGCAGCTACCCAATACAGCCTGAAGAAATAACCGTACCTTGGAGAACCCCTTCTTTTTCTTTCTGGGTTGGGCCAAGTTCTGTAAAGGAGTTTAGTATTCATGTAGGCATCTTCATTTCAAGATGCTCATTAACGATAAAGCCTACTGCTGGTAAGAAATGCATAAGACGCTGGTGTGGGAGTCTTGCCTGCTCTAGACAATTCTTAATCTGTATCTGGTCAAGGTTGTTTTGAGCTCAGAAGCATTAGGCTTAAAAATACTTCTAGGATTCGACAGTAGCCATTATAGTTCTGGACAAGTTTATTATCCTATATGGTTGCTGAATGAGCCTAATTCTTGACCACAAAGACTTCCTCTTGTACCAAATTCTGACTTTTAATCAGGCTTCATGTGGAAAAACCATCCTTGGATCAGCTCCGACTGCAATCCCTTTTACTGGGGCTGGATCCATAACAACTTTGGTTTCTTAGCATGAGACATCATGCACAGAGCTCCTCAGCTCTGTGAATGCTGTTGGCTTAAAAGTGATGGTTCTGAGCCTGCCTGTATCTCAGTCATTACAGTGCTTTTGCAGCATCCCCAAGTCTTCCCCACCTCAATTGCAGAGCTATGCTTAAGTCTCTCTGTTACCATCCTTGGGGTTACAAACTAAGCCCATGCACTCTGAGCTCCTCTTCATCATATATTTTAGGAAGTTATTCTGAGTCATGAGGCCATTGGCCATATCCCACACATCTCCTGACACCAGGGAAGTGAAGTAAAGCACCATAAAGGAGTAATCATATCCCACTTGCTGAGGCTGGAGAAACAGCCCTGTAGTTATTACTGTGTATTGGCAGACTCATGATAAGAGCAAAGCCTCCTTTGGGTTACGGCATTATGAATAAATCAAATGTATGAACATTTACGCTGTGTGGTTTTAAAGCACATCTTTGTTCAAAATGGTGAGAAACTGTATTACCAAATTTTTACAAAGAGAAAAGACACAAATTCAGTCTTCTGGAATAAAATTTTTGGCTCATACTTAGCAAAAGCTGACACTCATCTGCTGAGAGTTCCTAGACATTTATCTACTGAAAACTAACAGGAGAAAAGATTCAAGAGCAGAGGAATCACTACGAAGAGAAGATGAAATGAGAAGGAACAAGAAAGAAAGCAGAAAGTTGGAGTTCATTGGAAAGAAAAGTTGCACAAAAGTTAAAGAAAAACTGCAGACAATAAAACCTGCATTCTTGAAACTATAAACTATGGCAGAAGGGCCAATGTGAAGAAGAACATTATGCAAAGAAAATAAATACTGTAGAGAAAAAAAAGGTGAATCCAGGTTAAGGCAATGTAAATAGCTTTCTGAGATACACACACCCTTCATGGCAGTAGTTCCTTCTGAAGAAAAGTATTATATTTTAATATCAATAGATGTGTTTATTCAAGTCACTCCTAGCTCACTTCACAAGGAAGGCTTTGGGGTTTTCAATTTTTTGGGTCCACACTAAATCATTTTTCTTTGTATCTCTTTCTTTCTTTTTTAGAACAATGTAATACATTTTAAGAAAACAAGAGATTGAAAGATTACTTTTGGCACTTCCCATCCATGACCCCATTTGCTGCTGATGTGAGAAAAAAAAGGCAGAAGATAGTGCTTCCTGAGACTGCAGCCCCTGCAATTACCAGATGCAAGTGCAGAAAAGAACAGGGACTTGTTAGCCTGTCTAAATCCACCCTCATCCTAATGACCTCAGTGTCTGAAGACACCTGCAACAACATTTACCCTTGAAGCATCATCAGGGCCACCTCCTGCAGACCCTGTTGCTTACTGCTGAATTTCATCATCCTGAGTATGTGGCTGCTGCCTGGAGAGGTATGGGCATTCCTCCCAGCACACCTCTGCATGGGCAGCCAGCCCTGTGCCTCTGGTAATGAGTGCTCAATAGGAGCCACATCTCTTATTCTGGGGAATTCTGTCTTGTCTGCAACACTTTGACAGTGTAATTTGTCACCATTTCCTTTGGCAGAAACAGCAGCCTTACCTAAGAGAAGCAGTGGCACCCACCCCAAAACCAGAGAGCCTCTCTCCCCACACAGCCCTTCAGGAGTTTTATCCTCTGTTAGGAGGAGATTGCCTTCTGCCTTGCTCAAAACTGCTTGGCTGAGTAGGTCCTCTTAAAAGCAGCACCTCTCCTATCACAAGGCCTTTACTCCCTTTTCCCAGCACAATTTATAAAGTAAATTGTGTAACACTGATTACAGAATTCCTGACGTGGCCAGATGAGGGGAGCAGTTATCTCCTTTGCTTTGTAACCCACTCCTCCACCCTTCGATTCTCCAGCCCTGTCTGACTGCTTTGCAGCTACTGTTGCCAGCAGGTCTGTTTTCTCTTTAGTTTCTGCATGAGCATTTCCATCCAAAGTATATTTTGCATTTTTATTGGTCCTCCCCAGACATGTGGCCTTTCATCTACTGATATTGAACCCCCACGCTCATCGCAGCAGAGCGTGCAGACTGCAGCAACTTCCCATGCCACACCTTCCATGCCTTGCTGCCGATTTTCCAGGTCACAGCCCATCGCTATCTCCTGTTGCATGAGCAACAGCATCCCTTCCTCTGCGCCTGGACCAGGCTCTGTCCTGCACAGCATGCAATTGCCCCCAACTCCATCCCTGAACACTCCTTCTGCACAGCAACGCAGCGAGCCTCTCTGGGCCTTCCTTTCAAAAATACATCCCATATATGTGGTAACCACTACTGCCTGCTGCCTAACAACCCAGGGGATGTGTGGAGGATGCCCAAGAGCCCAAAAGATTTCCATAGTGGGAATGGCCTCTCCCAGGCTTCTCACTGGCTCTAGGAAACCTCAGCTCTATTTTGCCCAGGATTTTGCTTAAAAAGTCAAACAAAGTGAGGAGTGCTGGAAAGATGGTGTAGGGATGGGAAGAACAGCCACAACATGGTGCCTCAGATATACCTGAGGCATGACAGTGTCTGGAAACACGTGGGCCTGGTCATGCACTAACGTCTGCTGCTGGCTTTGCTCCTCTGCTGTGGCATGCGTAGCTCCAGCTGGTGTTAATAGGAGTCACATGTGCATCTGGACAGAGGAATCACAGAGTCTGCAACAACGCCTCAGCACATGGGACCTCTCACCGCTTCAAGGCGTGTTTCTTCCTCGTGCAGAACAAAGCAAAAAATCCCTCCTGCTTGGTTTTGTCCTGGTATTTTTCACAGATCCCAATGCAGTAGGCAGCTTCAGAGAAAAAAAAAAAAACACAAAGGGTTTCTGCTTAGATTGGATTGTGAGCTAGTTGTCAGAGAAAATTATGCTGTAATCCTGAGAGATACAATAAAGCTGTCCTGTAGGTTAGGCCCTCGCCAGTTGGAGGCGATTCTTAATGCACATTTCACTCTGCATGTGTCACATCTGCTAATTTTCCATGAATGATTCCTGACTTTCAATCGACCTTAGTCTTTGGGTTTATAAAACTTAGTTCCACACTGAATCTTTTGGCTAAAATAAAGTAGGAAAGAGACATCCTGAAAAATAAATTCAGTCAGGTTTTGCACAGGGTGCACCATTCCCCCCAGACAGTACATTTTATGCTGCTTCCACTGAACAGGGAGATGTTCCTGCCGATAAGGTGCTAAATTTGAAGGAATACAGATTCAGCTTGTGCTTCTGAAAGGCCTTACACTGAGCTTGTAAATGCTTTAGGACTCAACATTTCCCCTGTAAATACAGTCTTTATTTTTCCTGTTGTGTCTATTCAGACTGTGATTTTCAAAAGGACTGCGGGGAATTGCTGTACAAGTCCCATAGAACAATAAGTCTGTTCTAGTTTCATTAAATGCCTCACTGAAGCCCTTTCCTGGGAGAGCAGATCATTCACCCTGCTTCCCTACACACCAGCCTGGTCCTATTTACACAAGCTGACAGACTACCTGATGGAGCCATTATTCTCTTTTCACATATAGTCTAAACTATTTCCTCTTGCTGGGCACTGAGCAGTTTTAAATCAAGATGTCTTAGTTCATGGAGGTTAGGAATAGCCTTATAAAATGCTTTATTTCTTCCTTGTTCCTATGTAAATCTATTTTATTGGACAACTGGAAAACATAACACTTGGCTTGTGTGGATAACCCCCCACATGCTTCCAAATACAATAAACAGGTTGGGGTTTTATTTTAGAATAAGCTTTTCATGAAAGTCTGTTGTTCCCTGCATCCAAGCTGAGCTTTCAAATAGATTTCAGCCCCCCTGCCTCAAATCATACCCAAAAAGCAGCCCTCGACCAGGAGCCGCACACAAGAAGATATTTCAGGGCTGAAATTCAGGTCACTGCAAGGTGGTTTTGTGTGATTTTAAGCCTGAGAATACAGGTTAGACGAGTGCATAATTGATGGAAAAATCTCCAAGGGGTTTTAATAGTTCTCTGTTGCCTGCTCTGCCTTATGAAAGGAGGTGCCTGACCAGAAATTAATCCCTGAGGCCCCCATGCCTGTTCTCCTGCCATGCAGCCTCTCACCGCTCATCCCTGCCATCCCTCCCAGGTGTGTTCTGGCATGCAGAGTTTGTTCTGGCTGGGAATTGGGTTTGCAAAGATTAAAGAGACGCTGTGCGGTGGGCAGCGAGCCTCAGCAAGCCAGGAGATAAAGGCAGCATTGGAGGTAGTATGGGCACGCTGTGGACCAGGGGTGCTGCGCGAATGGGCCAGCTGGGGACACAGGAGGAGGTTACACATCCTGGGTACACATGAATTAATGATAAACGCGCCAACCTCCACACTTAGAGCAAGATGTGCTGGCCTGCTTGAAGCCCCCATCCCTTATACTGCAGCATCTGTCTCTCTCTAGGCCCTGGTGTGATACAGTGCAACCGTTATGCTCTGCAAAACTACTTGTCAACTGCCCAACAGCTATACAAACAAGGCAGGAAAACACTGCTTGAATACTTAAAATCATCAACAGGCTCCTTTAAACCACTGGCTAATGCCTCTGGTTGGCATTTAATACTCTGCATTAAGAAATAGTTAACTGAACCACCACCTCATTTTTACAGTCAGGCAATATCCTGCACTTATTGCCATTGTAAAAAAAATTATTTTCACTTAAACTGTGCTCCTGCAGCATAGGGCATACAAAAAAAAGGGAAGGATTTACTGCTAAACACTAAGTCATTCCTTATTTTGCTATTTAAGGAGCTAATTGAATAATGTAAAATAGAGAGCACAGACTCAAATTAAAGTTCATATGTTACTGCCAGCTCCAAGAGATTTAGTTTTGTGACTCAAGTAACATAATTGTGAAATTGGCTTAGAATTCATTACATCATTTTATTTTTATCTGTTTGTATATTTAAATGCACACTTGAGGTTCATTGCATTTACCTTAAGACCCACAGGTTCATCCTACTTGCATATTGAAGATTTTCAGTGTAATTGTGTAGTCTGCAAGGCTACTTTTTATTGCTGAGAGCAGAGATCCTCTCACAACTGTCTAAGATCTGGACTGTAAGTAAAATCTAAATGCAGCAAAACACAATAAAATAAAGCAGAGATGGGAACCCTTAACACAGACACACTGTGGCTCTGCCCCATCTGGCCACCCACCCATCCTGTTCACTCAGTCTGCAGAGGATACAGGTTGAAAGGGATGTGCAAAGGATATTCAGTGCATCTAAGAGTATGGATTTAACTCAGTTTTTCTCCAAACCCAGAGACAAAATGTGCAATTCTAAGCCATTAATTACAAGGAGGAGGGTGACAATTCTGCATCGTGACAGCGTGCTTTTCATCAGACAGTCCCTGAGACTGTGTGCGGGTGCTGAGTGTTTTCAAATGTAAATCTGATCGCAGGCTGCCGCCCATGTGGTAGATAAACAAGCCGTATTTTTAAACACAGTGTGAAATGTGGGGGCTGACATGACCATTATCTGAGCCTCATGCATGAGTTATGAGACATCATAAAATATTTTCATACTGCAACAATGAAAACTGAAGCTGCTCTGTGGTAGGCTTGTTTGATCTGATCGCTCACCCGGCTCCCTTCACTGGGTCCAGCAGGAGGGAGGAAAGTTTCTCAGGAGCTGTGCTTCTGAATGCTGAGCTGTTTCCTCACAAACTTCTTACAAAGGAAAAAAAAACCAGAATGACTGATAAAGAATTGACTACTAAGACAATGCAGGTGACACGTTCAGAGATCTAGGGACATTCCACTGTGCCCATGAAGCATCTGAACAAGTCACCTTATCAGGCTAAAAGAGTTGTGTTGTAAGTGTAGAGACTTAGGTCACCTCCTTTTATTAAATAGTTCATTAATATATTTTATTTTGAAAACTAGCATTCCTTGGGGTTCTTCAGACTAGTAGTGCATAGCTTGGATAGATATAAATACTGTCACCTCATCTCCTCCCAAATCAACTATCTCCATCCAACTTTGAGACTGATCCTGCAAATTTTTAATGCCAAAAATTTGCTTTTCCTTTGATAGTGCCTTTCATCTTATTCTATTGCATTCATTATATAAGTGATTATTCTTAGCCTTATTTGCATAGCCAGATTATATTTTACAGAATACCTGCCAGCTGAGTTTCTGTATGTTAGTGTTAGAGCCTGGGTGTATAGCTCTTAAGTGTTAGGTTTAGTTCCTCCCAGTGATACTGATTTCCTGAGTGATCTTGAGCTAGTCATCTGGTTTTGCTGTGTTTCACTGCTGCTGTGGCAGTTACTCTGCAAATACAGGGGATGCAGACGTCTCTGAACTTTGTGAAATCCTCCTGTGAAAATCCCAGTCAGGGTCATTCCTCCTAGCATATGTAAATGCTTCTTTTCATAAAGTGAAAAGTGGGGGTAAGTGGGGAAGGAAAGCCCAGGGGTGCCATTGCTGCTGCAAGGAGCAGGGCTGAAATGTGCTGACCAACAAAGGAGAAGCAAGGCAGCTCATACGTGCAAGTGTCCCAGGTGCACTGTGCACTCTGGCCAGCAATGACCAGACACTGGCCTGTGGACTTGGCTTGGATCCAACCAACCTGGAGCCATGGCAGTGTGTGGCCAGGTCTGGAAGGACTGGTGTAGACATATTCCTCCAAGTGGCAAGTCTAGCTCTGTGGTTTCTGGCACTGCAGAAATGATCTCAATGGCATGAACCCACCAGAAGAGCTGGATTTCAGAGGGCATTGCAGAGAGTCTAATTTGTCTTCTTGTGATGGACATGAGGTTCATTCCCCCCCCCTTCCCCCATTTATTGACAAATATGATAAAAATGCATGTAAGCGTTTAAATATTCTGAACTATTTCAGCTGGCAGAATATCCTTCTCTTCTTGTCTGGGCAGAGTTTTACTTTGGGGACGCACAGGCACACTGAATTCATGTCTGTAGTGCTTTTGCATCGAGCTGATTCCAGGCACCCTAATCACAAAGCTGGGCAAAGGAAAAACTGCATTTTCAAACTGATGACACATTTATACCAGAATTGTAACTTTATAATATTAATGTATCATTTAACTTACATGTATACTTTGGAATGTTTATAACTACTGTAAATCATAGGCAAGAGCAGCCAAGAGAGTGCCACACAACATTCCTAGTACAACTCATAAAATAAATACAACAATCGCAGGAGGACAACATTCCTTGTTTCAAAAGGGAAAATGTAGCTGCTCTGCTGCAGATGGGAGACATGCTCAGTTAAATCCTCACGAAGCCCAGGCACATGCAGAGGCAGTGGCAGGGTGTTTTCTCTGCACTGCCCCAGGTGCCACCACTGTGGTACTCAGCAGAGATTTCACAGGACAAAATGCTACTGAGCCAGGAGCAACAAAGTGCTGTCTCGCTGTGAAATGACACCAGGCATTTGCTCGGCCTCACTGTTTGCTGCAGTGTGACAGCCCGCATTTTGTGATGTGATTTCCCCCAACCTGCGAGGTGACTGCTGAAAAGCCATCCCCATGCAGCGTGCGACTCTGACCTCTGTCCACCTCGTCCTGCAGTATACCTTGGAAAGAATAAAACCTTCTGTTTCCTGACCCATAAATTTCCATGGCTGATTTCTGACCTATTAACCTTCAGTTTTTCTTTTAAGGTTTACAGTACTTTCATGACTTGACTGACCAGCGGACTGTAAAATACACATTTAAATGCATTCAACTCAGATAACAATCTCATCACTAAAACAGCCTTGCTTTGTTTGAAGTTAATCACTCTCCAATTCTCCTGGATTCATCAGCACACACAGAAATACCTGGTTTTAATCCCCGAAGTTGGCAAAGTAACATGACACAAAGAACTTCAGTTCTTACAGACAGTAAAAAAAGGTTGCAAATCTTACTGAAAATTCCCCTCAACTTCAGAGCTGTATCTACAGAAAAATCAAATCCCAGTGTGAATTCAGGACATCTTCAAACAGGAAAAATGAATCAGCTTCTGAGGTTCAGGTGAAAGGACGACTGTTTTTCCAGTTTTATTATTAATTAAAATCCAGTTGAGCAGCAAGCACAATGTGGTAACATTGCACAGGCAGCAAAATACCAAAATAACACTAAGGACAGGAGACTGTTTTAATGTACTTTCTGGTAAGTTATTTAACATGCTTTTGTTGGCAGGGCAGATGGTTTGGGGCTTTGGATCAGGCCTGGATTACTTAGAGCAGGCAGTAGGCAGTGCCTCTCACGTAATGGTTGCTCCCAAATACAGCTGAAAGCCAGTGTAATGGGACACTCAGTTCTGTTTCTCTTCTCTAACACTGACACCACAAGTATCCCAGCATGTCCTTAAGTCTGGAAGGAAAAAAGCCTCATCATTTCATTGCATCTGCAGAAGCTAAACTGGGGTCCTCATCTAATGGAAAGGTCCCAACTGCCTGTATCACCAGCAGGAAGGACAGGACCCAGAGCTCACCCCTGGGCTGAAAAAGCCAAATGAATTATGTGGAAAGCAAAGCTGATGTCAGAAACGGGTTGGCAGAGCCCAGGGCAGGCAGGGTTTTGGCACTGCTGTCTGCCAAGGGCAGGTGGAGAAGAAGAGCTGTGTACACCAAAATCAGCCCCTCCGTCTGCTTAATGTTGCTGCTCAGTAACTTCACCCTGGAAACCTTCTGGAAACAACCTAGAAAACGTGTTTCCTTTCCTCCCCAACTGGATAATTTCTTGTTATGGTCAACAATTAAACGTTTTACTTTAATACATTGCCTAATTTATAATGGGCTCTGTCCATCGTACACAGAAATGCTCCTTTTTTGAGTCAAATATAACTGTTCCCGTGTTCATACACTTTCTCTGTGCAAGCATTGGCCTCTGCATTTCAGAAACGTGACCCTAGGAGGTGTTTATAGAAGGCTAAATATAAGTTTATCTGTTCTAGTCTTTCCATGAAAGATCTTTTTCCTTCAACACATGGAGATTAAATACACGGAGCAATATTAGTTAACACTTAAGTTATGGCATGCTGCAAAAAGCGCCAGGAAATTCCGTTTTGAAGTTGACGTTCCAGTCCTAACTCCTGTTGACTTTATATTGCTTTTCTCCCTAAGGCATGAACTGAGGATAGGGTGTCACTTGAAGCTGAGTGACACCGCTTCAGACAGGCATTTGGAGAGACACCTTGCATTAATCTCTTTAGGTGCACTCGGTGGGTTCGTTCATGCCTCAACAGAGAGCAAGAGCAAGAATTCCACTCTTCTCAGCAGCCAGAACCTATAGAAAGCAATATCTGTGAGTCCAGTGAATTAACTCTGAGTTAAATGAAAGAAAATGAACCGAACTTGAGGGAATTTACGTCAGAGCAGCTGTTTGCGTGCATCTTCTGCTGGTCTTAACTCTCACACTTTAGGCTTTCCTGTTAGCATTTACAATAACATCATTGCATCATGGTCCTAGTGTTTAATATTCCCTCTTTCAAAATATGAAGTTGCAGCTGACTCCTTGTATCCTTTGGGATAAATGCAGAAAAAGCTTTACTTAACAGCTGCTATATATTATTATTATTACCTATTACATCATATCTTATTACAGCTCTATTACAAGTTTCCCCTAAAATCTAATCACATTCTGAAATTGTTTACAGCGAAACTAGAAATGGGCTCGAGACACAGAGTTCATATCCCAGCATGGGTCTGAACTTTCCTGCAGTTCAGATTTATTCAGATGCAGCATTTAACTCTCTTACTCCTGAAAGATGGGAGCAACTGCAAAGTTTGGGTGTTCATCGTGGTACCACAGCTATGAACGTATGTCAGGGGCACCCGAGATGTGCCTGAACTGGCTTGCTGATGAGACAGGGTTTTGCTTTCTGTTGTGTCCTAGCTCTGAGACTGAAAAGCAGAGAGAGAAGGAGTGAAATTCTGGATCCATATATGTGAACAGCAAAACTTGGTGTCAGCAGAGCCAGAATTTCATTCAAGCTGAAGAGACGAACGACAGACAGATCAACAGACAGGTACTACTCAATTAGCTTGTACGACCTAAGTTAGACTTATTTCTTTTAAATGCAAGTGAACACTGACAGAAGCGTATCATCAGATTCATTTTGAGCTCCTTATGGCACATGTCCAAAAGCCTGATACGGGAAAGGACATAGGAGTTGGAGTGGTTTGAGGATCGCAAGATTCAGGAGAGAGCTGATCTGTGCTCAGGCCTGCCTGCTGCCTGCCTGAACCTCCAGGCCAGCCCCTCAGGAGTTTCCCCATGACGCCCAGAGTTCTCTTGCCTTCACCTCCTACCCTATAGCCTTGTGCAGACTGTGAAACAGCCCCTTGGCAAGACAGCAATGGTGTTGGTGCAGGGAAGCACCCATGCGGCTTCTCTTGCAGGAGCAGCTCCTGCTACTGTGGGTAAATCTTCACAGGATGGGTCCCTTAGCAGAAGCGCATGCTCATAAAGGTGGAATAAAAACAATCCATGTCACTAGCCTTGTCCACACACTGACATTTCTATAGGTCTTTGCTTTACAGCTATGATATTAAGTAGTTCGGCTAACTTTTTAGAAATGTTACTATTTTCTCAACAAAATGTCAAGTAAGTTTTCAGGGGGGAATACTTCATAACTGAAGTATGTTTTCCTAAGGGCAATAAACCACGAAGAAATGTACTTTTTTCCCACCCAGCCTTTGAGCCAAAACTTTCACATGTTTTTCAAAGAAATAAAATTATAGGTGTTTTTCTGTAGTAGGGTGAAGTGCCACCTGGGTGGCAGTGGTAGAAAGCTGGGCAAACTTTATAAATCTAGAAGGGGGAGATTGTTTTGGCATGACTTAGGGTTACAGCCTGGGTTTCCTTTGCATAATTTTAAAAGGAATTGCTCAAAGCATCAGGAAACTCTTGCCAGTACACTGTACCCAGTGTACAGCTCTTACCTCTTTAGATTCGTGGAAGATTGCCATGGCTGAAGAGAAGACTTTTTTCAGTGCAATGAACAGTAGAGTCAAGAGGCAGGCTTAATTATTTCTATATCTGACAAACCCCCACGCCAGGCACATGCTGCTTTAGAATGTGGAGTCAATTAAAAATAATGAGTTGGTCAACATGGTTTAATTTGGTTCATGTTATAGGGTCAAGGTGGGTTCCCATCGTCTGCTGGCCATATGAAGGACAGCACTGGACCAGTGTCTGGGACACCACCAGGCTAATCTCAGCTCTGCAAAGCCAATGGGAGAGTGTAGGGGATTTTTATAATTACCAGTGAATAGCTTTGAGGCTGGAAATGCACTTTTGTTTTGGTCACTTTAATCTCTGACATCAGAGTACTCAAAATATGAGCAAATACTTTTTCTGACTGAAATAATAGAGAAAATAAATACCAGTTCATCCACAATCACTTTACGTAGAAGAGGAAAGATGAGAAAATGTGAAGGACAAAGAAGCTTTTTCTAAATGCTTATCAGTGGTGCAAGACCACTGAGAGTTCAGAAGCGCCTCGCTAGGCTGCCTGGCACTCTGACTGAGCAATCCAGACCCTAAGTATTCTTTTAAATATTAAAAACCAGGCAACATAAAATTTCCCTCCTGGAAATCAAAGAGAAGGAAACCTAAAGTAAAGCTACAAAGGAAATCTCATTCTCTGGCCTGCTCTGCATGCTGGCTTCCTACATGTCGGGCTGAGGAAACTCTGAATCCTGTGGAAGAAATCCATGGAGAGGAAGCAACAGCCATCACATAGTATAAAAGATGGGCCTGCTTTTAATCAGGGCTGACTCTTCACAAATAACAAATGGGAAGGAGAGGTTATAGTGGGGCATAAGGCTATACCAAGAAACCCTTTTTGAGACAAATAAGCAGGGCGATTTCAATATGCCACCGTGGAGAGAGAGTTGAAGGAACTAATGTGTCTGGGATGTACAGACACTGACTGACTGCAGGCTTACGCCGCCTGCCCCACCGATGGAGAGCAGCAAGCTCCTCATTAGGAACTCTTAGTAATCATCATCGGAAGGGGAGTTGCTTTGACTATGTAATCAGGCAAGTTCTTAACTGAATTAGACATCTAGAATAAGACAGTGTGAAAGTCCACACTCCCCCATCCCCTCCCCACCCTCTCAACATGCACGTGTATCACTTCCCCTGGAGCATCCTAGCATTTTTATAACTTTATTGGGGAAAAAAATTACCGATTTTGGAATGCCAAATTAGTGAGAAGTGTGTGAACAAGAGCAGTGTTTGGCTGTGCCTGCATCTGGGATGTGGAGAGCTATCCTCTTCGGGTGAAAGCCAGGGTCTCCTGCCTGAGTGGCATGGGTGAAGGGTGTTACTTGTGCTGCTGTGAATGCAGTGAAGGTTTCCAAGGGATTTAAATGTGATATGGATCCACTGCACAATTTTTAACAGTTGTCCTGCAGCCAGATTCTAACACTTGCCCTTAAATTGTCATGGTCCTTTTACTGAAACTCTGGTGTGTTCAGACTGGATAACTAGGCTGGAAACAGGGTGCTGGCAACAGAAGGTGCATTTCAGGAGATCTTGATTTGATGGCCATGGGGAGGTTGGCACTAAATCATTTAGTGCTGCAGCACCAGGGTTAAATAATGATTCCAGCAAGTTGTGTAAATGTGCTGGGCACAAGCTGATGCTACGGCCAAGGAAAAAAAAGCATTCTGCATGCCTGTAACAGATACTGGCAACACCTAGAGCAGAATCTTCCAAGACCACAATAAAATTTTCAGTGCTTACTGGATTTTTTTCAGCATAAAGCTGTGGTTTGTGTGGGTTGCTCCTTAGTGTCTTTCAAGTAACAAGTCTGCTGCTATGCAAACATTTGGGCAATGCAGTGGCCTGTGTGGATGCTCTCTTGATTTATAGTAAACCCTGGGAAGAACTCCTATAGCACCTGAAAGCAATCTTTCAGCAACTGAAGGAAGTACAGCTGACTTTCAGTTCCCCAGTGTTGAATAAGAAAGCAGGAAACCATTTTATACATACATATGTACATATATATACGAGATACAGTAGGGCAGGGGAGTTATGAAACCAGAGATATGTAAAATGCAAGCTATGAAAATGCACCTATTACTGACTACTAAATGGCAGGTGAGATCTTTTCTGGGTATTGCAGTATATTATTGGAAATTTATTCCACATTTTGCAACACTGGCTGCTCCATTAACTGATCTCACTAGGAAAAAATCATGTCATAAAATAAATATGACCCCATGGCATGTGCTAGCCTTTCAAGGACTGAAATCAGTTCCTAGAGATCAAACAGTTTTCATGAGCTTGGAATTTTAAGGCCCATAGAGGGTGAATCTCAATGTCAAGAATCTTAAATTGGGGTCAAAATTAGCATAGAATTTAGAAAGAAGATGATGAAAAAATCCACATTTGCTTCATAAATTATCTGAAAGAAGTTGAATTCCCTGGGTAAACAGAGATTTTAATAAAGCAGATCACAGCATTTCCCTGGAAGGAATTACATGCCACACTAAAGCTTAGGTGGTTAAACAACAGGAAATTCATTAAACTGAGCAGAAAGCGAGTGATCATGCAACTTTATATGATCAGTTTAGTAACTTATGCGTGCCTTTGACCACATATACCAATGAACGTGCTTTTCCCAAAGTGACTAAGAATAAAGGGATCAGTTTCTCATAACGCAATTGCTCTTTGCTGAAGTTGATTTGGAACAGATCTTTCTAAGTATAAATCTTTTATTAAAAAAGAAATCGTTAAAGAATGATCAAATACAAGCTAGAACTCTTGCAGTGAGGCAACGTTGCTTGTGATTTTCAGGACACCAGAGATCACCCTGCTCTCCTTCTCCCTCGTGACTCCAGTTTGCCTGAGCCCAAAGGCTTGATTCAGAGTGCAACAAATGAGGGATGCAAACAGCTAGTCATGCAAAAAACTCACTTGTGTTGGATTGTTTCCTTCAAAGAAAATTACTTTTCCAAGTCTGGTTTTCATGATTCTTGAAGCAAACTCCTGAAGCAAACAATTTTCAGCAATGAAGGAAAGGGAAACCAAGTTGGTCTGGAATATAATTTTCATCCCTAGAAGTGAAGGATGGACTTGGCCAAAAGAAAAACGACTAAATCTGTCCTGAAGGTGGGAAAAAAGTGTGCAAGTGACACAAGCCAGTGCCTCACCTTCTCTCCAGCAGTGGCAGGCACATGCTGCAGAGAGAGAAATCGCAGACGTGCTGTGGACCCGCTGTGCAGAAGGTGGGTTCCCAGAGCCCTTGAGGACCCATCTGAGCCTGTGTTTTAGTGCAGCTGAACCAAGCCATGTCCTCAGTCTGAGAAACTGCACAATCCTCATTCCTATCATTAATCTTTCTCTGCATCTTATGTCTTAAGTGGTTTCTGAGGAGGTTTGGGTTGGTTGGTTGGTTTTTTTTCCCAAAGAATAAAACTTTGCACAGCACGAAGGAAAACATTCATCCAGCAACACCAGTAACTGTGATAGTGGCTCATACAACTCGAATCCTTCCAGCCTCTACCTGCCGCTATGCAGACGAAAGCGATGGCTCCTTGGAGGCAGTGGCTCCCCACAGTGTTACAGGTGCTTCTCTTCACCATGGCTGGGAAATCTGAGTATGGTCTTTGAGACCCTGGTATCAAATTCACTCTCTGGGGTTTTGTGAGCTCAGGTGGCCACCTCACAGTTAAGCCCAGGCCCCCTACATAGGGAGCTGACTGGGGTTTGCAAGAGGGAGAGCAAGGAAATGTAAGTGCAGGGGAGAAGCCCCAGGGTTTACATTACCCCTTTGCTCACGCAGGACCAAGACGTGCCACTCACAGATCTGAGGAATCCCTGCAGTACTAGCAGTGGTTCAGTTAAGGTTCTATTAAAGGAGGTTCTATTAGATGTTACTGTATTTACACTTGAAGGATTTATCTGAAAAAAAACCAAAACAAAAAAAAAACCATGGAAAACCTACTGATCTCTACAGCCTGAATAAAAAATCCCTCACGCTGCTTCTTCCCTCTGTGAAACATGACATGTGGCCCGGTCATTTGATTTTCCATCCAAAAACCCTCTTCTCAAGCTCTATTTTCTTAGGCACACTTATATTTAATTAAAAGGAAACTATCGGACATAAAAATAACCCTTTTAGATATGTTGTATAGGCCTGCTCATGATTTCTGCATTACAATTTCCTCCAGGATTCCACTCTAAACTGAGACCCAGTGTGATGCAACACCACTTTCCGCACAGAAGATAGGGTAATGCTGGCTTGACAAGTGAAATTAATGATTGCATTCCATTAATTTTGAGTCATGTGCCCAGCCCATGGAAGCACAGAGAACCTTGTGAAAAACAAACTCACTACATTGTACTGTAATATTATTCTTGGCTGGAGTTTCAGGCAGCCTGCTGGGGTCCTCCTGAGTGGCCGAGCTCCACAGCAGTTTCTCCACTAGCAATGGCAGAGCAGCTGCTGCCTTCTGAGAGAGAAATAGAGGCTCAGTCTTCATCTGGGACTATGATAAGGACAGCAAGGGCCTCCTTGGGATCTTTAAATGCAAGCATGATTTGGGAGGGTGGTGGCCTTCAACACTTTTGAGTGTTGAGCTCCAATTACATATTTATTTGCAATTGCTAAGTGACTGTTTAGAGCATTTCCTGTGCAAAACTGAATTCCTGGAGCATGTCATAGGAATGGCTGTGGCAGTGAAGGGACTTTGCTCCTCATGAGAACAAAGTGACCTCCATAAAGGCCCTGTGACCACCACATGAAATCTTCTGCACCGCAGCATTCAGTTGAAACCTTCTGGTAGTATCTTTCCAGTAGTAAAAAGGAATGGCTCAGCGTGACTCAGAGCGAAAACACTGCCCATCCCAAATGCTGTATTAGAATTTTGAGTATGAGTCAGCCCAGTTCCCTCTGGGGAATACAATTACTGTCAGCAAGTGTCTGCTAAGCAAGGCTCTGCCCAGGGTTCATATCCACGGGTTTCTCTCATGGGAACCCATGCTGGAGACACCGAGGAACAGTGCTGGATTGGCATCATGTCTATAAGTCCGTGACTCATGGCAGTGTCTGTCTTGCAATAATGACTTCAGCACACCATGGGCCACTGGTGTGGATCTACCAGACTTAGGGAGAATGGGATAAAGCTGAGCTTCCCAGGCTTGTCCATAGGCTGACCTTGTATCATGATGAAAAGGTGGTTTGATCCCTTCTTCAGTGAGGAGGAGGCAACAATTAAGAGATAAGCTTTTTGCAGTACTACAGCAACGAGCAGACACCATGTCCATAGCCTGCAGGCCAGGGAAACAGTCCCTGTCCCAGTCCCCACTCTTTTCAGTCTTTCCTGGCAGACAGAACTGGGCTGGGCCTCTATATTAACTGACTTCATTCACTTTGGTAAACAAAGTAAATCTTTTGCCCCAGCTGTACAATGGCTTGCACTTAGCAGTTCTCTAAGTCCCTTCCATACACACTTGCTAGGTTGAGGAGACACAAGCCTTGTCCCTTTTGGAGGGACAGGACCTGCAACAGTGGCTTCCCTAGGGCCACCCAGGAGCTTCCACACTCACTTCTTCACTACCAATTTCAACAGAGCGCTTCTCACACCACCTCTTTTCCTTATCACCCATTTTCCATCTCTCTCTGACAGATAATCTAAGTACGTAAGTGCTGTCTTGTCTCAGGTATCTGTCTAGGGCATCACATAATCCTCCCTGCAGTGAACAGAGCTGCTTTGACCCAGTTCAGGCAGTGGCTGTTTGCATGCTCCAGGCAGCTGGCACGCACCACTCCTGGCTCTGCTCCTGATGAGCCTTCTGCTATCAAGCTGCTCTTTCTGTGTGGGAAAAGAAATGAGGAGACCTTCGACAGAGATAAGATTAACTGCAGAGGCAATCTGAAAAGCCTTTCCCTGAGTGCAAGGATTTATCAGCAAGAAGGCAGCAGTTATGGAACACAGCAGAGTGATAAACACCTCCATGTGCCCCAGTGCATCGTCCTCACACATGCCCCAGCTCTGACCTTCTCGGACAAGCAGAGGGTCTGAGGACAAGCTCCATTTCCTTGGCACAGCATGGCTTTGCCGTCATGCTGCCAGAGCTATGCGCTTGGCACCTTTGCTCAGGGGGTTCCTCAAGGCACCAAAAAGGAGGCACTGACCTGGGGATGTGGGAGACTTGGAAGGGATCCTGCTGACATCGGTTTTCAGTGAAGAAATTTTCAGTTAGGAGTATTTTTTTTTTAAGGAGGAAAGTTCTAAACAGTCTCCAACCTTTTTGAAAAATAAAGCTTTTTAGTCTTGTTTCTTGATTTTTTTTTTGTTACCTTCTGTGGAATCACTGGTGTTTCTGTGATTCTGGGTGCTTTTGCCTGCTTGTCCTTGGAAGAAGAAGAAACAGAAGGACAAATTCTAGAAAGACAGCTTCCCTTCTGGTGACCACAGGATCTTCATTTTCTTTCCATGTCCCAAACAGGCTTTGCACTTCTGACTGTAGAAGATGCTATGTTGCATGCTGGTTCAGACCCTGCTCCTCAGGAGAAGCTGAAGCACCACAGCAAAGGCAAATCAGAGCACATGGGAGTCGGGATGCACAGCCAAATGGTCTCTGTGTCTTCTGTAGATAAACCTCCCATGCACCAGGGCAACTGATACACAAGTCAACCTAATTTCTTGAATTTTCAGCTGAGCATCTCAAAGAAAATTTCACATCTGGATCAGTAAAATTGCACATGTTGTGTCCCACTTCGCAGCCAAGAATCTGAAGCTGAAGATGACAAACCCAAACCACATGGAAGACTAAAGCCTGGTTCTTCCCATCTGTGTGCTAACCCTGGAGCTGGCAATAGCCATCCCAATAGCACAGCCCTGACTGATAGGAAATTCAGCGTTATAGTAGCTCACTAATAGTAAGGAGCAACCTAGTCTTCTGGGTGTGAAAATATGGATAATAAATATTAATGGATAAAGGCTCTGAAAATAGCCAGGAAAACAAGTCAGAATCTCATTGATTAAAGTGAAATCTCATTTAAAATAGTCAATAGCAGTAGCTCTGCCTTTACCATTTCATTTCAGCAACATCAAAATGTTTCATTCTGGTAGGAAAAAGGACAGACTTTTAACAGTCTCAGCTGGATTAATTCTGATCTATGTTACACATCAGTCTTAGAATAGGTGGTTTAGGGATTTTTTTCTAGGGTTTTTCCAGCTGCAGTTTTCGCTGAGAGAAATCTCGCTTCTTGACCCAGGACTTTTCAAGCTCATGCATTGTCCAGGGAGGAGCCAGGACCACATTTACACTGATAATTACAGACATGGGACACTTGGGGCTGGAGAAGGGATTTGCTGAATGTGCTGATGGATTTGGGAGGCATATCCCCAAATGCGGTGCAAGCCTGGGAACAAGCGTGATGGAGTGGCTGCCTGTTCTCTGAGGACTCCATGTAAATCTCTGCAGCCTTTGTAACCACTGACCCAGACAGCACCCAGCTCTAATTAAGGCCTTGGAAGACTTTTGGGGGTATACAATGCAATGTCCCTTAATGGCTCCTGCAGTGAAACCCAGCCGCTGTCTTCCCATACTCCCACACTCAACCACTCACTGAAATCAGAAGGAATTTAGCGTGCAGAGGTCTTGTAAGGTCAAGGTTAATATGGATTTTGATCCATCCTGGTCCCAGTTTTCAGAATGGAGGAGTCCACCATCCACCTAAAGGCACTAGCTCACTGCCTGGACTGTTGAACACATGTGTATGAGGCAGGACTTTGCCTTGAAATGTTCATAGAGGTACCCACAGTGATATGCTGCTGACTCTTTTATGGGATATAACCATATTACATTGTTGTGCAGTCATAACTGATGGCAATAAAACCCTATGTACTGTGAAGACAAACTATTTTGCAACAGGCTATGAGAAACAAATTTTAGAATGACACAGATTTTACCAAAAGACTTGTTCTTGCTAAGTCTTGCAGAGATAAAAGAATGTTTATTAAAAGGCTCTGAAATAGATAGTACACACTATTTAATTTTAAAAAGGGAGATGACCATAAACTACACTTTAAAACTTACTAGTTCAACAGCTTCCTTGTTGCAAAATGTCATATTATGTTCATTAGCAGATAGCTTCCTGGGATCACTCATCCTGGGACTGGGCATTTGCTGCAAATCTTTGACTGTAACAGATTGTCTTTTAGACTTCTTCCTCATGTATATCAAGCTTGAAAACACAGCTAATAAAGGCCAGATGGCTGCAGGCTCCTTCTCACACCCATAATATTGATGGGAACATTCTGGAGGGAGTGGATTCTGCCTGAGTCTTTGCCTTGTGCATGACATAATGATAACCACATTTCAGCCTTTGCACTGTTTGGTCCTAACTCAATTCAAATGTTTCCTGGATTTTAGCAAATGAGTGAAGTGCAGCTCAAAGGAAAATATATCCAGCCCTTATTAGAAAAGGTTGTACTCATCACAAATCATCTAAATACCTCATTTCTGACAGGGGGAAATCCTTTTATTACTGAGTCTGTTTTGAAGATTTTGAATAGTTCATTATAAAACTGCATTAATCTCTGCCAGAACATATGAAAACCAGCCAAAGTCCAAAATCTGTCCCCATTCAAGTCCGTGGGATTTGGCATAAAATGTCAGAACTACTGGGCAGAGTACTTGAATCTGGAATAAAGTTGTACATCATATCTACTAATGGAACCCACTGAAGTGTGCCTTCCAACACTGCAGAGGCCTTGCAGTTATGTTCTGACTACACTAATTAAGAAGACTAATTAATGCCAAGATATAATTCTCTGGAATGCTGCAGATATCACAGATACTGCGTGATAGCACAGGCTGTTGCATGGGATTAGATGTTTTCTCCGTTGGTAAATTCCTCCTGGTTAGCAACCTCATCTTTTGTATTTAGTTTTTAATAAGGTCCACAAGAAAAAATTAATGAAGTCTGACAGGACTCACTTTCGTGACACATACTGCAGGCTATCGCATCACATGCAGACCTGGTCATAGTTTTGTTATGAGGAGCTGATTGATCTTCAGTAAGTATCCCTACTAGTTTTCCTGAATTCTCTATTTCTTCAGCTAAACGAGACCCACTGCCTGTCTCTGGCTTTGTGCTTTGTAGCACTGCTGGCTGTAAACCCTGTATATGTTGACATGTGATGGTTTGAACATTTGACATTTAGTTGTAGCTGGCATTTGTTCTCTTGCCTTGCAACCATCTGGTTCCAGAAGAAACTCATAAACTGATCCTGAATCATGCAATCACCAGACAGCAAACAGATAGAGCTGAAGGACTCTGAGCACTTTCTGTGACAGCTCTTCTGTGATAGCTGACACAAATACTGCACTGCACTGTCTCCTCCTGTCTCTGTCATACAGACCAGGCAGGGCTGCATTATAAAAAGAGGATTTGATTCTCTGCAGCACTGGGAGCTTATGGATTGCACTGGCTTTGGCACATCCTGTGTTCAGGCTCTGTTAGCTCGTGAAAGCTCTGAACTAGCATGTGCAAATGAGTCCCTTGTTACTGCAAGGTAAGAAGTCACCTTGTCAACCCAAGCAAGAGGGTACAAGTGGAAAGCTCAGATTTTGAGCTGAGTTTTCCAAAGCTTTGGAAATACCAGGGAGCAGATTTCAAGTCAGAGTCTTTCATGCTTGTGTGTGAAAAGAATATTGATTCTGATGGTATTTTCCAGAACATTCTCACCACAAAACTACATTCTGTATTGATAAGTGTTTTGCTGGGTAGGTTAACTGATAGATGAATCAAAAGTTTCTAGGAACAAAGTGTGTTCTTGAAAACAGAGCAAGTGAAGCGCAGTTGCATTTTTCTTGGTTGTGGTTTATTTAGGACAGTGGCACCCTGTCATTCCACTTGCTTGTCCTTTCCTTTTATTTCTAATTCCTAAATCCTTAACACTGGTCTTGCATCCATGAAGTAAAGAGATCACTTTTCTCAACAAATAAGAGAACTAGAAAACGTAGGCAGACCAGGTTATTAAATCCTCAGAATGCTGTATGTGTGGCAACATATAGATGGGCTTGTAATTGAGGGGTGGACTTAACAATGGACACTATTGCCGAGGTCATTCACAAATAAGAGATGTGCTGCCATTAAGCAAGCCAAGCAATTAAAGCCTCTCTGGTATGGAGGATGATGGCTGAAGTACAAATATGGGGAGGCCTGGCAGATTGACTGTATCACACTCCCACCAACCCGCCAAGGCAAGCGCCATGTGCTTACCATGATGGAAGCAACACTGGATGGCTGGAAACATACACTGTGCCCCATGCCACTGCCTGGAACACTATCCTGGGCCTTGAGAAACAAGTCTTGAGGTGACACAGCACCCCAGAGAGAATTGAGTCAGACAGTGGGACTCATTTATGGAACAACCTTATAGACACTTGGGCCAAAAAGCATGGCATTGAGTGGGTATATCACATCCCCTACCATGCACCAGCCTTCGGGAAAATCAAATGGTACAATGGGCTGTTAAAAAATACACTGAGAACAATGGGTGGTGGAACTTTCAAGCATTGAGATACACACTTACCAAAGGCCACCTGGTTGGTCAACACCAGAGGATCTGCCAACAGGACTGGTCCAGCCCAGTCAGAACTTTTACATATTGTAGACGGGGACAAAGTTCCTGTGGTGCACATAAAGAATTTGTTGGGGAAGACAGTCTGGGTTTTTCCTGCTGCAGGTAAAGGCAAACCCACTTGTGGGATTGCTTTTGTTCAGGGACTCGGATATACTTGGTGGGTAATGAGGGCAGATGGGGAAGTCCAGTGTGTACATCAAGAGGATTTAATTTTGGGGGAAACAGCCAATGAACTCAACTATATGCTGTTGCCTGCTATATAACACTTTATAGCCCATCAGCTAGATGCCCATCTCCACCACTCTGGGCTTTGAAAAGAAGGTATGTGCCGTTGTGATCATCAGCAGAGAATAAAGTCATGGAAAAGCCAGCAGCAGCAGCAGAACTGTCCTCAGGTCTCCATCAACTGACCCTGGCTTCCTTCCGATCATCATCCCAACAAAGAATGACCTTTGATGAAATCAGACAATCTCAGCAGTGACGAGTTCAGCAGTGTTGTCAGCAGGCAACAACCCAGCACTACACACCGTTCCTCCTGCTTGAGAGACTGTTACAGAGGTGGAGCCTGGCATCATGGACTGAATGAATTCAGCAAAATTTATAGGGGTGGTCCATGAACTAAGGAATGGTATCTCTTTGTGTGTGTGTATATATATGAGACAAAAGCAATGGCATATTGAAAACTGTGGGATCTGAGCATGATGTGAATGGCATAGAATAAGGGGTGGATACTGTCCTGGGCTCAGCTGTAACAAGCACAAGCTGGTGGACTTTGTCATCCACTTCATGAAGGAGATAGACGAGGAGATCAGTGAGATGAAGCTGTCTGCGAACACCAGGGCCCATACTGTGGTGGAGGAATTCCTTGAGAGCATGAGTCTCTGGAACGGGAGGAGGCAGATCCCTCATGTTGGGATATTGGGAGCAAGGTGTGGGGCTCCAAGCCAGTGTGGTTCTAATGCCCAGAGCCCCCCAGTTCCACATATGGGGACAGCAGTGCCATTGTGCCCAAGACCCTCTTGGGGACAGGCTGGGAGGACACGCCGGGGTTCTTGTGCCCTCTTTGATGGGGAAGTTCTGGGCTTGGGATGCCCAGAGCATGCAGAGTGGGGGCAGCAGCCACTGGGGAAGCAGCCGCAGGGAGGTGGGACACACAGGAGCTCAAAGCCGCATCTCTTCTTCCCCTTGCCTCGCAGTTCCCCGAAGGCCCATGGCTCGCCCGGGGGCCATGGACGCCTGGACGGGGGCACGGGACGCTCCGGGCCGTTGAACGCCTGCCCTGCTCCTCGAGGAGCGCCCTAGAAACCGCAAACAGATAGGGCGGTACAGTATCACAGTATCACAGTATGTTAGAGATTGGAAGGGACCTCGAAAGATCATCTAGTCCAATCCCCCTGCCGGAGCAGGAACACCTAGATAATGTTACACAGGAATGCGTCCAGGCGGGTTTTGAATGTCTCCAGGGAAGGAGACTCCACAACCTCCCTGGGCAGCCTGTTCCAGTGTTCCGTCACCCTCACTGAGAAGAAGTTTCTTCTCAAGTTTAAGTGGAACCTCTTGTGTTCCAGTTTGTACCCATTACCCCTTGTCCTATCATTGTTTGCCACCGAGTAGAGCCTGGCTCCGTCCTCGTGACACTCCCCCTTTATATATTTATAGACACTGATAAGGTCACCCCTCACTAGGACCACCAAATGGTAAACCAGAAGAGAGAGGCTGTTCAGCCTCAACATAAAGGAACTGAGAACAAGTCCAGAGGGCTATAGAGACCCAGCTCCCTCAGTCTTTCCTCATAAGGGAGATGCTCCACTCCCTTAATCATCTTAGTTGCCCTGCGCTGGACTCTCTCCAGCAGCTCCCTGTCCTTCTTGAACCGCTCGATCAGGCTGTGCAGGTGGTGAGCAATTGTGTTGTGCATCACTTATGTTTATTGTTTTCTCTTCCTTTTCCCCATTTAGTTTTATATTCTCTCCCCCTCATTATTTGCCTGATTGTTATTACCACTGGTGGTAGCAGTAGTAGTTTTGTGTTATACCTTAGTTACTGGGCTGTTCTTATCTCAAGCCATGGGAGTTACGTTCTTTTGATTCTCACCTCCATCCCACCGGGAGAGGGCACGGAGGAAGAAGGGGGTGACTGAGCAAGCAGCTGCATGGTTTTGAGTTAGCGGCTGGGCTTCAGCCACGACAGTTCTTTTTGGAGCCCAACGTGGGGCTTGAGATAAAGACAGAGCTGACCAGAGTGTGTCTAATCATATTTGTGATAAGCACGCATTGTTTTGGATTAATAGTCACTTGTTACAAGATTTATTGTCTCTCAAAGTTGTTGCACTTGGTCTCAGAGTTTCAGCATGTCATACCGTACTTGCAGCCAGTATTTGCTGTTTTAGTGTTTATTGGCTGAGGGGCCTGTGCTATGGTTCTTGTTTTGCTGTACTTCAGGTAATGACTTGTAATACAATAGGCTCATTGATCATAAAACTGGTCTGGCTTGTGTTCCCAGTGTGGTCATCAACTGTATACTTTGGGAGGCATATAATGGAATTTTTAGCAATTGCACATCTTTCTTTTTCCTCCTCGTGGGGTCAACCTATGGAGGAGACATTCCCTCACAGCTCCTTCTCCCCACCAGGCTATTTAGAGCAGCATTAGAGAATTCTGAAGGTTTTGGATGGCCTTTGGATGCCCTTGAAACCTGCCTGCTGCTTTTGCTGGGGATCAGCATGTTGCCACATATACAGCCTGTGTTTTTACTCACAGCCATCCCACCTTGAGAACGCCCTATTTCGTCTGATCTTGAAAATTACGTAGGGTTGGGCTCGGGTCTTGTCTAAGGTTAAACGATGATCTAAGAGGACCACCAAGGGATTTTCCCCCAGGCTGGATAGTCATGAGCGGCAGGGTGTATGGCATAGTATGGGCAAGCACCTGGGCCAGTGGCACCTCCAGTACTTTGGAACTTAAAACTTGAACAAGTGCAAAATCTGGAAAAACTAGTAAAACAGTTAAACAAGGTGTGCTATTGTCCTGGCAATACCAGAGAGAGACAAATCATGGCAACATCCTGGGGCTTGGCCTGCCTACAGAGCATCTCTGGAAAAAGATGTCTCTCGATGTGATGGCAAAGCAACAGACAACACAGCTACTCAAGTCCCAAGCACAGCAGCTACACCAACCCCGGCAACAGACACTGCAGCCCCTCCAACCCCTGTGACGGACACTGCAGCCACTCCAACACCTGTGATAGGCACTGCAGATAAACCAAAAGACCAATCCATGCCAATATTGGTTGCCCCTATAAGCCAGGGGAAAAGCAAAGGAGAGCCACAAAGAGCAACTTATGCAGTGAAGAAAGATGAAGACCCAATGCACACACTAGAAGGGATACCATCTGAACTATAGTTATTACTACAGGAATCAGAGGAAGAGGCAACTTTTCAATCCTGGACCTTAAGCCAGCTGTGAATATGCAAAAAAGATTTCACCCGTCTTCCAGGAGAGCACATCGTCACCTGGTAGCTCTGATGCTGGGACAATGGGGCCGACAGCCACAAGCTAGAAGGTAGGGAAGCCAAGCAGCTGGGATCATTTGCTAGGGAAGGAGGAATTGACAAAGTGATTGCAAAGAGAAACAAGCTCTCAGCCTTTGGAGGCGGCTCTTGGTAGCAGTGGAGGAAAGGTTTCCCTAAAGGATGATGTTATGTGTTCAGGCAAGTGGACCACGATAGAGAGAGGCATCCAGTCCCTGAGGGAATCAGCCATTCTAGAGATGATCTGTCATAGGCCAGATGCCAGGAACACATCCATAGATTCAGATGAAGTCAAATGTACACGACCCATGTGGCGTAAACCTACATGGACTGCACAATCATCATATGCCCACTCATTGGCATCAATGACCTGGAGTGAGGCAGCACTACCAACAGTGGATGAAGCAACTCCTCAGCTCTGAGAGTTCAGACAATCTTACCCCTTCCATCATTTCAGCTGTGGAAAAACTCCTGACCCAGGACTTAAAGCAATTGAGAGATGATCTATCTGATCTATCCAGCTCCCCACATGTACCAACCCACCACTCAGCCTGAGCTGAGACTAGACTTCACATAGCTTTGTGAAAGAAAAGCATCAAGAAACAGATATGGCAAGTGAATTAGGACATTTACAGAGTATCTGCTGCCATGTGAGAGTAGCTGCTAGTGTCTAAGTTGTAGCTATGTACACTTGAGCAAAAGGAGTTTTGAGCCTGGCTTTTCTAAACACCGAAGCCTGGATTACTCTTGCACCACAGTTAGGTGCTTGAGCACTTACACCTCCCACCTTTATACTTTCTTCTTTTCAGGCGATGTTGCACAACTTAGTTTAGGTTTTCCATGTAAAAGAGCACACAGAAGAACTGCCCTCACAAGCGCCTCAGTTGTTTTTCCACTCAGGCTGCACTGAGTGGGAATACACCAGGTATATATATTTCTCAACACCAGATATATCGTTTTTTTTTTCCTGGCCTCTCAATTTACTGAAAAGCTTAGATGACATTCTTCACAAAGAAATTAAATGAAACTACTGTCCACAGGGAAATTCTTCCTCTTTAAAAAACAAACTAAAAGGAAGAAGCTTTGTGAAATGAAGCTCTAGGAACTATTCATACAGCTGAGTTTTGCATGGCTGTAACTGTCCTAGGGCTCACATGTTGAAAATCTCTTTGAATAATATGACAGGTAAGAGTAACGAGGATAGAGGAGAATTACCCTGGCCCATTTTTTTCTGTTTGCTGAAACTCAGTTACTCACTGGGAGGAAACCACAGAAATGGGCATTAGAAACCTAAATAAATGAGCATGTTTTATAAGCTTTGCACTGAGAACTATTATTGTCACTGCCAGTATGTCTTAGAAGCTGGGACAAAGCAGTGGAATGATGGCAGGCTGATGATTTAAGACATGACAGCCAGGGGCTCAAGAGGGAGTCTGCTTCTGAGAGGCTAATGGCAGTAGTGACATTCAACACATACCACAGGCTGCAATAGCAATGTCTCCCAATGACACACTGTGCGCTGGGGTGCTGGGGTTGAACGAAGGGAGGATGGCTGCACGCTTCCTGCCTGGAGCCATGCCATGGCATGGGGCTCTAGCTCTTGCCATAGCAGCTCTGGTAGTGATGCCCATTGCTCAGTAATTCTCGGTCACTGACAGATTTCAGTGATCCCCCTGATATTGCTGGGACATCTTCCAGCAGAGGCTGACACCAGGATCTCTTGGTGGGCAGTGTATTTAGAAGCACAAATGGTGCAAGGGGGTTCCTCAATGTTTGTTAACACAACATGGCAGACAAACCAAGGTCCTTTTCCAAACAAGATGGAGCCTTTCCAAGGTTTTAATGGAAAACCTCTCTACCCCGACTTCCCTCCTGCATACCTGAGGCTATGCAAGCAGCAAACCACAACCAGAGGGAACACTGGTTGCGAGCAGAAAACAAAGAAATGTCTTGCAGGCTGTGGTGCAGGGAGGCTCTGATGGAGCTGTCTGCACTCCGGTGCCGGGCGCTCGCCCAGGACAGGGCAGCTCCTGCAAGATCAATCCAGAAAGCCTACTGCATGGCTGCATGGCAGCATGTCAGCTTTTGGAGATGCTGGGAGAGGAGGGTTGAAGCTGATGAGAATTTCTGAGCTCAGACTGTGTGGTCCTGATGCCCTGCTGAGGCAGGTTACTGTGGAAGTGCTAAAATATAATGTGCCCATCAAACCATGACCGTCATGCAGGCCAGGTCCCTGAGCTCCATGCCCTGCGTGGCACCCTGTCTCCAGGGGACAGACCCTGTGATTTCTGAGCAGCAGAGCAAAGGAAGAGCCTGCCTCAGTTATCGCCAGTTCAAAAGATGAGTGGGATACCAGCTACTGACTGGGACATAGCTCTCATATACATGCATATTTAGACATGCTTCATCTCTCATCCTATAGGCAAGAAAGCTCTAAAAGTACTGATAATTTGTGTTGAGCCTTCCAACAAAGTGATGTTACTGCAGAGTCCTTATTATGGCCATAAGAAACATTTTGGTTTACTACTATCTCACTGTGCAACTAATTTGTCTTGTAAGTTTTCCCTCCTGTATTTTTATTTATTTTCCTATTTTTTTCTGGTTTTATACTGAAGGTAAGAAAATCAATTGTCTGTTCCATCTCCAGCGCCCTCATAAAATACCTGTCAATGCAAACAAAAGAGATTTCCAGATTTTTTTTTCACCATCTTTGCAGAGAGACTGGAGTGATTTTTAGAAGGGGGTTTTGTTGGGTTTGGCTTTTTTTCCCCCCCCATTTAAACCAGCCAACACAAAAGTCATTCTTATGTAATATTTAAGGGAATATTTCACTCAAGTTCTGAACACTCTTGGAATGTTTTCAAAGGAGAAAATGAAGGAAAGTCCACCATTAACAGGCAGTTAGAGAAATTTTCAGATTACTTTGAGTTTCTTACTTATCTTGGCACTCCATTAAGATAATTTCATTTGCTGTAGTAACAGAGAGATTGATTAGACTGAAAACTTTATTGTTAGCATGTTTAACATTATATTTACCTCACTTACCAGCTTTCAATTCAAAGTGAGTCACTAGCAATAAAAAATGGAAAGTAATTTCTATGAGGAAGCTTCAATTTTAGCAGCTTTAGTCTAATCACTATAAAGGGGAACTATGGCTTAATCTAATTTTTCTTTGGATTAGAAGACTTCTAATTATTGCTTGGAATCAAGCTTTCTAGCCTTGCAGGAAACAACACATTAAAGCTGGGATTTTAAAAGAGCCTAAGGAATACATCTATCATTAAAATTCAATGATACTGGCAGCTTAGCTCCCTGCCTCCTTTGAACATCTCAGGGTTTCCTATTAATAAAACAACATCTGTGAAATTTAGAAGAAAATATTAATTTTGACCCCCTCTGGATTTTAAATGGGCATATTGACCCAAGGCAAACCCATCCTCCACTCCTGCTCTTCTTGCACATTCCACTTTCCTGTGAGCAGTTTTCTTTAGTTCTAGGGTTTATTTAATGCAATCCAATGTTTCTTCAAAGTAGGAAACTTTTAGGACCATAGTGGGTGGATTCTCTAATAATTTCCAGAGACAAGAGAGAACTGAGCATCAGCTTTGGTCATGGACCACGTGATGGAGTAGCTGCAGAGCATCACTGAAATGTCTGGTTCAGAAGATGGCCAAGATGGTAGAACCAAGCGTGTGTGCACATGCAAGTGTGAGAGCAGGTGAGTCTGGAGCACTTGAACTTACATTTGTGCTAAAGTCTGAACTGATAATGATAATTTCACACAAGAGGTAAGTCACCCATGTACTCTGGCAGACACTCCCAAAAGCAAACCAGCACACTCCTTAAGCTATACTAGTGCTGCTCTGAGACCAGTCCCTAAGACTGTGCTCTGCTTGCCCCTATGAAATTTGCTTAGACAAAGCTTCTGCACTAAAAGTGGCATTTATCTTTAATTCTTTCTCCCCTGGAGTTTCCACTGGATTCCCATTACGGACAGAAAATTGGCAAAAGTTCAGATTAAACACCAGAGTGAATTTGCTTGGATCCAAGGAAGAGTCGAAAGCTAAATTATGTTGCTGTTTTTCCACCTGTTAATGTGTAGATTTTATAATAGAGACATTTTTCAATATATTTTTTTTAATTCTTCTGATTGCATGATGTGGAAGATGTGATCTTCACAGCTTCTGCTTTGCTTCACAGAATAATGCCAATGCTTTTGTTAAAAAGATCAAAAAGTAATATTTGAAACCATGAGGTCTTTGCTTGCTGCTTACAGAGATGTTTTTAGTGGTAAATCTTACTGAAATTTTACTCCAAAGCCATTTTTTTAGGTTTAAATCTTTGGCAATACAAGAGCTCAATCCTAAAATTTGGATGGTTGTGGGTAGTGCTGTTGGAAAGCCATCTGTGTAGGTCTCAATTTGTGTGTGTTCTGGCATGCCTTGATTTCAGGGTAGCCAGCCTGTAACATCTTTTGAAACTCCCAGCTTCCTGGGATGGTGTAGTCAGAACATTTGATGACCAGTCCCAATACATAATGAAAGAGCAAGTACAAGCAGCAAGATCCCCAAATCAACAGTCTTGACTTGCAAGTTGATAGTAGGCTGTGCTATAACCAGTGTATGATTATTTCTTCCAATGGACTCAAACTATACATGCTGGATGTCACATACGAGTCCACCAGTGCACCTGGGCTCTGTATTTTCAGGCTGCTATTGAATACGCAGTGGCAATTTCTTGTTCCTTTTTAATCTCTCCTTAAACAAAGTCATAGTTCTCATACAGTCACCTCTGAGACAGGGAGAGAAATATTTTCCTAACAATTACTGCAGTCGGCTTAGCTGGGCATTTGAAAGTAACAGACATTTAAAAATATACAGTAACAGTAATCTTTAAAAATACTTTATTTAAAAAATATTATTTGGGAGAAAAAGTCCTTGCTCCCTTTATTCATCAGGAAATGCCACACAATTATCTTTATTTTCTTACTGTTTGTGGGATGAATTGAAAATCACTGTTGTAGATGAATTTACCAAGCAGCAATTAACATTTAATTTCCTTTAAAAACATAGAAACAAGATTAAAATGCCCATCAGGGGGTCATTTCTCCTTGATTAAAGTTTAGAAATCACTAAAAAAAGTTGATATTAAATGCATTAATCAAGAAATAAGAGAATGAAAACTTAATGTTTGATATTCCAGAAGCAAACTTGGAAGAGGCTCAGAAAATGTTCTAGTTAATTTTTATTATCAGAGAAATAAGTGTCTTGGAGGCGGGCAGGGTGACCACCGCCCACAGAACCAACAGTAGGCTTGCCCCTGAACTGAGTAGGCCTTGGATGGACTATCTGGGATGTATCTGTACGCTAGCATTCTGTGTTTCCTTAGATGTTAAAGGAAAGAAGGAATACCCATGTGATAACCTGTGAGATTCAGATTCTAGTATTAGTTATGATGATCTGTATTAATATTTATTACTAAGATTATCTGACACTAAATTTCTTGTTATCCTGCAAGTCTTTGTCTTGGAGGTGCCTAGAAAAAGTAAAGATTTCTGTGCGTTCTAGAAACTTTCTGTGTCAAAGCCTCAGTGGGGAAATTTATGAAGCCCGTTCTATTCTGCTGTCCTTTATTTAGAAGCCTTACAAAGAGAAATAATATGAAACTATACCATAAAAATTCCAGGAAGAATTATATCACTACTGAACATAATGATGCACTAAGGAAAGTGTCACTGCCAGGATAAAGAATGGTATTTTTCACAGGAATGTATGGCTACATTTATGGCAACGTTTATTTGTTTAATGAGAAATATGAATTTTACACCTTCCTAGTGACCTAGCTAAAAGGATTAAGCAGCATTTACACTCTCCAGGCTTAAAGAGTTCTTAAAGGATGGCTACAGTTGGATTGCGCATAGCAGTAAATGCTAATCTCTGCATACGCTTATCACCAGCCTTGAGTTAATCTGTGTCAAATCCACACATGAACACTCACCGATGGCAACAGGCTTTTTATTGGGGCTGGTCCTCCCAGTGTATAGCTACAAAGACAAAAATCAGAGCTCAGGCTCAGAGACAATGAAGAGAAGATTCCTCTGACCTAAAAGAGCTGGCTTGGCACAGAGACAGCCAAGTTGTGGTAATGTCCCCATTTTGATGCATTTTCAACTGAATGTGACATCAGTTTAGACCAAGGACAACTTTCATGTCATGCTTTTATAACATGCATTGTAAGTCACTCAGATTTTTACTAACTGAAGCAGAAAAAGAGCTTCTTCCACAGGCCATGTCCTTTCATGAACAAAGATGCTTTTGTTGAGCATATTCTATCTTATACATACGGGCAGAAAGCACTGTGCTTGAACTGGCAGCACACTGGTATGAAGTAAACACATTCAAGACATTCTGATTACTGAATGGTGAATGGACCTATGTTTTAGACCTGTCCATCTCTACAGAAGCCTAGATGTATGCAACCAGAGAAGAGAAGGCTCAAGGGAGACCTTAAAGTGGCTTTCCAGTGCCTACAGGGACTGAAAAGAAAGCTGGAGAAGGACTCTTTATACGAGCATGTAGTGATTGATAGAACAAGGGGGAATGGCTTTAAACTGACAGAGAGGAGATTTAGATAAGGTATAAGGAAGAAAGTCTTCCCTGTGAAGGTGCTGAGGCCTTGGCACAGGTTGCCCAGAGAAACTGTGGCTGCCCCATCTGTGGCAGTGTTCAAAGCTAGGTTGAACGGGGCTTGGAACTGGATGAGCTTTAAGGTCCCTTCCAACCCAAACTATTCTGTGATTCTGTAATTCTATGAACTAGGCTCTATTTCTCCTCTGTAGAGATCCTGTACAGCTCTCTCTGCGTGTAGGACTGGGACCTCTGTGTACACAGCGACTACAGTGGACACATAAACATGCAGAAGAATAAAAACGGAGACAGAATTATGTCATTGTTATCACATATTGACTTTTTGCAGATTGTATGAATAATTTGGAATCTGGTCCATACAAAATATTCCAGATTGTTCAAAATGCACATGCAGTTGAATAATCAGTTCATATGTCCAATTATTTGACTTGTAAGTTGATTGCGTAAAAATTGGCATATTTTTTCCAGCATATTGTTTTACTAACTTGTTTGAAAGAAAAAATGACCCAAAATTCTCATAAATAACTGCCCACAGTTTTTCCTGTCTGCCTAGTTTCGTGTATTTTCCCACTAGCAACAAGAGATCCAATAAACTATTAAAGGCTAAAGGCTGATGTAACTCCTTTTTTAGGGCAGTGATTTCAACAACAGTGACAGCATATGAACAGCATTTTTTAAACTAGGAAAGAAGAGCAAACAGCTAGAAAAACAAAAATTTAAAGTGCTTATGCAAAAATCTGTCATGGACATCTGGACCACCCTTGTCCAGCTCAGGAAATGTAACACCAGTCATGCTTCTAAGTGAAAAGAATCAATTGCACTTTCTGTTTTCAGAGGATCAAAGGTCCCCCTGTCAGCTCTGCATTTCAGGTTGCGCAGTTACTTGCAGAGCTGGAATCTTAGTGCAGGTCTCTCTCGCCTCTGTCCTGCAGCACATCTGTGTCTGCAGGCTCCTTAGCATCCATGCAACTGAGTTGCTGTTATCTACCTTTGATGCTGCAGTGGTGATGGAGAAAAAGGAAAAGATTGGCACTGAAAGTCACAGAAGTTACCTCTTTCTGTGACAGCTTGACTCTTGAGCCCGACAGCATCACTGTTTACAGCACACATACAACTCACTTGAGATAATGAGGTTTAAATCTTGCTTCTGTAAATGCAGAGTATCTCTGCTTTATCCTTAACGTTTTGGGACATAAGGGTGCAGGGCTCAGATTTATAATCATCTTAGTTTTGTAATACCTAAACTGTCGCTGATGTGATAGACTGTATTGGCTCAAAAGGACTGGTATAACTAAAGCAGAGAAACAGTCTGATTTAAGATTAGATACTTCTGTAAAAACAAAGCTTTACAAAATAGAAGATGAGGGGAAATTTCTGTATTTTTAGTTCAAACACCAAAGAAATTTCCCTCCCCAACACTACTGGGTCTAGACATCTGGTTTTCATGCTTAAATACAAATGCTGTAACAGCAAACCAGCTCACAACTGCAGGAACTAAAGCTGTCTAGAAACAAGAATAAAAACGACTTCTCCTCAATGACAAGCAAAAAGCTGGAAGAAAAAGCCCCTTGCAATTAGTGGTGGAAAATAAAATTAAGTTTTCAAAATTATTACACCCATATGTAAGATGGGCTCCCTCACCACTGAAGCCACAGGTAAAGCAAAGCATGGTCTGCAACATTCATACGCTGATGCCAACACAGATGGGAGTGATTGGGACTTTTTAGGTCGTAATGCCCACAGCTACCCCACACAATTACATCAGAAAATGCCAAGGGAGACTGTGTTCCCTCCACACCTTATTCCCCTAGTAAATGCTGTATATCCAGTTCAAAAGCAGTCCCAATCCATCATCACCCATCCAAGCTTACATCCATCTTCTCTCACATATTTTTATAATGAATTATGCTCTCTCCTGACTTAATTCTCATGAGAGTTATTCATTCATGGTTTCAAATGTAACACAGATAATATGAAAAGAATCATCTATAAAAAAATACATATGGCCAAATTCACTGACTGACCTGGACAATGTTCCTTTAAGTTTAAAGCCTCTATTGTGCTAAATACCCAGATGTTAACAATCTCTGCTAGAAGCTATTGAATGCAGGAAGGACATGTTTTTAGCAATTAGAAAAATAGTAGTACACTTACACATGGCAATATTTAGCAGAGTTTGTTTGGTTAATAGGTCAGCAGTTTGGGACAGTTGGTGGTTGTTACAGAGCAGCAAGGAGGGTTTGTGAAAGGAGATGTACTGGCAAGTATGCTGAACATCAGGTACCCACAGGGCACTCACAGATGAAAGTGAGCTGTATAATCCAAAGCACCCAAAAGACATCCCTTATTCTATCATTTCCTTCTACCTTTAAAAAAAAAGGCTTTGAAAACATTTTGTGATAGGTTTGAATGGTGGCAGGAAAGTGTACATATATAAAACAGAAAAAAATGCACACAGTGGAATAATGTTTTGGGTATATAAGAATACTACATACTTAAGGCTTGAACTAAAGTTCATATCCTGAAATACTTTTTTGGTAAAGCAAGAATTAAATAAGTGATTAAGTGCTTTCTGAACAGGGCACCAGCCTTGGCTGCTCTTTGCAGACTCCTGTAAAGATTATTCTCATGCTTTGCGGGAATATAAGATGAAGGGGCTGGTCTCAAGCCATGAGCAGGTGCATACTAGCACTGCTTTTATAGATTAGATGTGTCTGCTGCAATGATTTACAATGCATTCCTCACAGTAGCATGAATTTGGCTGGTGGCCTTTGTAATTTATCTTTGCTGATATCATTATGTGCCTTGAGAACATTTATCTTCCTAAACATAATGAGCAAATGATTATTTTAATGAGGAGAAAACAAGCCTTATTGTAACAGCCCTGGACTAGGTACAACAGAAAGGCTTAGGTTTTTTAACACACTCCAATATGTTTTAACAGCTGCTTATGGTTACTATAGTCAGTGAACAAAGATAGGGTTATTTTACCTTTCTTTACTGATGGCCCAAATTCCCTCTTATTTTCTCTGTCTTTGCAGAATGGCAGAGGCCATGCTTGCAGACACAGACCTTTGGAGTCAGCGAGATCTGTGCAGTTTTCTGCATGCAGCAGTGCAACTGGCACTTCTTACATTGAAATCTTACACTGAGAACTGGATTACACATAAAGACGCAAAAAAAGGGGTCATATCCAATCTAAATAAGCCATCCACTGCTCTCAGTGGTGGTTTCCAGTCTTTTAGGTTTCAGGGACTCCCATGGAGTCACTTTCAACACAACCTGCTTTTCTTGGTTATTTTTTGTAGAACCTTAGAATTAGTTCACAGTCACCACAAGATCGATGGAAAACATACATAAAATTACACATCTAAGGTATTTAAAAGCAACCAGCACCTAAATTCCTACAATCCTAATTTTCTAATAAACCAGAAATCAGACTAGCTCTATGATTATGCTTGCTTGTTGTTTCTAAGACACATGCTGCAGAAACCAGCCTCAGTACAGACTATATCTGTATGTATAGTAGCTTCTCCTCTACCAAATGTCAGAGCCAGTGGTGATTTTGCAATTTGTAGGAATAAAAGCAATTTCTTTCCAGATTGTTATTATTCTCCCTTCCTGAGTATGGGCAGAAACAGAAGAGAGCCGGACCTCCCACTAATCTGTAAAAGCTAAACCCCAGAGGGGAGTAAAATGAAATTTTAATGAGGAATCAGGGCTTAGGAGGTGTCAAGTGTTGGAGTATGACTGTCCCAGCTCTCATGTCACTAGAAGGGAGAATGGAAATTAATGCTGGGCTGCTGGGATTGTGAAGGAAGCAGCATAACCACAGAATCAGCACCAATATTTTTGAATACAGGCCCAGTTTTTGCTTTGGAACAAGAACTTGGACTCACATGAATTGTGTGAAGGCTTGGCCTTGAAAAATCAATGGGTGCTCAGTATTTGGCAGGATCAAGTCCATGGTGAACAAGAAACTTGGCCCAGATGTGAAACAACACTTCTTCTGCTTCCCAACCCCATGGTGTAACCACCAGACCACAAACGTCTTTCCCACTTTTTGCTGTTAAGAAGGAAGAGTCAGTTTTCAGGCTTGGAGAAATGTGGTGGACTGAGGGCAGGAAGGATCTGTCATTCATAAGAAAATGTGGGCTAGAGTTTCAAGATCTATTTAAATTTTAAATTTCCTTAATGCTGATAGAGTTCGAGGGCAGACGAAGATTCTATCACCTGTAGCTCTCAGTACAGCAAGCAGCAAGATCTCTCCTCTGGCTGCCTTTTATAGTGTCTGTAAAAACTAATGACAGGCTTAATCCCTTCACACTTTGGAAACCAGTGGCACCTTGCACAAGATAGAAAACTGGCTCATTTTTGATTCTTCCTTTTTTCCCTGCCCTCAAAAAGGGACCTTGAATGAATGCACATTCCTGATTAGCATGATGATACAAATCACAGCAAGCTGCTTTCATGTTGGGATGTGAAGCCAGTGCTCCACAGTGCCCTACAGTGCACATATTCACAACAACTTGCAGTGCAATGAAACCAAAGAAAGTTGCTTCTGGTGTAATGTGCTATGCAAACTGCTGCAATTACCTCCAAGGATGCAGGAGGTTTATCTGCTTCAAACCTTTGCTCTCAGACATTATAAAGTTAATTATAAAATGTGCCAAGGAGGTGGCAAGGAGAAGCCTTGTTAGCCTTTTCTTTCTGTGGTTTTCCCCCCTCACTGCATTTACATTGGCCTTGAAGAACTGGGACATTTTGCAGATGGTTTAGGGTCTATAAATTCTTATTTAAATCATTGCGAGCCAAGTATAACAGGTAGCAGTCCAGACTTCTCTAGAAAGGACAAACCCCAGCTAAGCATGTAAATAATACTCCAGTGCTTTTTAGCATATAAATACATACACTGAGCCAGGTGCCCGTTGAAGGTTTATTCACATTTTCCTGTTGTTACTCCGTGAAGTGCACCAGGTATGCACCGTATGACTCTGCAGTATTTCTTTTAATGCTGCTTCTCAGTGAATAGCACAACATAACAGACTAAAGGAAGGTGATATTTCCTTCACTGCTCCACTGTCAGAACGTGTTCATCTCAGGTGGCTGATAAAGACAACCAAAGCATGAGCAATCTCTGTCTGTATCACCAGCAGCCTCAAATGGCAGAGTCCAATCACAGAAAGGCAAGAGGAAATCATGTGCTTGAGATTAGGTTGGCATAAGAAATGGGGGGTGATAAAGGAGAGCAGTGTCACGTTTTCTTTACTAATGGCAAACAGTGTGGCAATAATACAGTACATTGCACAGCAGGGAACTATTGTTCTGTGATGAAATGAAGAGAAACAGGGTACTCAGTACTGCATATTATAGCTGGGAGATGTCCTAAGACGGGCACTGATGACACCATTTATTTGTTCAAGCAAAATGTATCATCCCTGGTTCCGGTGTTCCTGTGGGGAAAATAATTCTATCTTCCTTTGGCCATGTTATGAGAGTTAATGAGAAAAAGGCTCTGTATACTGCATTACTGATAAAGAATCCTCTGCATGTATTAATTGGTTTTATTTAAGAGTGAAAAAAATAGACTCTGCAACTTTTTTTTTTTCCTGATAAATTCTAGAATCCTTTCCAGTTTTGTTTGGGTTTCTAATAGCTTTTTTATATTTTTTTTTCGGCCCCCACCTGCCAACTCTGCATCACAGTCCACCTGTTGGTGAGTCAGAGTGTTAAATGTATATAGCTCCCTCCAGAGTTTCCCCGTGAGATTCAATCTTCTTGCCATGAGGGATGCCTAGCTCTTCTCCCCCAGCCCCTTCAAAACAGATTTATTATTCAATTCCATCTATTTTGGGCTGAGACTTGACAAAAGAAACCATAGATTGAAACTCATTCACAGACACTGAGAAAGATGTTGACTGTGCCTTTAAACTCTGCCCTGATGCAGAACCACATTTTACAGGTGACTATCCCTAGCAGCTGAAATTACCTGGATGAAACCAGAGTCTGAATGTTAAGAAAGATCTTTTACATAAAAGAACACTAAGTTCTACTTTCACTAACATTTTTGCAGTAGTCTTGTGCCTAAACATACAGGCTATCCTAGAAAGCTGTCAGGGCATACCAATTCCCAGAGCCCCATCAAATACACCCCTGAAACTGGAGTGCAAGTAGTTCTACAGTGTAAACATTGGTTGTAAATGCACATACTCAGCACTTTCAGCACACCCAGTATTTTCAGCTCTGCAAACATTATATCCCTTGGTATTACCTCTTAAGAGACTGAACTTCAGAAGCAAAGTTGCTATGGCTTATGGATATGGCTTTCTGGGGACCTGAGTGTCTATTTAGAGGACCACTTTCTTCAGACAAACAGTATTTTCTTATTGGCTTACTAATCTTTGGTTCCCTGGGCTGCTGCTTTCATGTGTGGTTGCCTATTCTTGTTAGTCTGGCAAGGGGAAGAGAAAATATTTGGCCTTCGGGGGCCAGGCAACTCACTGACCTGTATTGCTAAAAAGAGTGCATGATTCTGAGTTCAAGTATTCTGTACCTGTTTTGCAGGGGAATGAATATTACACAAGGTGCCAGGCAAGTGAAGCATAGCTAATATAAAAACACCTTGGTTTGGTTCCCAGTTACCCTGCAGCTGTGTATTTACAGCACTACGAGTAAAGTGCTCCTCAATCACAACAGGAACAACTTATATTCACTCTGAACGCGTAAATCGGGCCACACAGTTCTGCTGGAATTATAGGCTATTTGCAATCAATTGTCTCCCTCCACGTGCTCTGCCCAGCAGGTAGTCTGTAATTATTTGATAATAAAAATTACAGGCGTTTTTACATTGCTGGTCCTCTGCAGGAGCTGAAGATTACCCAGCAATTTTTACACAAGTTGAGAATTTAAGCCTGATGTCCTGGCAGACTTCCAGGTTGGAAGACTTGATTGCCTGTCTAAATCCTCATGGTATTTCTAACAGGCTGTGGCACTCCTGTCATACTCCTGAGGCAGCACGCTGCGAAACAGCTGCATTTCTGTGCTCAGGCAGCTCCGCAACACAATGGTGGCAGGAGGAATTCTACCAAGACAAAGTGCCTATGGTTTGGTCACTTTGATAAGGTCACTTCAGAGCTGCAGGGATGAATGAGGCCATACGAAAGAAACTACCACTATGCCCTGTTAGTGTGATATATGATAAAAGCCCATGATAGTTTACATGTGATTATTATAATTTTCAACCACCTGTGTAAAAGCTACTCTGCTTTGGTTTTACTCCCTCCCTCAAACAAATGTTCTCAAAATACTCCAAAAGAAACAAAGGAGATTAGCATTAGAGGTTAGGTGTCCTATGACTGAAGTTCGTTACTGGTAGATCACCTGTACATCATTTTTGTGGGTTTCAGTTGACTACATTGGAAAAGAACATGTCCTGCTTTGTAAAGGTAACTTCTTGCAAAATTACTCCTTCCTCTCTAGCATCATTATGATCATTAGTTTTTTTGCCTATGCACTCAATAATTTATGTATTTGTAAATATAATGAAACCACAGTGGTCTGGACATCTACTGAGAATGACTGGTTTGGGGAATCTGAGAAATAAAATGAGATAAAACCATCAGCTAGCAAAAAGAGTGCCTGCATTACAAATGGATTTTTGTGATTCTTATTTTGGCAAGTGTCATTCAACTTTAATTCTTGAGGCACCCATGACAGAAAGGTTTGTCGCACTTCACATTAAAGATGTCATGCTTTACTTTTGAGCAAGTAATAAACCCACTCACCCCAGCATGCTGAAGCCTCTGCTCGGCAAGTATGGGACTGCAGAATCCGGCCTTGCTTCTCCTCACTGCAATTAACAGGATTACTGCTGTGAACTTGGAGACCAGCTTTCTTTTCTTCCCTGCAGTTCCCCTTTAGCCAGTGAAACATGCAGTTACAGCCGGAAAAGTGGGTGTGCAGGGCCCTGGGCTCTGCTGGGGAGATAGGTGTATTTTCATTTCTTTGCTTCATTTGCAAAAAGTGAACCTAGTTTTTCAGTCTGGAAGAATGCACATAACGTCCAACCTTTAGTGCTGGCACCATCATGAGTGTTAAGACTGCCAGGGCCACCATGGCCTCTTCTCCTCACGGCTTCCACATACAGCTGAGCTCTCATGTTATTGGAACCATGTTGTTTTACTGTGTTTGAAGGACAGCAAACAGACTGCTTCACTGCTAATCCCCAATACACATAAGGAGAAATGTTGTTTTGTCCTAGACTTGTCCAAGTTCAGATCTGTGCTCAGTTTCATGCCAAGATCTGATTATAAGCCCTTTATCTGTGGGCCTCAGTTGTGTAATGGAGAGGGAATTGGCTGGCATGATCGCCAGGGCCCTCGGTGAGTTCTGTCTGAGGTGGGTACTTGACAGTTGCTTTCAAAAGGTCCCGTATTTTGTCAGCAAAGGATACTGAGGTTTCTAGGCTCTCTAGGCCCCATTCTATCCATGACCCTGGCAGCCTAGGCGGAAGACAATGGAGGGCTGCCGGGCCTCAGGGAGCCACACTGGGCCTGCAGTGAGCAGGAGGATGAGACTGCGGGGATCCCCTCACAGTGCCCCACAAAGGAGAGCCCAGGACCCACAGCGGCCCCAAGGCCTCGGTGTAGCCGGGGCAGCCCCACCGCCACGGGTGAGGTGAGGCAGGGGTGACACCCTCCCTGGGCCACCGCGGGGACCCTGAGGCGCAGAGCGGGACGCTGCAGCCATTGCGCCCCATGCATAGGGCGGCCGCCGGGGCCGGTTCCTGAGGGACAAACCCCGGTCCCCGAGGCGGGGGTGCCGGTCGCGAGGGGCGGATGCCGGTTCGGCCGCGGAGGAGCCGGTGCCGCCCGAGCCGCGGGCCCCAATGACCGGAGGCGAGGAGGGTCAAGCCTCCTCCCCCCCGCGCGTGCGGTGCGCGGCCGCATGTGGGGCGCAGGCGGCGGAGTCTCCACCTCTTCTGGCAACTGGGACCTGTGGCTGCCAAGCTCCATTCGAGCTATCAGCGGCCGGGGGACGCGCTGCGCGGCGAGGGCGGGTGGCTGTGGTGTTTGATTTGAAAACACTTCTTTTTCGTTGTTTTCTTTCCTCCCTTTGCAAAGCCTCTGGGCTGAGCAAGACCGCTCCGGAGCCTGCCCCGCCGCGCTCAGCCTCCCGCCGGCCGAAGCCGGGGTCCCGCCGCCGCGGGCACCGGAGGCGGCCCATGGCTGCCCCGCCGGGCGCCGCGCCCCGCTGAGCTCCGCGGGCACTGGCGGCGATCGCGCCTCTCCTGCCGCCGGCTCGGGTCGGAAGCAGAGCGGCCACCATGGTCCGGTGCTGGTGGCTCGCCGGGCTGCTCTTAGGTAGGTGCCACCGGCGGCCGCTGCCGCTCCGGGATAGGTGGAGGGGAGGGGGAGCGGGTGTCGGAGTCGGGGTCCTTCCCCTCGGGGGCCTCCCCGACATCTCCCTTCACCTGTGAGCTGCGAAGGTGTGAGGAGTTAGGGTGCGAGGGAGAGCGCAAAGAGATAGCGAGGAGTGTGCAAGAAGGGTGCCGGGAGAGCGCAACGGCATGGCAAGGAGGGTGCAGGAAGGCTGCAAGGAGAGAGCACGCAGATGGCAAAGAGGGTGCAAAGAAAAGGCGCGAGGGGTGCGAGAAGGTTGCAAGGAGAGCGCAGGGAAGTTGCGAGGCGGCTCCGGGACGGGCTCCGCGGGGTGTCCCCGGGCCGTGCTGGCGGGACAGGAGGCACCTGGTGCCGGAGCTCCGCTCGCCGCGCCCCGCCCGGCCCGGGACGGGGGTTTCTCCGCCCTGCGCACCCGCGGTGTCCGGCCGGAGCGTCCCCGGTTGTGCTCCGCGCTGCCCTGCCCCATCTACCGCCGTGTGCCCGCGGAGGGGACGGGCGGGGAGAGCCCCGGAGGGAGCCCGAGCCCCGGGGATGCTGCAGAGCTGTGGGGCCCGAGGGGTGCGGGGGGGCACAGTCCCCCTGACGAGGGGTTTCCCTTAAGCCGTGCCCTCGGAGCGGCGTGTGGAGATGCCAGAAGGGTGCCGAGCAGCACCCGCGTCCCACCTTCGGCTCCCATAGTTGCGGGGTCACTGCCCCCTAAACGCTGTGGGGCTTCCCCTGTGCCACTGCAGCTTGCTCCGGTACGGAGCACGGGGCACCGCGAGTGCTGGAGCCGAGTTTAGATGGAGGAAGGTCTCAGAGGTGACTGTCAGTGGTGTTTCACTGGGAATTGGGAGTTACTCCTGGGAGGATCCAACACCTGCCTCAGCAAAGGACAACTTCACAAGTAGTCTCCTGCTCCAGGGACATGCCAGGGAGCCCCAGCTGCGCACAGAGCCTCAAGCAGCACAGGCTGCAACACTGCGGCTCCCTTTCAGAAAGGCATCTTTCAACCCCACAGTTCTTGGAGCAGTTTCAGAAGAAAAGGTTCTGGCTTAAGGGACCATATGGGAGAACAAAGACAACTGTGCTGTGAAAAAAAAGGCAAAATGATTTCTGTTTACAACGAGGAGCAAAGCTCCTCCATCCTTGGAGTATTTCCCTAGGAAATGCAAGGGAGACCCTTGGTTCAGACTCTGCACGCCCGAACAGAAAGGGCAGGTGAAAGAAAGGGTGAGATGGTGCCCCTGAGGCCCCAGTGCAGTCTGGACACTGGAAACACAGACACTTGGGTTTCCTGCTGCTAGCTTCCTTTCCACCACTTAGTTTACTCATCTGAGGTTTTGGGCAGCAGTATACCACACTGACTTGCCTCTGCAGCTCAGGGCTTAGTTTAGTGATCATTGCAGAAGAGTTGTGTAGTGAAAGCGATTGGATGTTGTTTGCATTAGGTGTAAAGGACCAGACTGCAGAAAGAAACCTCTAAGCATGGTACTTCTATAGGGTTACTTTTCTGTTCTTATGCGAGGTCTTTGTCATATGTTGTTCCCCAAAAATAAGGCTTAACGGTTGAGAAATACATATTCTCCCTCTCTGTGTATTTTACTAGTTCAAGTTGCTCTCTCAGAGATCTGTTGTACTGCATTATGTAAGACTATTCACTTAAGTCTAATTAGAATACTTTCTTAAATCCTCATACAATTTATTTTAGTCCAATCTAATTTAAACCCTGTGCTTCTTCCATGTGATGTCAGTGGGGGAATTTCCATTTATTTCAGTAAGAACAGAAGCTGGACCTTAAAACATATACTTAAATAGCAAAGTCAGATCCATGGCTCATTAAAGTCCAAACAGGGTTTGCCAGTGACTTCACTGTGAACAGGGCTGGCATTCTGTATTTTGCATAAAACTGAACATCATCAAGAGCATGACACTGGTGCATAATTAGTTGAAAAAGCACTTTAGGTAGGTAACTGGATCTGATGTTGGAGTCTCCTTCAGAAAGGAATCACTCATTCCTGAAAATGTCCCCAGAGATCTGCTGAGTTTTACCTAAGCTTTCATTAAAGTCTTCCAGGAACACCACGCTGATGTTTTTCATGTGTAGCTTCTCCTACATGGCTTTAACATAAAAGATCTATTCTTGCTTTCAGTGTTTATTTTTAAGTTTGAAAATTACAGTGTTGAGGTCAGATAAGATCGGCACTCGCATTCAATTATGAGATTAGGAAGACAATCCCATAAATGATAGTAATACATTCAATATTGCAATGTGTGCATGTGTTTGCACATGCATATGTATGTACATACTGTTATGTACATACTGTTAAATTAACATAATTGTCTTTGGTTCAGATGTTTGTTAGGCAAAGTTTACTTAGCTCATTTATATTTACCAGGTTGGCAGGTTTCATCTTCATTTCTCAAGCTGGCCAAAAACTCAACAGCTAATATATTATGCTGGGTTGTGTGATATGACTCTATTTGTTCTTTCAATAATTGCAGGTTAGCCATGTTTCAAAGTATATGGATATAGATAAAACGAGGGCTGAGATGTAAAAAAAGCACAAGTGAAAAAAATATCGTGTGGTTTCTATATTTTCCCCACAAGCACAAATTGTTGAGTAAGGAGATTTTCAAAAGCCAGAAATTGCTGTGAAGAAAACCAAAGCTGGAATCCAATGCTAGGGGAGGCTGCATCTGGCAGAACAAAGTTTGGAAAGAGATTTTGCTTTCAGTGGGATCCTGTGTTTCCCCACAACATAGCATATGTCATCTATAAAGACAGTGCTTTCATGGATGTGATACAATCACTGCCCAAATCAACCTCAAAATTAGGAAGCACCTACACAATGCTGTTACACAATTCCTTTGGTTTTCTTACTTACTTGCCAAGGAAGAGAAAGGTATGAAAAAAGACAATTCCTAGCTTCATGATTTTAAGATGATGTATCTGAGACATTGCAATACCAAGAAACTCACAGTGAGAATGTGAGGATTTGAATGCGTTACCCTTCTTCTGTAGGCTAAGAGTGCTGCCAGAAACTGAAAATGTGATTCGTAGAACAGCTCCTTCACTACCCAGTTCAGACTGTGTGAGATCTGAGGGGTTAGGGATCTACAATCTGTGTTTTTTTTTTTTTTTCTTTAAGAAGTTAAAAGGCCTCACACTCTCAACTGTAAAATTAGGAAAGTTCTGTTTCTGTGTATCAGGAAAGAAACTCTGGTGTCTCTTTGAAATGCCAGTGCTCAGAGCATCCAGTGATAAGAGGGTTGAAATCCATCATTATTTTTGAGTTTTAGCAGGGTGCTAGTGTGATAATCATGTCTTTCATAATGATGCTTTCTCATTTTCAGTGAATAGCTTATTAAATCATCACGGTTTGAATCCATCTGAAACTGAGAATGCTTTAGTGAAGCTCAGCTGCTGTGGCACTATTAGACTTTTGGATCAGTGCAACAACAGCTCTCAACTTACAACTCCTGTGGTAGTACATAAATCATAGAATCATAGAACAGTTAGGGTTGGAAAGGACCTTAAGACCATCCAGTTCCAACCCCCCTGCCATGGGCAGGGACACCTCACACTAAACCACGGCACCCAAGGCTTCGTCCAACCTGGTCTTGAACACTGCCAGGGATGGAGCATTCACAGCTTCCCTGGGCAACCCATTCCAGTGCCTCACCACCCTTACAGTAAAGAACTTCTTCCTTATATCCAATCTAAACTTCCCCTGTTTAAGTTTGAACCTGTCCTATCACTACAGTCCCTAATGAAGAGTCCCTCCCCAGCATCCCTATAGGCCCCCTTCAGATACTGGAAGGCTGCTATGAGGTCTCCACGCAGCCTTCTCTTCTCCAGGCTGAACAGCCCCAACTTTCTCAACCTATCTTCATACAGGATGGTGCTCCGTCATCCTCGTGGCCTCCTCTGGACTTGTTCCAACAGTTTCATGTCCTTTCTATGTTGAGGACACCAGAACTGCACACAATACTCCATGTGAGGTCTCATGAGAGCAGATGTCTGATGTTTGAAGAGATTTGCTTGAGTCTAGTTTTTTAATAATGCTTTAAACTTGACACTGTCTGCTTGGTTGAACACTGAAAAAGTTCCCCATGTGGACTTTTTCTACTGAATTAATGAGAAACACTGACAAGCAGGTGACATTTCAGCCTTGTCTGAGTCAGAGACAGAGATCTTCGGAAGTGAGCTTTTATCCTGTACTCTGAGATCAATGTGTACATCAAGCTCCCCACTGAGGCAATTTGATTTACCTTGCTCACACTCTTACTAAATCCACAAGTGGTGGACACTGGCAGGTTCTGGCTTTGAAGTGTCTCTTTTTCCCTGTTGATACAAAAACACAATGACATGTTATTTTTAAAGCTTTTCAGAGAAAAAAAAAATCATTTTTTCCTGTTGGACTCCTGGAAAAGATGGATGAAAATGTAAACAACAGCAGAGTTGTGCTGCAGAAAAGCTCTTGTTAGATTTGAGTAGCACAGGTCCCGTTATTAGGTTATGCAGCACGTAGGTTGAATGTCAACTTTGATTTTAGCATCTGTTGGCAGTGTTTAAGAGAACTGGCTCACATCAAAACTTGGCTAATGATGACAGGCGAAACAGCAGACTGAAATTTCAGTCTATCTAGAAACCACACCCAGACCCCAAAACACATGCTAGAAGTAGCTTTTAATTCTGTGTTTCAGCTGAACAAGTAACCTTTTTCTGTGGTCACTTTAATTCTAAGTTAAACATGTGTGGGTATTTCTGCTGTGGGCTGTGTATCAGTTTACCACCTTTCTGCAGATATTTTTTTCTGAGGATACCTTCAGCTATGACTGCTTTTGAATGCCCTTCTCATCCTTGGCTTTGCAGGAGTCCAGTAGCCTCCTAGATCCTATTTTTATTACTATAAACAGTGTCCTTGCACCAGTGCCAAGAATCCTGTTGTGTTAGGTGCTAAATAAGGAGAGAACAAAAGGATCGTTCTTGCTTTAGTGGGTTTATAATCTAATTTCCTGGACTTAGATTTTCAGCAGTGAGTACTTGACATTGGAGGGACCTACTGGGATTCCTAACTGTGTCCAGTAGTTTAATACCTATTACAGTTGATTACGTATGTGTAGTCCTGTGGCTGCCAGGCAGTGATATTGGTGAGCAGGATGGTGAACAATGTGCTTGCACAGGAGAGCAGCTGTCTCCTGTGGGAGCAGGGTACTGGGACAGCTCCATGGCTGTGGGAGACTGAAAGGCCACTCAGAGTATCCCGCCAACTCGTTGCCAAGAGTGGGTTATTCCCTGCAGTACTAATGCTTTGTTCAATCCTTCCAAATCCTGCCAAGCAAGTGGACTTGTGCTGCCTACTAGATTGTGCCTCAAGAAGTTCACCCTGATACACAAGCCACATTTTTGTCTCTCTGCATTCTCTCCCAACAGAACCTCTCTATTCACTGCAAGGAATTCCTTCCCTTCCTTGGTGTTTATGCTTTGTGAATATTTATAGGCTGTTGTCATGTCCATCTTGCCCCAGCCGTCACTCAGCCAGGCTACATGGACTCTGCTCTTTTAATCTTCCTTCGTAACGCAATCCCTCCCACCCTCTAATCACTTTTTGTTGTTCTCTCAGCTCCCACCCGTTCCAGTTGCTCATTTTGCTTTGGGTAAATGTTATACTTATGTTAATATTGTATGGTGGGTGGTCCTCCCGGTGCTCATGGTCTGTGTGAGTGATTTAGACGTTTAAAATGAGGTTGGCATTTTATAGCCAAGCCATGGCCTGATTACTGGTTCCGCTCTTCAAAGCACTCCAGGAAAAAATATGCTTAGCCATCAGTATTAAAAATGGCCACAATAGCCACTAATAGAGTGTCTGTGCAGGGGTTTGAGGGAAGTGCCAGAAACTGCATGGGTGCTCTATACATTCAGATTGACACGGTGGCGTTAATTTCAAAACCATGTGTTGTATTTCCTAATGAGTTTCCAGCTTGTCTAAATTAAGGAAGATATGTCTAATATTTCCCATTGGGAAAGAACACGAATTCCAACTAGAATTTAACTGTATCAGAGTAGTACCTCTGGGATATTCAGCCTTGGACTTGGTTGTTTTGGCTTTGAAAATGAATGCTTTCCCCCATGTGTTCTCACCAGACTCTCACCATATAGGTACACAGGGTACCATATAGGTACCCAGGGGATTAGAGATCATATTACTAAGGTCTCACCTATCTCACCAAATGAAAATTGAAGCCTTCACCGGTGTTCAAGGAAGAAAGCTCTGGCATTGCCCTCCTTTTGTTTGGTTTCTGTTGGGTTTTGGTTATATATTTTCTGTGCCAGACTTATATGTCAATACCAGTTGGCGTTTTAACACAAGCCATGACGTGTTAGCATGGCCTGAACCCATCTGGTTTCTTCAGTCCTTACCGATGACAAAAAGAAGGCGGCACAGAACAATTACCCCATTAGCTCTTAGGGCTCCTGACTGACCATCCCTCTCTCCAGATGCTGTCCTGTAGGTTTGTGTGGAGGTGGTGAATTGTTGCTGGGGAGCCCTGAGCTGAGGGCTGGTCACTGCTGAGCTGGACACAGTGGCTGGGCCAGCTGGGGTCATCGGGCCATATGGAATTGCTCAGCTGTTCTCTGGTGAATCTCTTGGCATTGACCAGTGTAACTGTGGAAGGAGTGTGTGACTCCTCTTTCTGCGTGTGAGCACAACCTTCTCAGGGGTGGGAGAAACATGAAATGAAATGGCTCCTGTAACTGTCAGGACAGCGAGTACATGCTGAGTAAAGCTCTGTTGTGTAACTGAGAAGTGTGGCGTTTCGATTAACATTAACTGTAGGAGACCTCTTGGGAAGATGTACTCACATCGCCTCTAGTGCTTTTGTTTGTCATCACAGGTCCTCTACACCAACTCTTATGTGTGCTGCTTAGTTCACCCCATTTGAGAATATCCCGTATCCCATTTCTCCCTTGTATCCCTTTGTTCTCCAAGTGCAGAGTTTACTGCCAGTTTATGGGGATGGGCATCATCTGGATAAGGTGCTGATGTAGTCATGAGCTCTTTCCTGTTTACAGACTCCAGTGAAACTGGAATTAAGCCCTGCAATCCCATTTACAGTGTTAGGCCTGGTTTTCTTCTTTGGGATAAACAAACAGAGGAGGCAGTTTTAAGAAGCCATTTTATTGAAATGTGATTTCTACTGAAGATGCTGAGGTGCAGGAGGTAATACCTTCTCTCTTCTCCCCTTCGCTACCACAGTCCCATCTGTCTTGTTATCTATTGCTGGACATGACACTTGCAGGAGAAATAAATAATTCCATGATTCTAAGAGGAAAATAGTTACTTCTGTGGTGCCTCAAAATCCTCCAGTCAACTCACCACAAGTGCTTCACTACTTAATTGTGGGCATCAGACAAATCTGGCAATGCCCACAGCCAGGCTGAAGCCATAGAATACAGTGTCTGAACCTGTTTGCAGTGTGTTGCAAGTATGTAGTGGAAGCATGTTTTGAAAATCAAAATCCTGAGCTGCTTGGGAATTTTGAGTCAGCTGAATTCCCTCTTAGGAGCTGCAGAATTTCACCTATGATTATGCTCTGTTATGCCCAGGAAACTCAAGGTGATGCTCTCCAGCGATAGCTAATGTAATACATTTATTATGCCAGCCTTAGAAGAAGAACTGAAAAACACAGATTGAATTCAAAGCATTTTTACAAATACCATGAACTGGGCATCAGACTCTGAAACAACTGTATGTAATTATACCCATTTTACAGACAAATAAGGGATGAATAATAGAAATACATTTCCAGAAGCCAGACAGTACTGTAGTGAAAGCACTGGCATCATTCTTCAACCACTTGACCATATTCTGGCTTCAGTTCAGGGAGGTATTACTAATCAGGGAAAATGTTCATGCAGTGGCTTAATTTCAAGCACATGCTTAAGTTTCACTGAAACCAATTAGACTTAAGCATGTGCTTAAGTCCTGTCCTGAACTGTGTTCTATTTGCAGATAGATAGGCAAAATGTGAAGTTCTGCTGTGATACAGTTTTCCACCCCCAATGGGTTATATTTAAGTTTTATAACTTTATACTATTATAATATAAAATGTATTTCTTCCTAGAGAATTGTTCTCTTGGGAAGGCCTTATTCTCAGTGAATTAAAAGCACCGTTAACTTAATCTCTACACAAATGCAAGAAAAATGGATTTGCTAAATACAAACAGCTTTCTCTGCTTTGAAAAGAAGGCTTATTCCTTTAGTGGCTAACCCAAAATACATTCTGCATGCTCCCAGGAGAGAAAATTGCTAAAGAAAGGCTGCTTTTCTCTTAATGAAGCCCGTGTGAATAAGTGTAATTTGCTTATGCAGACTATATTGATGTTTCTTATCGTCCATTTCATTCCAGTCTGAGCATTCCTCAGAAAATATCAGAGGTTTTATGTCATCTCTAAATGAAGAAATGTGTAATGCTCCATGACTTCAGGCACTGATCTTATCCCCGTGAATGGGTGACTAACCGAAACATTAGAATTATAAATGGGAATAATAAATTCTGGCCATAGGAGGCAACAACATGTAACAGATTAAGCAATGCAGCTCTGGAGAAGAGTCGATCTCCAGTAACTAATTTGGTGCAAACTGTAGTGTATGCATTTTCTGCCCCGTTTATAAAGAAACAGATGTGTGACTCAACTTTGCTTTTTTCCAGTCAATCTGCGTGGAGGAACACAAACAAGATTTGTTTCCAACAAGGCGAAATACAGTTTCTCTCCTGATTGGTACTTTTTTCCCTTTAAAACTAGGAAGTGGATCTGAATCTGGAGCACACAGCAGTTACCTAGCACAGTCCCACTGGCAGGCTCTCACTTGGCCAATTCCTAGGAATCTTTCATCTTAATTTTACCCAGTTTACTTTGTGCAGAATTTCCAGTTCTGCCTTTCTATCATTTGAAGCCATGGGCCTGATTTTTCTGAAAGCTGCTTGTACAAATGAATGTATGGAATAGTCGGTCAGTATCTGCTACTGCTGTTGTCTCAAGGCTTGATCCAGTTTCTGCTGATTGCAGTGATCAGCAGCCGTTCCTGGTTGCTGGCATTCCTAATTGCCAGAGTGCTTGTGCAGCCCCATTGCTCGGAGACTTTGGGCCAATACTTTGGATGCAGCACGCACCGGAAAGCTGGAAAAAGTCACTGTTTTGTCTAGCTGCTGTAGTGAGGAGCTCTCTGGAAACACTTGTGGTTAATCTATACAGACAGACGGGATAACGAGGGAGGGGAAGGGATCACAGTTGGGGAGGATTCTTAGATTTTCCTATGAATGAGTATTTTTGTCCCCAAGATGAGTTGTGAATAATTCCTTCCTCCCGCCCAAGAACTCTCTAATGCAGTTAATTTGTGTCTCTCTTCAGATGCAGAGCGGAGCTGCTCTGATACGCTTCACCAGAGGCTGAGTAACAGAGTGACATGTGAGTGACAGCCACTTTATGCTGCTCTTGCCATAGAGATGTGCCCTAACTGCAGATTTTAGGTCTGGAACTGAATCTTCCAGCTTGAAAGGATGTTTGGATCTGGGCTGGAGTATTTGAGAGAGGAAGGCAGCCACAACATTTGGACACAAGCCAATAGCTTGTGGTTTGAGGATGCACCCAGCTTGGAGTCTTGTTTACAGTTAAGTAAGACAAAATCCGGAGGAATTCCCATCATGTCAAATATTTACATTCCAGAGGGTTGTTTTTTTGGTTTTTCTGGGATTTTTTTCCCCATGGAATTTGATCCTGGTTATAAAAATTTCCTTTTCTATTGAGTGTGAAAATGTCGTGATTGCGCTCCCAAAGACTCTGTGCTCTCAAACAATGGAGACTTTTAGTGTTTCTGCCAAAAGCAGCACTAAACGGTTCAGTCAAATATTGAAGCTTCTGCTGCAGTAAACACACATGGAGCACAGTGAGAGAGTTAAGAATGGAGCTGTATCGTGCTGTTATTTTGGTGCAGCTATAGACTAGATCTCTATAGAGTTTATATACCTCTAGAGTCTCCAGACCTCTGCAGTCTTTCTGTGGTTTATGAGCAAGAGCAAATCTGACCCTTACAGTCTGTTACCTCTAACACAAATACAGTTGTGTTTTAGCTTACCATATTCTCTAGGATAATGATGTCATGTTTGTTTTAAGTGTAGTTCAGTTTGGTCTGTCCCTGTACTGATGGCTCTCCAAAAGCTCTGCCAGTAATTAGGCCTCTTGGTAGGGGCAGTCACATAAAACTTGGCATATTCTGAAGGTGAGTAAAGAAACACCAAGAGTAAGGAGCAAGCAGGAGTAGACTTGCCTGAGGCCACAAAGCCAAGTCATGGCAGAACTGGAATGAGGACACAGCCCCAGCTCCTAATGGGCTCTACGTGGGGCAGTTGGCATGCATGCTGCAGCTGCCAAGTTGAAGGTTTAGCTAGCAGGAATGGGTTTGTCATCCATATTTTCCCATTTTTGTATGAAGACTCAGAGGAACTGCCTTTTGGGAAGCCCTAGTGCAGTCAGTTGTGAAGGGGCTGGCTGTGCATGCTCGCCACGTCCAGCCCTTGAAGATGATAAAACCAGTGCAATTGTGAGTCTGCTCCAAAAAGAGCCCTCAGCACTAATAATGTATCTTTCCAGCTAGTTTATGCACTCCAGTGCACAGTGAGGTAACAGAAACTCCAGTGCTGGTTTCACTGGCCTTTGGGTAGGTAGGCTGCTTCTGTTACGGCTCTCCTGCTTCACTGGGGGCTTTGCTTTCCATGTGTTTAATCCCTTAGCAGTAGTTTCAGGGCTTGTGTGCTGAGGTCTACACAAGCACATTTCAAGGACCCCGTTACTGTGACGTGTAAAACCTTTGCAAATGGCAGCACCATAGAGAAGTGACTGAATTTGTCCATCAGATCCAAGTCTCGAGTTACATATTACTAGATTAGTAATTAAATACTGTTTGAGTGGGAATATCTCTGCTTTGCCACATGTTCAGGAGCCTCTGACTTGCACAGCAGATGAATTGCTGAGCTCCCCTCTGACTTGGTGTAGGGCTTATATTTGTGGCAAACTTGGATGCGGATTTGTAACGGGGTTAACCCTGTGTGTGTGTAGGATGTGGCGATGGCAGGGATGAGAGGCTCCTGGCTCAGAATACCTTGCAGTGGGAATCAGGGGAGCCTCCTGGTAGACGGCAGCTGTGAATCTCACCCTGTTTATGTGTGTTACATCCCGAGCTTGTGAGCCAGGGGATTTTGCTGGCGTTGCTCAGCCACTCGTAGCCTTGCCCATGGTTTGCAGCACATCCACATGCACCAGCTTGATCTGCAGACACTGCTTGGGAGGAAGGGATCGTGCTCGCCAGGCTGGGCTTGTGCCCTTCGCAGTCTCACCTATCGCTTCTCTCACGTGCAGCTGGATAGCTGGGGTTTCTATTCCCAGCGAAGGGTCTGGTTTGGGCAAAGCTCCCTGTAAAGACCACGGGATGGTTCAGGTTGTATGGAATGTGGCTGCTTTCCTCTCTCAAATACTCCAGCCCAGCCGCACCAGATCCAAACATCCTTTCAAGCTGGAAGGTTCAGTTCAGACCTAAAATCTGCAGTTAGGGCACATCTCTATGGCAAGAGCAGCATAAAGTGGCTGTCACTCACATGTCACTCTGTTACTCAGCCTGTGGTCAAGCACACCAGAGCAGCTCCGCTCTGCATCTGAAGAGAGACACGAATTAACTGCATTAGGGTGTTCTTGGGCAGGAGGAAGGAATTATTCACAATTCATCCTGCCGCCAACATGGGTTATAGAGTATGTGGCGCAGGGGCTGAGATGAGCAGCTGTGACTGTGTCTTTTCTCCTTGACTGAGGCACAGGGTGCGGAAATGCTTTGCATCCTCATTCTATAGAAGGCAGTAAGTACATACACATAAGACTTTACTTTCCAACTGCATGGCAGGCTGGGAAGCAGCCTGTGCCCTGACCATCGGCATGCAGGGGATCAGTCTGGATGGAAAGTTTCCAGTACACTACTAGGTAAATTGCAAAGCACAGCTAAGAGCAAGTGAACCCCCTCAGCCCTGGGCTGGGCTGAGCACCCCTGGGGCAGGGACTGGGCTCTGCAGTTGTTCCACAGCAGAAAACTGGTGGGGTTTGAGGAGGATCTTCACTGAGAGCTCATTTTGTGGTGTTAGAAAGGGGTAAATCCCAAGTTTCTTGTCGAAGCAAACTCGTGATGAGTGCAGCAGAAGTTTGCTTAAGAGTGAATAATATATAGGAATATATGTACTATATATGTGTGCATGCAAAGGTCTTCAGGATTTAGCCGAGTGTTCACACATTCCCTAAGCCAATAACATCCGTTGTTATGGGAAATGAGGTAAGTGACAGAATTACTGTCCTTATGGCGGGCGACAGGCGAGCCTGATGTTCCCATGCTGTAATTCCCTGTTTCGGTTACTGCTTCAACAATAGTGAGAGAGAGAACATGCGCAAAGAGCACTCAGTTTCACTGGAAGACTAAATCAAAAAATAGTTGGATTCAGATGAAATTTCAGTTGGAAAACAGTAGAATTAAAGACGCTGTAGCCTTAACCAAGAGCCCGCTGCTTAGCTCAGCGTCTGGGGTTTCCACCTGGGTACCTGTACCTGTGCTTGTTGTACCTGTGCCCGTCGTGCCTGTGCCTGTGTCCCGTACCCGCTGCCCTTGTGCCTGTGGGACCTGCAGCCCCGCCGTGCTCGTGCTGACGCTCTCTCCTCCCTCCGCAGCCTGCGCGGGCGCGGAGCCGCCGCTGCGCTGGGAGCCGCGGTGCCGGCAGCAGCTCCGCCACCTGCAGGACGGCGCCAGGATCGCGGCGCGGCTGCCGCCCCGCCTGGAGGGACGCTGGGTCTCCACCGGGTAAGGCACCCCCGGGCCGGCCCCTCCGCGCCAGCCCGGCCCCACCCGGTGCAAACAAGGGGCTGAGCGATAACACGCAAGGCTGTTCCCTTCTGCCCCTCGCCAGCGCCCGCCCCACCCCGGAGGGGGGCCCGAGGTCCCCCCGCTGCCCATGCAGCCTCCTGCCTCCCTCCTTCCTTAGGTGCAGCTTGGTAAGCACACCCGGCTCGATCGGGCAGAGCAGCTCCGACTTCCCCTCCGACCCTCCGGTGCCCCCCGGGGTGCGGCACAAAGCAAGATTCTCCTCCTGGCACTGTTGCGTTTTGGTAGCAGATGCCTTAAAATCAGCCAAGGGTGGCCACCGGGTGTGGGAGACCCCTGTTCCCCCCCCTCCTCCCGCATGCGGGTGCCCTGGGGAGGGATTTCGCTCTGCATGCACCCGCCATGTGCTGCAGTGGCTCAGCTCTGCCTTCCTGCCCAGGTGCGAGGTGCGGCCAGGGCCCGAGTTCCTCACCCGATCCTACCTCTTCTACACCAACCGCCTCTTCAAGGCTTACCAGTTCTACTACTGGGACCCCTCCTGCCGCGACCCCTCCTACTCACTGGTCATCAAGGGCAAGCTCCGGCTGCGCCAGGCCTCCTGGATCACCCGTGGGGCCACCGAGGCCGATTACCACCTCCACAAAGTCGGCATCGTTTTCCACAGCCAGAAAGCCATGCGGGAGGTGGCCTCCTGGATCAACCAGACCTCCGGCGAGGGCTGCAGCGGGTTCCTGCCCCCAGGGCGCGCTTGGGCTCCCGGAGCCCTCTATGAACTGTTGAGCGCCAAGAGCGAGCGCGACTGCACGGCTGCCTTGGGCTTTGCCATGCACGAGCTCAGCCTGGTGCGTGTGGAGCAGCATTACCAGCCCTTGCTGCAGCCGCAGCAGAGCGGGAGCCGGCTGGTGGAGGAGCTGTACCTGGGGGACATTCACACGGAGTGGCTGGAGAGGCTCCACTACCGACCCACCGGCTACCAGCGACCTCTGCAGAGCGCCATGGTAAGGGTGATGCCTTTATGTGGTCCCCTCATCGGTTCATGGGGAAGCATTTGTTACGTGCTTTGCAGTTAAAATACCACCTGCCTGCAGTCAGCTTGCTTCTATCCAAGGCATTGGGTGAGGAGGTGTGGGGCTGGAGATACAGGTCCCCAAGGTGCTGCCTGGGTGCTCCTACTCATTTTGATGTAAGACTGAGCAGGAGACCTGGTTGCCTTATATTTTGTTTCAATTTTATAACTTAGTTTCTTTTGCATTTTATTTGGCACCAAGTTAGTTGATTTCCAGACAAGCACGTTTCAATCTGAATCATAGCTACTCAATTCAGAAATGACTGAGCAGTGAGATGGGCTGAAAAAACCTCTCTGAACTTCACCAGATAGGATTGAATTAGCTGAAAACCACTAAAAATAGTGGGGCAACTTTTCCCCACACCTCAAACTCCACCAAGTGAACTCTGAAAGCCACAGAGCAGCAGCCCTCTCCCCTTGAAAGTAACATTCTCAAACTGGTTAAACTTGTGTTATCTTGGGCCAAAACCATATATCTGAGCAAAACCAGATGGTAAACATAAACACTTTTAAAAGTTAATTTAAAAGCAACCCTAAAGATACTGCAACGCACTCTCTGAACAGAGCGCTGTAATGAATCAGCTAACAGCTCTCCAATGGACCAGCACATGATGTCACCACTTGGCGATAATTAGAAGCTGCCATATATTAGAAATAACTTCACACAACTGGCCTGAGCAAGAGTTTTGGCTCCATGTCTATGGTGATAATTCTGTTGGGCACAGGATTTTTCTTCTTCTTTTCCCTTTTCTCTGAACCAGCATCCATTTGCCTGTGTGGGGGAGTTGCACAGCTATGGCAGGAATTATTTTTTAACCCCCTTTATGAAAATATCGCTCTTTCCCCCTTAAATTTATATCTGCTTTAAAGAAACCCATTCTCCCCAAATTACCTTTCATTATCAAAGAATTTCCTGCCCAAGCAGAGCATATATATTTGCCAACTTCTGGGATTATTTAGCCATAATGTACTGTGTACTGTCAGCACTCATTAACGTGACAGTAGCAGTAAAGCAAGCTGAAAATGACTAAATTACAGTAGACTCCAATCAACTTGCATGTAAATTACCCACCCTACAGTTAACTACTGAGTTATTTAACCTTGCTGCGTACAACAGTTCAGTAAAGATCAGCTCGTGTTCTGGAAAACGATATAATGGTCAAACCCTGGCTATTTAAAAATAAATCAGTTGTGATAGATGAAGTATAAGAAAAAATTCCAAGCTACACAAACCCCCCTCCTGGCACTGGATCAGCTGCAGGGCTGGTTTGACTCAGACCTCTGCACAAAGCAGCAAAGGTCAGGTCCTTCTTTTATAGTAGGTCCTTTCCTTCTCTCTCAGGTGCAGTGCCCGCTGCAGTGGCTGCTTGGCAAAGCCCTTGCCTCTCACCTGCTAACGGGAGCGCTCTGTGCTGTTGGCTGTCCCAGAGAGGCTGCCATCAGCGCAGTGCAGCATGGCCACAGCAGCCTCCCAGTGGTAGGGTTTCACCTTCTGGATCACCAAAAAGGCTGCACTGTTTGCTGAAGCAGTGCAGGAACACGGTGGGTGTAGCCAACCTGTCCCAGCACCCACATCCTTGCCATGGAAAGGGCAGCAGCCTGCAGTGAACTTGGAGACCAGCCTGGCTGGCCAGAGGGAGCTTTCCCTACCCTCACAGCAGCTCTGCCCTGGCCCTGCTCTCCTCCCTGCAGCCTGTCCTCAGCAGCCCTTCGCAGGGCAGAGCACAGCCTCAGGCACAGACCTTGCTGTCCTTCCCAGTGGACCAGAATAGCAAAGAGCCAGGGCAGCGCTTTATCACATTTAATCTGCTTGGATGTCTTGGGCCAGGTTCACTGCTGTTGAACACCCTGGAGTGTAAGAGGGGACTTTGAGCTTTGTAAATACCCTGAAAGGGTTTTTTGCTCACCGATTTGTCTTTTTTGTCTGTACAGCACCATGTGCATCCTTGCCCTGCCTGTGGGATTATCTACAGAGCAGATGAGCATCACCCACCCATACTGCCTGTCACAGCGCAGCTGCCGATGCAGCTCAGCGGCAGCTGGGTGAGCACCCACTGCGAGGTGAGACCCGCGGTGCTGTTCCTGACCAGGTACTTCATCTTCCACGGTAACAACCACACTTGGGAAGGTTACTACTACCACTACTCCGACCCGCTCTGCAAACAGCCGACTTTTACCATCTACGCATCTGGGCATTACACGCAAGGCATCCCCTCCTCCAAAGTGCGAGGTGGCACAGAGCTGGCTTTTAAAGTCACCCAGGCTCGGGTGACGCCAATGGACCAGGTGACGGTGACGATGCTGAACTCCTCCGAACCTGGAAGCTGTGGGCTGGCCGGCTCATGGAGCACTGGGGTGGAGCAGGATATAACACCCACAAATGGGTGCCTGGCTTTGGGCATCAGGCTGCCCCACACAGAGTATGAACTATTCAAAACGGAGCAAGACACGAAGGAGCGCAGCCTGCTGTACATCGGCGAGAGGCCCACGGACGGCTCCAGTCCCGACCGCCCGGACAAGCGGCCCACCTCCTATCAGGCACCTCTGATTCAGTGCGCTGGAGCGCCAGAGGAATTCTCTAACTATGTTAGTCTAAAATACTTGGGAAAAAAGAATCCTAATGGGAATGAAGCACTAAAACCTTTGCCTGTGGCCTTTTTATTGTTTATAGCACTTCTGTTTTTAAGATGGGACTAGTTACCTATTGAGGTACAACACAGAAGTCAGATAGTCTTGGTGCTAGTGTGATTTTTATATCCTTCAAACGAGCACATCTGGAAGCAGTTCTTTTCAGATTTGGAAACTCTTTAAAAACAACCAGCAGCAGTGAGTGAAGCCAGGCAGATACGCCTGACTACATGCTGTTTGTCCTGTGGCTTTATTGCCTCATCTCCCCTCTTTGCCTACAATTTTAATGTAGTGACATGGATGCGCTGCACATTGCAATAGATAATTTAGCAATATGAGGGGGGTAAAAGCGACATCAATTACAATTACTGCTTTGAGCTTTCGACATCCCTAAGATTTAATCAAGAGCTTGATTCAGATGTAATTCAAACATCCAAAGCATCGGCTGCTGAGTTTCTCTGACTTTAAGTTCCCTCCCATCATACTCCTTATTGCTGCTCTTGCAAATTTAATCTGCAGAGTCAGGCAGCAATAGATAAAGCAGTCAGCGAGGGTTGTTGATAAGGGTGGAGTTAATCATGCCTTTCTCAGTTTGCAGACATCTTCTGCAGTTCTCATGTGCATGTACACACACACAAAGATGCGATACACAATCTTCCACTCACAGAAAGCAGCCCTGGCAGAGCATTACGTCAGCAGAGTGTTACGCCTGACCCTGGTCACTTAAGAAGACACAGTAAATGGAGAACACTCCAACCTTCAGCATTACCCAGCTGCAGACACTGCATCCTTGCTGCATTATTCTGGCTTTCCAGTGCAGGACTGGCCTGTGCTTTGGTACCCGGGCACTGCCCCGGATCACTGCCCGTCCACTGTGACTCCACTTGCCATGTTCCAAGCAGAGCAGAAGCTCACTTACAAGCCTTGTGAGGTCATGTATTTTACTGTCTCCCTTTTAGCAAGCCTACTGGCATAGCAGTTGTTAATCCAGCTCTCCTTTCAATCAAAATGTCACTTCCAGCCTCATTCCTGTAGAGATGCTTTATAAATCTGCCTCTAGTGAGCGATGGGCTGAGCAGATACGCGAGTCAAGACAGCATAGTCGGGTCCAACTGATTTCTACTGACAAGGACAAACTAAGAAATTAAAATCCCTGTCTGCTGCAGCTAAGAAGCATATAACTTATGTGGAGAAGCCCTCCTCCCAGTAGCTAAATCCTTTCCAAATAAGCCTATATCTTACTCACAAAGGGTATTTTGTTAAACCAACTATGCAATAGCTACCTTCTTAATGCTGTATGTATGAATTTGAAGCTTGTATACTTAGATAAATTATGGGGTTTATAACACAAAAAATACTTTTGAGGGATTTGTACATTAATAATTCAAATGAGATGCTTATTAAATGCATACAATTGTGACATAAATGTTGTCAGCATGTTCCTGGCATGATCAAATATTAATCATGCACATTACTTTTAAGGTGAAACACAAAGGCCAAGCTTGGCTACCTCGCCTTGGTTCCTTCCGCTATTAGTGGAGGATGAGACTTCTCCAGGGGTTAGTTCAGCAGCCAAAACACCTCCCTGCTTCTAAGAGTTGTTGGGTTTTGTTGCCTGCTACCATGTGGAGATCCATGGGTAAATGTTTGAAGTGGAAGTGCATCTTGGAGAACGTGGCGTCTCCTTTGGGATGTACCTGTTGAGATGCTGTAAGCTGTGGCATGTCGGGGGCAGCACAGGCATATATCTCCATAAACCATATGTGTAGCAGGGCTTTCTCTTCAGCAAAGCAGCTTCCCATCACCATGCCAGAGCAGGCACGTGCTGCAGCCTGGAGCAAAGGTTCCTGTGACTGCAGTCAGCAAGGATACGTGTTCCTGCAGAACTGAAAGATGTCCAGGGCAAGAACATGGCTTCTGCTGCCTTTGGAGGGTGGGTGGAAGAACGGGAAGGTAATTCCTGCCCTCTGTTTACCCTCAAGAATGAGATTTGTGTGCAGATACTTTCTTGTTTTTCATTTACAAAGCAAGTGTTCAGATACCACATGGTGTAAAAAACTCCTCCAAGACCACAGATCCTTTCAGGGTGGTGATGGGATTAACATGATGTAAGAAATGACAAGACAACCTCACATACTTATGCAGCAAGCACTTGAGAACGGTCCCACCTCCTCCTGCAGCTGGCTCCAGATGCTCACATACAGTTCTGCACCACGGGTGGGCTCTGCTGATGAATCTCCTATGAAAGCCTCATCAGGAGCCTCTTTGTCCTGTTCCCTCCCATGCTTAAGTATACTTCTGAAAGTAAAAAAAGCCATGAAAAAGCTATTTGCATAAATATCATAACTTTTATTGTTCCGTTCACAGTTTTTTGAAGAAACATTCCTAAATAACACAGTTATTCTCTCTTTAAGAATTTGTGCCTTTTTCCAATTGGAATTCACCTGGCTCCCACTGCCAGTCAGTGCTTGCTTGGTATTGTGTTGCTCTTTTTAAGATCAGAGAGCTGCAGTGTTCAGTAGTTTCTCCCCGTGAAGGTACTTGTGCACTGTAATCAAGACATTCTCAATTCTGGTAGCTAAACTCAGCCATCTGAGTTCTCTCTCAGCCTCTCTAAGGCATTTTCACACTCCACCAGTCATTTCTGAATCTTTTTGTTGTTTTGCATCCATTCCAATTACTCAGCTTCTCTTTCAAAATGTAAATACCCAAATTGCATCCAAAATTCCCAACCCTCACAGCTGAGACATACACAAGTATAATCACTTACTGCTAACAGTAATTAAAGACAGGAACACATTCTTACTCATTAGTCTTTTACCCTGGGACACGTGTAGAAGCTCTTACTCTGGGCCTGGGCCTGGGTATTTTTGTCACATTAACATTTTATCAGTAGGGATTCTGTATGTTTTCAGCAGTGGCCTGGAACCACTGAATCATGTCGGGTCCCAGCAGAACCCTTCTATGAGCATCCCCACTGCATTATGGCTCTCCTTGAGTGCCCACTTTTGAAATGTGATTGTCAGAGAACACCAAGCTTTGGGGGGGATACACTCAGTTAACTCTAATCCAAAAGAAAGCTGAAAAACAAAGAATCAAATGACTTACACTGTGCTCCTTCATTCACCCCATCTCCTTTTTCATCTCTTCCCTGGGTGCCAAGCTAGCCGAAAACTCTGCCTGGGCCATGCTGTCCCCTATGCATTCCTCCCCATCAGCAGATCACAGACTGCCCTTAGGAGATACTGATACAAGGTTTCTACACCCACTGAACTTAAATGTGTTCATTTTTAATACTGAACATTGCTAATGAATGACATCACTTTTCCAGTTCTCTTAAAGCATCACTAGCACTAGCATCACCTGCCTCTAGCAATGGTCCTTATCCTACCACAAAGATTTCCTCTGAACTCTGGCTCTTTATCCGCCTCTCAAGCACTCCAATCCACAGTTTTCTTTTCCTTTGGCTATTGCTTCCCTCATTAATTTTTAACATAACTCATTTTGAGTTGATTGCTGTCTGCTTCCCTTTTCCTTACTTGTTTTATATGATTTTACATCTAAATTTTTCCTTCACCACTGAAACAGGGTGGGCAGTTAGCCAAAGCTCTCCTCCTTCTTGATGGCAAAATTAGTGGATTTTTGGCCCTTTAATACCTTTCTCTTCAAAAACTGCCAAATCTAGTTCAGTTTTCCATCTAATTTCTTCACTACCAGATTTGATACAAAATTTGCTCATCTATGGGCTTTTGAAGTACCAGTTACACTGTTAGCAGCCTGCCTGGCTGTATACTTCACTCAACCATCAGGATTCCAACTCTTCGATTCATTTACCTGTATCTACATAAACAAGACAAATCCAAATAGCTTCATGTTTCATGTCTAACACTGCATTAGAAAAACAGGTCTGGGACACAGACAATGAACATTAGTCCTGACTACAGGACAGCCACCTTCATTCCCACCATTTAAATCACCTTAGAATGTAGTTTGGATTCTGGATTTCCTAAATAATTCTTAAACTGAAACAAAACACACACACACACAAATTAAATCACTTCTGGATATGTTAACAGCATTGAGCCAGTGCTTCATTTGATAAGCAATCCACACTGAATACGAGCCTGTTATTTACTATAAATATCCTGCATTGGAACAGCAGAAAGGAGATGGCTGACAAGACTTCATTGCTTCAAACTCTACACAGAGGGAAGAGGAAGAAGGAACAGATTGGTCAAAGAGGAAGCAGGAAGGTGAGTGGTTACCTGGGCTGGGAACCAGCCTGTGTGCAGCCACCCAGTGCTCCCACTGGCCAGGAGTCCAGGACAGGCAGGGCTGGAAGGGCAATGGGCACAAAGAAACTGAGATGGAAAGTAAACAGGCAGCAGAGAAGAGAAGCTATTCAGTGACACTCATCTGAACATTGGTTTCTTTGCCAAGGAGCAGGGAAAGAAAAAGGATGACTTGGATTAAACCAAATGGTTGAGGGAGGGAATGGAGTGAGATTTGACAGCTCAGGCAGGATAGATCAGGAAAGGACTTAGGCAGGACAGTCTGCAGCCTTCACAGAAACACTGTTTTGGGCTCAGAACTGAACCAAAAATTCTTGGCTCCAGTCACGCTTGTGTGTGGCCTCCCAGTGAAATGTGAAAGCTAATACTGCTGCTTCAGCTCAGATGCTCGGGTCAAGAATGGATGTCCACAAGCAGGACATAAAGGATTCCATCCTGACACACACATGGGTTACACCTAATACCATGATGCCATTTTTTAAGTTCAACAGTTCAGCTTTTAAAAACCTAATTATACGTATCTTGAGAGAACTCAGGCACACAAAGCAGGGCAGTTCTAGACAACTTCTGGGCAGCCTTAGCTCACTTCTTGACCCGGCATTGAAGGCTTGATCAGATACTGCCTTGTACTCACAAAAAGTGGCCAAATTAACAGTGCACAAACTTGGTTTTGCCATTTCCTAAATTCTGAGTGCTTGACTTTGTGCAGGCTTCATAAAGGTCTTTTAAAAGTAGCTACATGTGGATAATTGCGTGTGGGAACTTTGCCAACTCAAACATGAGGGAATTCAAGAGGCTTTTCTAATCTTGTGAGTTTATCCACTGAAGAAAAAGATTTGATTAAAAAAAAATGAAGTACAGCTAAACTGGGAACAATATTACAGGTTGTGCCTCAGTTCTTCATAGGCACTTCAAGATGTTGGAAAGAGAAATCACAGAATTAGGAACTTATTAAAAAAGAATGAAATGTACTGATGCAGAAACATAAACAGAAATGCCAGATGTATAACGTCAACTTGTAATATGCGGCTACAATTAATTCTTCTTAATTCATTTGTTTTCTTAACTTCTTTTGTTCTGCCATCTGGAAAAGGCCATTTTCTTGTGACAGATCATAGGAGGAAAGATCCAAAGTTCAAGCTTGCTTCAAGGAAAAGCTGACTTGTTTTTGTGCTCACAGACTCAGTGGTCCTTGTTTCAGTTCTCACTCATGCAAAAGCTTCAGGACAAACTTAGGCCTGGACTGGGAGGCAAAAAGATCTACGTGGAAGTTTAGTGACGTCTTCAAAAGATTTACTCTTCAAGATACAAATGTGAAAGCAGCTCTGTGAAAGCAAATATGCCACAGAACCAGTGGAGTAAACGACAGGTACACAGGCATGTGGAAGGGCGCAAGTGCACGCTCAGTAGAGAGTTACAGGGTAAAGAGATTTCTGGCTGGTACTTGTGTTATTTTAAAAAATAATCTACATTTATCCAGTAAAAAAAAAAATCAACCCATTAATAAAACAAACACATTTTATAGTTAAGCAAATATGAGTAGTGGAAACACACAATTACTTGTCTTCTGAAGCTTATCAAAACAGAAGTTAATAACAGCACAATGAGTAATGTCACTTTTGCACTGACCCATTAGACAAAGTGATTCAGTATACACGAGGCTGTCAGCATAACATAAAGAAATCTTAATTGGACATGGTCAAAGGATCAGCACTGCCCTGCTTGAACAATAAATCCCACTATTTATCTAACAGTAACAGATGATTTACACCAGCACTGCATCCCACTGTCATCCTTTTAGGACATGTATCCAAAGAATTGCTAGGTTTCACTCTGCAACCAACCAGCTTTGCTCAGTACTTGCTTTTCCTTGTAAAATGCCTAAACATTGGCTTACACGAGTATTTTCTAATTACTAAATTAATTTGTAGGTATATAACTAATTACAAAGAATAGCAGCTTTCACATACAGCACTGCACTAATCTCACTCCTCTAGAGACTACTTTCTTCTTTTTCATATTACTGTTTCTGGCTCCAAAAAAAAAATCTCAAGTATGTAACTGAAATTCACTCACCACCTGTCCCTTCTCAGCTTGCTCACTTGAGGATTTGGGTAATGGATCTAACCCATTTTCAAACAATGAAAAAGCAGCTCTCCCACCCCAGGCTGCTCCAGCGCTGCTGTGAAGCACTATTGCAGCTGTAACACAGCCACAACAAACATGAAGTTCAGCACGCTTGTTTCACATGTTCTTTAATTTCAAACAGAGGGATTTTTGGTTGTGGTTGTTTCTCAGTTACTTTATATAGAAAACAGAACTCAGGATATGGCATTTCAGGACATCATGTAGAGCAAGAGAAGTATAGTTGCAAAAATGTAGAATACTACAGTTAAGTCACTGCTGTGCCCGAGAATTAAGGAAGTGTTATGATGAAGAGATGAAAATGTCATACACAATTGCTAAAGAAAAGGGATGACAGTTTTCTTTCATTAGGCAACTGCAACATCAAGTATCTCAAGACATTAACAATCCATTTTTGTATGTATGTAAATACACACCATGTAAATATGCCGACTGCTAAATCAAGATTACAATTAGAAGTGCAATTTTACATGTGCAGTGAATAAAAACTGTATAGTTTACTGGTGAGAAGAAACTACAGCCATCTGCAAAATGAGGTTCCAACTTTATCCCATTCACAGCATTTCAGGACAAAAAAAAGGACATTTCAGGACATGGAATACCACCACCAAGCAGTTACAATCCTGTAGTGTTAGAAAATTGCGTTCTGGTACATTAGTCCCTCTCAATGTGACACACCTGGCATCATCTTGCTCTTCAATCCCTAAAGCTATTCAATGCTAACTTGAAGCTGGGTGCTTGGCTTACATATGCAATTGTTGCAGTTGTGCAGTCACAGCTGACAAGTGCCAATGCAGAGCAATAGTTACCATCAGTCATGCATGGAATATTTGCTTTAAGATGTGGATAACTACATAAAAATAGTAGAAATAATTTTGCATTCATTTCCCAGTATGAGGCTTCAGGACATTTTAGATACCTATTTATTCCAGATTTGGCCAGAGAGTGCAGACAGGAGTACACAGCTCCACAAAATGAAGGCTACCTAAGCAGCCTCTACCAGATCCTATGAAAATTAATGATAAATGTATATGCAACTGGGCATCTTAAAATAAGAGTAAGGACAATAATTAGATTAAGGAATATATTGATTTGTACCATTATGTATCAGTTACAGTTTTCTTATAGCTGGTGTTGTGCAAGGACACCAGACAATCTTACTTAGAAACTCTATGTTTCATGCATAACTTCTGAAGATACACAATGCCTCCAGAATAATTCACTTTCTGTGAATACTTCATGAAAACATTTGCTCTGGGGTCACTGTGTAAGGAACAACTTACAGAAGATCCAGGTAGGTTTAGAACATCCATCCAATCTGGTCTGTAATCTGTCTACAGACCGCCTTTTTAGGAACCTCACAAGAAAATACATCTTCAGATTTCTTTCTGCTGTGTATGAAAGAAGTATCTGGTTGACCAGATACATACTAAGGATTCCACTCATCAGTCATTTTAAGCTCGGCAAAAGCATAACCCTGACAATTCAGTGTTACTGGCTGGTCAGCTGTGTCAGAAATGGTGAGGAAAGACCTCAGAATTCTGTTAAGTTCCAAAAGATGAGCAGTTAATTTAGGAGTTTTGTTTAGGACTGATAGCAGGGGTCGGCCCAACTGCAGGCTACAGCTGTTGCCAACAGATCCTTAACTACAGTCCTCTGTTTGTTGGTCTCCTTGATCACACATTTGTAAGGCATCTAGCAAAGCATGAGAGCATTTTCTGAGACCTCTTTATAACCCTGCAAACAACAGGGATGACTTTGCTCACAAATGATTTAAAGTTCCAAGTTGCCACAGATCACCAAGTGCATACTGAACACTGGAAGGAAAACGGACATTCTGCTGGCGTTCCCCTTCAGCTGGGAGCTGCCCGGGCCAGCCAAGTCCACTATGGTAGCTAACAGTGTGTGTAAAATTGCCCTGCAACATTATTACAGATATACTCACAAGAAAGCAGTTCCAGGCTTCAATCCTCCCCCTTTACTCTGCATACAGCCTTTTTTTCAAAGGCCCAAACTTTTCTGAGGCTGTTTTGCAGCAGAACAAAGGGCTCTTGAAAGAGTCAATATCTTTTGTTTAAAGCAAGTTAGGAATTCAGCTTTTCTGATAACACATTTCAGTCATATCAAGATATTTACAACAGCCTCTTCAAAAATACTGCATAGCTCCAACTCCCTTCAGTTCGGGTTCTCTCAAATACATTCATCAAAGCCATGAAAACTAATTTTACAACATCATTTATAACCTTGTCTTTCTGAAAAGGTTCTCTTAAAGTGTTTCATGTAAAAGTTCTCTTTAGCTTCTACTGCCCAGAAAGCATCTTTTTTCTTGATCAGTTGTGCCCAATCTGTCAAACTGAACTCTCTGCCTCATTCTTTCCAGCTCATCTCCCATCTCCTCTGCCCTTTACAGGCATACTTGAATAGCTTTGTCACTTCCATCCTGAGCAGACAAGGCACTCACATTTTAAAATTCTGAAGATACCCCTCTCATTTCAGCTGAACCTTCTGGAGGTACTGCCAGAGTTGTGTTCCTAAGCTGAACACACCAGTAAGATTATTTTCCTCCTATCTTCTCATTAAACATCACATAAAATGTCACTTCTTTGCACTTGCAAAGCAGGAAACCCTTGAGACACAAGTGGAACAAATATAAAGGTCAACGAGCATGGCAGACAGGCTGCAGCCCAAATAGCTTTCCCAAGAAAACACAGGAATAACGAAGGAATGAAAGAAGTTGCTTTTAAAAAACCTACCTCAAACCATGAAAGATGCTACTAAAACTTGTCACCGATGGTTTTTGGACCTAATCTAAGAATATACAGGATTCTACCTGCTCAAGAGCTGTCATCCACTTAAGTTCAACGTGTTACAACACATCGAGTGTATGTATTTTGCAGTAAAAGTATGCTTAGCACAAGATTACCTCAACCTTACTTTCAACATGTTACTAAGCATCTTAACTACTGAACCCAGCTAAACTGAAAAATGGGACGTTACCTTTTACCTTGTACCTCAGCAGTCAGGACGGTTACTCTGACCAGCATTTATGTGTATCAGGCTCAGGATGGGGTGGTTTGGATGGATTTTAAGATTAGGCTGGAAAGAAAAATAAATCATCCTCAAACAAGGCTTTCCTTATGCCGTGAACTAAGTTGACAGAGAATACTGTTTCCTCCCCCCACCCCCTAAAGCTGTGAGAACATGACAAAAGTAACAAAGGAAACATTAATTTGGGGGCTTTATTTAATTTTTCTTTTCTTTTTTTTTTCCTTTTTTTTTTTTTTAAGATGCTACATAGTCAAACAGGATTGGTCTTTTACGGCATAGGACTAGTTTACTACTAATAGTTTTTGTCCCCCTAGACTTACTTACATACAAAACCAGTTCCCTGACCACTGTTTCTCCAATGCTCAGATAATCAGAACTCCCAACAATGGTGTAGTGCCCAAAACACCAGGAGGCAGAAGAATCTCGCATCACTACAGCAGCGAATTTTTAGTTCTAGTCACTGGCTTTAAACAGGTGCCTTTTCATACCATATAGTATTAGTCAATTTTGTGACAATAAGAAAACATGAGATGAAATACATTAAATAAGTTAAATATGCATTAAACATCTCTGAGTAACATTTTCATTCAACTAAATGAACCAACAGCAATGTAGCTTGGTCCCTTTATGAGAACAAGGCATTGACCTTTATTCCAAATGAGAGTCATACCAGTCAATATATGCCTCTTAATGATGCCTAGCACACTCAGCATTGCCACATACAATTCTTTTCAGTTTCTCAAGATTCAAGTGCCAAGAAATTGGTAACTTGCACAGAGTTGAAGACACTGACAGAAACTGTTAAATTTATGAGCAGAATGGTGGATTAACATATTTTACAGAAGTTTATCAACACCTCCTGCCTAACCCACCTCCAAACATCCAATAGGGCCAGCTCCGGCAGTGGAGGAAGAGTTTTTTCTATTTTTCCTTTTTTTTTTTATTTTTTTTTTGTAATTTTTTTTTTTAAAAAGAGGTCATCCAGCAACATATACCAGGGTCTAAGAATGTTTAAAATGACATATACAATATTCCATTGTAGTGTTAAATCGTGATTTTCTCCCCCCTTCATCACTGAAGCATAATCTCTTTCATTCATCCACTCACTGTACATTTGAAACTTTCTAGATTACGTTACATAGTATTTGTGCAGGGGTAATTTAAAGGCAAGACCTGTGAGATGTCATACATTAAGTTTTTTTTAAACATTGTTATGAATAAATTTAATCCAATGATATGGCAGAACCATCAAACCAATTTACAATTTCCAGCATGCTGCCTCTACAAGGCTATTTTTCCTATAATTACACCAAAGACAAAGAACAAAACCACCAAAGCAAGTAGTCTGGAGCTGAACCCTTCGTCCTTGACAGCAGCTGCAGAAGCAGATATTGGGTTGTTTGTCTGAGGTGCCTTCCTCATCCGCAGTCCATCTTCTTCCTGAAGGAAGAGATATTGATTATTTCTACTGAAAGACAGCTTCAAATATTCTCCCTTATCATATTTATTACAGGTGACCATAATAAAACAGGTGAAAGCTAATTTAGAACTTTATTTTCCTCAATAATCCTGAGAAGGAAAGTGTAGTGAAAAGAATTCTGTATCTACTTGACTAGCAGAGCAAAATCCACATGCTCTTAGAATTTTTCTCCTGTTGACTAAGGTAACAGGGGAAGCAATGAGGAAGCCTTGTCCAAAATCTGCAGAGCTCCAGATCTTCAAAAGCAGTGATGGAGGGAATGACATGAAGGTGCTTTTCTTGCTCTGTAATCAAATACAGCACTGTTGGGGAAAAGGCTTTTCAGTGTAACTAAAATTGATTGTGAAAAATACGCAACTTTAAGCCAATTATGTTCATCATTTGCCTAGTTAGATGTCACAAGCGAATTTTATCAGCATTTGAAGGGCAATCTATTTCCCCCATCATATTAATCCTGACATTTTGACATGAAACTAATGGTAGTAATTAGGATATATTCTTGGTATGAGTTTGACAGCTCTCTCAATTTAAAGATATATGAGACAACAGATAAAACAACATCATAACACAAGATGTTGCGCAGCACAGCTGTGTGTTAGCACACTCCATTACACACACACAGAGCATTTTAGAAGACAGCAAAATGAGACTTTTGTTACCAAACTTGTATACAGCCAAAGCACTAGTTTTAGACTTTACGTGGTACAGTATTATAGTGCAAAACCATAAGATACTGAAGCGAAAGCCTCAAGTCTATACATAAAAAATAACTAATAAATCTATAATAAAAGTTATTGCAGCCTTAAAAATTGTCAGATAAGCGAAATTCTAAAGACTCGGAGTACATCAGTGCTTCTCACTTTTGAATTTAAAGGGGCAAGAATACAAGAAGAAGGTCGTGTCTCAGCCATATACATTTTTAATTCTATGTGCAGAGCAAAACTGGTTTACAAAAGTCTAAAGAATTTCTTTATGCATCAGCCAAGCCAAGCAGCATCAATGCTGCCAGAACAGAGTTCCCTTCACTGAGCTCCAACAGGCACAAATTCCAAATTTTCACTGGTGCTGTTATCTGTGATCTAGGCATTTACAACAAATGAAACTGCTGTAAAAAGAGATTCTCAGCATGGTGTTAAAGGCTTCCCATTCACTTGATTTCAGGGCAATGTGTTGGATTTGATAGGAAGCATATTTCCTATTAATCTGTCTCACTTTGGTCATTTTAACTGTAATGTATTATAGATGTATTGTAGGTGCAATTACTAAAACAGTATTTGCACAACAGTGCCCTCAAGCTCCCATAAGTTTGAGAGAACAGGGCGAAATCCAACACTGAATGCCTGCTTCAGACTGAGGAAAACAGGTGGAAAAAGAAAACAGAAGAGAAGGAATTAAGTAGTTTGCTATCCAATCAGTTTCTCCGACTGCATGACTTGGATGCCCCTTTCAAAGAAGCATTTATTTCAACACTTTCAGTTTATAGAGGAAAAACCTACACTATCTTTTAATTTACATTAGAATATTAGAGTATCATGCCAAGGTCAGGGAACCAAACCTTTATGTTGGAAGCTTCTTTTTCAGGAAAAGGGTAAATCTGGAAAAAAATAAAGAAGTATCTTTACCTTAAACTGTTTATTCTCCTCCCGTAACCTCTGAACTTCTACTTGAAGCCTCTTATAGTCTTCCATTATTTTCTTAACTTCAGTGTCATCCAAAGAACTTATTGATTTAGACATTACAGAGGAATCTGTCTTTGTTGCAGTTGTGGATACAATTTTATTTATTTCTATGTCATGCTGTTAAAAAAGGATAGAGTGATTTTTGGTTAGTTGTTAACATCACACCACACACCTGATATTTAGGAGGAGAATCATGTAAAATTGTCTTTGTACACCTGACACGTGCCTGTATCAAAAGAAATGAACAACATTTTTCTTTATGTAACCTTTACTTCCCATTTCTGTTTCAAAAAAAACACCAGATCAGCAGCAGTAAGTGCAGACAGAATGAACTTGACTTTTCAGTCCCTGCATACATAGAAAAGGAAGTATCCTTAGTCCACGTCATACAATGTGAGTGGGAACTTACTTGCTCATGGTCTGCTTGTGGAGTATTAGTGCTCTCCTCACCTTTCCCCTCCCCAGGCACAAACAAAAGCAGCTCCTTCAGAAACCAGGGATTGCCAGGAGCTACCCTCCTGCTGTGCTGTGGTTGCCTCTCTGTTCTCTCCCTAGAGCTGGCTGTCACCTCTCCATCTTAATGACATTGTAACAATGGGAATTAAAAGCTGCCCAGTGCAAGGCGGAACAATTGTGCCTTCAGCACCTACCTACTAGGAAACATTTCTCAGTGTATTCAATCCGTTACCAGTTCTACATTTGACACTACATACTGCCATTAAAAATTAATGTGTTCATTAACCTAACAAAAAAGGATCCTGCAATATTATAGCTGCTAATTGCAACGTAACCCCTAACTGCAGTTATGTCTTCCTTACTAGCTTTCTACCAATCTACTTGCTAAAATCAGTGCTGTACCAAGGAAGCAAAAGGGGGTGTTGGACAGGAAAATTAATATTGCTGACAGTTACACCTGCTTCAGGATAAACTCTCAGCTTTATGACCATCAATCACAATCTTTCAATTTTTAAAAGAATAGTCTTTATCCTGCAATATTTCACTAAATGGAAACAGATCACCTCAGAGACTTCTCTGTGCTAGTGTTGTACGTGCATTGTTCAAATTAGCTGCTCCTCACATTAAGCTTCACTAAGATTTTTAAATAGTTTATATTGTGTTTTCAAAAGGTGATGCCATCCAGGCAGTGCAACAGAGGGTTCTGTCTTTTGCTTATATAGCTGTCTGTATAAACATGCCATTTTACATGATTTATTGTGGTATTATGTTAAAACACTCAATATGCAGTTTGAAATACTCACAGGCTTATCATTTTCCGCTGGTAGCTCAAACACACACCTAAGTTTCGAATCCATGAGTTCTTCCGGTTTTGCTTCTTTCCACTAGAATAATTTATTATTAATTTAATATTAAACATTAGTATAAAGGCAGATGAAAAATGCAGTGTGACATAAATATCATCATCTTACAAAAAGCCCACAGGTGTCTATCATGTTACCATTAAAAATGAAAAATTAAACCAAACATGTAACTGAGTGGTATCAAAGAAAGACCAGATACTATGAAGGAAACAGATTCTAAGTAGTCAGAAAAAACCCCACATGTAATTTATGAGAGAACTGGGAATTGTGTAAGAGTAATGAGCATAGACAGGGGGTGCTATGGTCCTGATTTAGGGGGAAAAAAAAAGAAAAAAGGAGGGGTACATTAAAGGAAGGGAAAGGTAACAAAACCCTTAATCACTAAGTGTTAGTTCTGAAGTCTTTGTTAAGCAATTTCTGCTTTCCAAATTCCACATGAGGTTTTCTTCCTGACTGGTATGAACTAAAGGGCTGTTATTCTCCCTCCTTGTTTTCCACCTCATTTTTCAGGATCAATGTCTAAATAATAACAGATGTGCTACATATAAAAAGAGAGTTTCCCCTCTCATCCTTCTCTCCCCCAATTAGGGAGTCTACCATAAACAAGTTCCCTTTCAATATTTTTAATAGGGATTAACAGTTATAAATCTTTGCTCAATATCTGCTGTAACCCTGAACTGAAAAGACTGATTCATAGTAGTGATACACAGCAAGAAGCATCCACATTTACATCTTGGATATCTCACATGCTTCTCTTCACTTTGACCATACTTCTGGTAGCATGGTATTGCTCAGCATATCTCAAGTAGGTGTCAAATTATGGCTAACCCCTGTGGAACCTGAGCAAGTATTTGACTCATCCTAAATAGCAGAATCGTACTTCAGATCTTCTGTGGCTGAAGTCAGAGCTGTATTTCGAGCTCCTTGGCTGCCTGTGAAGTGTTGAAAGCTTTATAGTACTCCAGTAATTTGTCTCACCTGTTTATCCAGAATAGGAAGAGCCATGGAGAGCGGTAACAAAGCTAACAGCTGATAAAGTGGTACAGGCAAAGAAATCATACTGGTCTGTAGAGCTCTGGAAAACTGGAAGGGCCACCTAGGTCCTAAAAAATGTTCTTTGCTAGCAGAGGAACATTTTCTTGGTATAAAGTAACTCATAAAAATTAAAAGGTTTAGAAAGAAAGGCAATCTGGCTTATCTTTCCAGTGGTGCAGACATTTTATTACCATTGCTGTTTTTCCCACTGGATCTTATTTTGAGGCCATTAAACAAGTATAGCTCCATAAATCTCTTTCAGAAAGGAAATGCTTAACCCTGCAGAGGGCTGCAGCTTTAGAAAGCTATTCAAAAGATGATACATACTGTAAAGACTACTGTAAAAAAGCCATAGGTACTCTGAGGTTTTTGAGGTTGGCTTTTTAAAGTAATACACATACATACAAACACACACAAGACCCACACCTTAGAGTAATGGCCTTTTCTTTTTTATTGTGTCCTCGCTAGCTACTTTCTCTCAAGCCAACAAAAGCCAGACTAGAGAAAGCCTTCTTGTGCCTTCTTGCAGTAGCAAATTTTGCTGTTATAGGAAAAGCCATCAATTGACATACCGATTTGTTCCTTTCCAAGTTGTCTTAATGTAGCCTGACACCTTATTTCTACATCTTTTGCCCTTCCTTGCTTCAGCACCTACATGCCTCTGTTACTCTCATTTGTAATCCACAGGACAAAATCTGTGAGGGCCTTCCATTTACCTAAGCCATAATAAACATATGTAGGGATAAAGAAAAAAGCAATACTTTAAAATCATCCTCCTGGAAAAAGGGCCTGCTCAAGGGAAGACTCAAGTCTGAGAGTAGAGGTATAAACATAAAAACATGCCACAGACTTAGAATATATTCTACATATTCTTAGAATATATAGTTCAAGTTGTCCTTGCTAAAAAATAATACCTTGGAAAAAATACAACTACTTAATATTTTTCTTTTCATGGCTGGGTATCTTATTACTGACAGCACTGTCTTAAAGAAGCAACTACTGATACTAGCTCTTTCAGTGCAAGATTCCTGGAGCTCAAAATAAACAGAAAACACCTTGCAAGGCAGAGATAGAAATCTGGAAAAGCTTTCAAGGATCCTTCCAGTGTGGACAGACAACAGCCCCTAGGCAACACAATGAAAGGTCTTATAAAATTATACAATTGTAAAGAAATCCATTTTAATTCATTTCAATACTTACTACTGCTTCCATATCTGAAGTATCAGCTGGAGCAAACATAGACTGAACCATAAACTTGTGTTTACTTTTCTCATTAGGGTCATAGTCAAAAGGCTGTAGCATCACTGCAAGAAAAACCCAAAAATACATTATCTTAACATTGCTCTGATGCAGACATGCACTGGTGATACAGTTACTAGATTTGAGAAATACAAACATTCAAATGGTTTCAAATTGTATGTACATTATGATCAAAACAGCCACTGAGATTGGGAACCTCACTTTGAAATCAAATTTCAAGAGATAAGAGAAACAGACTGCAGACCATCTAGATTTTTGTCTGAGAATTTTGGAAGTGCTGATCATGCTACAGTATTTCATATACAAACTACAGCAAGATAATAATAGTAATTCATAGTAAATAGGGTAATTTACATATCTTCTGGGACAGAGGGAAATATCCTCCAAGAAAACATCTTTTTTCCTTCCTCCTTGGGGCAGAAGTAATAAGCTGGCATTTTAAATAGTTGTACACATTGTATTGCTGATGGTTCCTGAGAAAGACTACAGGGACAACCTCAAACATTTTAAACCTTGAGGCTCAAGTCTCAGGATGGAAATTTCCTCTACAGGGTTTAAGAGTCTCATGGTATTTGTTTTATCAAGTGCAAATATTTCTCTTCCAAAAATAAGTTGCTGAAAGTTTGTTACCAATTTAAAGATGGAAGTTTAGGGTTAAATGCTATATTAACTTAGCCTCTGAAAGGCATGCAAGAAATCTGTTTCTCTCCATTTGAAAAATCACAAACATTCCAGCATTTGCTTATGGAGAAAATGACTGTGTTCAGGGGCAGAGAGGTTTAAGGGGTGTGCGTGCTTTTTTAAAATGTTATTTATTTATATAGCACATAACATAGTATATAGTAAAGTATATCATATATTATTTATATAATATTTGGAATTTCTATGTCTCATCTTTTTTGAGTAAAGAACTAACATGTTAAAGTAACCTGATGAGGCACAATTATGTATTTCATACACATACATTTCATTATTAGATATTGCAAAAAGCTACCACGCCCTCAAGTTTAAAATGAACTTGCATATACTGCAATTACTGCTAACATAAAAAATGGTGGCCGGGTTTAAAATTCACTTTTCACAACCCATGAGCTACTTCAGTCCCTCAATTCAATTGCTAAGAAGAGAAGCGGCTCAAGAATTAGGATTACTTTCATTGACATTATGTGCCCAAATTCACATGCACTAACTGCAGGGTTTGTCATATAAAAGCAATATCCAAAAGATCCCATTTACTGCTGATGAAGGCAAGTCAAACCAGTTCACTTCCTTCAATGAGTAGAATATGTTATGGACATGCCACCTTTATTATGCACACAATCTGTGGCTATCAACAACCTCATGACTTTTAAAGCCCCACAAGATGGAAGGCAGCAAATTCTCTCAGACGAGGTCTTTTAAGAATTATTATATATTTTTAACTCACCTTTCAGTAATCAAACACTAGTACAAAAAAAATGTTTGCTTATTAACAGGCTGCTTTTAAAACTGTTTTTCAAAACAGAAATGAGTGCACTGTGAAAGCACAAACATTTCAAAACTGCATGATACCTCACTGAAAAGCAGCAGTGTAAGTTTTCCACCCCTGTAGTAGACACCTAACTTATTCCAAGCTCACATAATGTGTAAAATCCAACTGAGTAGTTAAAACTATCCACTGTTATGGAACTTCTCTAGGTCTGCAGTTAGATCAGTTTGCTTTGCTGAGTGCAACTAGAAGCTCATTTGAAAATCCTTATTTCCCAAGTGGTAGTGCTGAAGCCATTCTCAAAAACCAGTGACTGCTCTAAATTCCATTCACTGAATCATAAGAGCAAGCGGCTAGAGAGGGCTTGACGGTACAAATGTTGTTAGTACTTGTATTTTTAGATCAATACATGAAAGTCACATTGACACAAATTATTCAGCGAATGTCTTATAAGCCAGATGGGAAGCTCAGAAATAAGTACTTTGTTCAAGAGGAAGCCAAACCATTTCAACATTTATTCACACACTGTTGGGGGTTTCGGTGAAAGATCAGCTCCATGTAACTGTCCTAATTGCTGAAGAATTGGCTACTGTTGTTTTGACTGGAAATTGCATAACTTGCACAAGAACTGTGTGGGAAGTGTATGTTTCCTTTAAAATGCCTTACTCAAATCAGTCAACTCATCTCAAAAATTTCTGACCAGCTTCCATCAGAACCCAGAGTTCTAAGTAATAAAACGATTACCATGAACTTCAAATTTGCTAGCAACAGCATCCCTCAGGCAGGGGTGTGTATTTCAACCACTTTCTTAAACTCATCACCCTCCAGCTAAAGCACCAGAAGTATTCTACCACAAGCAAAGACTGTAAAGTCATTGAGACTCCAATGGAATGAGGAATAACACAGGTTATATTTGTTACCCCATTTGACATTGTCAAAATTCAAACACAGAGGACTGACGATATATACATCCTGTGCTGAAGTGTTTCCAAAGAAATGGAGTGCAGTTTTCTTACACATTGCTGCTACACCCCTGGTATTTTACATAGGGCTTTGTAGATAGCAAAGGCAAGGCAGTGACCACCGAATATACTCTTTCCTTTTTCTAGGGCAGTTACTGGCAATGTTAATAACAATGTCAAAAGTATTAAACTCTTCTGGCTTCCTAGAGCAAACCTGCTTTCTCAAGGAACAGTAGGAATCTGAAGCAAGGAACATGGAAGGAGGCTAAACCCTATCCATAACGCCTGCTAGGATCTGGCACTCCCTTCCACAAGTAGAAGGAACAGAAAGGTCTCCCTGCTCAGATCATCAGCAACCTTCCTCTAGTTTCCATCTAAAATTATTAATGGCCTGTTTACTTGGTCCTAGACCAATACTGCCCTTCTGCTTAAATATCAAGGAAGGGGAAGAGTCATGCACTTCTGGCACACTCCAAAACATCAATCACAGTAACTCTTGGCCTTCTGGTAAACGAAGCAAGCCAGACTCAGTGGCCAGGCCAGGCTCCCCATTCATTCCCTGCACCTGTCCTGGCTTCAACTCCTCTGTATGAGCTGCTCCCATGAGACATTCAGGAAATCTTACTAGTGCCTTGGACAAGAGCATTCATACTCTTCTCTCTTCCATTATCCAGCCTGTTTGCACATACTACGTTTGCCTTATTCCCAGCCTCATTATGTCAGCATTCTGGTCACCCTGGCCAGCCCCTTCATTTAACAAGCTTGCAATTATAGCAGGAGGATTTTATTCTCCAAGTGCATGATTCTGCAGTTTCTCTGATGAAACTCATCCTCTGTTTCTCTTACTGTAGCCTTCAAGGACACCCAGTTCTCCAGCGTCTCCTCAGCCTCCCAACTTCACATCATGATCAGGGTTTTTAGTGCACTCTTTGTGCCAGAATTGCTTATAAAAGCATTAAGCAAGATTAGTACTAGGAATCATTCTCAAGAAATGTCACTAGTAACTTCCTGCTATTTCCATTCACCACATCACTGTTTACTTACTCTTAAGTAGTCCATTCAATGGCCTATGAATCTGATTTCTTTTCTAGCTTTACTGGTAATTTTCCCAAATAGCACTGCCTGAAATTCTTTATGGTCTGGAAAGACCAAATCTACCACATTCAGGTCACCTTTACATAAAATACCCCAACAAGCTACAGGAGCAAGCCTCAAGATCAACGGTGCAATTTGATCAGCTCTGCTAGAGGTGAGTGAAGGACACTCATCTCTACAGAAACAGGCAGAATCCAGCGCACCATTGCACGTTTGTTCCATGTTTACATAGTTCCTTCTCTAAATATTTCAGTCATACAAAAATATATCAAATCTGTGAATATCAAGATAAATTCTTCTAAAGCAAGCAGACAAAACCAAACCTTGGCAGGCACTACCTAGTCCTGGGAGGCCCAGGGGAACAGGGTGCAGCAGCAACATTACCCTGGGAGAGTTAGGGGCTGCAGCAGTGGATGGGACACGATTGGTGTCTTAGAGAAAGGAGCAGACCCGTTGTGACCAAAGAGAAGAGCCGCTGCAGAAGCGCCCTCCTGAAGGCAACAAACTGCCTTTCCAAAACCAGGCAAGTTTACAAAACACTAAAAACTCCCCTCCAAGGATATCTGACAGCAACCTAAGGCTAATGTCAGCTTCTCCCCATTTTTTTTGGAAGCATGTTCACACTGTTGTCTTCAGTGGGACAGTGTGCACAGATGGTACCATCTGTACTTCCTCTCTCCTCCCGTTAAGCACCTATATCTGCAGACTCATCAGTATAGGCTTATAATTTTTCCACTTTTCCTCTGTAATCCATTCATGCCTTTTATTCAGAATTCAACCTCCTGGAAGCCACAAAATCAGATATCTCTGTGGAAATAAGACATGTTTAACAAAAATGTAATGTGTGCAAATACTCTTCAAAGTATTTCACAGTAAATGCAATGAAATCAGATGACAGCACACACATACACTTCCCAATAGTTACATAAACTCAGCTGTTAAAATTAAATGCCTTTACATAATAGGTGAAAACACGGGCTACAAACCTGACATTGCAGCAAGCAGTGCATGCTGACAGGGCCTTAAATCCTGACGGTTTGGAAAAGCTGCGTAAGAAGCCAGTATTTGAAACTCTACTAGAATAAATCAAGCTTTTCTAGCATTCTGTATGTTTTTAATGAACCACCATACTAGTACAAAACAAAGTGGAATAACATTCCAACTCCTGCCTCTGTGTTAAGGCAGAATATTCTCTCATATACTTTCATCAAAATAGCACAGATACAGTTTTACAGGAGTGCAACAAACGTAACTGGTTACTACAATGCAAGGAAGATACGGCTGCCCCAAACTCAGCTTCAGCCAGTAACATTCTGCTAACCTAACAAATTGTTCCAGAGCTTCATGCTATTATACTTATTATACAAGGTGCGGTATCAACACAGTGCTACCAAGCAGCTCTGCTAGAAGCTAGTAGCAATTCTCAAGAGGACAGATTGCATACAGTATATACAGCCCAGTTAAAGTGTCTGAAGTTACAACTGAATTAACTATAATAATTTCTCACAGTAGTATTTACTAGGTTTACAAGTCCTGTATTTACACCCTGTGCAAGACTGAATTACATGATTGAAAAATAATCGACTTAGAGGCAAAGAAACAACTTCCACTTATTTTCCACTTAACTCCAAAATCAGCCCTCCATTCTTAAGCAAGATTACTCCAAAGCAAAGGTTCAACACATCTCACCCCTTTCTGTGAATCTGGAAAAAATTCTGTTCTTTAAGTTGATGAAAGTCCCATCTTTGATCCCACCTATCCAAAAGATCTCTTCTGCTAATCAGAACCAAAGACACTGCCACCTTCAAGTCCAAAATTAGGTCCAGAGCGTGGCTTAAAGGAGCTACCAGGAGTGCAAGGTATACAGCTCTTTGAAAGACAAATTCAACCACAGCACAAGATAAAAACAGCTTCAGTTTAGAATGTTTTAGTAAATTAAGAATTAACATTTATAATAACAGAAATCTGTAACACATCTACCTATAAATTTACCTTAATATAGTACCTAAAAAATAATGAATGTGTACTACCTGCATTTTAAAATATAATGTTAATATAAGGATTGGCAATTTAGGAGTGTTATTATATTACTTCTTTTCAGTATGAAAATATGTTGAACCCAAATCTGAACTTGTGATTAAATATACCATAGCCATTGCAAAACTAACTGAATCATAAATCACTCTAAACAAAGTTATCAGAAAAGGGAAATTTTTCAAAGCTATGTCAGCAAGAGCAAAGCATAGCTTAGGGTTAGCACAGTTATCTCTCATAACAGGATACATTAAGTCAGGTCTTGGACTAGATCCATATTCTATCTGGTATGCAGCTGGGAAGAGCTGAGCTGGAAAAGCAAGTAAGATTCAGGCATGCTGGTAGCATAACAAAAGATGGTTCATACCACACTCTACTATACTATATTCTGCTCAAGGTAGAGCGAAGGGTCATTGCAAGCAGGAGTTTAAGAAAACACTCGATGTTGAGATCAAAAAAGCATGGTATGTGCCTGCAAAGGAAGTGAGCTTTTAATTTTGAAAATTCATTTGAAAGATTAAAAGAATCCACATCTTTATAGCATGAAGATAATTTGTAGCTAGGAACCATGCTAATTTTCATTATCACTTCATTGATTTCTGCACATTTAATATGCTTGCCTGCAGCTAGCAGAGATGACAGACAGCTTTAGTGGGGAGTTGTCCTGAGTTTTAAAGATCAAAATTTCTCTCTGGAGAGCTTTCTCATTTACATACTAGGCATTTCAGAGCTTACTGGGTACATGCTAGCCTTCTCCTGAAGCAGAAACGCTTTGCCTGCCCCACCTGTAGCTACCACACTGCACTGGTTATCTCCTCACCGTGACATTCCCCAGAGATTATCTGCAAGCAGAGCACAATTCTGCAATCATATGCACATTCAACTGACACAGCAGAAATCCCAAAGACAACGGATCAATAAGTGAGCCAATGCAGGTATGCACAAGAAGACTTACATTAGGATTAGAGACTCTTACTGTTACAGTGCAAAGTATATTTGGGATCATTTTTTATTTTGTTGAAGCAAGCTTTCCAAGGGTGAAGTGTTCAAATATTTTACATTTTAAGTAAAAAACTACAGTCTTGATTTTTACATTTTCATTATTTTTCAAGCAGTAGTTTTAGCTCCCCAATTTTTTTATTCCAGGCTAGAAAAGGTTGGTAAGAGACTAGCAGTAAACTGTAAAACCTATCTGTAAGTAATTTTTCTTACTGTGAGAATATTAACATTTAGTAAACAGTAAAACAAATCTGAATGTATTTTACAGAAATCATTTTCTTAACTAAGAAGAGTCCAACTTCATTCATACAGCATGCCACTACTGCATGCTTTGATAGAATTTTTTTTTAATCGATAACATGGACTGGAAAAGTCATTGAGAAAATATTCTTTTGGGGCATTTATCATCAGCAAGTTAATAATATACAGACATTCTGTCTATGAGAAATACTCAGTTCTTTATGCTTTGAAAGTAAGCCACTCCTAGCTTTTTCATTACCAAAACTTAGGTAAGTCAAGAGCTACTGACTCAGACAAAAACATTAGGTTTTCCTATGGAACCACAAAGATTTAGTCACTTGACATTTTTAACACCAAAGCACACTGCATCTTCAAGGAACACAACACAAGCGTGGTTTGAAAGGAAATGTTTTCATTATTGGTTACATTAGGCAGCTCAACAACAGCCAACATCAGTCTTGACTGGTGTGTCTGCAGCCCACTCGGTTTGATCGTTCCTTTGACATACCCATCCAAGCACTTGTTTTGACCCTGCAGGGAGCTGGTTCAGAAAGTTAAGCTGGCAACAAACTAACTGTGCAAAAATAATCCCACAGGGAGGGCAGGGCTGCAGCAGTACTGGTCTGGAGAGGCTGGCTAAGGCCGTTAACGAACTACAGAAGTAATTTATGTATTTCTCCCTTTTTTTTCCCTCCAAAACAAGATATAAAACTAAGGCTATTACTGCTAGACTAGGAATAAAGGAAGCAAGGATATACGAAATGGCTGCTTCTACATGGAATCACAACCTGTTGCTTTTACAAGCATTCAATAATACTTTCAAATGGCAAAGCATTCCAAGAAATAACTGATTAGAAGAAGCTATTTTTGATCACCAAAAATCTCCTTGAATGACTTACCAGAAACATTAATTGATGTTCCTGCATCAATAATTCCACTGTTAGGCCTTACACAGTATCTACGTGGTGCTGTGGTCTTAACTTTGAAGCACACATTTCTGTCTGTAGGATTGCCGAGTTTTAGGTTTGTAGTGACAACATCTGTGAAAGGACCTGAGGAGAACAAAAGCAGACGTGAAATCACACAGAAGGGACTTCTCAAGCAGAGACTAAACAGGCTCTAAGTCTCAGTTCACAAATCTTATAAAGTAATTAGATGTCCAATTTCCATCTATGGCACATACAGGTAATCATGCACGCAAAGCTGCGGGTGCAGCAAGGCCTCTGAGCATTCTCACACACAGCATGTCCAACACAACCGCTCAGGCTGATCATTAACAGCAAAACAAAAAGGGAAAATCATTTATACATTGTTCCAGCACAGCATTCCAACAATGCCAAATTCTCTGCTGCATCACAGTTACCCTGTTCTAACTACTGAATATCAGTAAAACCAGGCTTACAGAGATACCATATATGTTACAGGTGATAAATAGGGGAGTACACCAGAGTACATGAGCTAAAAAGGGAATGGTGACAAAATGGCTACTACAGATTCATCTGCATATGCAAGCTGTGCCTCCACACAAGCAGGATTTCACCAGGTATTCAGAAATGCCACACCAAAACCAGCCACATCAGCATTCAGGGGGCACCCCCTTTGCCTACCAAAGCTTTGGTTTTAATTTTTAAATAAAACCTTCATAAAATATCCCACCTGACCCAAGGCAGAAAATGACCATGTGGAAATTGGAAAATTCTTGGATGCTGAGAGCACTGGCAAAGATTTCCATGTTAGAAAAGCCAGAACCAAACCATTATCAAGTTCTGGGATACCAAGCGCAGGCAAATCAGTTTCTCACAGCCTCACTACCTAGTCAAAACTGCCAAAATCCCTCAGGTTAGAGGCAAGGTGAGTTTACTGATTCACTGTAAGACCCTGATAGATCAGACAGGTAACACACAACAACAGTGTGCGCTCAGATGGTAGAGAAATAAAATTAAAAGACCTAAGCACATTTTGATCAACTGTCTTCTGCATAAAAGTAACTAATTTGATGCTTGAATAAAATATCTTCATCTATCCTCAGAAGTACAAAAGCAAATTGATCAAAAAAAGTATTGAACCTTTCCTTGCAGAAATGATAGCCCTAAAATTCAAAAAGGGTGAATGATGATGATGATAGAACACTAGCAGGCAGCATTCCACCATCCTTCTGCAGCATGGTTGGCTTAAAATAATTTAAGTTCACTTCCTTTTCTACAAACTTATCACACAAACTTATCTCCTAAGATAATATTTAATACAGCTGTAGAAGTACTGCAGTCCTGCAACCTTCATCCTTCATCTAATTTAAATAATTGGAAGGGCAAAAAACCCAAAACAATCACACACACACACAAAAACCCAACCAGACAACAATGGAACATCATTTCTGCCTGAGCTCCAACCAGGCCAGCTTTGCATTTACACTGCAATCTGGTAGCAAAAAAAACCTGAAGCAATAAATTTTTCATATCCTATGACAAAGATTTCACTAAACCTGTGCCTGGTGAAACACTGGGAGCAAAAGAGAATGAAACAGGTGTTGAGCTTTCTCTGTGTTCTGCATGCAGAGACTTCTGAGTCTAATGGAAAACACTTGGCAGAACAGCCATGAGCCGTTAGAGAACTTGAACAAGCCAAACCAGCAGAAAAACCCAGCAAACATTCAGGTGTGTTAAAGACAGTGGCAGATCTTCAAGATAGCTCTAATGGAAGAACATTTCAGAAGAAATTACTCAATGCCTAAACACGAAGGAGGTGCCTTTACTAAAAAAAATCACAGCTTGAGCTATTCCAGCACAGAGGGAGAGTGGTCTCTACAAAGCCCAACATACACAGCTGCATCCTCAGTAGTACTTTACTAGACTGCATGCTGGGATAGATTTCCTGTGGGAAATACCATGTTTGTACTTGGCTGATCCATGAACGCATGCCGGATTTGTGTGCCCCAGCATAGAGCTGCTGTTTGTAATGGTAAAACAACAATTCTGTGTGTAAAACGATTTCCAAATGGAGTTACTTAGTGCTAACACAGATCATATCAAAACACTTGGCAGCAAAACCTTTCAGCAGATCAAATTCATTTCTTCTTGTCGGATTGACGTTTTCTGTCCACTAAACTTTAAACAGTTTAAGTTCCATTTTCCCCAAATTACAGAATTTACAGATGAGCCAGCACAACTCTACTAGAAGGCTGATGTCCACTTTCAGCAAACTTGTGTGCAGGCATGTGCCTTAGGGCACTGCTGTTCAAATACTGTAGCAAAGCAAAACAGAGCAGCCAAATACAGGATTAAAGTGCCATTTTAGGTGTTCTGAAGTGTGTAAAAAAAGAAATAGACAACAGAGCATTACTCAGGGTAATTAGGGCATGGCAGTGAAATATTATCAGGTTGGCTGGCCTGTCTTTTCAAGAGTGAGGCCTGCAGACTGCCAACTCAGGTTGAAATGAAACCCTGATAGCCTGCTGTTAGACTACTATAACCTAGATCTGACATTTTCTGGGGAGGCTGGAGTATGTGGGCAAACTGATCCCAGTATAAATACAAGCTAATACTGCACTGGAGTTACACGCTTGCTCTCTACATCTGGATTTGAGCACTGCAGGTAAGGTTGGGTTGGGTATTTACAGTTGTATGAGACACATATCTACCCTGAAGCCTCATTTTTCAATGCAAGGCATTATGACCTGTGGAATCATACCCACAGGTTCAGTAAGGTAAAATGCTCTACACTTCTTTCCATCGCCTTTGTCCTCACTGCAAGTGGAAGGACTATGTATACAAGTATACACACCACCTGGACAATGCCTGTACCCCCAAGGTGGGCTGTAAGCACACATACAGTCACTCAGACTGGTGCATCTGGGTGGTACTTAGACAAAAGCAGCAAGAAAGCCAACAGTATCCTGGGCTGCAACAAAAGGAGCATGACCAGCAGGTTGAAGGAGGTGATCCTGCCCCTCTACTCTGCTCTTGTGAGACCTCACATGGAGTATTGTGTGCAGTTCTGGTGTCCTCAACATAAAAAGGACATGGAACTTCTGGAACAAGTCCAGAGGAGGGCCACGAGGATGATCAGGTGACTAGAGCACCTGAAGACAGGCTGAGGAAGTTGGGGCTGTTCAGGCTGGAGAAGAGAAGGCTGCATGGAGACCTCATAGCAGCCTTCCAGTATCTGAAGGGGGCCTATAGGGATGCTGGGGAGGGACTCTTCATTAGGGACTGTAGTAACAGGACAAGGGGTAACAGGTTCAAACTTAAACAGGGGAAGTTTAGATTGGATATAAGGAAGAAGTTCTTTACTGTAAGGGTGGTGAGGCACTGGAATGGGTTGCCCAGGGAAGCTGTGAATGCTCCATCCCTGGCGGTGTTCAAGGCCAGGCTGGACAGAGCCTTGGGTGACATGGTTTAGTGTGAGGCGTCCCTGCCCATGGCAGGGGAACTGGAACTGGATGATCTTAAGGTCCTTTCCAACCCTAACTATTCTGTGATTCTGTGATTCTAAGTTGACTCTGCAGTGGAGACTGACTCTTACTGTGTACCTGAACAGAAACTGCACTCAAACACATTTATTTCATAATACTCAAAACACTGTAATTTTGATTGCTCTTAATATTTCTAGATAAGTGAAACATATTAAAACAGGATGCTTTCAAGTGACAATTCACACACACACACACAAAAAAGGAACTATTTTTCTCCTTTGTGTTTAAAAGATCATGAGAAAAATGCCACTGGTGTCATCCCAAGGACAAAGTTATGGGAACCTCAGATTGTGTACATGCATCATCTGACATGGGGTTGTCATGGGAGCAAGCTGTCCAGAAGGAAGAATGTAGTAAATTGAATTTGGTGGTGAAAGTCTGGAATGTTCCACAAGGGCTTGATGACTTTTTCTTGCCAGTTAGAATAAAGTTAGCTTGTGTAAATGCAAACTGGACATCCAGTGATACACAAACTAGCAGCACTACTTGAAGGTAAGGAAACATCAGCCGGCCTAGTTTCAAACCACAACTGTGGCTTTCCACCCAGGCACACAGCCCTTCACATTTGAAGATCCCAGCATTATCACAAAATTTGCCACGCTCCATTTCCTATTCAAACACCAGTGCTGTATCAATCTCCTAAGAGTGTCATTCTGCAGTGTACTGCATTATAATATCCTGGATCATTTTAGTAATACAAAAGCCTGGGAATTAGGTCACACGAACATGATGGCAACTCTATTTAAATTTTATATAACTCTCATTGCAATAAAAGTTGCCTGTAATTGTACCAGCAAATCCAGGCAGATAACTTTGATCAGCACAGTACTTGCTATAAGTTTCCTGCCACTCACTACTCACAGAAATAATATGACACACCTATATCACAACTGAATCTTAATATGATTTCTCACCTGAACCAAAATTCTGCATTTTAGCTTGGCAAATAAACAATCCCAATACACATGTGCAGCAAGAACGCTGCTGTAGCTCTCTTCAGCATGACAAAGAAGTTAGTGCAAGTATCAGCGGAGGTAAAGCTTCGATAGAAAAGGCTTGGGCAGGGGCATTCAAACCAAAGACGCACAGTCCTCTGCAGATTTGTACATGCAAATATGACTACAAGTTTATAATTAACTGCACACATTAGGTGGGACACAGTCCCAGGGTTGCTTTATTCTGCGCTAGTCCTTCTTGCTGCTGAAAGGGGGGGTGATCTGACTTCTCATTTCCACCAACTGCTTGAGCTAGCTGCAGTGTTCATCTACGTGCACTGAGCTGAGCCAGGGAGCTGTTTGGGCTGAAAATAAATCCACTTACAAGACGGGGAGCGGGCAGTGGGGAAGAGAAAAAGGAGAATCAGTTTTCAGCCAGACTAAGCAGCACTCAAGACACTGGCATCAGGAAAACTGCATCTTTCTGCACAGCATTCTGCCAACGTAAGGCAACAAGGTCTCATACTTAGTAGGTTAAAGCTAGCACTGCAATCACACGAGTAGTGGTGGCACAGTTGTTAAAAAATAATGAAGGCACATGCCCATTTTTTTCCGGCTTAAATCTAATGCAAATTCTCATCTGTTTAAAGTCAAGCATCCCTCAAAAAAATCAGTGAACTGCTGCTTTTCAGAGCAATCGAACTGCGGGAACACTTCTACCACTGCAGTCATGTTAAACTGGCAACTGTTGATCAACAAGACAAAGAATAAGCTCTCATCAATGTATTCCCAGAATGTTCTAGATGCACTTTCATCAGTTGTTCCCTACACAACTTTTGCCACTCTAACTCAGCACCACAGACACATAGTCAAAAGCAAGGTAAGTGGAAACAGGTAGAAACAGAGGCAGAGCTTCTAGTGAGACAACCCCTCCAGTACTTTTGTGGAAAGCAGTGAAATGCAACAATAGAAGAAAGATGTATTTCACCATGATTTAACCCCATCGAGGCATCAGATGAAAGCCATTAATCACCTGGTATAGTAGTCAGCCAAAGAAAGGTAACCAAGGAATCTTTAGTAAGAGAGATGGTGGAAAGAAGTAGAGGGAAAACTTAAACTGTGGCTGTTCTCTAGAGCCCAAATCCTTCACATTGAGATGTCCTATCTAGCAGGTGTCCACACAGAACAATAATTCACGCAGTGGAAGAGCCACACTGACCCTGCATGTGTAAATGTTGAGGGCAGTGGCCAGGGGTGTTATTTCAGGCTCCCTTCCCCATCACACAATGACTCCTGCTCCCACAGCAGGAAGTGCTCTGAGAGTAACAACTGACTTCATTTTATTTCCACAATCTCTCCCATTTTTGAGGCTGTCTATCATTAATAGAGGTAGTAAAAATAAAAACACTAGCGATGAGCAAGAAGGCTCAATACGAGGTGTAGGATTTGTCTTACTGTACACTTTTTAAAGTTGTAAGCTGATGACCTTTGAAGAGAAACACTAAAATAAAAAAAGCTGAAATGTCAAGCAAGACACCTTGAGTTCTCAGCCAGGTGCCTCTGAGTCAAGAACACCCAACACCCAATCAAACTCTCCCACCATCTTACTTGTCTTTAGACAAATCACTTAAGGGCTCCACCTTCTTCTATTAAGAGCCTTAAGAGTTGACAGCAACTCCAAAACAGAAGCAGATTTGGACCCTTACAGTTTTCTTCTATGTGAAGTCAGAAGAATACTTATCTAATTATAGAGCATCTTGTGAAGATTAGTGTTTTAAAAAGTACTGTATGCCAGGTTTTAATCATCATCATTTGGCTCTGGAAATATTCATAATTAAGTGAGCATCCACAACTTTTGAAATCAAAGAAGTCAAAGGATGAGAAACAAGAAGTGCCTGTGTTGCATAAACATCTTACTTCACAAGTAACTCACTGAGAGGACCAAAGACCCCAAAATTTGGTTAATTATTTTTAAGAAAAAATTTAGGCTGCTCTTAGTCTTGTGTAAACCACTCACAAACTTTTCAGTCTCAGCTCAGATTCTACATGAATGTAGCTAGAAAACCCCACCCCTGTGGCATCAATTTCTTTACTCTTACCACCACTATACTCACCCAAAAGAGCCCTTGAAGTAAACTGATGGGAGTTAAGTGGTCATTTCCACTTCTACTGCATCAAACAAAAACAGAAGTGCCATTCAAACCTCTCCCCATGCAATAGCTGGTGCAATGGAGTGATTTTTTTTAGTAAGTATGTAATCAATAAAATGATCCAAGTGAAAAAAAAATAATGTAGAAACCCAGCAAAATTACATGATCCAGATGCCAAAGTTGGAGCAAAGTTGGCAGTGAATAATTCCATTTGGGTGGATCAATCGGTGTCCTTCTCTGGCCCATTTTGGCACAAACCATTTTTCCCAGAGCATGCCTCATGTTTGATGGGGAAAAAACAAACGACAAATAAAAAGCCCAAACCAAATACAAGACTGAAGGCTATTTTCAGGGTATCTGTTAGTATGTAATTCTTGCCACCTTTTATTCCTCAGAAAATCATTAACAGTTTGACTTCACAGTTGTAAGAACTGAGAGGCCACACATAATCTTGCGAAGATAAATTGAGGAGTATGCCCTTCAAATAATTTTGGTATCAGTGTCATTTGCTTTTTCCAACTGATCTCGCCAGTTTTACTGCACCCAAACATTGCTTACAGGCATCTTCAGCAACAAAATTGCACAGGAAGTATTTTCTGTACATCCCAAACTTAAAAAAGATTTCTGTACACAACTGCATAAACAAGAGACTGATAGAATACTTGGCTAGCTTTTAGAGGTGTATATCTGTTTCAACTCTGCTTTCATATCATTTTAGAACTGAATGACAAACATATCCTATTACTTCACTCATTCCACTCACAAATATCACATGTATCAACTCTCTCCATGTATGAAAACAAATCAGAAAATAGCATATACTTTTTTGATAGTGGAATAGTAGCTACATCTCTTTCAATAAGCATGACATAGCAAGACCTACTTATCATAAGAAACCTACTTATTCTACATAGCTAGAAACCTCATTCATAAGAAGGATGTGGACCTGTTGGAGTAAGTCCAGAGAAGGCCATGGAGATGCTCCAAGGGCTGGAACAGCTCTGCTCTGGAGACAGGCTGAGAGAGCTGGCCTTGTTCAGCCTGGAGAGACCTTAGAGCAGCTCTAGTGCCTAAAGAGGCTGACAAGAAATCCAGAAAGGGACTTTTTATAGAAGCATATAAGGACAGAACATGGGGTTTAAACTGACAGACAGGAGATTCAGATCAGACATTAGGAAGAAGCTCTTCCCAGTGAGGGTGGTGAGGCCCTGGCACAGATTGCCCAGAGAAGCTGTGGCTGCCCCATCCCTGGCAGTGTTCAAGGTCAGGCTGGATGGGGCTTGGAACTGCATGAGGTCCGTTCCAACACAAACCAGTCTGTGATTCATGGGGTTTGCTGGGTGGGTATTGAAAGAAAACTGAGACAAAGCATAGGTCCCCAGAGAGAAGTGAGGATGCAGCAGTGGAAAATGATAGTGGCCTGATGTGCAAGCTTCTCTGGAAAAAAGAGTGCTACAGACTGAAGTCAAAGTAAAGTATCTCCCCGGAAGAAGCATTGTGATTTTAATCATAATCCCAAACTACACTTTTTGTACTTCTTGTGAAGTGATTTTTCCTGAACTGATTTCATCACTAATCTCCATTTCAAATGCACATTAAAATGGTAGGGAAGGAGCAATTACTCTAGTTTTATGCTCATATATACTCTTCAAATAGACAAATATGATGTGCAACTCAAATGGCAACTGAGGAAGTTGCAAAACTATGCATAAATTGGAAATATCAGGAGAAACAAGCTAAATTACAGATTTTTGGGATGCACAGTGAGTAGCTGCTTTTTGAGTAAGTTAAAAAAAAACCATGTTATACAGGCAGCGAGATGATAATTACAGCTACAAATAAGGAAAGAATCCTGAATTTAGCAAGATACATTTTTAGGGAGCCACTTAAAACTTAGTCTATTAACTGTGCTTTCAGGATCAAAGTTAAAAAACAAAATCACCAAACCAAAACCAAATCAGAAATATGTGAAGTTGCATTCTTCCAAACAAACTTCCATAAGCATTATCTGCACTACTATCTGACACCAATCAGCACACTGTAAAAACAACTACACAAAATAAACCCAAATAAAACCTTACTGCAATTACACCTTTGCTCCTAGTCTGGTAAAAATGTAGGAAGGCCAGAAGAGGAGACATTGCAAAGCGGAGGAAATTATGCATGCAAATATCTGGAGAAGATGCAAAAATATATTGTTAATTCACATATCACAAGAAGCAGCAGTTGCAAATATAAACAGGCAACAGTGGCAGTCCAAACATGAAACTGCACACAGGAAGCTCAGCTCCTGCTTGTGAGAAACATTAGAAGCACCATTAAGGATGAAGCAACTGGTCAGATGAAAAGGAACAGTCACGAGAAAAACAAGAGTGCAATTGATTTAAATGTAAAGAATTACACAGTCATTTGTCATGCCTTCTACAAGCACAGCTAACTTCAATTACATCTTGAAAATTGTTTGCAAAAACACAAGTTTGGCTCCACAGTGAACCCCACACCTACGCAACTTCATAATTTGCACATAAGTAAATGGATCACCAGGCACACCTCCCCCTTCTTTATTTTTTCCACCCCTCATGGAAAGCAACCAAGAAAACAGGATTAAATTTAGAACCATGAAATCTTTAATCCATAGCACCATGGTATGAGGGACTTTGCTGACAGCTTAGAGAACTAAACACTGAAGTAGTTTAGAGATCATTTTCATATAGTATTTATAACAATGTGGGATAGAGTACTGCAGACAGCAGCAGTGCCCAATTTGTTCTAATGTTCTTGAGGCCAGAAGAATTACAGTTGAAGTAAGCAATTTCCAGAACAGCTATAAGACAGAAAGGACAGACTTGGTCAACTCTCAGTTTGGATTGTCTTGCTAGTGAGTGTAAACACTCAATCACTTCAATCCGTGTGCATTTTAATCCTGCACTGAATTAAACATGGAAAGGGTGATTCACTTTGCATACATATTCAATGACAGCAAGATTGTGACAGCTGTTCCATACTGATGGCACAAATCCCTTTTTATGAAAGGTTGCCTAGCAGGCCAAGTTTTAAATTCAACAACATCCCAGACATCTCAGAACATATCCTATATGCCTCTAAGGACATCTCAGTCTACAAAGCAGGTATGAAATGATTTATATATTGAATAAATATTGGGTCAAATGACAAAGGAAGAGACTTTGCATAAGTCTGTCTCCTAGTTTAGATAAAATGGTATTTAAATATATCTACGTAAAACAGCGTTACTCCTTTCTGCCTCTGGTCATCACATAGGAAGACAATTGAAGAAGGCTTCAGTGTTACTTGTGGTAGGAACTGTCAAGTCCCTTACTCAGAGAGGACCAGATTCTCACTTAAATCAGTGAGGATTTACTTGGGAGTAAAAAAAAAGAACAAACCAGCTTGCAGCAGCAGGATGGTAATGTTGAAGATCACATTCTCTACAAAGATGAAATGATGAAATTTAAGTCTGAAATAACAGCTGTTACCACAAACAAAACTGTTGCAAACACCATCAATAAAGCTTTCTAAGCCAACCAACTACACTGACAGAAAAAGTAAAAAGGCTGTTATTGTACCAACTATGAAATGCATTTGCATTCAGTAGTTATTAGCTGTTCCCAGCAGGGAACAAATATAAGACCAATATGGTAACAAGATAATAGCAAATCAGTGTCACTGCAAGATGCAGGCAGAATTAGTAAGGGTCATTTGATTCCTGCATTGTCTCTGGGTCGGTAGAAAACTGGTTAGAGGCATTCTAAAGCAAGAAATAAGACAAACCCTCAGTCACCAAGTTGTCTACAAAAATTGCATTGTAATGTATGTAGATGCTCTCTGCATTCAAAATTAATTTGATGCAATCAATAGCTTCCAGAGCTGGGTACACACAAGAAATTAAACTTCTTTTAAAACTGGGTATTTGTTCATAGATGTAAGCTGACCTGAGCTCATAAAGTTGGATCACTCACTATGGTGATGATGCCTTTTTTCCAGTTGAGTTTCAAAACAGATCTGACAATCTATTTAAAGGACTGTACTCCCATTTTTACAATCCTAATTCTGAATTAGAGTGCAATTAAGCAAAATTCAGCCTTGTATTCAAAGGTAGCTAACCTATTTTAAGAGAAACAAAGCACTGCATGACTACTGATAAATTTTCAATTTAGAAGACCTGTGAAGTGACAGGAAAAAAGGCAATTTCATTTCCAGTGAAAAGAAACAATCAGAAAACTCCTATGCAAATTTCTGTTCCATATTCCTCTTTCACAAGTCATAAGACATTGTACATGGCATGCAGGGGAGCAGCTGGTAAATACAATTTACTGCTAAGCATCCATGTGAACCTGCACCCACTCTGATACATTACCCATGTCTTTGACATGATAGCCATGCTCCTAGGAGTTAAGGCAGCCACCCATTACCTTATGCTTACACATGTATTTTCAATATCATTTGTTTCAATCCCATTCTGATATATTTTCTGAAGCAATGAATAGCAGACACATCCCACCAACCAAACCGGACTGGCAATCCACCACCCTGATGGGCTTTAAATAACCAACTTGACAAACCTCTTCATGTACCCATGGGTGGTTCCACAACTCAAAGTAAGCTGAAAATTGGTGCACAAATCTGAGATTCCTAAGGAATGGGGAGTTAAACATGTATGTGTCCCATCCTTTACAATAAAGGCATACAGTTAATCATATTAAAACCAGAACCCAACAAAACTAAGAAGTAACTACTAAATAACAGTTGGCCATGCTGATTTTATCACTGCATTGGGACTTTCCTTGAAATAGTAATACTTTGATCATATTAATGCTTGTTACTTCTAACTGCAATTCTTGAAGTCTATGCAGTACAAAATTGTTCAAAAGCCCTTAACCCATAAATCAAATCGGCCAAAGCCTTCAAGCAAATTGGGAGATTGTTTTGAAATAGTCCTGGGAGACCTAAATACATTAATTTAACAGAAAATGCAGCTAAACCTCCTTGACTGCTGCTCAAATAATGGTTATTTGGCTCTCTAACCAGCCTGCTCAAAATCTCAAATTTCCATTAGCCCCACACATACAATTCCCCCCCTTCCTGGTGGGGCTGGTGGTGTCACATGTCTAGTGTACAGGACACCAGCAGGTTACAGAAGCTCAACAGAAGCACCACCTTCAATTTATTCCACCTTTTAAAAGATGAGATATGCCATTTATCTCCATGTCTTTTCCTCTGAACACTGCTCTTTTAAACTGAAGTTTAAAGTCTATGCAAAGTAATGACAGAATTATAAAACTAATGGTGCACATGAGATAAGAGTAATTCAGTGAGATGCAGCAAATTAGGTAAGCTATTGATTTAGCTAAACTGCAGGAATAGTAAGCACAACATAAACTGCAAATATTTAAGTGTAACCAGAAAATGACTAATTTTGGTTGAGAGCTGGGCTACATACTTCAGATTTGTTTAGATTTAAGAAGCCTGCCTATTATTTAAATCCTATGTCCTCTTTTTGAGGGTATAATTTAATAAACAAATTCAAATATGTAGAGACACGTGAAGGTTTATTCATATTTAATGCAGTAACAATGATTATACTAGTAATCAGGCTAGTCAAAGGGAAGCATGCACTGGTACATTTTCCAGCAGAAAAGTAGATAGCTATTGACACAGCAGCCTTCAAAAAGTAAAGAAATCCTAGCACTAACTGCCATTATGCTGCAGATAGTTTAAAGAAAATGGCATGTAAATGTTCAGCTTAAAAGATACATATAAATTATACTAAACAGGCAACTTCTCACAACACCATTCAGCATTTTACATTCTTAAACACAGCCTCTTCCAGTGTCAGTGACTAGAAAATCTTATTGATCAGGACAGCATGAGCACAGAGTGAAATCCCTCCAAATACCTTCACTGCAGGAGTGCTTTGCTCATTAGAGACAGATGATGACAGACACAGAGGTGTAACTACATAGTCACAATGTCCAGTTAAGTCCTTAACCTCTCTTCTGAGACCTGACAGCTGCAGGCACAGTAAAGACTAATCTTGCATCCCAAACATTACCAAACTTCTGCATTGAAGAGCCTTAGCCTGGTACCTGGTAAGCACTGGCCATTCATGTCAGATAGAGTGGGTTTTGCACACCTACACTGCAGCAACAGATCTCTGTAGTCTACACAGACTTCCCTGAAGGAGCACAAACAATCTTATTAGGGAGCGGCAGCCACCTCACCACAGTGATGCAGGTTACACAAGCTGCACAGGGCTGTGGCTAAACACTAAATACTTCCCTCACAGCACTGCAGATACAGTCGTAGACTGAGCACACCTATAGGTGTCGACGGCACCTCTGATGTACCCAGGGGATTCACTTGAGCCAGTGACAGGTGATGGCTTGGAAACACCACCACTAGGCCTCAGGCCAGGTCTGAATCAGTACTATAAGGACTGGAGAGCGTTGGTTGTTCTGACTTATTATTGTGCCCTTTGGATAAGGCAGAGTTACACAGTGACACGTTGCATACGTGCAGGCGCAAAATCTCATACTGGGAACAGGAAATAACATTTCCAACTGGCAGCAGCTCAGAGAGTTTTGCGAGGAATTCATCCCGCGTTTGACAGTACTGCTCTTTGCCACTTGGGGAGCACTGCAACAGAGTGCTGAGTCATAAGTCCATCCTGACCTGTAGCAAACGTCTAAAAAGGGTGCTACCTCAGTTTTTGCGTGTGTCGCCATCTAAACACAATTCCCCTGACACTTTGCATCTGCAAAGAATGCAGCAGCATTTCAAACACCTAAAATAAGTTACATTCTAACAAATTTTGGCTTGCTGACACGAAACAAACAGTATCTATTCCAGACAGGCCTCACTGTGAAGCCACCCTGTGAGATACTTGAGGTAGCACCCAAAAGCAGAAGTGTGGCACTGTAATTACCAGCTATGTCAAAAAGCAACTGGCAAAAGGGAACAGAATTACATCCTTGTCTAAGTTTAAAGCTAGCAATTCATAAAGTCACAGCTTCAAATAGTATAATCTAATTAATTCTTGGCAGATTTTGGCATGTTATTTCCTAGATTATTTTTTTTTTTAAAGAAAACAAACGGAAATGTCATGTGTAACAATTTTTTTTTTTTCACTATTCATTATCAGCAAGCAGCAAACCTTTAGTGTGACGCTTTCTCACCTAGGCTGCAAGTCTACAACAACCACAAAGAGGAGAAAATCACTGGCAAGAAAGCAAAGCTCCTATTTCTTATGGCATCAAAGACAAGAGCAAGGAAATAGGCACCTCCGGCCACATCATGGTGTCCTTCCTCCCACTATTCACAGCTGCATCTCAGTACAGCACATGCTGATGCTATTTTGGATCATGTGCGTTACGGTGTAGGAGCTGCGAGGTGGGGAGGAAAGACAGCCCCTGCTCATGTTCACATGCCATGAAAAAAAATTCTAGCATGAAAAACTCCTTTGATATTTTGACAAACAAATCACACACACAGTATTTTAAAGCAGAGTGGCAAAGGAATTTAGAAAATTCACTGCAAATGCTTCTTAAAAAAAGGTCTTTAATCATAGAACAATTTGGCTTGGAAGGGACTAAAGCTTATGAAGTTCTAACCCCCTGCACGGGCAGGGGCACCTTCCCCTAGAGCGGGTTGTTCCAAGCCCCATCCAACCTGGCCTTTAACACTGCCAGGGATGGGGCAGCAACAGTTTCTCTGGACACCCTTTGCCAGCGCCTCAGCACCTTCACAAGGAAGAATTTCTTCCTTATGTCTAATCTAAGTCTCCCCTCTGTCAGTTTAAAGCCATTCTCCCTTGTCCTGTCCCTACAGGCCCTTGTCCAAAGCCCCTCTCCAGGTTTCCTGTAGCCCCTTTAGGCACTGGAACTGCTCTAAGGTCTCCCCTTAAGGAGCCTTCACTTCTCCAGGCTGAACCAGCCCAGCTCTCTCAGCCTGGCTCCAGAGCAGAGCTGTTCCAGCCCTCGCAGCATCTCCGTGGCCTCCTCTGGCCTCGCTCCAACAGCTCCACATCCCTCTTGTGCTGTTGCCCCAGAGATGGATCAGAACTGTAGAGGGGGGGGGGGTCTCCCCAGAGCACAGAAGACAGGGAGAATCCCCTCCATGACCGGCTGCTCATGCTCTGGGGATGCAGCCCAGCAGACAGGGCGTTCTGGGCTCAAGCGCACACTGACAGGTCATACTGGGCTTCCTATCCAACACCCCAACTCCTTCTCCCCAGGGCTGCTTTCAATCCACTCTCCGCTCAGCCTGGATTTGTGCTTGGGATTGCCAAGACCCCGGTGCAAGACTTTGCATTTGACCTTTCTGAACTTCATCCTTTACAAGTGAAAAGTGCTGGCTAAGAGAGAGATGGTTGCAAGTGCATAGTGACTAGGACAGAATCAATCCTCACTGGGGTATCTTATTTCCTCTTGTCATTTTGCAAATATCATAACCTCCCACTAGATTTTATACTTAAGAGCTATACAGAGCATTTTAACAGCATCGGAATAGTTTTCTGCTTTTTCTACCTGCATTTTGACTATGACCTTTATTCATTTCCAGTGTTTGTGAGAGCTGGTTTACAGTCCTACTAACTGACATCACTGCCCTATGCTAAGCATCAGATCTTCCAGGACACACCAATGAGAAAGCACAGGCCTACCAGTGAGCAGCACTACTGACCTCTGCCAGTTTGTATCTACTTGTACTGCGCAAAGCAACGCTTTGAAAAAAATGCTACTATTTACAAAGGTGAGAAAATCATTACTGCCACACTACCAAAAACCAGCAGGACAAGAAATACTTCGAGCAAAATTTACTTCATGAATATTTCAAATTGGCCTTTCCTGAATGAAGGAGAGTGGTCAGCACTACTTGTTAGAAAGGACTGTTAGAACATATTGCCAAGGCACATGAACGCTACCTGTAGCATTGTCTGTTTGAACATTAATATTTAAGCATACTTTTAAATCAAAGCATTTAATAGCTGCAGCTAGTCAAGTAACATTTTATATTATACAGAATATATGTTACTGGCTAAATATTTGGTAACCAAAATCTATACGGTTGGCTGATTTAACTTAAATAGCTACTGATTATTCAGCCCAGAACCTCAATTGGAAGGCTACCAGTCTACCAAACTTTAGCTTGGTTTATATCTGCTTGTGATGAAGTGAAACCCACCAACCAAACCCTGATTCACAACTGTATCTCCTTAGCAAGCCAGTGCTATTAAGTCCCCACCTTTTGCCCACCTGCGTGTGGATTCACTTGCTTGTTGACCACAATATTATTCAGAAGAAGAGCCGATTTTCACCTAATCATACTTAACATAAAAGAATTTTAAAACAGCCATAGTTTCCTTCTTAAGTATGTTTGATGATGCTGTCATAACAACATGCAAATACTTCAGCTTACAGCAAGGATACATTCATTCCACCCAGTGTTTATTACCGCGCTTCTTGATAAGCCCACCTTATATTATTACCTGCAATATATTTACTAATAAAAACAGATAAAAACTTCCCCTACATTTGAAAACGCACATGAAAGCTGTTTAAAGGAGCATTTTTAAAAGAAGCTAGTAAATAAATCACTTCTTTTTTTAAACCTATTTGCCAGATAGTCAAATGAAGCTGTAAGTCACCTCTGACTCTTGTAGCATAAATAAACCTGCTGAATGCTTATTTGTAATCCAAGAATATTGTATTACAGTAGTGCCATCAGGCTACAAGGCAGGAATTTCAATGCGAGCAAAAATCCAAACCCATTCAAGATTTTTATTTAAAAAAAGGATGGATTTTTGCATGAGTATCTACGATTAAATTATCTAACTGGCTTCTCGAATTCTATCAGTAATAACGTGAAACAGCCACGAAAGGCTGCCCAGCGGCCCCGTATTTTCTGCAAAGCCCGCGGAGCCGCACACACCGCTCGGGTGCCCCACGCCCCGGCTGCCTGACAGCTCCAGGGCCGGGGCGGGGGGGTGGGTGTCTCGGAGCCGCCGAGCGCTGCCTTGGCACCAGCTGAGGCATCAACCCCTTCCCCTGCCACCGCAGCTCTGCGGAGCCCGGGGGCTGCTCCCGCCACCTCGGACATTCCCCGCACCCGGGCGGCCCCGCGGGGCTCGGGCGCTGCCCACCGCAGCCCCTGGCCCACGCCTGCCGGGCACAGCAAAGCCTCCGCCGCGGTGCGGTGAAGCCAGCCCGGGTAAGAAACGGGCTCTTCAGGGGCTCGCTGCCGGCCGGAGCAGCCGCCCCACCCCCCCGCGCTCCCTCAGGCCGCCTCGGCCCTGCAGCACGGGTGGGGGCGGGCGGCGCAGCCGCTGCGGGGCCAGGCCCGGAGAAAGGCCCGGCGCTCCCGCTGCAGCCCCACCGGGCTGGGGGGCATCTCCCCGCCCCACGGCAGGAGGGAGAGGCCCGAGTAGGGTGGGGGGGCCGCGGCGGCCACGGCACTGAAGGACATTTTAGCGGCTGGTACCTAGCCCCGGCCCCCGGAAAATGGCTGCCGCTGGAGCGGGGCCTCAGAGCGGCGCACCGCCGGCCCGGCGAGGGGAGGCAGAGGGCGATGGCGGCTGTAGCCACCTCGTACCTTTGAATTTGAGCTCGTGCTGTGGTTCGAGGCTGAGGACCTGCTCCGCTTTCGCCATGTTCCTCCTCCTCGGCGGTGGCGGCACCAGGCGGAGAGAGGAAGGGACGGGGAGGGAGGGGAAGGAAAGGGGGAGGGAGAAGAGGAGGGAAAGCAGGCGGGAGGGGGGGGGGGGGCCGCGCCCGGCTGGTTTATTCAGCCCCGCCGAGCGCCCCGGGAGCGGCGAAAGCAGAGGTGCTGCGGGCGGCGGCGCGCGGACAGGCCAGGGAAGGCGGGCGGCGGCTGCCGGCGCGGACGCAGGCAGAGGGCGGGAGGCGGGATGATGCAGCACGGAGGGACCCAGAGAGAGGCTGCGGCTGACGTCTGCGCCCGCCCGCCCCCCGCCGCGCCTCCGCCCGCCCTGCTGCCGGCAGCACGGGGCCGAGCGGGCGGCGGAGCTGGCTTCGGGCTGGTCGTCAGGCTCCAGCTACCTGAAACCGGTCTAATTCATATTAACGCTGAAAATCACGACCGGTAACGAACGCCGTATTGCCCAGTAGCAGCCTGTTATGTCAGGCCTCCAGTCCCTACACCGAGGACTGTTTCGCCTCATGGTTCACCGCGGAGCCGCGTCCCTGTGGAGGGGACTAGGGGGACACGCAGCCAGCGCAGGGAGCTCCCGGGGAATGGCATACTGCGGCCACCGCGGCGCGGCTGCCCGGGTGGAGAACGGGGCACTACAGGCACGCGGAAATCTCGGTAACCGCCGTCAAGGCTCACGGAAGATTGTATTAAATAAAAGCAATGTGAGGTCACCTAAGGGATTTTAAGACACCGCGCCCCTTAAGTAAACTGTAACCAAAGGTTTGGGAGTGTGCTTTTTGGGGGTTTTGGTTTTCTTTATTTTACTCTATTTTTTAAATATACAGGTTGATCTAACATGAAGCACTGCTTTAGTGATAGCCTTAGGCCAGTGTAGTTACAATAGAATCACAGAACACCACCAGGGATGGAGCATTCACAGCTTCCTGGGCCACCCATTCCACTGCCTCACCACTCTCACAGTAAAGAACTTCCTCCTTATATCCAATCTAAACTTCCCTTGTTTAAGTTTAAACCCATTACCCCTTCTCCTATCACTACAGTCCCTAATGACTAGTCAAGTCTCTCTCCAGCATCCCTATAGGCCCCCTTCAGATACTGGAAGGCTGCTATGAGAGGTCTCCACGCAGCCTTCTCTTCTCCAGGCTGAACAGCCCCATCTTTCTCAGCCTGTCTTCATACAGGAGGTGCTCCAGCCCCTGATCATCCTCATGGCCCTCTCCTCTGGATTTGTTCCAACAGTTCCATGTCCTTTTTATGTTGAGGACACCAGAACTGCACACAATACTCCAGTAGCAGTACACTTCCTTCCTCTATCACTTCAGTTGTTTAAACATTCTAGAAGTTCCTCAGAATGTATAAAGTATTGCTGTAACAGTCAAAGTCAGCAGGGAGTAACAATGGAACAGGAGTATGGGATGCCCTTATCAGCAGAGACACACCAGTCTTAAAAACTGGTAACTAATATACACCAAAAAGTATGTGTTAGGCAACTTCAGACATAGAAGAATTGCAGAGATAAAAAGCAAGTGTATCAACATCAGTTGGCTTTCAAAGCATAGGAACCCAAAGCACACAGTTTAGGTCGAGCAAGTCCTAATCAAGGCTGATTAGCAAACAGGCGAGGTGAATAGAAATATGGTAGAACATTGGGAAAACTCATTCAACACACCAATACAACCAGCGTGGTGCAGTGTGCCTCACCCTCATGTGAGGTTTTTTGTATCATATTGTTTTACTTCAGAATTGCAAAAAAAAAAAAAAAAGTACAAGGTAGCTAAAAAGATCTGAATTCTTAAAAAGAGGGTTACTGGTGATAAAACCAACAGCAAATGGCTGATGTAGATGTTAAAACAGCACTAAAGTGGATGAAGACATTCAGTGTTCCAAGCCCATCTCCATTGTTCACACCACATCTCAACATTTCAGCTGCTCTTGTCCATGATATCCCCCATTTTCCAGCTCTTCTGCTTAACCACCTCCAACCCCATTTCATCTTTTGGTTTTGTTCTTTCATTCAATGCCAAACCAAAACAAACACCCATACACATTTAGTATAGCTCTTGGTTTTGCACAACGCAAATGAAACCTGCCAACTCCTAGATGAGACATTAGGACTAATATTTAGAAGCCTCAGCAATGTTTGGCAACACTCGCAAATACTGTGTTGTTCTTCCTCAAATTCCTTCTCTGCTCAAGAAAAGATGGTCACACAAGGTTGTGAAAGAGAGCATTTTCTTTTTCAGGTCTCTCCTAGTCTACTTTTCTTAGTTACTCAGAAGTCCTTGGTTTCTGATTTTTGCTACTTTTGGGAGTTTAAATTATAGCGTAAGCCACAGATGATGTGACATTTTAGTAGATCTCAGAATCAGAAGAGAACTAATTTCACTCTGGAGTAGAGCTGTCTGTGGCTGATACTCTGGAAAGGTTATCTTCTTTCACCTAATTTCTTTGGGTTATTTTCTAAACAGATTCTCTTACTGAGCTATGCATTCTCAGTCCAGCAATTAGTAGAAAAGACAAGTGTTATATGAATCTGCAAGTTAATTGGAAACTAACGGTGAGGAATACAGCAGAGGAAACTTTAGACAACATACAGTCATACATAATAAAAAACCCTGAAGTAAACAACTGCTCAGTGTGCTATTCAGACCCTTCCAGGTTCTACTTCTGAAAGTACAAAGCGTTTGATGATCCACATCTTAAAGGCTTTGCCAAGTTGTATCATCTTACCACAGCTGGCAGCTCTGAACCTACCTGCTTGTATGCGAAGGACTTGCCCATGCTTTGATCCAGACTGAAGTTTTTATAAAGCACAGCATTGTTTAAGTTGGAAATTTATGAAGCAATGAATGCAGGTTGTCAGGTTTGTTATATGTAAATAATGCGTGTACATTTAACATTGTGCAGATCAGATTCACTGAAACAGGCAAGCATGAAGGCCACCTGCAATACTACATTCTCATTACATACAAAAACCCATCCTCACCTTATGAACAAGACCAGAGGACAACTTGTTGCCCAGGTCAGGGTTTGTTTAACAGAAGAAAAGAGAGATGAACACTACGGGGCAACTACAAAGAACACCTGAAAGCTTTAAAATTGTTCCAGTATTAAGAAGAGTTTAATCTGTTGCATAACTTTTACCTGAAAAGCTATGAAAGACTTTATCCAAAGAAAACATTCTCATTGTTTGTGTGCAAATTAGGTGGTTTACATTTGGTTATCTAGATTCCCTATGCAAACACACATAAATGTTTATCTCTCTATTCTAGCACATTCCTTGTATTTACCTTTCTTATACTCTGATTAATATTCTTACCCCCTTATACAAATTGATACTCTTCAAAAGCCATTTACACACATTTAGGATAACTTAAAAACAGCAGGTACTGAGCAATAATTTTAAGTTATTCCAGGTCTCTTAAAAGAATGACAGGATGTTTCCTGCATATGAGCTCCAGCCAGTGGCTCAGCAGACACTTGTAGCCAATGTTTTCAGGGGAAACAGCAGTACCAGAAACAGGACTTTATTTATGCTTTTGAAGGCTGCTATTAACTGAACATGTTAAACTTGCATCACACCCCAAAACAAGAAAACTACATCTTTTCAGCCTCACAGAAGACAAGTGAGATAACTGCACCCAGCTCCATAGTTTTGTGCCCTACATAACCACCAAAGCAGTGCTTTAAAAAAAACAAAAAGCAAATTACCAACCAGCTGGCTGTATTACCAAATAAAGGCTCCCTTCCCAGCATGACAGGCTCCAAAACCACTATGCAGATATTAAAAGCACTCTGCAGTTTTGATTGACAGAAACCTGGCCTAAGCAGTCACAAATTTTATGTTTCATGCAGTCTAAGGTAAAAACAACATATTTAATAACTTGACCCTGGCAGAATTTGTCAGACCTTGCTCTGGTGTGTGGCCTGCAGTTTCTCAGACATCACACTGCAAAGAAAGGAAGCATTACACAAAAGCTGCATTCTCTCTGCTGTTTTCCCCCATCCCTTCTTTGTACAAGTTTGTCTTCTGCCTTTGTCTGTGTATACATAAAGCAGGGAAAAGCCTCAGTTTCTGAATGACCAGCAGTCACGTCACCACTTTTGGAAAAAAAACTATTCAAACTATTACTTAAATTCACTTCTGCTATGGTATTGCTTACATTCCTCTCCATAGTTCTATTGCTATTGAGATGTTGAGGATTTTGAAAGCATTTATAAGCAAAGCCAGCACATTTATAAACAAAGCCTTTTATTAATAAAATGTTTACACCTTTTTTTTTGCACAATACATCAGACTGGTAGTGACTGAGCATGTTATTACACTATAAAAGTTTATTACGAAGGCTTAGGCTGAAAAGGCTGTTTACATTATGCCAAATCAACACCTCCTTATTTGCATTCTATCCACTACGTGGGAATGTAACAATTCAAAACAAAAAGGAGAAAACAAAAGCCTGGTTTTCCTCATTAGCATCTACAAACCAACAATACAGACAAACCTGTACACACTCTCAGGACCAGCCCAAGAGAAGACTAAAAAAATGTCTCAAAACATTCATAAGCTTGGGAATTCATCACTACAATATTTCATCACTAGTAATCTGACTACATTTCATGCAGTGAAGCGATGGTTGTAAATTTGTGCAGTTTACAGTGCTGCAAATGCTCTGTAACTTCGAGCGGCTTAAGTTTGTTTTACGAGAGATACTATAATAAGAAGGCACAGACCTTTCAACCTTTGTAACAGGTTAAGCCAATCCTTTAATGAAAAGGCAGAACATTCTTATGAGGGACAAGAATTGCTGATACTAAAGGTTAACCTTCAAGCTTAATTTTACAGGCAAACATTTACTACACAGCAAAAGCTATACGCACACCAGGTTATTTTTGTGCCCTGAATGCACAAATGCAAATGCAAAAGTTTCTCATTTAGAAGAAACCTACAGAACTTCTTTATTTCTTCATTGTACTGGGTATGGGGAGCACAAGGGGAAAGACTGCCAAAAATCACAGAATCGTATAATGGTTAGGGTTGGAAAGGACCTTAAGATCATCCAGTTCCAACTTCTGCTGCAAAAAACGCGATACATTTGTGTCTTAAATCAATTCACTGTCACAATTTCAATGTTGGATGTACAATATTCAGAAATAGAAAGTATATAAAAAAGGAAGTTAAAATACAGAAGAGTTTGTCTTGCCACTAGAGCCTTATAATAACTTGCTCCCCCAAGTGAATGTGCTTTTAAAGCCTTTGTTATGTGGTATAATACAGTATGGTACATGTCTCAGCTGTTATGTCTTCATAACAGTTTCATAAGGCTGTACTAATGAATTACCATTTTGTTCACAAACATGTGCCACTGTGACAGATACTTCTAGAACCTTTGAGGGGAAAAGGTCATTCTCCACGTATTCTTGGCTAAATCCCATAAGGAAACAAAGAACAAACTGTCAAGAAAACATAATGGATTTAATAGGCAATACATACTGTAACATGAGTAAAAGTGAGGCAAGATAGTAGCAGTGAAATCCATCTAGGTGTCAGAGTTACAGCATATCCAAGTGCAACAACTGGATGGCGTATCACACTCGCACAGATGAAGAGCATGACAGAAAATGGTCTGTAACCTTCAACATTTGAAAAAGAAGTAGCAGTTGGTTTGTTCAATAACACATATGTGAAAACATTAAAAGAAATTAAGCAAAGAAAAACCCAACCTTCTTAAAGGAAGAATACCTTTACAAAGGTAACTAGCTCCTTGAATAAAACTCACTGTTAGTGTTTCAGTAAAAATTGCAGAACCCCAACTTGCAGGAGGAGGTAATGGGAACAGCAGATTTTTTCTTCTAAGAAATCTTAATTCTAGAATGAGGACAGTTTCAGCAAACACTGTCCCAGTTTCTGGGGGAACAAATCATCCTACAGCCTTGATTTTTCCACATAAAATAGGAAGCACCAAATAACTCTAAGCCACTAGAACTTCTCTAAGTATTTGTAAGTAGCTGTTTGTAGCATGTACACTCTGACAACACCATGTTCAAAATCCAGACTTGAGAAGGATGGGGAGGAAATGGGAAGGAGGAAAAAGCTGACCCTAGGATCATTTTGGCATGCCAGAGACTAAGCCATCAGTACTCTTGCATTTCAGATTAGTCTTATATCCCTTGACAGATTTGTTATCTGTGACACTTCATGGATAAAGTTTGGTAATGCTTGCTTGATTTTTTCAAGTCATGCATTCTGGATTCTAGCTGACCAGGAAAGGGTTTGCATTCAGGCTTCTGACACCCCCAAAATAACAGAAGGGATTTTTTTAGAAACATTGTTGTCAGAAGGCCTAGTAATTTTAGGGAAATGTGTTTTGGCACTAGTTTTCTTTAGAGAATTTTGTGAGGATTTTTAAAATGCTTAATTCCAAGCACACAATTCGCCGGCTTCAAGTAACTGACTTGTGGCAACAAAGTCTCATGTTGCTTTAAAATGACTTCCTGCTAAAAACGTGAAGAAAGTTTGTCCTTCTCTCAAACATGAAGAGCCTCTTTTTTAGAGGTTTAAAGTGTTAGAGATACATGAAGCTTTTTAGAAAATGAATAGGCAGTGTAGAAGTTTAAGTCAGTGAATTATTCAGGTTCTCCTCATAGTCAAGATGATTTTTTTTCTACTTCTAGGTAGCTATTGCTGCTTATAAGTGAACTACAGGGTGAATAGCTACACAGGTCAGACAGCTTCTGTCCTGTAATGCACCAATTCCCAAGACAGTCTTTGCAGATTGCTGACATGGCATACCATAACTACATCATCCTCAATAAACACTAAAGACTGTTTCACAAGTCATTCAGACATCACTGCTAAGGCTTCCTTTTCCAACACTCAATATATCATGGTGGAACTTAACACTAATGTTAATGAATAATTTAGGATTAACATTGTAAGAAAAATCTTACTGAGGCCAACCAACTTTTCAACCATTCAAGATATTCAGCCTGAATTATTTTTTGATAATTAAAATGATGCTTTAACCACAAATATAGACACCTCTCAATCAGGTTAGAGGATATGACTTTCAAATCAGCAAGTAGGCATTACCTCCTCTCCTTTTATTCTCAAGTATGTACATAACCTTTCTTGAGCAAACTGGTAGCATTAAACTGGTACTACGCACACAAACATATCAAAGACCCAGGTCTGCATAAAACATCCCTCTAAACTATTAGCTGTCTGATCCTGTAGGACTTAAAGGAAAGGCCTCACTGATGTCAGTAAGGGATTTGAAGTGCAATGATTTGTTTTGTTTCAACATGGATCTAGTAACAAAGTCTCTACCTTCTGGGCAACAGCTAAAGTTAGAATTGTTTTAGAATTCCTCAAAGCACCTATAACAATTTTCAGTAGTTTGAACACTAGATGCTTCTGTTATTAAACATAAGCTTCCAGATTTCAGCTACTTAAGCTTTTTATAATACCAGTTTTCAGCATGTATATAAAATACACTACAAAACTACCAACAGCACAGATTAGGAGCCTGGCAAGTCAGCTCAGACACTTGCAATTTAGAGGACTGGATGAAGACACCCTCCAACACTTGGGGAGCATATTTAAGTTGTTCCAAAGCTTAAGAACTAAATATTTATCAAATGGTATTTTTGTACAAATCTGTAACTTTCATGGGAAGGAATTTGTGTGTTTAGAAGCGGAAACAGTCATACCTTGTCAGTTAAAAAAATGCTCTGTATCAATGACACGACATGCACTGCACTACATTTTTACATTCTTGATACCTCAACCCTTCCAAACTTGTTTTGCAGCAATTAATTCCCTTTAAGAGTATCTGGAAGTCTAGTCTTTATGATAAGCTCCATTCATTAAACAGAAAGGCAAACATGGAAGAAAACATCAGTCCTGAGCTTTTTCAATAACTTCTTAACAGAAAAAAAAGAAGTTATTAAAAATTTAGCTGGAATGGTCAATGATCAGCACTCCAAACACTCAAAGGCTAATGTATCTCCAAATAGAGAAGTTATGTTAGGACAAAATACCGTCAATTTCAGCATGCCTAGTGCCAGATGAAAGCAGATGGCCTAACAAATTATTAATACAGAAGTAACCATTTTGCTCCAACAGAAATGAAACAATGAACACATGCATCTCATCCAGGGAAGATTGCATTCCAGCTTTCAGCTAGGGCCAACTGATCAATAAACAGTTATCTTGGCTCAAGAGAACTTACATCAACAGTCTGTCATTTGAAATAGGCATGCATTAAAAAGCAGCCTCACTTCTGTGTTTGTAGTTTGGACAATCTGAAACACTGGCTATTTCTGCGTTTTCATTAACTGCAGTAATTCAAGATCAGAACTGCAAAAAAGCGTATGAAATACGCTGGCATTCCACTCAGACTGGTAACAAAAGTAGGGAGGCAGTAAGACTTAGCTACTTTTGAGAAGAGACAGATTGTTGTTTTGAGGTTTTTGATTTCTTTGTTTTTAAAGTCTAATTTTGGTGTATAGCAAATAGTATAGATCAGAAAGCAGTTGATAAGGATTTGCTAAGATCTATGGATCTCTCCTTTGACTGAAGAACTACAATAACCTCAGTACTAGCCTAGCTCTCAGTCTTGCCTAGTGTCCAATATTTTGCTTTCAAGTTAATATATCTTGGATGGATACTGTTAAGTCGTCGTTTTCGTTATCTCACTGAAAAACAGATTAAAATCCATTTCTACTACATGGTAACAGGCAATAATAAATTATAAAATCTGAAATTCATTTTTCTACCAATCTACAAGAAAGATATTCCCAATAACTGAGACTTTGCTTCTACTGCTAGCATACGTCAAGAATTTCAAGATTACAAACCAACTTGAATAAAAGCAGAAATTTCTGTATTGCAGTTAAGATACTGAAGCACCTGGTATTTTCATATAAAATAGACTTCTGAAGCACCGTGAACATAAAATGTTTTTAAAACCTTGCTGAATTAGATAACCACACAATTTATTTTTAAGAAATTTACCAAGATTTAATCTTTGACTAAGAATTTAGACGCTGCAAAGAAATCAGGAATTTCTGTGACTGCCACTGTGAAAATGCTACACTGAATTACTAACCTGCCTTTTTATAATTAAAAATATGCCCCGAAGCAAGTCTATTCTGTTCTTTATTTCCATCAAGCATTTTGTAGGAGTATTGAAGTTTTCTGTTAATAATTTACTTGCTTTGAGTGACAGAATAAAAATATACATCAGGCTAAACACCAAATACAAACCTATCTCTACTATGAGATGCTTTGTTAAGGACCAATGTTTAAAAGAAGATTCAAACAGCCTTCATTTGATGAAGATCTACTTCTTGGGCTCTCTGTAAGCACATAGCCTGTACAACTGTGGCAAAGAAGGCACAATGACATCGCCATGTAGGTAGAAGGCATGATAAAATGTAGTCACCAAGTTTCATTAAAACATACTGACCCATTCAAAATCTCACTGTAATAGTTCACCTGTAGATCTATTCCAGAGCAAAACAGTAATTCTCACTAATACAAACTAATCTGAAGTACAAGTCCTTTCATTTTTTACCAACTTTTCTGTATTTCCTTCAGAGAAAATACTTGAGATAGAATACCAGATTACAAACAAAGAATAAGCATCATCAACATGACCTTATTTTGATACTAAAGCTAAACAGTGTATTTTAGTATATACTCAAGTCTATTAAGCTCTTTTTCTTCAAGAATATAAAGTTTCTCACTAGTTCTGGTAGGAAACAAAAAGTAAAAATAAATAAAATAGTACAAAGGGGTATGGTAAACCTACAGTTTAACTGAAACTAACACCAATACTAAAACCAATAGAGAATAAACTAAACACTGATCTGCTAAAAACTCTCACAGATGAAAAAGCCCAGGAACCAAGAGGTAATGATCTACATTACCACATGGTCTTAAGGTTACTTCCTATTTGTATTTTTGTGCCCAAAACAAGAAAGACTGGGTGCACTGCAGATGAAAACTTCTTCAACAGACAGTCCTCATGCTACACCAACAACATTCCCTATTGGCCCTTTCAAATCCAATTGAAAGAGAAAGAATTTCAGTCTGCCTCTAGATGAAGTCACAGTGGCAATACATAGAATGCAGGAAAAACCACCTGATGGAGATACCCTGGGAGTTTATCCATTGGTATGGAATGGAAGGAGTGTATAAGATTGCATTTTTTTTCCTCTTTTTTGTTTTCTTACATAATTTATAATACTTTAGACACTGGTCTCATAAATATAATATGAACACTTTACACATGCCAAGCAATTAAAAGCTTTCCCCAAGAACTTTTAGGTCTTACCTGAACCACTGACAGCATCTGTTTACAGCACCTGGCTTTAGTTAGTAACCACTTAATTTAGTCAGAACTACAACTAGGTTTTCTTCAACCACCATCTTACTATTAAAAAACTTGTAGGAACAAAAAGAAGCCTACAAATACATCAGTTTGCCTTACAGTGATTAAAGTCAGCATAAAAGAAAGATTGTCTGTGGTTTAAGAGCTGTTGCTTGCGTCCCCACCCTTGACACATATCATCTTTAAATAAAAAGTGCAAATGGGATTTGGGGACTGGATGGACTGATTTGCCTATTGTTTGTCTTCAGTTGCTTATTCTGTAGCCACCTCTCATCAACTGTCCCACCATACTTTGGATTAGCTACAATTTACCTCTTCCAGACTCTTCCCACCCTTAAGTCCCACAAAAGTGCTCATTTCCCTTTTTACGAAAACACAAAACCACCCTAAAATGTTTGTTACAAAACTATTAAACATTTCAGTACTACCATCCATATAGTCACCTTCCCGTCAAGCAAGGCCAAAAAAGTGATGATGGATTCCCTTTGAATGCAAGAGATACTACACTTTTCGTAAGTAAACAGGCTGACATTACGATTGCAGTCTCTTCTGCGAGTGTACAGATGTCAGATGAGCTGGTCCATTTTTGTGGGACCTTGTGTGTATTAACACCAGCAGATAAAGATCTAAGACTGATAATATAAACCCAACGTGAACTATTAACTTCCAAGACCACCTACTGTATAGACAAGTTTGATTTTCTAAGGGATCTGTCAACAGCAGCTGCGCTTTGTCACCGATGGCTGTCTTCTAAGTTTGAAGCCCTTACCACTAGACGGGGGGTTGGTGTCAGTTGATGGAATTCTGCGACCTACAAGGAGTCAGAAAAAAAAAAAAATTACAGCAAACATTACACTTGAAACTAATTCTAAGCATTCAGTGTATGTTTTGGATTAGTCATACATCATTAGTGACAACATTCCTGCATAAAAGGAGGATGGCCGTTAATAGTCTATACTATGTCTGCAAGAGGTATGGTCCCACAGAAGAGCAAAGGCAGTTTTAAGCTAATTTTACAGTGTTTACACTTCAGTATAAGCCAGCCTTTGAGAGCTAAGCTGTAAAACTACTCAGAGAATATACTCTGCAGGATGCAATACCATCTGGAATATCTTCATTAAGAGCTACCATCTTGACCTGTATTTCCACAGCACATCACCTGCATTGGGTTTAGCACAGAAGTGCTTGTAAAGGCAGCTGCTTTAGTCATCTAATCAGTCATTAAAATCGACTATTCCTGGTTAAGTATTCTTTTCTGAGGAGGATTTATGATACTTTTTCCATAATTTATTCAAGATCAATTTTAGAGAGCAGCTATTAAGTCAGTAAATCAGAAAGCTACTCTACAGCACGTACTTTTTACATCAGCTTCAATATACTCAACTGCTTATAAGAACTATTTTTATACATTCATGCTACTGCCTGAAACATTCTGCAAATAATCTTGAACAGAATTCAGTTTGGAATATTGCCTGCTTTGTATTCACACAAGAAAACTTACTGTCATTCACTCCATGAAGGAATCAGAAAAGGTTTGCAATTTAAGTTTAAAAACCTTCAGGTAACACAGAAACACACGTGGAAAATCTACACACATTAGTTGCTATTTCCCATGCAGTAATCTAGCCTTCATGAATTCTTCTATTTTTCAAATGCACTAAGTACAAACACCAAGAGTGAGAACTTCATTCCTTTTCTCAGCTGTATAAAGTCTGGATCATCTCCACACTATTCCTTTCTCTTCCATAACCTTGGAAGCACTAATTGAAGCATTCAATAACAGATATAATAAGATGACATTGACTTGACATGAGTGCCCTGCTATTTATCCAGCAACATCACAGTAAGCTTAAAAGCTCTAAAAGGACTATTCAGAGGTCATTAGACGGCCAAAAATTGATACAGCTCATTTTGCAGTTCACATTCAGGCCCAACTGTCACAAATTCAATCCAGTATACTCTCACCTGAATACCACAAGAAGTAATCAAATTTCTACTTGAACTTCTTTCAGAAGAAAGCATATTAACTGTTTCAATACTTACTAATTTCTATAAAGAGTTCATTAATGTTAATTGCATTTTTCGCACTTGTCTCTACAAATATTGCATGAATGGAATCTGCATAGTCTTTAGCATCTTTTTCCATGACTTCTCTGCAAAAACAAAGCAAAGAAAAAACTATGAATGCAAAAACCCACCATTAGTCAAAAATCTTTAGGGACAGATTAAGCTTTCAACTGTCTCACTAATGAGTATTTTGCATTTTACCTGTTTGGCATCACAGCCCTCCTTCATCCTGAAGTTAATGCTCATCCTTTATGCTGTCTCCCTGCCTTGAGGTATGAGCATCACTGAAGCACAATCATAAACTAAACAATCATAAACTAAACAATTAATCTGACAGCATTACAGTGGAGTTTGTTTCTTGAGTGCTTTAAGTGTAGGTCTGCAATCAGTCATTACAGGGTGTTTTAATCTTGACACACACAGTTTGAGATGTACTGAAAAGATACTAAAGCATTAATTCCACTAACCCAGTGGATTTCCTACAGCTGTTTACAAAAATAAGTATCTTGCAACACTGAACAGATCATTCATATAGCATTTACTTTACATGTAGTATGAAAATGTAACTATAACCAGAAACATATTTAGACTGAGCAAAGAGTCAAGAAGTGAAAAAGTTACTCTACAACCTTAAGGTAGGCAAGCTGGTAATGTTCCCTTAATAACATGAAAAACAAAGCTCGATATGTAGAGAGAAGATTGGACTATATGTTGTATCACCTTACATACAATTTCTAGAAAACACAGGCTGCTTTCAGTAATAAGGGACTACAGGGTATCAAAAGCACAGACTTTAGATCATTGACTCAAATACTGCCTCTGACTGAAGTACAAGGAATCTTGCTCAATCAGCTTGAATAACAACATTAGCATAATTTATGTCAACTAAGCACCAAGAAATAAACATTTGGGACAAATACTACCTACATGCTTTATATCTGCCTTCTAATTAATTTTATGTCATCAGTTTTTTCAAGAGACATGCTACTTCTAACAAAAGTTATTAGAGCTCCCTAGATAACTCCTATATATTAACAATTTGTAAAATTATACTAAAAACTAACTTTGCAGTGATTCTTTAAACACATAACCATCTGTCTCCTTTGAGGCAAGAGCTGTGGTACCTTTTCCAATAAAATCTAAACCCAGAAAGTCTGTACACACCTTCTTTCTGAATTTTGGCTTATTCAACCTGGACATCAATAAAAAAGGGCTTCTTTTGTTTTTAGTACATGCCTTCTTGAAACTCTGGCTGTTCATAAAGTTTCTCAAGAACTTTTCCCACTCCCTGCAACTATTTCAGCTGTGAGCCAATTCCACCCCAGTATTTAAGCAGGGAAGGAAGGCACCTGAACAAGCAAGTTAGAAAAGCCTACACAATGCTTTCCAACAGGCTTGATGTTTTCCTAACAAAATGAGGTGCTACAGACTGACGGGGTACTTCTTATAAAGTGAGATAAACAGCTTGTATTACACTGTAGTTTCACAGGGAGTTTAGACTTGTGTAACTTGGCACTGCCTCTAGAAAAGGTAATCCTGTCTCACTGTAAACTGCTCATTCCTAACCCTGCTATCCCACCTCTGTTATGCCAGCAAGTGTTCATGGTGTGAGAAACATAAATATACTTGGATGAGTTTTCCTTTTTTAAAACTGTTAGTTTTAATCTGGATCTATTTTATAGCCTGATTTACTACACCATCACACACATACTCACACCAACACTGGGAGGAAGTGGGCAAGACTGTGCAAGGCCAGACTAACCAAGTCTTCTGACAGCAGAAACAGCTCAGACCACTTGCGAAACTACAATGCTAGTACGAAACAGCCTGGATTGCTCTATACCTTTCACCTGATCTGAAATGTTAAAATATTTAGTCCTACGAGCTTAAGTGAAAATCTCCAAGTTACCAAGTTATTTACCTTACATCATTAAGATCACACTTATTTCCAGCAATAGCTACAACAATGTTCGGAGGTCCATGTTGTCGAAGCTCTTTAACCCAGTTCTTTAATGTTGAGAAAGTTTCCTGATGTGTTGAAAAAAAAAAAGAAGAAAATAAAGAAAAAGAAGAAATTAAAGAGTCAGAACTGGCCCATGACACCCTCATACCCCACACAAAGTAGTAATGCTGGGAAAATATCACATTTCTTACCTCCTTTGTGATGTCATACACTATAATGGCTGCTGCTGACCCTCTGTAATACATTGGGGCTAAAGCACGAAACTGGAAGAAAGACACCAGACATTATGAATCTGATCTTCTACTGACCTCCATGATCTCATCATTATTATATTATAAAGAAGTGAAAACTAGCTTTAAAGTCCACATTAGTGGAAAACTTTTCTTTACAATTACAGAGATGCTGTGCAACAATATACATAATTTCCATTCAAGTACTGTTTTACAAAGGCCAACCAATAGATGGCTTAGGGATCAGCAGCACACTTACTGAGAAAAAGCAGGAAGCCAAACTTGACCTTACTTTGACTAGATTAGAATCTCTCATTTAAAAGATTGTAGATTATATGCACAGACAGGATATATGCTCAACTTTAAACACCAGACAAGGTGAAAACAGTCAAAATTGAACCAGCTTCTTCCTCCAAGACATTCAAGCTTTTGGACAAGAAGTAATTTCAAGAAATCTAGCATGTATTACTGCTGTTCTGAAATGTTCAGAAGTTGGTGTCAACCTCTAGCCCCATGGATCAGTCATGGCACACTTCAACGCTAGAAATGTTGGTTTCCTTCTTTGTAATTTAATTTACAGCCTCAGGGCTCCCCCCCCCCCCCCCCCCCCAAGTTAGAAGCATGTTTAAAACAGAAAACTGCAAAAGCCAACAGCCATGTGACCTGTTGCAAACAGAGCTTTAAGGAACATGCTAGATAGCAAAAGGCTACTGTAATTCATAGAATCATAGAATAGTTTGGGTTGGAAAGGACCTTAAGATCATCCAGTTCCAACCCCCCTGCCATGGGCAGGGACACCTCACACTAAACCATCTCACCCAAGGCCTCGTCCAATCTGGTCTTGAACACTGCCAGGGATAGAGCATTCACAACGTCCCTGGGCAACCTATTCCAGTGTCTCACCACCCTAATAGGAAAGAATTTCCTCCTAATATCCAATCTAATTTCTATTGTAATATCCAAAATTAGATCTAGGGCAGGTATATTTGGCTGGTAGTACATTTGCAGAATATAAACCAAGCCTGTGCCTTTGCATGGGCAGCACTATGAATCCAGGACTGAAAAAAGTGATAAAGCATACAATTAAATTGCATCAAAACTCAAGCATTCTTAAAAACAGTGTGATATTCTGCAATTTAAAAAGGGACAGACAACTAATCTAGCAAACAAAACTCTCAGTTAAAGCACAGAGTAAATTGCACGTACCCCTTTTGTGTAAGCGTATGTAATTTAGTGCTTTTGTGCATCTTATTACTCAGGGTAAGAATCATGACTAGAATACAGTTTTTCATAAAAGCTTATTCAGTTCTAATAAAATACCAATTTCCTTTTGCTTAGTACAGTTCAACTGAGAGCACTACTATAAATCATAAAAATTTTGCTATAAAGCAGAATTCCAGAGCATTTACATTTGGCTCTCAAATTCTGTTTTGAAAACAGGATTTTGAACACAAAGTTCAGAATATAAAAATATTTAATAGTGGGAAAGGGAGACACGGGCAGGGATTCAGATCATGTTGGGACATAATCCCTCTCTTCCTCCCGAGTACTAAAATGTAAAGGGAAACATATTTGGTAAACCACCTCTTGGACTAGTTGCAGCCTGGCTTTTTGATTATTTGACTATTTACATTGGGAATAAACCAACTTGCACTTGCTGATTTTGCATTACTCTCATTTCCTGACTGCTAACACTTAGATACTTTTTTCCACCTAAGGGCAACAGGCAGATAAAACACATTAACAAAACAGATGTCACCAGAAACACTGAATTTTCCTTTTGCTATTTTTCCAGATACTTCAGCTTACCCTCCAGCCTCCAATTTGTGTTTTGACAGAATTATTAAGACATAATTATCCAGAGAAACTCAAAATTGTAAGGTAAGAAGGCAAAAAACCTGACTGCTGTAAGTGATCTGCTACATGTCATCACCTATCAACTATACACTGTGTAGAAGAAATGAGAGAAGAAATAAGGCTGCGCAGTGAGCTGTGTGAAGTGAGTTAGTGCACATTTCCACCTCTGGAGTGAAGCAGGCCCACCACTCCCTGAAGTCATTTAGAACATGGGATTGCCCAGTGCAGCATGGAACTATTCACTCCTGGGCTTTTGAAGTGGAAAACAGCAAATGCTCCTCAAGAAGCCAGGACTACAAATTCTGTGCATTAAGTATCATAGCTCAGCAGAGACATTTTAGTTCCAAGAATGGTGTGGACATTTACGGCATTCCAGATATCATGGAGGAAATCCCTTCCATAATTCATTGTCAGATGTAACTCTGCTATGGATTTCAGGGAAAGGCATGTATACAGACCATTTATGACTACCGGCATGTGACAGTGCTGCTCTGTTTTGAAGAAAGAAACATTTATGAAGATACTGACATAATTTCTAAGTAAGTATTCTTGCTCCCATTTCACTGGTTTCCTTGGCTATATTGTGGCCTCACAAGTGACTTTTCTCAGGTGTGGAACATAAGCTTCACAGATATCACAGCTCACAGGTCAGAGACCTTTCCCGGTTTTATTTCAAGAAAGATACCACACAACTTGTATGGAAAGAAATTAAAGAGGTATCATTCAAAGTCTAAAAACAAATACAAGGAACATGATGGTCACGTGCAGAGATGCTTACTCTGATTATAGTACGCTGAATCCAGTGTTCTCCCATGGCTTGCAAACACAGCTAAAGTGAACAGGATGGAATGCTAATATGCATTGGAAGTTTCTTGCCAAGTTGTGGCAGGCATGTTCATAAAGCTTTCAATTTAAGAGTACCAGCCTCTCAGAAGTCATATTCTACCTCTCAGTAGACTCACATGCCAGCATTAACATTTCCAAATGGGCTAAGATGTTCACTTAAGACAAACTATTCACAGAAATGCTGAGTGAGTGCTGGTAATGGAAGGACTTGGGTATTTCTAGTAACATGGATACTATTGGACATATCCCTGGGACACATCCCTGGCAGCATAAATTTGCTTTATATAGTGCTGCTGGATGGAAATAAACTGTCATTCAAAATCCAAGACACTGAAATGCAATACAAATATACTTCAGTTACTTTCTAGAACCAATCCTGAAAAATAGTACAACTGCATTTTCCAGCTATTATCCTGAAATAATAACCCAACCTGATCAAACTGGCGCGTATGGGAGACAGCTCTGGTATCTATCTTTATTACAATTCATTCTCATCCTAAATAAGCTCATCACGAGTGACTGATAATTGCCAATAGTTACCAGTCAAGAATCTGCAAGACAGCATTCTTAATACAGCTACTATGATTTCTACCACTGTTACTAGGAATCCATAAACAAGCAAGTTCACTAGCAAAGTCTTCCTTTGAAATTCTAAGTGAAAATCACGCAAACTAGTGAATTGATTTGAGTAGTCATTTTCTTGAAAGCTCTGGTTGCCTCCCCTCAGAACTATACATGCTGCAGAGATCAAAACATCAAAATAGATTTCTTGACATAGCTTCTAACTTATCAGATTTGAGAGAAAACTTTATAATAGAAGATCAGTTATTACCTATAACACTGCTTGAAACGTTGCTTTTTAAAGCCTAAGCCCGTACCTTACTCACATTAAGAACCCAAACACTGAAGCTAACAATGTGTTAGCAGTTGTAGATTTTCCCAGAAGTGGGGCCTACTCATACTATGAAACACAATTATTCGTTTCACTTTGATTCTCATGCTGCCAGATGCACTGGCTGCAAAGTAACTCCAGCTGAATGTTTAAAAATCAACTAGAAAAGGTGCTAGAGACAGCTGCTGGCTCCCTCTCCACTCTGTTTTCTTTTGAAATGGCACTCTTAGTGAATCTAAATCCAATCTTTTGTTTTTATATGCTCCTTTTAGGTAATCACCCTTACCACTGTCCTTTAACCATACCAAAAATGAAAAATAAAACCATATTTACAGGCAGAGACCTGCCTAAAAACAACCAGTCTAGGACATGCTCATAAAACCAGATCACATTGTGACTTTCAAGGGCAGGGCTGAAAAGTGACCCAATCTCTAGCCAGAACTATCAGCACAGATATTGATTCTACTTACCCGCTCCTGTCCAGCTGTATCCCAAATTAGGAATTTATGCAGCTCATTTTGATACTGTACAGTCTTGGTCATAAATGAGGCTCTGGAAAAAAAATTACAGCTTATGCTTTTCGGAATATAATCACGTTCTTAGAACATCACCACCATGAACTTTCAAAAAGGTCTGCATTCCAATAGTAGCACTCCTCGCACACATGCACACAAAACCAATACAAATTTTCATACATAAAGGCTGAAATTAATGAGGCAAAGGGCCTCATAGGATGAAATTCAACTAACAAAACAGAAGTAACACAAATGCAAATTTTAAGCTTTTATTGTTCATAAGCTTTTGATAAAATTGAAGGATGTACAGCCAAAAAAAAAAAAATCAGGAAGGTCAGCCTTTTTAACAGCACTCTTCCTAAATGGAGGAATCGCCACAGCAAATCACTTAAGCATGTACCAGAAACTTCCAGAGGGAAAGAGATCAATCCTTCCCCTTTGTATCAGCTTTTTCTATCTCTGTCCTAACATTCAGATAAATGTTGGCAAGTCCATACTTGAGAATAAGATAAAGAAGGTTCATATCACTACAGGTAGGTGTTAAGGAGAGAAAAGTCAATAATGAGCAAGTTGCTTGTTTTCTGCACTCTGAACAGCTCCCAAAACCTGTTCTTATACGCTTCTGTCTGCAGAGGCTTATGCACTTCAGAAGACAATCCCCCACACTCACTTATTCCTATGCTCCAGCTGCCCCCACCCAACTTCCAGCTGTTTTACAGTAACATATTGAAAAACATTGCAGAGTACTTGTGTTTTACTTGATCTGCTTTACATGAATCACTGTGTTTTCCACATGAACAGGAATTCTAAGACCTAATCTTTTACAAGGGGGAGTTCTTTGCTCTGTTACCTGTAGGCACATTTTTTATTACAGAAGCCACACACTGAATTCAAATCCTTGTTGAATAAGAACTATAGATGCCATGATAATTTTAAGCATGCGAGATCCTACATTATGAACCTCAATACCATTTGCATGCTTAATTCCTGTCACTTGACAATACTGAAGGTTCCCAAACTTGTTCTACTGTCAATTCTGGACAGAATGCAGGTGGTTGCCCGTGCTGGAGCTTCCTACAGTACACCAAGCTTGCTGTAGATTCAGAGAGCAGGAGTCTCTCAGCATGATCAACAACACGAAATACCTGACTCTGAACTTCATTCTTGGATCTTAAGTACCACCAGGGCACAGATTTTAATGATGTTTGTGACACTTCTGTAGTTACTATAACTGGAGTCTTTGGATACGTTTCTGTGCTGCAGGAGGACAGAACAGCTATCTACATTTTTAAAAAGCAAAGGGAGCAATTACACAATGCTTTCAGCTACTAAGAGGTAACCTCCTCTCCATTCCCCAAGCTCAGATAGTTTGCCAAATAGCATCTCAATCTCCAAAGCTTATTATTCTTTTAAGAGGCCAAATAAAAGGTTGCAGCATCACCAAGAAGAGTCTAACTGCAATACATTTCAGTGTTAATACAGTTAATTAGATTATGTATTTTAACAGAGAGTAACAAGAAATAAAGTGATAGGAGTATCTGTTGCAAACCACAAAAAGACTTCCACTTCCTTAAGACTGCTACAAATTAAGCATCAATTCTGAATTCTCTAGTCAACATGGAAACAACTCCCTAAATCATAGATTCTCTCTGAAATTACCTTACTTGGTTCTATAAACCAAAACATTCCTATACAGTCAATCTGAACTGAACAGCTGTGTTGCTCTAATTCACATCACAACTAAACATCCCAAATGGTAGCCGACAACAGAGGTTGAACGCTTCTTGAAATTCTTTGACAAATGGAAGCTTCCATTGTGACAGATGTCAAAAAAAAGAACAAAGCACAAAACAACAACAGCAAAAAAAAAACCAAGAAAACCAGTTTAAAGACAAACCGCTTTTGGGTCAACAAAACCCTCCAAATTATAGCTATACTCAACCGCTTCTAGTAAGAAAATGGGCATTATCCCCACTAAGTTTCCCAGCTGCTTCTACCACTTAAGTAAGCACTATAACTACTTGAACAAGATCCACCTGAAGTAGTTTTATACTCATTCATAATTCCTTTTGATGCTATAATGAAAGACTAGATATTCTGCAGTGCCTGATATATGCTGATCAGGCATATATCAGATACATGCTGGTCAGGCAAAGCAGAATATGTTCTCAGCATCCTGAGAAGACAAAAGTTGCAGAATTCTGACAGGATTTCTACAGATGCCTGTATTTGAACCTGAATGATGAACATTCACAATGAAGTGATAACGCTAAGAGGAATGAAAAAGGGACAGGAAACAAGATTGTATCTCATGAACTCAAAACCACAGGAGTAAACTTAAACATCCTCAGCTTTAGTTTTAGAATGATCAAAACTCCTCTAATCCTTAGTTTGTTCTTCCCACCTCCTAAAACAAGGTCTAGAAAGTTTCAAAATTAATTTGCTTAAAATTCTGGGACTGCATCCCTGCCATTTAGACAAGTTTTGGTTCATTTATACTACTACAGCAAACTACCAAGATATCAAATCCTCAGGCCAACGAATGATTGTGTTAAGATGGCTAAAAGATATATTTTAAGTCTGTCACTTCAAGAAAGTATACTAATCCCAGTGCTATCATTAAATCCATGAAGACAAATTCTCTTCTGCGCATTAGCCTCATTAGCACAATAGCCAGCATCTTCTACCAGCACCTTAAGTTACTACATAGAATCTGTTACAGACATGCCCTTTGGGAAGACATGTGCCTGTGATCCCTTTTTTTCCTGCCTCCAGATAGGTGCTACACTGGAGGGAGGAGGGAAAAAAAAAAAAAAAAGAAAAGGAAATCAACCAACACACCACACAGCCAGAAAACTACCAGATTGAAAGAAAGCAACTTTGGAGGGTAGACAGCAAGATTTGATGAAATTCATTCCAAAGCTACCTTTGTTAACAGAGAAATTTATTTTAAAAAGCATACTTCCTACAGAGTACCTTGCAGTTCACTACCAGTATTTATATGCAAAAGAATTAAAAAAAAAAAAAGAAGGTTGGGAGCACAAGGGGAAATGGGGAGGGAGAGAGGGAGGAAGACCAGCAGAACCCTATTTGGGTTGTTTTTGTTTTTTTTTTTCCAGAAGGACAGGATGAGATACAGCTGACTTTTATCAGCAGCATCTTTCTTGGTCAAAGAAGTAGTACAGCCTGTGCATCACCTGAGACGGGAAGTTGCACTGACATCCCCCCCCCCCCGCACTTCTCGACATCAAGTGAAGTCATGTCCTCCTGTAAAGTAAGGAACTGCTACCAAGAAAAGCAGCTCATAAGACACTTTCAAAGCAAAAGAGACAGCAAAGGAAATAAAAACATCCAACCACTCCAAGAACTCCTGGTGTTTGGCCCTCCTTCTATGCATTTGAAGATTTGAGCTCAGTAATGTTGCTATTCTGAGGCTCAACTTTTAAACATCCTTACCTGTGAGACCAATTACATGAACAATTTCATCAGTTACTTACACTTGTGTATTGCATATAGATATGTAAAATTACAACTAATTCATTAAGAGAACTACAGCCAGAATTAGTATGCTAACTACCTTCAAAACAGACTTGCCCTTTAATATAATAAAAAAAAACTTAAAAAATAAAATCATGCAGTCACATAATAGCCTTCACAACTTAAAGAGTAGTAAATGAGAAAAAGCACATTATTCCTTTAACAGAAGCATCATTTATTCAGAACCCAGGATCTCTAGCACAATTTTGCTACCTTAGTTTAAGAATACAAAATGGGTCCAGATCTCACACATGAAAATGGAGTTATAGGAGTGCTGCATACACTTCTACGTTTCCTAAGGCAGTTCATGAGCTAATGAAGGCTGCAGTCATGCTTATTACCACATTTAGCTGCCACAGTGGAGAATCAAGTGATCTATTCAGGAGGTACAGACATATATTTATACAATTTGGTTTTAGTCTTAAATAAATTTCTTTTACTTAGTTTCTTACCCTATTGTTGGGTTGATGTTGGGATCAAAGCTATCTTCTACAAATCTCCACACAATACTTGACTTGCCCACACCAGTATCCTAAAAAAAGGACAGAAACAGTTGAAAGAGACATTAGTTACTATAGCCAGATGTTTCTTTTTGTCCTCAGATCTTGCAGTACACTGTACATGAATCATATGTTCCTGCAGAGAATTTCCAAGAAGTTATATTCTGAATATACTTCAGATACAATAATTTAGTAGAAATGACAGGTCTCTGATAAGTTAGCTTTCTAAACAATTAAGATATTTTTATGAAGGACTGTAAAATCTGCATTCATGCTTATTATCATTTATTCAAACTTCTGTTTTTTCCAAAGCTATGCATAGATTGCATTTGAACAAGAAACAGGGAAAGACCATCTATGACTTTTTTAGTAAAATAGACAGCAACTGAGTATGGCATTTTATTTTTTCAAGCCAATGGAGCACATTAAGTTATACAAGAGTGACACACACATTTCAACCCCTGACTAATGCTGTCCCACCCTGCTTAATGAAAGACTTGAAATTTCTTCTGTGACACACCTGAAACATGTATCTAATGGAATTCCACAGAGCTATAAATGGCCAAAGAGGAAACGCAACAAGAAAATTCTGGGTCATGTATGTATTTGCACCACTGACTTCATGGTTGAAAGTCACCTTTAGGACTAAAAGAACTCAACTACTAGCAGCAAGACTGTTCTCAATAGAAGCTGGATATTTTAAAAGGTCATTTAATTAAGACAAGTGAAGACAAACATTTTGCTTTACATTTCATGAGTCATTAAAATTTAAAGAGAAAAAACTCTGAGAACCTGCTTAATTGAAAATAAAATTTTACACTATTCATGCATTTTCTTGAATCTTCTGAATGCTGTAGTAAATTTAGGTACAGTATGCATGGCTGTGCGTATTTTTTCAAGCTACTTTCCTCTCACAGAAAAGCTTATAATCTCAGAACACTGACGCAGTTCCTGACTACAGGAGTTCAATGACCAGTTTTCCGGGGTGCTTATTCTCCTCTTCTTACATGAGGAAAGGTTTCTCAGGTCAGGTGAATGCAAACAGTGGCTGGTCCTTACCTCAAATGCCTTCATAACAAAAGGAGTACAGAAACACTCATTTTTTTCCCCTGAAGAGCAGTGTGGCCATTTAGAGGAAGAAAACGAGTCTGCTGGCATGTACAATTCAAGATTTAGATACAGATGGGGGCAACTCCACCTATTCAACGTGAGGCTCTCCAGTGAAGCCCTCAGACCCAACCAAACCAACAACACAGCTTTATAACCTTAACTTCTTCCAAACATCTACCTCAGTTTGTTTAATGTCTCCTTCTCCAACCACCTGCAACGCTTCAGACACTTTTAAAGCCTACATATGCTGTTTAAGAAAAAAAAGTTCAGGCCCCTCCCCCTCGAGTGTGATTTCAGGTACCTTTATTTATTTATTTAGTAAATTCCAAGCCTGAAACAGCTTACAGGGAAGAGGGAAGCACACACTGGGTGCCCCTGCTCCCTCTCTCCTCTTTTATACAGCAAAAGATCGAAAAAAAGGAGCGATATTTACCCCCGGAGAACGCCTACCCTGTGCACGGGGAAGGCCCTTCCGGCCGCCCGCTCTCCTCAGCGGGACGCGGCCCCACAGCCGGGGCGCGCCGGCAGCCGCAGCGGGAGCGAGGCCCACCCTTCACCCAGGGAAGGAACTCCCTCTCAGAGCCTCTCCAGCCTTACGCAGAGGCTTTCCACCACTGCAGAAAGCTTTCCAAGCCAGCCCCTCCACAGACCCGCTCCCTGCCACCACCCCCGGAGCCGGCCGCGCAGCACTTACCCCCAGAAGGCAAACTTTCAGCTCCCTCAGAGCCATGGCCGCGCAAACCGTGCCTTTAACAAGCGCCGAAGACACAGCCCAGAGCGACCATAGCCCTTGCCGGGGCGCGCGTTCCGCCGAGGCCCGCGGGGGCAGCCCCCCGCCTCCCTCACACCGTGATTACCAGCCAACCTTCCTCCGCAGAGCTGCGCGAACGCGACGCCATCTTGGATGGCCCGCCGGCGTCACCTGACCGCGCCCCCGCCCGTCGCCGCCGCGCTTTCCCTCGCGGTGACGCGACGCCATCTTGGATCTCTCTTCTGGCCCGCTTAGATGATTGTGAGTAACTGGTTTTTATTTTTCTGCTCTTTAGGCCCTCTGCCTCTCTCCCATCCCGGGGTCCTTCCGTCGCTCTCTTCCCCTGTCCGCGTTTTTATTCAGGTTAAGGTGAGGGGAGGAATTTTGAGGCTGTTTATGCTGGTGAGGGTTTGCAGGGTGCTCAGGTTTAAGAGTTCGGAGTGTGTGAGTGTGCCCGTAGCAGCGCGGCTTGGCAGGAGAAGCGGGCTCGCTCCTTCCCTCGGCTGTAGGCTCTCGCCCCACCTGGCGCGTTTCACGAGCCCCCAGGCGCTGGCTGGCGCTTCGAGCGCTGGAGGATGTGTGGGCGGCCTCTTGAAGCGGGGTTTTGGGGGGCAGTTGTGGTCCTGCGGCCTTCCAAGAGACCAGTCTCTTTGCCTCACATGGCTGCTGAAGTGCTGGATTCGGTGCAGAGGAAGGAAAGGGGAAGGAAAACGCTCCGGCTGGCCGTTGTTGTCGGTGGAAATGAGCCTAGAGCAGTCGAGGGCTTTCTGAGCTGTGGTGGCTCGAACGGGTGAGACTTCTAAGTGCTGTAGAGGCTGCTGAGGACGCCGTGAGTTTTGCAGTTCCCGCATCTTCGCGGCACAGGCGCTCGTCAGGACCCTGTTGGGGGGCTCCGCGCGCACCTCGGAAGCGGGAATAAAAGAAAACCTTCCCTTGTGTGTACTCGGTTGGCTAACACGTCGCTGGCTTTAGTTAAAGTCGTAGATACTACATTAAGCCGCTGTGGCTCAGAGTTGTGTTACGGGAGTAGAGCTGACCACCTGTCAGACAGCTTGGCAAGAGCTGTGATTTAAGGAAACGAATCTTTAATAATTCTGTGGATCTGAACTGCTTCAGGAAGCAGCTGGCTGGCTGGGGTTGTTTCGTTGGTGCTGTGGATGCTGGATTGGCTCTTCTATTAAATAAAATTTAAGCTGATACTCGAATTTGTTTCTTGTGGGAGACTGTTTACCGCAAGACAATTATTGTTTAATTGTACTTGAAAACGTGCAACAGATGGATTGCCCCAATGTAGCATGAATAGGCTGTTTTAGGAAAAGCGGGGGTATTCAAGAACATCAGGGGAAGTGTTAAAATACAAGTGAGATCCAGAGTATTCCACTGGAAGGATGCGTAGGGACATTGGCTTGGCAGCCAGGTTGTTCTGTAGGATTTTGTTAGTTGCTGCTCTTATGTGTTGTTGCTTTCAATCTTTAAGGTTTCTGCATTTCATTAGTTGGTAGCAGGAAAAAAGTGTTTGTATTCTGATTAAGTTTCAGAAAGAGAAGTTTGGGATCTTTTGGGATGTAAGTGCTGTATAAATGACGAGATTGTGTACATAAGAGTTCTTGATTCACTTTGTTTTTTTGTGTATTTGAAAATACAGTAAGCATTTTCTTTATACAGATAAACTGTGTGGGTCTTAATGAATTTAAAACTATGTAAAATGCATCCTCCTTTAATGCAGTTATATGTTTGAAAAGCTAGAAATTAAAAACTGTGAGTGTACAGTAGTAGTTGAAGTACACTAATTTGACACACAGGGATTTAACACTAAAAAAAAAGCTTAAGAAGAGGTGCTATAGGTTATTTCTTATATTTGCTTACTGCAGTAAGCAGTTTGTAAGAAGTCATCACCTTAGATGACAAAAAATGTGTGTTGAACAGAATTGAAGTGAGGTCAATAACTTACACATTTCAATGTGCTTATCCTGATTTAAATCCTATTTTCTCTAGTTCTCTAGTAGTAGAGCTGCAACTGTTGTTGCTGTAGTCCCTTAAGAGTTGAAACTATCTTCCCTTCTGCCCTAAGTAAAAAAAAAACCACAAAACCCCAAAACAAAAAAAAACCAAACCCACAAAAACAAATGCAAAACATCCCAAGCAAAGCTCTTGATAGCGCTAATGATCAGCAATTTTAATTGATTGAGTCTTTCTATATGGCTCCAAGTGACCTCCAATTTTCCTCTCTCTGTAGTAAGAATCCCCAGCTACAACCAGTGTGTCACTTCAGTTCTGTTTGCTGAGTGAGTAAAGTGCAAGCAGTGGAAATAAATGCAACCTTCCTGTAGTGTTCTGTTATGTGTTGGCCTTGAACTAGGGGTGACCATCATCCTGATTTAAGTGTTCTGTATTAGTAATCATTTGTGTGGTAAGTTGATTGAGAAATTTAGTGCTAGTAGGCAAAACTAGTTCAAGTCATTAAGCTAATAACATTCAGATGAAGAACACTTTGCCATAAGCAGTAATTAATAAACTTTTTACATGGGTCACTTAAAGTTTGTGTAAAAGAAACTACCATTTTTAGGATTAGCACTCTAAATGTACATTTTAGAACACTATTGAAATCTTATTTTATGACTTAAAGATATTCTTTGATTAAGGTCATTATTTTGACAATGTAGTTAAGAGTTACAGTATTGAAAGCTGTCTTCTACTGAGTTACAGCAAACTTGGATGTCCCATCTAGGCTGGGATACTGTTGTGCTGATCTGGTGACCAGTTAAGTAAAGAGTTCATGATGCCTTTTAGGAAAGTCTCAGTGAAATAAATCACCGGAACTGGATTTTTACGTTCTTATCTAAACTGGTGAAATAGTGTAATGCACATTGAAAATCAATTCCATTGGAACAAATGGAGAGTCTGGTAGATTCATCTGAATCTAGGCACAAGCAATAGTAAAATCTGCCTAAATGAATTGAATACAGTTTGAAACTCACCTTTTGTAAGGTGAGACATTGGGTTACTACACCCTCTGTACAAGAAAGAAATTTTTTTTAAAAATTGCTGTTCCTTCTAGAAACAATGAGAGAGAAAATAGCCTCCTTGAGTTCATAAAATCATTCATTGCACTCTGCACTTGTATTTACTGTTTTGTATAGTGAAAAGTGGATAGTGATAGTAGCTAATGGTGTTGAATTGCATGGTTAGAGCCTGTAAGAAACACCTACATGGTCACAAGATTTAAGCAGCTTTTGAGTGTAGGTCAAACTAAAGCAAGGTGAACTCCAGCTCAGCTGTGAATACTGTCACTTTTATTCTCATTTATAGGTGAACAGGTTTCAAGCTTAGTCATTTGATGTTAGAAGCAAAGATACTGGATGTTTGATTTACCTGTGAAAGAATGTTAGATAAGAAATACTGGTTCATTATTTATGTAATTTACTTTCTGCCATTTGTAAGTACCTATGGCTGCTTATTTTGTGCATGGAAAGATAAAATTAAAATTCTTGAGAGAGTACAAAATGGATTCTGCCATGACTGTTACTTATATGTACTGAGAGTATGTGGAAAAAAAAAGTCAGGTATTTAACCCTCCTGATTCTGAGCATAAATAGTTGTTCTGTTTTCCCTCTGGTCCAAGAAGCACTGGTGTGTGCTCAGCTAATTTAAATGAGTAATAGAGCCACTCCAGTAAATGAAAGCATGTTCATTGTGTTTATGAAATTAGTCCCAGGTGTAGTATTGTAGTGAGAATTTACTTCACTGTTGTTTGAATTGGTAGGAAGTCTGAAATATTTGAAGTGGACTTGTAAGAGTCTGCAGTTTTAAACCTGCTTCTTAATTCAAGAACAGGTGGGCACTAAAGAAAGTTAATGGCAAGTATATTTATTTTTATTAACCCTAATAAATGGTTGTGTATAACACATGGCTGGCATCAAAAATCAGCTACTGAAAGTGTGTCCAACTTGTGTGCATTTTCAAAAATACATATACATGTTACAGTTGCATAGATAGAAGGATGGTCAGAGTTAGGTTTGGATATCCCATGGGCAGGGCTGCTTGAAGGTAAAGGGGCCCAAGATAGTTGGTTGACATTCAAGGACTGCTTTTTCCGTGCTCAAGATCGGAGCATCCCGACACGTAGGAAGTCAAGGAAGAGGGCCAAGAGACCTGCGTGGCTAAATAGGGAATTGCTGGGTATGCTCAAGTGGAAGAGGAGAGTTTACAGGTCATGGAAGGAGGGGCTGGCCACTTGGGAGGAATATAAGGCTGCTGCTAGAGGATGTAGGAAGGCAGCTAGGAGGACTAAGGCATCCTTAGAATTAAACCTGGCAAGAAGGGTCAAGGACAGCAAAAAGAGCTTTTTTAAATACATGGCAGACAAAACTAACACCAGAGGCAATGTAGGCCCACTGATGAACGGGATGGGTGCCCTGGTGACAGAAGATAAAGAGATGGCAGAGTTACTGAATGCCTTCTTTGTCTCTGTCTACTCTGCTGCGGGCAGTCCTGAAGAGCCCTGTACCCCTGAGACCTTAGATGAAGTCAGGTCGACGGAGCGGTTTGCCTTAGTCGATGAGGAATGGGTTAGAGACCAGTTGAGCAATCTGGACATCCATAAATCCATGGGTCCAGATGGGATGCACCCGCGGGTGCTGAGGGAACTGGCGGAAGTCATTGCTAGACCACTCTCCATCATCTTTACCAAGTCTTGGGAAACGGGAGAGGTGCCTGAGGACTGGAGGAAAGCAAATGTCACTCCAGTCTTCAAAAAGGGCAAGAAGGAGGACCCGGGTAACTACAGACCGGTCAGCCTCACCTCCATCCCTGGGAAAGTGATGGAACACCTTATCCTTGGTACCATCTTAAGGCATATCAAGGATAAGAAGGTTATGAGGGGCAGTCAACATGGCTTCACCAGGGGGAAATCATGTTTGACCAATCTCTTAGCCTTTTATGAGGAAATAACACGGTGGATGGATGATGGCAGAGCGGTGGATGTGGTCTACCTTGACTTCAGCAAAGCATTTGACACGGTCTCCCACAGCATCCTCACGGCTAAAATGAGGAAGTGTGGACTGGATGATCAGGTAGTGAGGTGGACTGCGAACTGGCTGAAGGAGAGAAGCCAGAGAGTTGTAGTCTATGGGGCTGAGTCTAGTTGGAGGCCTGTAACTAGTGGAGTGCCTCAAGGGTCAGTACTGGGACCGGTATTATTTAATATATTCATCAATGATTTAGATGAGGGAATTGAGTGTACTATCAGCAAGTTTGCTGATGACACTAAGCTGGGAGGAGTGGCTGATACGCCAGAAGGCTGTGCTGCCATCCAGCGAGACCTGGATAGGCTGGAGAGTTGGGCAGGGAGTAACTTGATGAAATATAACAAGGGAAAGTGTAGAGTCCTGCATCTGGGCAGGAACAACCCCAGGTTCCAGTATAGGTTGGGGAATGACCTGTTAGAGAGCAGTGTAGGGGAGAGGGACCTGGGGGTCCTAGTGGACGACAGGATGACCATGAGCCAACACTGTGCCCTTGTGGCTAAGAAGGCCAATGGCATCCTGGGGTGTATTAGAAGGGCGGTGGTTAGTAGGTCGAGAGAGGTCCTCCTTCCCCTCTACTCTGCCCTGGTGAGACCGCATCTGGAGTATTGTGTCCAGTTCTGGGCCCCTCAGTTCAAGAAGGACAGGGAGCTGCTGGAGAGAGTCCAGCGCAGGGCAACTAAGATGATTAAGGGAGTGGAGCATCTCCCTTATGAGGAAAGACTGAGGGAGCTGGGTCTCTATAGTTTGGAGAAGAGGAGACTGAGGGGTGACCTTATCAGTGTCTATAAATATATAAAGGGGGAGTGTCACGAGGACGGAGCCAGGCTCTACTCAGTGGCAAACAATGATAGGACAAGGGGTAATGGGTACAAACTGGAACACAAGAGGTTCCACTTAAACTTGAGAAGAAACTTCTTCTCAGTGAGGGTGACGGAACACTGGAACAGGCTGCCCAGGGAGGTTGTGGAGTCTCCTTCCCTGGAGACATTCAAAACCCGCCTGGACGCATTCCTGTGTAACATTATCTAGGTGTTCCTGCTCCGGCAGGGGGATTGGACTAGATGATCTTTCGAGGTCCCTTCCAATCTCTAACATACTGTGATACTGTGATACTGTGATGGAGAGTTTGTGGCAACCTTAGAGGAAATTCACACTCCTGTGTACACTGTATAACTGCTTTCAGTGATATATTAGGCTTTCTTTGAAGCAGCAAATGCTGGATGTATCTTTAGATATTGTGCTTGATGGGAACGCTTGCCCTAGAGCATGTGGACAAATCAGTTCCAGACAGATCTGTGTGATAAAATTATATACGCTTGTGGAGATAAATGTTTTGAACTTGACAAAACTTAAAACTATCTAAAGAGTAGTCACTAGAAATAATAATGACCATTTGAATGTAAATAAGGGGGCCAGTACAATGTGTAGCAATTATAAAAAGCCATGAATAATTGGCATGTTTCTGATCCTGTAGCTGTGGGTTCACTTGTAGCATCTATGTGGAAAAATTGAAATGTGAATGTTTATTCTAATCCCACAGTTCTTCTGTTTGCATTCTTTTGAACTTGTTGTTCAGAGCATGTCTGCAAGAACAGCAGAATTGAGAATTGTTATAGTCTTTTAATTCAATCTTCTAGTCCTTGGAGACTGTGCTTGCTTAAACCAGTCTGCTTTATCCAGGTATAACATTTTGCTGTAAATGTGTTCAGGTGATTTCTTCTTTAAATAAGCTGTGTTTCCGAGACTATTTTGGCTCATGCTAAGTAATTGGAAAGCAGAGTTTTATATGTGAAATAGGAAATTCTTCTGTAGGAAAAAGCTGAGGCCAGGTACCTCTCAGCAATAGAGATGTCTTTTTATATAAAAAGTGTTTTACAATGAATAGTAATGTAGTTTAAAGCCAAAGTTCATTCTCGGATCTGAAGCTGCAAATATAAAGAAGATATTTTTTTTTCCCTCTTCCTACAGAGTAGGCTTACATGGTAAGTTTGTAGTTGGTAGGTCTGCAGTAGACAGCTCCCAGAATATTCACAAGTAAGGCAAAGCTGATGTTTTTCCCAAAGCAACCAATCTAATTTAGATACATGGGACCCAGTAACTACAGTGAGAAAAATGTATCCCAGGAACTTTGAAACAGGCCCAAGGATTTGCTATTTTAAAGCAATACACTTTGGGTTTTTTTTGTCATTGTTTAACATTTCAGTTTCTTTTAATAGGACTTTCCTTTTGAATGTGTTGGTCAGTTTGTGGCATGTGGTTTTGTCAGCTGAGCCTTATTAACTCAGTGCATGTGGTTAGTCCATTCAGATTATGAAGTAAAGTGTTAAAAGCTAAAGATTTTGACAGTTGAAATGAACTAAATTTCAAAGCTTGAACTTACAGGTCTATGTGGAAGTGTTGTTCTTGACTTGGTTAAGTACAGTCACCTAAGATTATATATTTTGTAGGCTGTTTCCAGTGCTGTGCAGATACTTTGCCTTTGAAGAATAGTTCTAAAAAGAAATAATTATCAGTGTAATGTATTTTACATCTCTTGATGACTCTTGGATTTATTTCTATTGTATTTTGGTTACTCTTCTTGTCTTTCAAGTTGGGTTCGAAGATTATGGACCAGACTGTGACAGCATGAGAATAACTGCATTCTTGGATATTCCTGGCCAGGACAACTTAACTCCACTGGCTCGTCTAGAAAAATATGCCTTCAGCGATAACATATTTAACAGGTAAACTTGATAACTGACTGATAGTATCATGGATGGTAGTGTCACTACTTCTGCTGTTATCCTAAGCACAAGCCTAATATTTGTTTCAGTAACTTTTATGTAGCATTTCCATAAAAAGAGGTTTTCATTCTTGATTATCTGAATAAGATCTCTCAATTCTATCTTTATGTTGGGACATGGGGGAACTTTATAATTGGTATGTCTGAAAGCTCAGAGAAAAGCCTGGTTGTCTTTATGGTGCCCATTTGCATTTCATAAGTTCCCCTCACATCACATCTATGTGTCATTGGCAGGATATTAAAACAATTAATATGTTGTTACCTTCATAGGCAGATTATTGCCAGAGGTCTTTTGGATGTCTTTCGAGATTTCAGTAGTAATGAAGAAGACTTCCTGACTGTAATGGAAATAGTGGTCAGGCTCTCTGAAGATGCAGGTTTGAAAGCTGTTATTTTTATCATCATCTTATTTTACATAAGCTGAAATACAGATGGCAATAAATCTTTTGAAAGAAGAAACTAAATCATCTCACAGCAATATCTGTTCATAATTAATTTTTTTCTTCTGTTTTGAAGCATTCTGCATGGTGGCTGTGTAAATGAAGGCTCTTACTTAGTATAGGGCCCAAAGTAATATTTTTCAAGGAATTAATTACACCTGAATGTGTGGTGTATGTAGTCCAGTACAGTTGTGTGTTTTGATACTTCATGTGCATACATTCATGGTGGTTGGGTTTTCTAGCTAGTGCTCTCAATTTTTTTGATTTATTTGGGATCCCAAGTCTCTGGACTGCAATGTATGTAAGCCTGTTCTATTTTACTCAGTCTTCCTTTAATAAGAGGCAATCTCGGTGATATTTCTTTTAATATTTTAATTTTCCTCTGCTGTGAAAGCATTAGACAGAAAAAGGCTACATTTTTTTCTTAAGATACTTGATCTTAATTTCACACTTATGGATGTTGTTTGGACTTTTTATTACTAGAGCCGACTGTACGTACAGAGCTGATGGAACAAATACCTCCTATTGCCATTTTTCTGCAAGAAAATCGACCAAAATTCCCAACAGCGTTTTTTGAATACCTTATGCCCATAGTAGTGAGATACCTCACAGATGTTAACAATCAGGTAGGAAAACCAGACCGCATGAGTTCAATTGTTGGAAAAAATCTGTGCGGTTCAGTGATTTTAAAGCATGAGGAAGAGATAATAGGAAATTCCATGTTGATCGATGACCAGCTTTTATGTAAAGCTTTGTGTTTTGGTTTCAGCACACTCTGCTGGGGAGGTCTGAGGGGTTGTTCTATAGCAGATAATGGGAAAACTTACAGGATTTGCCTAGCAGCGTATTGATGCAGCCTGTTACAGGAGGCATGACTTAAAGTCCTGTCTTTGTCTTTTTGGATTCTCCTCAGAATTTGATGAAATGTCACCTAATGATTATATTAAACTGTAGCATTTATTACTAATTCCTTATGAAGTAAAAACAGAGCTTTTTCTGTTTGTGGTTTATTTCTTTTAACTTGTATCTGCGTGTTCATTGAAAATATGCTTTTTGTGGTTTGCATCAATGTATTCATAGTGATACATGTTTGTTTGCTCATGTTAATAGGTTAGAAAGGCAGGTCAGGAAGCACTGCTTATACTGCTAGAACAAGATCTTGTTGCTCAGAGTGACATTGAAAATAAGGTGTGTCCAATTCTGTTGGACCTCTCTGCTCCTGACAGTGATGATGAATACAAGGTGGAAGCTGTGAATGTAAGTAAATTTGGAAGAAATCTTACATCTTTTACTTTTTTTTTCTTTCTTTGGTCTCATAGAATCATAGAATAGTTAGGGTTGGAAAGGACCTTAAGGTCATCTAGTTCCAGCCCCCCCTGCCATGGGCAAGGACACCTCACACTAAACCATCTCACCTAGGGCTCTGTCCAGCCTGGCCTTGAACACTGCCAGGGATGGAGCATTCACAGCTTCCCTGGGCAACCCATTCCAGTGCCTCACCACCCTTAAAGAACTTCCTCCTTATATCCAGTCTAAGCTTCCCCTGTTTGAGGTTGAACCCATCACCCCTTGTCCTGTCACTACAGTCCCTAATGAAGGGTCCCACCGCAGCATCCTTATAGTCCCCCTTCAGATACTGGAAGGCTGCTATGAGGTCTCCACGCAGCCTTCTCTTCTCCAGGCTGAACAGCCCCAACTTTCTCAACCTGTCTTCATATGGGAGGTGCTCCAGTCCCCTGATCATCCTCGTGGCCTCCTCTGGACTTGTTCCAACAGTTCCATGTCCTTTCTATGTTGAGGACACCAGAACTGCACGCAATACTCCAAGTGAGGTCTGATGAGAGCAGAGCAGAGGAGCAGGATCACCTCCTTTGACCTGCTGGTCATGCTCCTTTTGATGCATCCCAGGATACAGTTGGCTTCCTGGGCTGCGAGTGCGCACTGCTGGTTTATGTTCATTTTCTCATCTACCAACACCCCTAAGTCCTTCTCTGCAGGGCTGCTCTGAATCTCTTCTCTGCCCAACCTGTAGCTGTGCCTTCTTTTTTGGTGACATTTGTTCTGGCTTTTAGCAATGCTGTTATAAAACTCCTAGAATATAACAACTGTGTGAGATACTCAAGAGCATAAATCCCAGAAAACAAAAATTGTACTTGCAGTCTTAGTGTCCTGAGAGCTTTACTTGAATCACTGAGCTTAAACTTTTTATACTATTCCTATTTTTGTTTGTTTTGTGCTTTCCCTGTTTGTTAGTTGTTGTGTTGGGAATTGAGAGCCTGCTGTTGTGATACAGTTTAACCTGAGGTACACTAAGCTGCTAAGCCTTGGATATGTAGGTTTCTTAGTCATTTGTAGTGTTGAACACCAGATATCTTTAAAATGCAGTTGGTTCTTGGCAGCCTTGTTAAACTTCTTAAGATTATGTTCTCAAACAGTTTCTTTACGTTTAAAACATTACTGTGAAACTTGATAGAGCAAAAGTTGAAGTGATGGCCTGATCTTAATTCATAGGCATTTATAAAAAACAAGCCCTTTTCACTTTCAAGAAATCACTTGACTCCACAGAAAAGTGCTGGTGTGTAATTACATTTCATCATGGGTATCTGACACTTGACCTGTAAATCAGTTATACCAGCTACATTTTCCCCTTCCTTATTTGGGAGTTGGGTATTGCTTAGGCAATTTTCCAGGCTGACATCTGAGCACCAGATGCATTTTAAGAGCTTGAAGATTTGTTGGAAAGTCCTTAAATGGTGTCTTCCTTAGTTCTTCTTTGGCATTCTATTTCAAAGGCAAACGTTTCTAGGAATAAAGCTTGGTTTTGTGAGGGTAGAAAGACTAAATATGAGTACTGCTAATCTGACAACACTTCTGTAAGTGTTAAATTCCTCGTGCTACAGGCAGAGCAGTTGAGTAGAAAGGAGCATAGGAGCTCCTTCCTTTTTACTTTTGCAAGTATAAGAATTGCAGCAAGTTATCCCTGAAAGTTGGAGCTGAAAGGGAACATGCAATCCAAAGCAGCTGATTTTCACAGCAGAAACAAGGTTTGTAATGGGAGTTGAAATTGACAGTTCCTCAGAGAAGGAAGCTAAATTAATGGGCATGTTACTAACTTTAGTTCTGCTGTGATGGGAACTCCTAAAATTTCTGAGGATCATTCCTGTAAGGAGTCCATTAGCTCCCATATATAACTGATTTGTCGTACACTCCACTTTCTCTCGTGTTGCTTGGCAAACTTGTATTTTATTGTGTTGTACAAGCATATAAAGAGCTGGGGCTGTGCTCTTTTTTTAAGTATCTGAGTGGTCCTGATAAAGCCAAGGAGCTTATTTGCATGCTTAAGCTTGAGATATTTCTAATATGCTTAAAGATTATGATTTTGTGTACTGGCTAGTGCAATGGAACTTTTGTCTTCTCTGTACAAAATACCAGTGTCTGCTACGTCGTAAAACACCTTGAAACTGTTTTTAATGAACGTATTTAACTGAATAAAAAGGACAATGAATTACATGCAGAAATGTTACGCTCATCAGGCACAGAATAATTTTAAATTAAAGCTATAGTTGTGCTTCACATCAAACAGGTGTATAACAGTATGAATAATGAGTAGCAGTTAAACGTATTTGATGGTAGTTGCTGTCTTGGAGGTAATTTTTAGGAGAGATATTTGGCTGTGCTTACAAGCTTTATACTTTTCCTTACACATATCCCCCTCTTGATTTCTAGATAATCTGTAAAATGGCTTCTATGTTGAGCAGAACAACAGTTGAGCACCTGCTGCTTCCTCGTTTCTGTGAACTGTGCAGTGATGGGAAATTGTTTCAAGTCCGAAAGGTTGGTGTGTTTTCAACCCTAAACCACTTAAAAATGAATTTGTATGTTGCTGTTCAGATAGCTTCCTGAATAATTTAGTCATAACTTCAGCTGATGAACTTTGACAGCGTCTGGAAGAGCAGTTTTATTGACATGGTTACAGTTGTTCTCTTTTAGTAAAGAAACAGGTAACAGTAGGTAACAGTCCTTGGTGAATAGCTTTGGTGTAGCAGTTAAACTGATCTTGTACATTTAATAGTTTTGCATAACTTCTTTTATTTTTTTTTTAAGCCACCATGCTTGTTTATGGGATGGAAACAAATTACTTGATTTCCACCTTCTTATTGCAAAACCAGAAGTTCAGAAGTAATAGATATTTGAGACATCCTTCCTTAAAATAAATAAATAATCGGGTATTATTGAAAGGATAAATCCCCGAGGTGTAAGGTTTACTTTAATTCATGGGCAAGTACAAAAGGAAATTTGTAGCATAAAGGGTCTTAAAGTATTTAGTAGACTTAAGGGTCATGCAGAGCTGCAGCTTGGTCCTTAACAAGCTGTGCTTGCTGGAATTTGAGCTGCATTATGGTTTTCTAAAAAAGAAAGAATAAATCCTATGTTAACACAGCCCTATCTTAATTGATTTCAGATTTTGGAAGCATATTTTTCCAGAATGAGGGGATGTCCATTTTCCCTTAATTATATCACTTGTAATGTACTGTAAATGGCACTAACTTGAGACCTTGATTAAACTTTGCTTCAGCAAAGTACTTAAGCCAATCGCAGCTATAGCAAAGATATTTCTGTCAGTACATGTAAGTCCTGACCTTCGTATCATGTTCAGCCTGCTTTGGTTTTGACAGCTGCTATTCAAAGTAATTTAAACTTTCCAGTAGGCTTATTGTCCCTTTTAGTGATTACTGAATTAGGTGATATTCTTCATGCAGAAACCTTTATTCCTATTGATTTCAAAGGCATGTGGCTTATGGAAGCCTGCTCTAATGAGTCTTTGTTCAGGATGAGTTAATATTACAGGATGTAGTTACATGGCTGAAATTTGAATAGTCAAATGTATACAGTTGTCACATGGGATAAATAATGCATGGTGAAGCTGATAATAAAACTAATGCACTTGAAAGAGCCAGAATGTTATTAATGACTTTTTTAATTTCTTAGATTTGTGCAGCTAATTTTGGTGACATTTGTAATGCAGTTGGGCAAGAAGCCACAGAAAGATTGCTGGTACGTAAAAATCAAAATCAATTGACAAGACTTCAATTTCTCAGTTCAAAAGGTTTGGTGATGAGTTCTTGTATTATTTTCTCTGTAAATTAATCAGTGTACCTGCATTTTTTTAATTAATTTATCGAAAGCTTTGGTTGCAAGTGTGGCAAAACTGGGAATGGCTACATATGCAAAGTTCTTGTTTTGAAAAGTATTTTTTAAAATGTAATTAACAGCATATATACACACACACTTTAGAATTACCCTTTTTTTTTTCCCCTGAACTAGATTATCAGTCAAGTTCTAGTTCCAGGAAAAATAGGCCATTAATAATTCTTTCTCTTCTTTCCTAGTGCATATAGTTATACCTAAAATCCTGATGAAGTAAATGGGAGACAGATAGTTTTTCTGTTTTCTTAGTTAATCTATGCTTTTAACGTGTCCTTATTTCTTCTTTCACTTACTTTATTTTCCCTTGAGTTGTCATTCTCTAGAGTTTCCAAAAAATGACTTGAGAGTAAGTTGCTGCAGTCTGTTTAGCTTTTAATTATTGGTTTTGCTTATTTTTTGACAGATTCCCAAATTCTTTGAGCTCTGTTCTGATAGTGTTTGGGGAATGAGAAAAGCTTGTGCTGAATGCTTTATGGCAGTGTCTTATACCACATCCCCAGAAGTTCGCAGAAGCAAACTATCCCCACTGTTTATCAGTCTTATTAGTGACACTTGCAGATGGGTAAGTCGCTTGCTCTATAGCTAATGTGTCTTCCTAGATAGATCTTGCCCATTAATGGGCAAGTCAGGAGTGTACTGTAAAAGTTCTTTAAATTTGCTGAGATTAGAGTCTAATCTACTGAAATGTAATCTCTTCTCTAAGACAGTATCTTATTTTTCCTCTGACTGCATAAAATTTCTATCAACAGTTTTTTCTGTAAGTGTAAGCACTTTTCTGAGAACGTTGCGTGTGTTAAATGCCTTGAAGTAGATGGAGATGTCCGTCAAATTTATTAACCCCTAAAATGTTTCTGTGACTGTAGATAATGCTTAGTATTCTAACACTCTTTGCTTAGGTGTCACTTACTTGGTAACTGGTTATTTTATTTAGTATGAACCAATTGGTTCTTAGTAAAAAAATGGAACCAAATTTTTATTTTCCATCAGTAAGTCTGTGGGAATTGCATGAATCCTGACTGTTGTCTTTATACTATCACAGGTTCGTCAGGCTGCTTTTCAGTCTCTTGGCCCATTTATTTCTACCTTTGCAAACCCTTCGAGTGCTGGTCTTTACATTCAAGAAGATGGGACACTAAGTATCCAACAGTCAACGCAAGATGTGAATTCCAATTTGTGTCAGCCAAGCAACAATAAAACTTTAATGTCCTCCAGTACAAATGCTACACTGTCCAGGTAAAATCATGGGAAGGAAAGATGGTGTGGTGTAGTGGAAGAGAAAAAGATAATTATTTTTGTTGCATTTCATGGCTAAAAAAATCTCGAGAGTATAGTTCTAGAAAAGGTATGAAGGGTGAGGACACGTGTCTATTGGAGTGTAGCTGTTTTACTGAAATACTCACTTTGGCTTCACAGGAGGGTAAAGGGAAAACTGGTGAAAGAAAGCACAGCTGTAACCAATTCTGTCTTTTTGCAGGGAAAATAAACTTAGGTAGTTATGCTGGGTTTTATGAAGTATTTCACTGAAAACTCATCAGAGAATTTTCAGTTTTATTTGGGTATTTATTTGTGTCTGTTATCAGTTCAGAACAACCAATGGAAATCAAACCGGAATCATCGACTGAAGAGACTTCAGCTGAAGTTCATACAAAGCTCTCTGTTGAGAACCTAAATAAAGACACACAGGAGGAAAGTTCATATTGTTGTACCAATCCTGGAGAAGATGTGCCTCGATTGTCTGAGGGTGACAGAGTTGCTGCTGGTGTCATAGAAGTCACTAAGGACAGCAGTTTTCCTGGAATGAACTCAAGGCTACAGTCTGCTGAGGACATATTTAATACTTTTCTATATTGGCGCCCTCCTCTGCCTGATATAAGTCAGGATCTGGAGTTGCTTCAGTTCAAGACTGAAACGCATAAAGATAGTTGTTCAGTGCCATGTAATAACTGTGTTGCTAGTACTGAAATAAAAAAAGTTCTAGAAAGCTTACAAGAGCATATAGATGATCCAGATGTTCAAGGTGAGACTCTTTAACAGCAAAATCTATTTCCTCTGAGCATGTTTTCTCCTACCCTTTACAAACCCTTAGACTGCATTTTAATTGGCAGTAATTACAGTAGAAAGTTAAGCATCAGCCTTCTTTCACAAGACCTGAGTTCTTTTTAGAACAGGTGGGGAAGTGTTCCTATCTCCTGTTCATATGAGAAATAAATTCGATCTAACTGCAAAAGGGAAAAGAGCTTGTTGAAATTTGTTGAAACCATCTTTAAGTACTGTAACCAAGTACTGTGGTTTTAGGGACAGAGCTGCCTGTTATCAGCTGAATTCATCTGGTACTCTTCATCTTTAAAGCATGCTCTGGTGTTTCCTCTTAAAACTGTACTTGTCATAGGCTTGTGCAGCTATGTGCAAATACAGTTTGTCCTAATATTGGTGATAGTGGTAAACCTAACCTTTTGTTTTATATCTACTTCTGCAAAATAAATGATTCGGAGATGGTTTCACTAATTCCCTCCTCTGCATAAAGTTTTTCTCGTAAATGTTTAAATGCATATTGATGCCTTTTCCAAGCAGTTGAATCAGTTAAAGAGTAGAACAGAAGAACTTGTATTAAAGTTTGACAGTATGAAGAATGGGAGGAGAGCCGGTATGCTGTGATGCCTCATTACAGGGGATTACTGGACATACCTTTCAGCAGTAGAAACTGGTAGAATAGTTCTACTGAAATTGTTAATGCCTCCAAATCATTGCTCTTTATTTGTGCTGGTTTTGTGGAAGAATAACGGGCCTCTTCTTTCTAAGAGCAGTTGCTAATATATCGTTTCTAGATTAACTAACTACAAGTTGAATGCTTTTAAGTGCAGAAGAGAGTATAGAGGCTTCTTTTGCTTTATGCAGTTCAGGTCCAAGTGCTGTCTGCTGCTCTCAGAGCTGCTGAGTTTGATTCTGTTGGTGACTATGAGACCAAAAACATGAAGGAAAGCAGTGGCAAATTCCAGAAAAAAACAGTTTCAGATGAAACAACTGTTTCAGATGCTACCTGTAGCCAGGTGGAGGAGGACACTCTTTCATCCCGTGCCTCCCAGGATAACATCAGTGACCAGTCTATCACCTGTGTACTGAAAAGCACAGTAAGTATGCGTTGTGTTCCATGTCTGAAATTAATTCTTACCTGCTTTAGTAATGTGTGTATTCATGTAGTCCCTGGCATAATTGATCTGCTTCTGATCTAAAGCCTTTGAGTATTATTAGTCCAGAAGTATCATATGCTACCTTAATTAAAAAAGAGAAGGAAAAGCTATTGAGGGTTATTTCTGTTTGCACACACATTACTTAAGAGTGAAAGTTTTACAGTAGTTTTGTAGGTGGTTTTGTTTTTTTTGTTGGTTTTTTTTTTGATCAAATGTAGTAAATAGTCTCACCTCTTCCTGTAATGAATCTAAAATTAGTCTTTTATCACCAGACAGGAGGCTGAATCAGGTGGTGACACATAAACAGTTCCTAATTGCTACTTCTTGATTATAACGTAGAGATAGGAGTCAAAAGAATTGTTTGCACAGTATATAATGTTGCTGGAGCTAATAATGAAAAATAAGGAAAAGCTCTTCTTGTTTAGAAACAAAAATGTAAAATGGTGTGTGAACTTTTAGAACTTTTGTATGTTTTAGAAGCTTTAAACCTTTAATTACTTTGAAGTTGCATGTTAATATTTGGAGAGAGGTATATGCTTCTTAGCTTCATACGCTTGGGGGTTTCCAGAAGTATCAAAACCAAGTAAAGTTTCTTTACTGAAGAAAGATTGACTTGGAGCAACTGCTAAAATGTCTTAATATAACTTAAATACATGCCAAGAATAAAATATAGTTAAGAGTATAGTGAGAGTAACCTAAATCTGACTGTTGGGTTTATTGTATTGAATTAGATGGGTTTTTTTTTTTTAAAGTAAATCTGACTACTGTTCCCCTTGCTGCTGCTATGGTCTTAGTAGTGTTTTCCTTAGTGTACAACTCTTTCTGCACTTGTATAAGCACACTGAATAAGGCTTTGTCTATAAAAGGCTGTTCTGTATCTGAATTGCATTGTTCTGTAGTGTGATGCTTTGAAATATCCTAACCAGCAGTAATTGTAATTTCACTAGCTAGTGTGTCTTTTTACAGAACTCGGAGGAACAACATAGAGGAACCAGTGTATTTTTAAAGAAAGAGCAAGAAAGTAATTTGCCACTGGATGATGACAAGTCAAAATTACAGGTGGTTAAAATAGAAACTGCTTTGTTGGAGTACTGGGTACAGTTCATTTAATGCTTAATACAGTGATATCTTTTTGCAATTAATCAGTTGCAGAACATGAAGGAATGCTCTGGGCACTTGAGCAAAATCCTGTTTTAAATTGGAAAGCAAGAAAAATTCTGTTGCCTTTTTGGTGCACAGATGCAATCTGTGCAGCCAAGGTGGGCAGTAACTGTACTATTTTGTCACTGGACTTACTGCTTTCTGCAAAAAGGATATTTTCTGTTTGGTTTGATGCAACATGTTAATAAAGTAATAATTACTGTTCACTGTTGACCGCTATATCCTAGTGAGAGGATCATGAGGAGTCACTTTGTAAAGCTGGCCCAAAAAAGTGTGGGTCTTGCCACACTGTGTTTTGCTGCCAGCTGGTTGGTAGCAAGAGAATACTGTAGCAACAAGTGTATTTTCTTTCTGTTCTTAAAATGTGTTTGTCTTTCTCTATAGGATATCATACCTCAGCCTTTATTAGACCAATACTTGTCAATGACTGACCCAGCTCGAGCCCAGACTGTTGATACTGAAATAGCCAAACACTGTGCGTATAGTCTTCCTGGAGTGGCCTTGACACTGGGCAGGCAGAACTGGCACTGCCTGAAAGATACATATGAGACGCTGGCTTCAGATGTACAGGTAAAAAATAATGATAAATCAGAACCCTTTGTATCTTGTTTGTTCAGTTAGTTGTATAGTTGAGGGTTTAAATATGCATTAAAAATGTGACATTCAAGATTTAAGTCAGACTTCATGATTTTCTACTGCTGTGTAACTAGTCCTGTTCCTTCTGCTGTCTGTGTTCACACAGGTGTAGTTCAAAAGCTTGTTTACTTTAGTTTTGGTGCCTAATCTATTTCACTTCTTATGCTGTTTGCAGTGGAAGGTACGTCGGACACTAGCTTTCTCCATACATGAACTAGCAGTTATCCTGGGGGATCAGCTAACAGCTGCTGACCTGGTGCCAATTTTCAATGGATTCTTGAAAGATCTGGATGAAGTGCGTATTGGTGTCCTTAAACATCTATATGACTTCCTGAAGGTAGGAAAGTGTAATTTAATTTCTCAAATTTTTTTTTTCCTGTTATATTGAGAGTGTTTTTAATGAGATTTGCAGGAACCTCTATACAAATGCCCGTAGCATGGGGAACAAACAAGAGGAATTAGAGATGTGTGCATGTCTACAGGGGTATGATATAATAGGCATCACAGTAACATAGTGGGATAGCTCCTATGACTGGAGTGTTGGAATGGAAGGTTACAGGCTCTTTAGAAAAGACAGGCCTGGCAGGCGGGGAGGGGGAGTTGCCCTTTATGTTAGGGATAGGCTGGAGAGTATGGAACCCTGTCTGGGGACAGGTGAGCAGTCCACAGAGTTTGTGGGTCAGGGTTAAAGGGAATATAGCTATGGGAGACATTACTGTGGGGGTCTGTTACAGACCACCTGATCAAGGAGAACCTGCGGATGAAGCACTCCATAGACAGATAGGAAAAGCCTCACGCTTGCAGGCCCTTGTTCTCATGGGTGACATCAACCACCCTGACATCTGTTGGAAGGACGGTACGGCCCGGCACAAGTAATCCAGGAGGTTCCTCGATTGTGTAGAAGACAACTTCCTTCTGCAAGTAATAGAGGAGCTGACAAGGAGAGGTGCCATGCTTGACCTCGTGCTCACCAGCAGTGAAGGGCTCGTTGGAAATGTGACTCTCCAGGGCAGCCTTGAATGCAGCGATCATGAGATGCTTGAATTTGAGATCCTCAGGACAGTGAGAAGAGCGTGCAGCAAGCTCACTGCTCTGGACTTCAGAAGAGCAGACTTTGGCCTCTTCAGGAACCTGCTTAGTAACGTTTCATGGGATACAGCCGTAGAGGGCAGAGGGGCCCAAGACTGTTGGTTGATGTTCAAGGATCACCTGCTACAAGCTCAGGAGTGTTGCATCCCAACCAGAAGGAAGTGCAACAGGAGGGCCAGGAGACCTCCTTGGATGGATAAGGAGCTGCTGAGGAAAATTCAAATGAAAAAAGAGGCTCACAATAAGTGGAAGCAAGGACAGGTGGCATGGGAAGAGTACAGGGATGTTGTCTGGGAAGCTAGGGACCAGGTTAGGAAAGCTAAGGCCCAGTTAGAATTAAACTTAGCTAGAGGTGTTAAACAGGAAGGGATTCTACAAGTACGTAGCAAATAAAAAACAGACTAGGGAGAATGTAGGCCCCCTCAGGAAGCTCTCAGGAGAACTGGCTACACAGGATTTGGAGAAGGCTGAGGTTCTGAATGACTTCTTTGCCTCGGTCTTCACTGGCAAAGGCTCTGACCACACCACCCAAGTCTTGGAAGGCAGATGCAGGGACTGTGAGAATGAAGACCTTGCGCCTACCGTAGGAGAGGAACTGGTTCGAGACCATCTTAAAAATCTGAATGTGCACAAGTCCGTGGGTCCTGATGAGATCCATCCGTGGGTCCTGAAGGAGCTGGCGAATGAAGTTGTGAAGCCGCTGGCCATCATATTTGAGAAATCATGGCAGTCAGGTGAAGTTCCCGATGACTGGAAAAGGGGAAATATAACCCCCATTTTCAAGAAGGGGAAAATGGGTGACCGGGAGAATTACAGACCAGTCAGTCTCACCTCTGTGCCTGGCAAAATCTTGGAGCAGATTCTCTGGAAGGCATGCTAAGGCACATGAAAAACAACAAGGTGCTTGGTGACAGCCAGCAGGGCTTCACTAAGGGGAAATCCTGCCTGACCAACTTGGTGGCCTTCTATGATGGGGCTACAGAACTGATGGACAGGGGTAGAGCAGTTGATGTCATCTACCTGGACTTGTGTAGAGCGTTTGACACTGTCCCACATGACATCCTTGTCTCTAAATTGGAGAGACATCAATTTGATGGATGGACCACTCGGTGGATAAAGAACTGGCTGGATGGCCGCACACAAAGAGTTGTGGTCAATGGCTCAGTGTCCGGCTGGAGACCAGTAACGAGTGGTGTCCCTCAGGGATCGGTGTTGGGACTGGTCTTGTTTAACATCTTCATCGCTGACATGGACAGTGGGATTGAGTGCGCCCTCAGCAAGTTTGCCGATGACACCAAGCTGTGTGGCTCGGTTGATACCCTGGAGGGAAGGAATGCCATCCAGAGGGACCTTGACACGCTTGTGAGGTGGGCTGATGCCAACCTCATGAAGTTTAACCATGCCAAGTGCAAGGTCCTACACCTGGGTCGGAGCAATCCCAGGCACAGCTACAGGTTGGGCAGAGAAGAGATTCAGAGCAGCCCTGCGGAGAAGGACTTGGGGGTGTTGGTTGATGAGAAAATGAACATGGGCAGGCAGTGTGCACTCACAGCCCAGAAAGCAACCATATCCTGGGCTGCATCAAAAGGAGTGTGACCAGCAGGTCCAAGGAGGTGATCCTGCCCCTCTGCTCTGCTCTTGTGAGACCTCACCTGGAGCATTGTGTGCAGTTCTGGTGTCCTCAACATAAAAAGGACATGGAACTGTTGAAACAAGTCCAGAGGAGGCTATGAGGATGATCAGGGGCTGGAGCACCTCCTGTATGAAGACAGGGTGAGAAAGTTGGGGCTGTCCAGGCTGGAGAAGAGAAGGCTGCGTGGAGACCTCATAGCAGCCTTCCAGTATCTGAAGGGGGACTATAGGGATGCTGTGGAGGGACTCTTCATTAGGGACTGTAGTGATAGGACAAGGGGCAATGGGTTGAAACTTAAACAGGGGAAGTTTAGATTGGATCTAAGGAGGAAATTTTTTCCTGTTAGGGTGGTGAGGCACTGGAAGGGGTTGCCCAGGGAGGTTGTGAATGCTCCATCCCTGGCAGTGTTCAAGGCCAGGTTGGATGAGGCCTTGGGTGATATTTAGCGTAAGGTGTCCCTGCCCATGGCAGGGGGGCTGGAACTAGATGATCTTAAGGTCCTTTCCAACCCTAACTATCCTATGATTCTATGAACCAATATCTAGTTTAGTTTTGTACGCTACTGCTGTTTTGTGTGTGTATGTGTGTGTCTGTGGCTTTTTTAAGGTTTCTCATGTCTCTTCTGTCTCATCCCAACAAAATATGAAGATTGGAATGACATTGTAAATGTGCTTGTAAATGCTCCTGTTTACTAATACGATTAGCTGTTACTAATTCCTGTGAAGGAATTAGTATTTTGTGCAGCTGAGCTGGAAAGTTGGATTGTTAATAATTTGCGTTTGGGGCTGGGAGTTGCTGCATAATACACACAAATCCTTAGAGCTTGGTTCCTTGGTTTTATGCCCAGAGATGGTACTTGCTATCCTTGCAGAAGTCAGGACTCTTGGATGGTAGTTCTGTGTGTCCAGGCTCTCAGCTGATTGTGCGTGGTTTTCAGTAAGCATCTTGTCAGTAATTGCTTGCTTTCAAGTAGGAAAATGCACACAGTTATGAATGGTGTAATACAGCAGAGAACTGCAGATAGAAAATTTTACCAGTTTTATACTAGTAATGTTTTTCTTTTAGTTACTTCATGCAGACAAAAGGCGAGAGTATCTTTATCAACTTCAGGAATTTGTGGTGACTGATAACAGCAGGAACTGGAGGTTTCGTTACGAGCTGGCAGAGTATGTAATTTGGTTAACTTCTGATTTTTAATCTATATTACTAATCTGGAAATAGGTAATTACATACATATGCTAATGCATCCTAATTAAGGTTTAAAGGTTTACAGCTATTTAATCTGGGGGTTTTTTGTTGCTGTTTGGGGGTGGGGTTTTTTTTGGCAAGTTATGTGGCGATCAAGTGTGACAGACTTAAATGTCTGCAATTATACTAAAATGGAGAGCTGGTTCACTTGCAGCTCATGAAATACAACAATCTGATAGGTACTCTTCAGTGAGGTTTCAGATCTTATTTAGTTTTAGACTGCCTTCTAACAGTAAGTGGAATGTTATGTAAAAAGTCTTTCTTTCATGTATGAAAGAAAGCTCTTAAAAATAGTTTATTAATTTGGTGTTTTCACATGACTGTATAATGGAGATAAAGTAACATCCTACAGTTCCTTGTCTACGAGCCCTGTTGATATCTGAAGCACTCAAAGAATGTTTGTAGGCATAACTTGTAGGCAAAATCTGACCTTCATGTTTATCTCATTTCTTTGTTTGGGCTGTTGAGGTTTTGCTGTCACTTTGTAGTTTGGCTCAACAAAATCTCGCTCTGGTGCTGCAGGAGTGTTGTACAGCAGTTCCCTGACATCTAGTGGAGAGCTGTTGCTTTGTAGTTGGTTTGTGCAGGCTGCTGGTAACATGACAGTGGTGTGGCTAGAGTGAGTTCTGTGCAGTTCAAAGACAAACTATTTCCTGAACTGTAGATTTCTACACCAAAGTAGACCTTTCATTTTTGCTTTGCAAGAATAGTGGTCTGAAGTTGCATTGTATTCTGTTTGTAGCTTTTGTTAGTATTTGGGATAATTTTGATTAACTGGTGCAGTTACTTTGGATAAAAGTATCTCTTGTATTCATAACTCTTCAATAGGTATGTGCACCTTTTAGGAAGTAAAGAGAAGAACAAACTGTTCAGGTGCTTTGTAGTAACTGTGGCATTTTTAAGGCTGCAAATGATCCTTCCCTGTGTTTAGTAGTTGGTGTAAATGAAAGCATGTTAGTGTTGCACTTACTAGAGTTAACCACTTTCTTTGTGTTCCAGGCAGCTAATCCTGATACTGGAGCTCTATAATCCCAATGATGTCTATGACTACTTAAGACATATTGCACTAACTCTCTGCTCCGATAAAGTTTCAGAAGTCCGGTGGATCTCTTTCAGACTGGTAGGGACTTAATTCACTTCCTGACAGGAGATGAGGATATTTGAGAGGGATACTTGAGATCACTATTTTCTTTTAGACAAGTTAGGGCATACAGAGATGTTTTAATAAACAAGGTAAACAGTATGGGAAAAAGTGAAAAATTTCTAAAGTATTTTGAATTGTCAGACTTGCAGAGATATTGAAATCTTTGTTTGTTGCATTTGAATTACAAATGATTTTAGCAACTGGATGAAAACCAGGATATAGAACATTTGGGAGATTTCTGCCCCAGTTCTGGAGGAAAAAAAAATTGCTGATCTTCCCTCAAAGTTAATTTAATTTGTTATGAACTTCATAATAATGCTATCATCCCATAGATATCCTGAATGAGGAGAAAGATTCCTTCAGTCTTAGTTTCTTCATGGTGCCATGGAAAGGGGCATTATTTTAATGGTTGGTTTTAAGTTCTTTTTAGTGTTTTTTTTTGTTTCACTTGAACAAACAGCTTTTTTTTTTATAGCTTGTACTTTGTTTTCTCCAGAATAAGCACAGTATTCATAAAGTCCTGCAGGTGCAGCTGATTGTACTGACTATAGGTTTTGGTATCCCTTTGTAGGATGAAATAATGGGTTTTTTTGTTAACCTTTTAAGGGCTACAAGTAAAGTCTCATCTCTGTTTTAATCCCCCCCCCTCCCCCCCCCCCCCGCTTCCCAGGTTGTGGCAATACTACAGAAGTTCTATGCAAACAATGCAAATGCACTGGGATTAAATTTCATTAATGAACTCGTGGTGCGGTTTCGCCACTGCTCCAAGTGGGTTGGAAGACAAGCTTTTGCCTTCATTTGTCAGGTTGGAATGTTCTCTCTGTGTTTCTATGTATGTATCTAATTTGGAGCCAGTTTAGGGTTTTTCAGCAATGTGGACAAAACTGAAATTTGGACTTGCAAGTTTTTCTGTCATTCTTTTGGGTTCTGTGACTCTGAGTTCACAGAAAATGGTGGCAGAGTTGGTCTGGTCTCAGTACTAGCATGTGGCTGTCCAGTTGGAAGCTGTGGTCCTTGCTTTGGTTTGTGCCTCCAGCTGAAATAGCTGATCTTTCTATTTTCTGGTATCCCAGTGGCAAAGTCCAAGAATAAAGTCCTAAACAAAGATGCATTTTGTAATAATTTGATATGCTGGTATAAAGGTTCACAAGTGCTCTTCAAACTACCTGTGAGTGCTGGGTGCCAGAACTATTTCCCTCCTTACTGCCACTTACTCACCCGCCTTCAAACCAAAAATGCTTACTTTGGGAGCAATGAGGAGGAAGGATTGAGTGTTGAAAGGCGAAAGGGTGATACAGGCAAGAGAACTGTATTTCCTAAAATATAGTTCACAGAAAAAAAGCTGCTCTTGTTGGGTCATCTTCAGATGAACTTCAGAACAATAAGACATATTTTCATAACAGTATTTCTGAGGTTGTACTTGCTTCACCAGCATAGAGTGTATTTGTTTAATAGCCAGACCAAATTAAGGATAGCATAGGAAGGAATGGCAAATTGTGTATTATTAACATAAATCTTGCTTGCTTCTGTTCTGTGTTTATCCTGTAGGCTGTAGTAGAAGAAGAATGTATGCCTGTCGACCAGTTTGTTGAACACTTACTCCCCAGTCTGTTAAGTCTTGCTTCAGATCCTGTGCCAAATGTAAGGGTTCTGCTGGCCAAGGCTCTAAGGCAGACCTTACTGGAGAAAGGTGTGGTCATCAATGTCCTTTCAAAGAGCTAACATCTAACAAGTGCTGGCTTTTCTGCCACTGCAGTTTGTTATCAATTGGTTTAAAAGGCTGTTTGGTTCGGTTATTACTGAAAATGGAATTACACATTGTAAGCTGGGATACTGCATTGAAACTTAGTTTTAGGAACACGGACTGTGGTGTTTCTGTGTTAGAATATTTATCATCCTTAAAGGGCCAGAAATTGCCATTGATAATCTAAGAACTGGGTTTTCATCCTCTAGAGGGCAGTTACGGCCTTGTTTAGAGCCAAAAGTGCTGCAGTTACTGCTGAGGGTTGGGTTTGGCTTGGCATGTGTTTGGCAAATACTTTTTCTTAAACATAACATTAGGTTATTTTGATGTATTTCAAACCTTTATGTCAATGCAATAGTTGCATTTGGGGTCCTTCAGGTGAATTGTTACACCTTTTTTTGAAATAGTTTGCTTTGTCATTTTCGTCTTAAGCCAGGAAATAATGTAATCATTTGCTGCTACAGTTTTCTGTACTACAGTTCTTTAAAAACAACAATGACAAAATCATTTGATCTCAGATTATTCAAAGGAACATGCACAGAGATCTCCTCCTATCTTTCTTTCAGAATAAAGTATGGGGAGTGTTTTGTAGCCCATTGTACAGCAGCAGCTTCCTGAGCTTGTTGATACATTTTTGATTTAGGGCTTAGCAAAAATAATTTCTCCTAGAAATGCTTAAGTACCTAATAAGGTAAGAAGCAGCATATTTCTCTGTTGCCTTCCTTAGCTTCCTGTAGTTTTTCTAAAGAGCCTATATATTGGATGAGCTACCCCAGATGTTTTTGGCATCCTCTGTATTTCTTATGCTCTAGGGTTTATTCTTCTGGCTTTGATTAAAATTCTTTCTTCTCTCTTTCTAGCTTATTTTAAAAGCGTTGGTAATCCTCATCTAGAAGCTGCAGAAGAGACCATTTTAGCCCTGCAGTCGGACAGAGATCAAGATGTGTCCTTCTTTGCCACCATAAAACTAAAACAGGGTAACATGGACAATACTACCATTGACAAACAAAACTAATGTGGTGTTCTGCAGTAAACACTGAACAGCACAATAGTTATTCACCTTATGTTCACAGTTGGTATGAATAATGTGTACGAGTAAGAAAGTTGTTACCTACTTGACCTGGAAAGGTTGTATTAAAACTGTTAGGGTCTTCATTTCATGCCTGTGTTTCATTTAAGGCTGTGTTTTTGTCTCATATGCATGAATACTTCCTTTGGTCTTTTGTTTCTTTGTAAATGTGGGTGATAACTGATCTCGCCTGCAGTTAAGTATTTCATGTAAGTCCTACACCATATTCAGTGTTTCGGTGTAATTGAAATTTGTATTTCCTTTTTAACAAAACATTTACAGTAGTAGAGAAGTCTACTATAAGATCAGAATGGTTTCTAAACCTTCAAACCTGTTTTATAGCAAACCTATGTGAAGATACTCTCCTCACTTTCATTGTAGTTTTTGTATTGTTTCAAGTATTGCATTTTAACTGAAAAAAGTGTATATATGTGAATAGTTTTGAATTTTATCAAAAAGCAATGAAGAGCTCCAAAGTAATTTCACTTTTTTCTGCTAGAATTAAGGCATGGTTCATTTTTACTTAATGTGATATTTTTCAAAGCACAGAGATCAAGATTCTTTGTATATTGTGACTTTTCTATTCATTTCTATTAATTTGTGATTTCTGAGCTGTACCCTTACAGGTGTTAACATGTCTGTTTTCCTCACTGCTGGCTCTCCTAGTGGTAGGTAGACTGTACATTTGCCAAACTGAAAGTCACTCATTCTGCCCTGGCAAAGTCCAGCTCATCTAAGGGGTTCAGTGCATGTGCTGTATCTGTAGAAGGGTATGACAGAATCTTACAGGATTTTGTTGTTTGTTTTACATACACCTCCTTTGAAAAAAAACAAAAACAAAACCCACCTTTTAACTGATCCAGTGTTCAAATGCCAAACTGGTCACTACTGTATTCCTAAGAAAAAGAAGGAACTCTAAATTGTGAAAAACCCCAGCTAACGAATGTTCAGGGGAAAGGTGGTAACGCAGTTGGTTCTATGACTTGTTGATTGTATGGCAAGGTTTGGGGCAAATGATAAATGAAGGTTTTGGAGATACGTAATCTTAAGTAGGACTTTTCCAGTGTATTTAAATAGGTGTTTCAGAAGAAAGAATATACAGGTAGAACCAAGTTCTGTTACTGAAATTGAATAGCTTCTGCCAGTTGGAAAATTATAAACTGATACTTTTGGTGGATCCTGATTTCTGTTGTGTTCCAGATTTGCAGATAATGTAGGGCCTGAAAAAAAACAAGTCTTATTTTCTTAGATTGGAGTTTTGTCCTGTTCAGAAATGGTTAAATACTAAAGAATGGTTTCATGTAATAAGTTACTTTCTCTGAACATGATACTTTATTATAGACATACCTGTGTAAATATTTCCCTTTTAGTATGAGTAGTAAATATACTCCTTATACTAGTAAGTAGTTCACACAGGTGAAGGTTTTTACAGAAATTACTGGGTTTTTTTTGTTCTGATTTAAATCTGGCTTGCCTGCAGTTACAGCAAACAGGTTCCTCAGCTGGGTTCTGTGTTTTTGGAGGGCTCAGTTTTGTATAGGTTTAACTAGTCTTGTATTATAATATGTACAGTATTTGTAACAAATTGTTTTCTTGTGAGACCACAAAATGCTTTTTGGAAGTGGCAGGCAGAAGTTATCACTGCTGGTATAGCAACAGTGTAAACTCTGCAAGATTCTACATTTTATTTTTTACAGGTTTTTTTATAATTTAAAGCAAATGCTTCTTCAGTGCAGACTTTTTATGATTGCAATTTCTTAACAAAAAGACCTCGAGTTAAATTTTTTTTTCCTAGTTCTAATATCTTTTTTCTAATGCTGGCATTATACTGGTATTTTCTAACAGTTCAACTTTTCTAAGGCCTTTCTGACAAGGTTTTACTTCTGGTTTTTATTATAAGTTCATTACATTTCTCAGCACTGAACCAGTTTTTTTAAGTGTGTGTATATGTAAGTATGTTTGAAATGCACTGTATATAAATTTAAATCCTTTGAACATTAACCCAACCCAGATTTCTGTTTGTCAGATATTCTTAAATAGTTACCTTTTTCTTGCAGTAATCCACTGGAAAACACAAGCTTCCATCTGTTTTAGCATGTTTGGTTAGTGTTCACTAAGAGTTTTTAATTAGAGTATGTGTAAACAGTAAGCCACCAGCTATAGGAGTTCACTAAAAGACTAAACAAAGTTCTTTGGTTTTAACAGTATTTTGGTACCTCTCTGGCTCCAGAAATCATGTCTGGCTTAAATGATATGATTTCAGTAGAGCATTTAAAAACTCTGTTAAAACTCTACAGTTGCATGTTCTAATGGGGTCATTGTAGTTTGGGGGTGAGGGGTTTTTGGTATACAATATGCAGGCCTATTAAACAGGTTTACCCTCTACAAGGTTTGTCTCTTTTCTGGTTTAGAACTGAACCAAACGATTCAGCATGTCTAAGGGCTGCACTTTACATCTTGTACTAGACCTGTGGACGCAATGATGAATAAAGCGGTGTGTTTGCATACAGTTCTCTGGGTTGCTTAAATTATGCAAATATAAGTATTTTAAAAGCCAGATGGAGCAAAGTTAGGTAGTTGAACCACTTTCATATCAGCTGTTAGAATCTCCGTTTTAAACATTTCTAGCTAAGGAACATGAAAATGCTGGTAGGTGCAATATTGCTTGGATGCTATAGGAAATTATCAAGCACTTGTAATCCAAAGCATGTTAGTTATGTTGCTTAGAACTCAGCCTCACTGGTATCTTGTGCATGATATGCACTTGGCATCAGTCAGGATGACTGCCCCAGTGGCAGTTGTGTCTGTACACAGTGTTGTTTAGAGCCCAGTTAAGGGAAGACACTCTGGAAGTGTTGTTCATTTGTTGGAATAGAGAATCTATGTAACTTTCTGTTTGTATTTATCTCAATAAATCCTGTGACTGTTTTATAAACCAATGTGTGGTAAATTACTTTTGTCTAGATGAAATATGAGTGTGCTCTTTTGAGTAGTGAAACGTCCCCTGGCATAAATTCTGTCATCTGTCAAACCAGGGCTGAATGTGGAGTTCATCATGCTGTGTAGTAAACAATCCATTAGATGTTCAGAGATTTGAAGTAGCTTCTCCTGCACTTTCTCCTTGAGGAGAACATGCCAGAAGTGCTTTACAGCTAAAGTTCTGTCAGAACTGAAACTCTAAACAAGATCTTTATTAAATGAAGAAAATGTGTGTGCTGCTTGAGACTGGCATCCAGATCTTCATCCAAAATCCTTACCTTTCCAAACTTTAGCCTGGAAGGACATTTTGGACTTTATTTTGGTGTGGTGTTGCTCTTGGACATCCTGCAGTAACAAACTCTGTAGTTGTTAGGCCTAGAGAAGGGTGGGGGGGATTATGTGAATGATTGACACTTGGCTGATTGGCTTTGTTTCTAATTTCAGGAGTCTTCTATATATTCTGCTGTTGCAGTTGCCTTTTTTCAGACCCTTGCTGCTCCATCATGTGCTCTAGTTCTTCTGCCAGCTGCTGCAGAAGAATACCTGACCTCCCTTCTCTTTCTCTACAAGACTTTAGCTGATGCAGCAGTGAGGAGAATAGTCTCTGCGTGCCCTGGTAAAGCCACCACATGCCTTGAGTGAGGGGCACAAGACCCCTGAGCAGTAAACTGGAAACAGATTAAACAGCCATATGATCTATTTGTTACACATTAGACTAAACATGTATGTAGAGATCTAGATTTTAACAAAGCAAACAGGAACGTAAAATACAGGCAGCTTTGGTATTTACCTGAGTTAACTACTTTGGTTCTACTTCTGTATCTTCCAAGTAAGTTTGTCATCCAAGTGAAAATCTAAAGGTGGGCAGGAACAAAAATCCTTGTGTAGCTGCTCACCAATCAATCACAGCACCCAAGGTGTCTGTTGTGCATTATGACAGTAGAGTCAGAGAACACCAGCACAGGTGAAATAATTCAGTCACCATCAGTCACCATCTAACTTTTTTTAAGCTGCTCTGTCCTCTATGAGGATATGTTGACTTGCTTTTATCTTTTAAATCCCTACAATAGATCTGCCAGATGTTGACGTTTAAGGACAAATACTGTCCCTGGTGGAACAATTACAGTGCACATCTGGTGAGGAGACAGCTGGAAGCATCTCAAGGCAGCTGCTGCAGGAAAGACTAAAGGTTGATTCTGTTACTTCTGTGAATGGGTGGGGTACTGACTGTATGTGGAAAAGCTGAAAGGCTGTTCCCTGACTGAGTATACTTACAAACGAAGACTTCAGAGCAAACTGTGGGGAAGTCTATAATGGAAGAGAGTTGCCATAGTAGATTACTTTTACTGGAAAGAGTTCATAATGAAAATGGTAATTTTGAGGGGGCTGGTTACCCGAGGCCTCCATCACTGCACAGTCTGTTCAATTTAGGAGTAAGACTTTTGCTGCTGCTAGTAAACAACACATACACTTGGAGTGCCAGTTCTTTTCACTGTTTTATAACTTTCTGTAGCACTGATTTGAGTGTATTTTATCAAACTGCTTTTCCCTGTATGTAAACACAGCCTTTTTCTTGGTTATCTTAGAACAGTATTAGAAGGTTGAAATTGTCTGTTGGGGATTCTGTGGAGGCTGAGTGACTTGTCTGTTAATCAGAGGTAGAAACTCTCTTCCACAGTCCGTCCTCCTCTTGCCATACTGACTCCAGAGCAAGAATGGAACTCGATACATGACTACCAAAATCGAGAATCAGGGACATTTCCTGTCTCATCCACTTAATCTGGTGCTAGTTTACAGACAGTCTTGAGTGTGGGATCCTAAGTCTGAGTAAGAAAACTTTGATTTTTTTTTTTATAGAACAAATAGTTTCTGTGGTGCTTTAATAGAGGGCATGCTGCTTTCTTGATTTAGGCCTGAAATACTGTCTCAGCAGCAACGCAAGGTACTCTAGCTGAATTGTAGTGTAAACCTCCAGGCCTGAACAGATGCTTTCATGAAGTATCCTTTGGCATCTTTCATAAAGAACTATTATCTCCATTGCCCTGGCCAAATTCCAACCTGGCTAATTGCGTTCTGCTCCTCTGTGTTTCCCCAGCCACTGCAAATGGATGGGACAGGGTTCTTTGCTTCCTTCCGTTGACTATTGTGTAGTGTTGCAGTTCACTGGCAAGCTGCTGTTCTGCCTCATGCTGCAAATGGCTTGTGTTTTACTACTGGACAAATTGTTTGCTTTCATTTGGTTTTCTCCCATGTTTTGAATTTGTTGTTTATTAAAGATTCTTCCTACTTGGTATAGAGCAGGAAACAGAAGGATGTGTCACAAAGACAGATGGTGTCCTTTGAAATGAAAGGTGCATTGGCATAAGAGCCCTGCAGGAAGCTTGTTGACACTGTTCATTCTCAAATGAAAAAAAACTTTCTTTTTAAGAAATAAAACACACAGCTGTTCTAATAATGTGCCTCCAGTTACTAGATGAGAAAACCATGGTGCACTGCAGAACATGCAGCCCAACATGGAAATGGTTTCTCAGGAAGAACAGCAGCATGAGACACCTGAAAATTGTTCCCAAGAGGCCTCTCAGCAACACTTTAGAACTAATGTGTTTGGGTTTATTTAGCAGAAAAACCTCCTCCTGGGAAGGAATGTGATACTGAGGCAGCATGGGTTTGAGTTGAGGCCCGAAGTCTATGCCTCCTAAGGAACCTGGGCTTATGTGTGCAATGCTGTCTTTGTCCTCTTCACCAAAAGCTCAGGTCAGTTTCCAGCAAATTTAACAGAAGGACAAGGATTGTGAAGAAAATTTCTAGGTTGTGTGTTGTTTACTAACTACGTGCAAAAGTAAAACCGACGTTAATGTTCCCCCCAAGGGATGGCTATGAATAAATATCATTAGATAGAAGAGAATCAACAATAAGACACAAGCAGGTATTATTTAGCTGGTCTTGGAGTGATTTATGCAGTCTGCAAGCATCCTGTAAGAACAGATATGAGACTTTGATACCTAAAGTGAATCAGACTGCTCTTTTGAAAGAGACTACAAAGTTTGTTTATTCTGCAGCCAACCTGTCTGGGAGCTACAGAAGACTTTGCAGGCACTGTGCCATATGCAGTTACTGGGACCAGAGCAGAAGAAGGAATAGGCAGCACACCAGGCTGTTGAGGCACAGTTTGTTGTCAGCCACAGAGATCAAGTTGAAACTGCCAAGTTTTTCCTGAGATACAGTAATATTCCCAGATAGCACAATTCTTCTCTGGCTGTGCCTGCTCAGCATTCCACTTTCCTGCTTACCCAGCCCACAGAATAATACCCAAATGACCTCACATATTTCAGGGGGGAAATGTATTCAGCACATTAGTTCTGGTATAGACTTGGCAACGCAAAACACTGTTAAGTGTTTCTTCAACTTTTGGTGTAGCAGAAATTAATATTGGAAAAACAGGGTTCTGAATTTTTTTCTTCCCTGTTTTAAGTCTCATTCATTTAGTCCTATTTTTCTCATTATCTAGAAATGCTTTTATCAGGCCTCTGCAGTGCTTTATCGGCCCTAGAAACACAGGCAGAGTTGTAAGCACTAGTTCTGTGGGCTGACATTTAGGCTTTTTTGTTGCTTTACCACTAAATCAGCTCTTACCCCAGAAATTGGCATTTGCACAATGGATAGGCCTTTGGGTCAGCTGAGGTTGCTCAGTTGTCCTGAAGAAAAGGGCATTTGTTAATGATTTTTTTTTTGTTTGTTTATTGTTGAAAGTGAGTGCTGAGGAGGAAACCTCACCTTGTCTGGCCATGCTCTCTTCAGTCCAGGCTGTTGAGCCGCCTCAATTTGTCCCTGTTGAAGGACACTGTCCTCTCCTAGTGAGAGCTTCCAGTGCAGAAACAGTGGCAATGGCCCTGAATGGAACAAAAAGTATCTAACTGCAGAGTGTGAGCTGGACGCAGGAGCATTTATTCACTAGACAGGTTTGCTAATTCCACTGATAGATGTGACTGAAACAAACTGCATCTGCCTTCAGAAAATAATTGTGCCCTGTGGCCCGTAGGTGGCATTATCTCCTTTCGTATGCCTTGTCACGCTCACACTGCGTGTCATTTGTTGCAGGTGTGGATTTGCATTCTCAGACCCTGCTAGGAAGGACGAGCCCTTCACCTCTGTCATCATGGCTATGTGACTGCACTGAGCTACAACTTGGCTGGGTCAGCGAGGGACAAAGTGGGGTGAGCCTTGCCTGCCTGTGGACCTGGTAACAGAACAACCAACCCATGGTTCCCTTCCAGGGGAGGAGGACATCCCCTGGTGCTGTGCCACCCTCCAGCACTGGGAATCCAGCCTTGCAGCGGGTGCCTGGTCCCCTATCCTGAAATACATATGAACTCACTTGCTTCTGGCAAATTTCAAGGGACAGTCAGTAACTTTCCCAGAGACCCACACTTCAAATATAGGTCACTGCGTGGGATTTGGAGGTTTTAGTTATGAAATAAGCTCATGTACTGGTGATGCTGCAGCTAAGATGACAATTAACTTGACAGCACAGCTCTCAAACACGCTTTTAATTTGTAGCTTAAGTATTTATAACATTGTTCCCCAGCCAAACCATCCATTTAGTTAATATGGCTTGTAGCAGAGCTTGAGCTTATCTGCAAGTGCTCTTTGGAATGTTCCTTGCTTGGGTAATTTCCTAATAGTTGGCAATAGACCAGGGCGATACAGTTTAATGGGTATTTCAGGGGACTGGAAATCCCTAGATCTTTAATCCAGTTCTGGCCCTGACTGGCTCTATTGCCTCTGGCAGATCAGTTAAGGGTTATTTTGTAAGTAGGGCAGTTTGTCTGCTGTGGAAGAGTGCAGGCAGGGTTGATGTGCGTGTAAGTGCCTAATTACAATTGCCCAGTGCTTGCTTAGTGTCTCCAACATTTTAAGCCTCAGGGCTTTTAAGGTTGGGGTTTCCTGAAGCCAGCGATGAGGTGAAGGGACTTGGCCATCTGCTTCCAAAGTTTCTTAGTATCTTGGGTTCCTTACATGCTTTAAAGATAAAAATACTACTTATGGTCTCTTTACGATCAGTAGAAGGAAACAGCTCCCGGTCTATTTTCTGAGGATTTATTAAGGACTCTATCTTGAGCAGTTTTCATTGTTTTGCTTAAAGAGACACCTTTCCAAGGAGCTTGGCATTGAGCTTCCAATTAACTGCGGAAGAGGTGGTTCTCAGTGGGAACCAAGCATTCCTGGGAACTTGGCCCGCTGCCTTTTTGCTTGCAAAGCCCTGTGTATAGCTGGGAGACTCAACAAATAACGAACTTTTTGTTCTTGTTTCCTTATGTCAGAGCATTTTCTTTAACTGATACATAAAGCTGCTACATAAATATCCAGGTAATTGGTGAATTTTGGCCTCAGAACTGCAGTTTGTGTTCCAGATCAGTGCCTGGGAGTAGCCATAGCCAGAACACAATAGAAATCAAGTGTCCTGTTGTGCAACATTGTCTGAGTAGGTGAAACAAGGATCAGAAGGATGCTGGCTGTAAACTTGGGATACCTTTAGTTTATAATCCCTTAAGGGAGAGATTGTGGCTAATGGTGTGGACTAAGGATTGATTTGAGTGCTCTGATCCCATCGACTGTGTGTACTGTGTGAATGGAGGCAAGTCACAATGCCCTAGTTCTGTGGGAAGAGCTGCAGAGCAGGGTGCTGTAGTACCCAAGCAAAGGTGCCCTGCATTCCAGGAAAAAATCAGGGGATCTGAATTATGTTCCTGTGTATGTTTCCAAGCAGATGGTCCCAGGCAGAGATGTGGAGTGTTGTTCAGGATAAGCACAGTAAGTGTGATATGGCAGGTATCCAGACATGGGGCTGCCTAGCTCATGCAGTTTAGTCTGCTCAGGGAATTGTTTCTCTGTGCTCACAATCCTCAGCTTCCTGGAAGTGAGTCCCTAAGCCAAGTTTCCATGTTAGTGAAGTTAAAATACTAACCTGGAATGCTTGAAAAATGCAGCTGCACCCCCCAAGCCCTTGACTGCCTCATTCAGGTAAAGGGTTGGGTAGATGCCTGGTCTGAAAGCAGGGCTTGCACCTTCCTTGTATGTTCCTGATGCCAGACTATGCACTGTGCTGAGACCTAGGAATGAAGACTGAGATGAGAAACACAAATTTATTCTCTAGAGTGATCTAAGAAAAATATCCCCTTACTTAAGCTTTCTTTGTAAACTGAAAGGGCTTTGGGTTGATCATGTGCTATGTGACTGTAGTTAGGGACAAATACCAAGTTTCTTTTCTGGAAGCTGAAGCCTTATCCTTTAGGAAGACAGAACAGTGGTCACTGATGTGTTGCAGTTTGGAAATAGATTGGTGGGCACCAATCCAAAATTGTGCTGGGGCAGATCAGAAGAAAATTTATGTCTGGGTGAGACAAACCCTGCAAGAGCGCGTGCTATTGTGTGAGTTCTGGAGAACTGTTTGGACTGCAGGGCAGCATTGCTGGATGCTGATTCTACATGTTGCAATGTTGTATTTGTTACTTAGAGTTTCAATTCTGAGGAATACAAATCGGATGTAGACAAAGCAGATCACATTGCTTGTCTGAAAGTAAGCAGCTCTGCTGAAGTGTGCACCAGATATAAACATCAGGGGAGAGAGCAGACTGCAATGCAGGGTTCAGGAGTGTGTCTGTTGGAGAGATAGGGGCTCTGGATTCCTGAAATCCATGCTCTGCTTGGTCGCTGCATCATACTGGATCTTGAGAACTTGATTTCTGTCTTTTATAGCATCAGGAATCTCTGCAAATGCTGTTTCTCTATTGCACCGATGCGGTGGTTCTAGAAGAGAAGCTGTAATAACAACCTTTCCAAAGAAAGGAAACACAGGCAAGACAAGATTTGTCCATTTCGCTTTGCAGCCATTACTTTCTCTTCTCGGAGAGCAGCACAGCTCTCCAGAAGCAAGGACTTGTTAATGAACTTTGGGTTCCTCGTATAAAGAAACAGGGAGATAGATCATTATGGAGAAGAAAAGGCACTAAAATGCCTTAAGTCTAATTATGCCCAGGGCAGGACAAACATCACAACTGTCTCCTAATATTAAGAAATCCAGAACAACTCTCTTGGAAGGACTGTGGTTCCCCTGAATGGAAATGGCAGTAGCTTAAACAGAGATGACAAGCACAGGAATAATTAATCACAGGCTTTTATCATTATCACCACCTCCCTCCCTTCCCTTGCCTGGGCAGACTCCAGTATTGCTTGCAGCCATTGTGCTGGCTGTTGCTCCCCAGAGTCCCAAGAACAAGGCTCAGCAAGCCTGAAACCATGACTGCTGCTCTTTAGAAACAGTCACTGTAGCCAGGGAGAGCTGTGGATGTCTCTGAACTGTCACCTTTTGTACTTTCAAACAGTGGTGAAATGTTCCCCAAACATTTCCCCTTTCTCTAGAAATGTCTGATCTCACCTGAGCTACGCTTGCTGATGCTTGCTTTGTCTTGCCAAGCTCTTCCCATGCAGATGCTGCAGAAGAGGAAGGTTTGGTGCTGCTGCCCAAAGTGAGGTGCTACAAGGAAGTGCCTTGTGGTGAATGGATGTGCCTATAAAGGAGTAAAGTACAGCAGTCTGTGTTGCAGCATTACTTTTCAGCATCTTCTGCTTCATATAGCAAGGTCCCCAGGTGAATGATGCGTCTCCCTGTGTAGCATCTGGGTTCCACGCACAAGAGCTGTGCACCCAAAGGCAGCAGACAAACCTCTCCCTCTGCTCACAGTTCATAGCCTGGAAACGTCTTTGATGTTAGAAGCTCTTCTCAATGAGGACAGAGGTAATTTCTTTTAAAATGTACCATTTATTGATGGAACTTCCTTAACTGTGGGACTATGGGTCCCTCTAGACTCAAGCAACACCTGAATGGAGTTTTGTGCTCATGTGTTTTATCAACACTCCTGTAAGCCCAACATCACTGTTGGTCCTCTCTTACTTGTGAAATGCAGTCTGCAGTGTAACTCCCTAGGGAAACTTGAGTGCTGAAACTCAGGAACAAGGACCTGTCATTACTTTGGCATTGCACAGATAGCTTGTTAGCTCAGTGAATTTTTAAATGGAATAAAAGAGCAAGCTTGTTGTTATACCTGTTCCATATTTATCAATAGACAACAGTAGTGCAGAGCGCTGTGGCAATCATTACATTCATTCCTTAAAGTGAAGCAAATGTACAGAAATTGTTAAATGCCAGAGTACAATGTAGCTTATAAAACCCAACAGACATCAGGAAACTTGTACTGATTGGGCTCTTAGATGTTGTTTTCCTCTTGCTTAGGAAAGAGAATTGTAGTCAGCTTGCAATCTCCCTGACATTGTTCATGAAGGAAGCAGACAAAAAGTACCAATGAAACAGAAGGGCTGCAATTTAGTTAATTTATGCAAAACACAATCAGCATTCAAACTGGGAGTTTCCAAGCAGAAATGTATTGATAGAGAAGCCAAAATATTCTCTGGGCATAAATGGTGAAATATTAAAAAAAAATTTCAGAGAGACTCCTGGAACTCACATAACTGCAGGCCAGGGAAGACGCAGGTGTGAAGTTCAACACTGTCAGAGTCCAGGAGAGCTCAGTGTGGCTGTGGTTTAATCCCTGACACCACAGCTGTGCCTGTGTCCAGTATGAACCAGTGCAGCTCTGGTGTGATGAAGATGTTGTTGTTTCTATTTCTCATTACTGAGACCTTTCCAGAAGAGTGATTGGAAGAGAGAGTGATGTGGTTGTGAATCCTCTATGCTAGGGAGAGGATGGAGAAAGAAGAGCAATAAGGAGGTAGTAAAGGACAGAGAAATTGAAAGAACTGCAGATCAGCTGGGGATTATGATTATGAAGGTAATAGGTATGCAGGGATCTGCTGCCTAGTCCTGGAGACCCCCAAATTGATGATGGTGGACACCGCGTTGCATTTTACTTGGCACAATAGACTTCTGTCAGCATTGAAGCTAACTAAGCAAATGCAAAACACTTCTGTACAGAACAGCATGTGCTCTTCTTTCCCAAACTTCATGCACCACACTGGAGTTTTCTGATTAATCAGTCTTTGTGCCTCAAATCCCTGAAGACTGCAGTCCAGTGTGCATAGTCTGCCTGTGTCTATAGCATGATCTCTGTCTGTAGCAGAACCCATGCAGGCATGCTCTCTCTGCCTTCCTTTTGTGACTTTGCAGTGTTCCTTGAGTTGTAACCACCAACTGTGTTCAAAGACAACCAGAAGTTGGTTGTGAACAATGTCTGAGGATCCTGCTGACCATTAACATTTAGAAAGAAGAGTGGTTTGCAGAGGGAAGCCAAAAGTTATTCACTTTCTACTGTGCTTCCAGCATCCTGTTTTGGTTGATTTAATGCCTAACCTAGGCTGCAATTAAGGTTAGTGCTTTGGTTTTCCTTCAAGTTCCAGTTGTCCATATACTTTTCTGTTTGCAATGTTTGCTTCACATGACTGTCTGCTATGGTTTGATGGTGTTCTGCTGTAATTCCTATGTGTACAGAAGCTAATAAAGGAACTGTTAACTCAGAAGAGCCCATCTTAAAATATGGTCTTACTGGCCTGGGATAAGAAATGCAGTGATCCCTTGCCAAGCCTATTCCGTGGAATTTGTGATGCTATTCCAATTCCTTTGGTTTCCAGTAACCAAACAACCACTGGGGTCAAGCAAAAGTCAAGGTATAAAAATTCAGTGCTGTGAGCCTCCTTACCTATAAGCTGCCCATATGTTAGAGGAATGATCTGGGCTATAGCAGTTGTATTCTATCTCGTGATGAGTGTTTGTATAATTCAAATGTGCATGTGTGTGTTTGAATTCCAGCTTGTATTGATTGAATTGGTCTCTGATAATAAACAGTATAAATAAATCAGATGGGAGTTAAAGCATTGATGTGCTGGGGGGGGGGGAAGTGAATTCAGAGCAGTGACCTTGAGCAGAATGTAATTTTGAAAGTGCCTTAAATATGCTGATGACAGAATAAGGCTGAGGAAGTTGTAGGGGCAGGAGGGTAGGGGACAGAGGAACAAAAACTCATTCAGAGGGATTACAGCAGATAAGTGGCTTATGCAGTTTATTGCAGGGAATTGTGAGGTAATGAGGCCAGGGACCAAAGTAACTGGACTCCAGTCACAGCGCGGTGTGACATACAGAGCAGGGCATGCAGCACTGGGGAAGTTGTGTCTAAGGTAAAAGCTGTCTTGATGCTTCTCCTGCACAGCTCAGCTCCACATGAGTGCTCACTGCATGGTGAGAAATGGTTGGTCCAGCTAAAGAGGTTCCTGTTCAGCACTGTCAATCCATGAACTGGCTTGTAAATGATCTTTCTCTTTGAAATGATCTTCCTCTTTGAAGATCTCCAAATATAGTTGTCCCTCTTTCTGGGAGCAAACAAAGCAAAGGGGTAGATGGAGGAGATGTAGCCATGCTGGCAAGAGTTAGATGGACAGAGTGAGGCCTTCTCTATTGCTATGAAAACATGCAGGGATCCTCTCATGCTGGTTTGACCAAGCAAAACGCCTTCAGAGACTGTAAGATGCAATGCATCTGTTACTAGCAGATGAATGGATGAGGATCCAGCTTTTGATGTTACATGAAACACGAACCGTAACTGGGCAATTTGTAACTTATAGTTCATCACACTGACTTTAGAGTAGGAAAATAAAACCCTGTATTGTTTCAGGCTAATGAGCACCCTGCTGGGCCACAGTAAAGCAGAGAGAAACTGATGAATCTTTCCAGTTGGCTAATCTGGAGGTGGATTCCGTGGTTTTGAAAGTGCTTGTTCTCTTCTGGTTTTCTTCTTTTTAGTTCTAATGCCTATTTTAATTTCAAGTGTTTCATTTGTCCCCTCAATTGTAAGCTTTAGATTTTCCTCAGTTGTGGCCAAGTAGCTTTTGAAACCCAATCAAAGGCAGAAATAATAAAAGAAGAGCTCTCTGCATTGAAGTCAGTTGATGTCCTTGCAGCTTTCTTCGTTCTGTTAGATACGTGTTAACCATCACCATTTAAAAGTTCTTTCTTAAATGTGACTCATGTCTCTAAACATCATTTTTACACTTTTCACAGGACAAATTAGATATTTGAAGATATAATCTTCCTGTCTTACCTTTCACTGCCCAAATTTCATTGATGTCCAGAAAGATTGCCATTAGTTGATGATTTCCAGTATCTCAGTACCTAGGGCGTATCCGTAACACATAGGCTTCTCCTTTCTTTGAGTCCTCCCTACTCAGTGCTACACTGGATGGAAATCCACTGCTGTCTTAGAAGCCACAGCTGCATGTGTTATGTTTGTCATAGTTGAGTAAGGCAGCGAGGAGCTACAGGGAGAACTGAACTGGGAAGGACGGAATCTAATGCAAGTCACAAATGGTGACTTGATGCTGTACTCTAATCCTTATCAAAATTGAGTCATGAATGGGGAGGGGGGCAGTGGTGAAAGAATCTTTGGGGAAATGAAAGATGGATGTGGAATTTTTCCTTTCCAGAGAGTCTTTGGGCTTTTGTGGCCTCTAGTTAATGTGATACCCAGTTCAGTGTCCCTGCCTGGAGTACTGGTCGCATGCTGGATGCACTTAGAGATGTGACCTAATTCCATCCAGAGATGTAACTCTTCCTGTGATTGCTTATGTTGTCATCTTTTGCACATAATTATTATTAGAACCTCATGTACTGGTACCCCATGTTTCTGTTACCCGTTGGTTCTCCACAGCAACTGGGCACTGTTAGAATCTGCATCCCTGGAGTTCTGTTGTCAGCTTGGGCTGTTGTCACACACTTAGCTAATACCCTCTAGTAATTTTATTTCTTATTCACATGCACACATAATGTCCTTAGTCATTAGACTGAAAAATGTTAACCTTGTCATAGTTAGTGACTGGAAGCAGAAAAGTCCATTTAATTCTTAGGGGAATGAATTCTAATTTTCTGCTTGTCAGAAAGTGACATTTTACATATTTTTCTCTTTTTTTCCCACCAGTTTAGTGCTAAATTTAAATGTGTGTGTCCAAGGAATGGACCTTTTGTCCGTGCTAAACACCCCAAAAGCCTTGGCAGGTATCCAGTGTGTGAGAGTCTTGACCAGTAGCTGCTGCTAGACCTCATTTCATGCACTGAAGAGAATGGGAGGCGAGAATGAAAAGTTAGAGATAAGAGGTGACTGCAGAGGGCACATTAGCATTGCATGTCACAATGCATATTTTTTTGCCCTGAAAAATACGGATGGATGAAAAGCAGCTCATCTGGAATAAAATATCCAATGAAGAAGCAAATTATGTTAGTCAAGCAAGCTAGTACTAATATTTGTCATTAAGATGTGACATCTTCTATTTAATATCACATGCTACTGGGCATCTTTGAAAAACGCACTGGTTGGGAGGCAAGTTGTCTGCAGATACTGAGTTCACTGTGCTATGAAAGGGAATAACTTGCGTCTTGAAAAATAGATGGCATTTATGGCAAGGAAATAATCCTCCCACAGATTACAGCTGTTCCCTGCATTGTTGTGCTGGTGGTCTCATCTCATCAGTGGCTATTTTATAAGGTTGGTTGGGTTTTCTTTTCTTTTTGGATGCATTTCCATAAGGCTGTTCTGAGGAGGACATTTTGTGCTGGGAGCTGGATGTATTTTGAGAGACACCACTACAAAGAACTCCTGAGTCTAAATTGCAAAGATGGATGAAGTAAAAAATGAGGGATGGTTATATTGCTTTTTTACAGATGGGAAGTGATGCAGGGGAGAGTGACTGTTGTGGCCAGAGTCACCCTGGGAGTCTGTGGAATTGCATCCTGATCTTTGAAGTCCAATTCCAGTATCTTTACCATATACTGTCTTTCTGTTCCCTTGCTGCTGATTTAATATGCACATGTGTAACGAGCCAAACATGTTCTGCATATGTTTAGCCAAATTCTGACCTTAGGGACGTGAGGCAAGCTCTCCCTAATCTAGTCACGAGTGCTTTCGTGGCTGAGCTCAACCAAGGAGTGCAAAACAGTGTTGGCATTTAGTTTATGAAACTGAAGTTCCTTCTGGGCTTGAAGGAAGTTCAGTTCATCTGCCTGCTCATGCTCTGTGAGTTCTGCAGGCCAGTGGGTAACAAACTGCATGGCTGATTGTCTGACCTCTTGTATTGTCATGCCTCAGATGCTGATTAATGATTAGCATGTAACAAATTAATAAATCAATACCACAAACAACCCATCCATTCCAGTGGCCTGTCGAGTCTCTCCTCTGGGAGACACTTGCAGGCATTCCATCTTTCCTGTACGTAAATGCCTCCGGACTATGTGCTGTCTTGACACTTGCAGATGTGATGTACAGTTGAGATGAATTACATTCCACAGGTAATTTGATATGTACAGAAAAATACATTTGAAGTTTGTTTGCTTTGTTTTGTTCTACGCAGATGTTCTCGAAGGGAAGGGTGCTCTTGAAGAGGTCAGCACAGTAAATGTGGGCTCAGGAGGAACAAGTTGAACATGCTACCTTCCTGTGCAGCCCTGGCCTTCTGCCTTGATGGGGTTATCCACACTGACTGAGTTCAGACAACTGCTGTTGAAGTCGAAAGGTAAGACCTTATTGCCCAAACTCCCTCTGCAGCTCTCTGGAGAAAGCAAGGATCCTGTTGCGTATCATTTAAAGGTCTGAATTTGACTCCAGTCCTGAATCATGATCAGCGAAGCTTCAAATTAATCCATGTGAAATATCAAACATCCCTGACCTTGGTCTCCCTGAGCCAGGATGCAGCAACAAATTGAGTTACAGTGTTGTCCTCAATAGGCTGTTAGAAGCACTAAAACTTTTGTTCATCGGGCTTTGTTTTTCACTTATAAAACCCAACTGAAGGTGCTGTGATACATTCGGGAGTACAGCTAATTAATGACTGGGTAACAATCGAAGAGAGATTCAGACAGAATTCAGAGGTGGTTTGTGAACCTGTACAAATGCCTCCAAATCTGGAATGAGACGAGTAAAGAAATTCCTGATTGGCCTCACTGATATTTCCATTCTCCTTACAAAGGAACTGTGTATGTACTTCTGTGAAGTTCTTTGGGCACGGGTTCTATATTCCAATAAATTACAAGTATGTGTGCATAATATATAGGGATGCTGGGGAGGGACTCTTCATTAGGGACTGTAGTGACAGGACAAGGGGTAACGGGTTAAAACTTAAATGGGAAGTTTAGATTGGATATAAGGAAGAAGTTCTTTACTGTAAGGGTGGTGAGGCACTGGAATGGGTTGCCCAGGGAGGTTGTGAATGCTCCATCCCTGGTGGTGTTCAAGGCCAGGTTGGACAGAGCCTTGGGTGAGATGGTTTAGTGTGAGGTGTCCCTGCCCATGGCAGGGGGGTTGGAACTGGATGACCTTAAGGTCCTTTCCAACCCTAACTATTCTATGATTCTATAATTAGAAGGGACAATAAAGAAAAGCAGTTGATGAAAGTGAATTATGCATAATAAAGCAGTAATTTTATGGAGAAGTCTGTAGTCATCAGGAGAGGTTCCTTCACTTGATCCTCAAAGGAGAATTAAAAGCAGATTTAGGCAATCTTTTCTCCTTCTTGAATCTTTTAAATGCTACCACACAAATTTAGGAGGGACATTTTAACTGTGATTTGCTGAGTATGAAAGTTTGTTCCCTCACAAGTTAAATAGTAATGACCCAAGGTGAAGGAGTTAGTCTTGTGCTGTCCATTGTTAGGGGCTATCACAGTAAAACTCTCAGTTCCTCAGGGCTCCTACATTAAACAAACAGAAGGACAAATAAATGTATTGAAAACCCTGTTTTGGCCAGAACTATGCTGAGAGCTGGGGAAGCTTTCCTTATTTGCAAATAAGGAACTCAAATTATTAAGGACACAGCTTGTAGGAGGTAAAAAAACATCATCAGTGCTCCTTGAGAGCCCAGTTATTGTCTAGTTTGCACTGCAGTGTGCTCCCTTTACCCTGTGTGGCTCAAACACCCCACCAATGTAGGCTAAAGTGAGTTTTCCTGCCTTCAAGCTTCAGGTCCCATCTCCCAGTGCTTTGTGCTGCAAGGGAAGAGCTGGGGGTGTCAGAGTTCTCCCTCCTCCCAGCTCCTGACCCAACAGCTCCAGTGCTCACAGACCTCCATTCTCCTACAGCAGAAGCAGCACAGCCAGCCTGACCTCTCAGTACTTGCGCTTAAGCAAGAAGGAGTGTTTTGTTGCTCTGAAGGAGTTGTCTTCGGCAACACATCCTAACTTTGCCTGTGACTATAGCCTGGAAGGAAATGATGTGGGGGACAGACAACAGTGAGCCAGTGGCCTTCTGCACTCTTTCCAGCCTGTCAGCTGTACCTTGACTTCCGTGGAGAGACTTTAAATATGTGGGGTTTGTTCATTAAGCAAATATGACGCTAAGATGGAAGCTGTAATACACATGATGGGGAGCACAAGAAATTACTATAGCATTCATTTAAACAAAGGACACAACTGTGCTCTGGCAGGAAGAGCATAATGGCTGTTTAGTTTTTCCAGGCAGGGACGGTAGCTCACTGGGGTTTTTTGGGCTCTTGCTTTGTTTTTGTTTTTGCTCCAGCTTTTAAGGATGAGAATGTTGTGTCTGACGCATGTCAGCAAGCAAAGGAGATTCACTAGCGTAGCTGGGTTCATCTTGCTCCCCGGTGAGGAATAAAAGCATTAACCGTCTCTCACTTCAGGAGGACGAGGGGGGGCTGCTTTCAGGCTGGCAGAAGTGAGAAGGCATTGTCAGGTTTAGGTCAGGCTGGAGCTCTCAGCAGGACAGATTAGCTGGGTGTCACACGGCAGCCTGGAGGCATCGCTGGGAAAAAGCAAGAGACAGAAGTGTGTGTGTGCGGGGGTGAAGGCTGCCATGCCTTGTTTGGGTGCGAGGCTGTTCTCTACAACAATGATCATTCTGGAAAGCAGACAGAAAAAATGAATCGAATAAAGAGGCTTTGTAAAGGAGGTAGAGAGAGAAAATGGCCACTTCTAAACTCCCTGTATTAAAAGGATAAATAATGCTGTTATTGGAGATGTTAAAAATGTTGTTTAACAGGAGCCCTGCCCAGCCACCAGTTTAATCCCAGGCTGGTACTGGCAGGGCCTGATCTTGCAAACAGCTGCTCCCAGTGAAGCTGGTGTCAGTGGAGCCACTTAACTGAAAAGGACAGTGGTAGGAATGAAGGGTTCTTTCTGTTGTTTATTTCTTCATGATTGCATCTCTTTTTGTGCTTCGAAGTTCTCAGTTTATTTCACTCTTTAGTGAATCTTCAGTTTATTTCACTTCTTTACTGAAGCAGATAAAGCATGGGGTGGGCGAAACATGAGGTGAAGGGACAAACTTGGGCAACCTGTGACCACAGGGTGTGGTTTACATTGATAAAAACACATTGTGCTGATTATTTGCTTTGAAATTTCAGCCAGATTTCAGCAGAACTGTGTAACTGCAGCATGCCCCTCACCTAAAAGAGGATGTGTAAGGTTGTCACATGAGAAAGAACAATAGAGCTTGGAACAGATACCTAGTGAGCTGCCTCCCATTAAAAATGGTAAACCTGCATCTCCATTATTAGAGTTTATTTCTCGGGCTCCAGATTTACTGATATAATTCTGTCTCTCCATTCTGAAACTATTAAATGAATAAATACAGACTTGAAAATCCCTAAACCAGCAGCTTGCATCAGTATTGGAATTAGTGTGCAATGGACATTGAATGGTGACAGATTTAATGTTCCTTGACTTCGAGTGAATTCAGAGCAAGCTTTAGCAGTTCCAGTTGAGTAAACAGTTTTATCTGTGTTTGATCTGAAGTTTGAATGGGCATCCAAGTGTTCAAAGGTTTGGGTGCTATAGGGCTTTAGATATGCTTCAGGTGTGGTTTGCAGTGAGACATTGAAAATCCATGAGGAATATGTAAAGGACCCTGTGATGCTGCTATCTTTTAGGTCTTAGAGAGACATATGAAAGTAGCACTGGAAGGTATCTTGAACAATCTTTTGTTCTATCCCTCTGCTGTGGCAGCATCAGCTTACACAATACATAATCAGCATAAAGATATTATATTATTATTTTTAAAGTAAACTAGAATTAGAAATTTATTTATTATGGATAATTTTAAATTGAGAAATGAAGCAAAAACTTGGACGTGCCACTTGTGTGGAACATGATTACCTTTTTCTTAGGTAGCATTAAAATCCTCAGCTTTTTGTTATTGACACAAGTCAGGAGTAATAAATTTAAATGATATACAAGATATGACAAGTTATTACCCTTAGAGATACTGTCTAAAAATGATACTTTGATGTATTGTACCTAGCACATCTCTTCCATAAAATGTAACCCCTCTTATGCATTTCCAAAGAACAGGAACGTTGCTTATTCTAAACTCAAAGTTTTCATATGCTCTCATCTCTTAAAGAGGAAAAAAAAAAGGCACCAAGAAGTAACAACCAGCCTTTGATCTATAATTTCCTGTGCTGTTGCTAAACACACACTGAATGTGTTTGTTTTTTTTTTTACTTTTAGAAGGTTTACTGAGGCTCTGTAATGTTACTTTTGAGATCAACGGACTGATTTAAGAATAACTAAAGCATTAAATGCTGGGAAAATCTTACACTGGGGATCAGGCATAATGATGTTCTGGAGAATACACTGCCTCGTGTCCAGCTAGAATCTTGCATGTTATGGTAAATATAACTCCATTTGCTTAAATTATAAGGAATTCTATTAAGCTTCTATGTTTGCTTTTACACTAACTGGATGGTCTGGGCTCATCTCATCCTTCTCTGAATATCCGGTGAACCTGGCTCCCTGATGCTGACATAGATGCTGACATGTTGTCCATAAGCTACATCATTGCACAATGCCCATCTGAAGCCATGGCAGTTTGTGGATGGTGCAGAGAAAATGCAGATGCTTCAGAACCCTCTTCATGAACACAACGTCCAGTTTCTCTATAAGAAGATATGTGTGCTAGATGTCTGGTGGCTTACTGCTGTCCTGGGATGCTTTTGGACATTTCATCCTCTGTCAGAGCCTGTAAAACCCAGTGTTCAGACTCATTAGTGTTTCTTACTTCAAAGGTGGAAACACTGCATCTTTCTGCATGGAGATGAAAACCTGCCCTGCAGTACTTTTCAGGTTATATCAGAGATTTTCCAGTAGAAACCCTTGTGGAAATAAATCCATCACTGAGGTATACAGGAAAGAGCATTATTTCAATATGTTTGAACGGTTCTCTGTGTAACAAAACAAATCCTGAGACATGTGAGAGCAGCCTGAAACCCTAAGGTCAAAATTACCTCCAATTCATCTGACAAAAACAATGACCCTTTCCAGTATTCTGTTTCACTGGTGCAGTACAAACCAGATTGGTGCTGTTTTCACAAAGTTTCCAATTTTGTTTTGAATTTATTTCTCCATACTGCTGGTCTTATGTGTGACAGAGTAGACTGAAGGGGCACTGGCAACCTCATCAGTTTCACAGCACAATGGTATCATTTTCCAGTACAGTTAGATTTATTACACTATGGTCCTATGAAGTGGTTTGACATGCTTTCAACTAGTTAAATAACAATTTGATGGGATGTGAAAACCACAGGAGTCAGGAAGAAGGTAATGGTCTGTGAGTGGGCCTTATCGGTCTTGCTACACTGACATGGTTTCAAGGGGAGCTAAATACAACACATTTAGAAGCCTCATGCAAGAAGTGATCTGGGTTGGGCTTCACGTGGGAGTAGAGATTTCTGTTCTGGTTGCCAATGGCTATGTTATACTAGTGTTTGTTGCTTTGGTACTTTGTAGAACATGGAAGAAACCACAAAGAATCCTTCACTAAAGGAGGAAATGTGTGGGAATGTGGAGCCCTAGGTCCTTGAAGAGGAAACAATAACATACCTCCTGTTTTGTAAGCAGTGATTTTAGTTTAGAATTAGTGTTACTTCAGGCTAACAGAGTAGCCAATAGCAGGAGCTGGAGGCAGTAATTTTTGCATGAAGCTAGGACTGCAGCAGGTATCCCTTAGGATAGGCACAGCATGAAGCTGTAGAAATGTCTTGTGCAGAATAGTGATTAGCTTTATTCTTGAAGCGGCCTCCTTCCATAGTAGCTGGATCAATTGGCTATGCACATGCTGTGGTTGCTTTTCATTTTGCTTCTTTCAAAACATATAGAACCACTTGTATGGTGACTGCAATTTCAGCACTGCTGCTAATTCGGCATCACCATTTCACTATTATCTAATAAAACCCCCTTTATTCTCTGATGCAAAATGCATTTTCAACTCTGAGCTCCTGGTAAAATGTCTTACATTAATGAAATTATAAATAGCAAGTGCCAGTTCTGTGCCAGTTCTAACAGCACAGAAAAGAACACATTGTGAAGGAAAATGCACCAGGTTTTTGTCACCCAATTTTGTTGTTTATAAAGCAAGTGCTTGTGAGAAAGACAATTCTGATTTCATAGTTCAGTTTGAATACAGCCGTTGTATAAGCCTCTACTCTTACTTCATCACACATCCAGGCAAGTATACACAGGCACACATGCATGGTAACAAAAGATGTCTGGCAGACCTATTTTCATGTCTTGCTGTGGTGACTGTGTATCGATACAGTATATTTTTTACCTATGCAATTCAGAAAGCACCATCCATAGTTCTTTAAAATCAGCCTGTTGCCAAATGACTAGTTTATGTGAAAACAACAGTCAGAAGATAAGATGGCTTCAGTGTTCTGAAAAACTGGGAGTCAGCTAGGAAGGGATTTCCATTCAGACCACTTTGCTAACGTGAACGTTAGACCACAGAAAGCTTTATCAAACAAAATTTAAGTTGAAGCATAGAAGACATCTAAATACACTTGCATCTTGCTTTCAGGTTTTGGTTAAAAATAAACTGTGTATCTTGTAATGTATGTTTAGAAATGGCCTGTTCTGCTCTGACTTGCACAGAAGTGCAGGTCTAAGACTTTAATATAGAATTAAAATTATGTCGACTTTTGATGCATTTTTGAAGTGTTTTGCTGGTGTGTGCATTGAGTTTACTAACACTGTCCTGACCTTGGCAATGGTGTGGTATTTTACAGTGTGCAGTGACATTCATGTGCCCAACTTGGCTCCAATAAATAGGTTAATTTCCACAAATTATATGTCAGGTTTGAAACAGTACAAGATGATTTAATAATTCTGTATTTGGCCTTTTGGATTCACAACTGGGGCAGTTCATTGGGCAGTCCTGTCCCAGCTACAAATTCACAATTCTACACAATTTTTTCAGGTATAAAGGGTCAAGCTAAAAGTGTTGGGGAAAGAAGTAGATTCATATTCTTGCACACCAAAACCCCAATACACGGCTCAATTAACTGACAAATTTATGCTAGAGGAATGAGTTCAAATTTTGGATGATACTCCTTATACATCCCAATAGGCTGTAATGGTAATGATGGGCAGCGTAATTGAAAGCCCTTACTGTTAGTACAGAGTTACTACTCAGACAGTGGGAATAAGATTCAGAAATGTTCAACTGTAGATGCTGGACAAAACTTCTTTTGGTTTTCAGACTCTAGCGATGGCTCATCTGGATTTGGATTTCACTTCACACAAACATCTCCTGGCTATTAGGTGTTAGCTCTGGTTCTTTAATATGACAGGTTTTAAAAAATAGTGGTCTTAAAGCTCCCCTTTCATTTGGCCTGAATTCATGTAATTTTGCTGCTACTAAATCACACAGTAATTTTTACAATACCTGTTTATATAAATCAGACAAGAATCAGAGGATCTATACGTGACCTTAAAATAAACTGAAGTCTGTGATTAAAACGGATATACAAAGCTAGCAATGAGAAGCAAGCACACTGATTTAAAATATTGTTCTTACAATTATGTTGCTTGTTCAAAGAACAGTTTATACATGTTATAGTTGGTAGCTAAACTGCAATTTAGCTTAAATTTCCAGACTCTGATTCCAAGTTGTTCTTTATTTTGTTTTTTAAGTAATGTATCTGAAGTTACTTCTGCTATGTATTCTTATTCTTGGGTAAGCTTTCCAAAGGATATGAGTCACTTCTCCATTATTTGCAAAGAATATGGAAAAAGTAAAATATTATTATTTTGTGGGTATTTGGAACTGAATGTGAAATAAAAAAAGAAAAAAAAGGTGGGATGTTGATCATTGTGAGTCATTTCTTGGGAAGAAGGAAAGAACAAACACTAGCTGCTGACCTACAGCTATGAAAGCCAAGGACTTAATGCTGACTCAAGAAATAAATGTTGCTAGCTGCAGAACATAAAGGAGACCTTGCAGCAGGATTAAAGAGGAAAGTCTTTCCTCTTTAAGTAATACAGAGTGACAAGGAGCTGCCTGTGTTGACTTCTTGGAGGCTGTTCCTTGTTTAAACATTCTTCTAGTTTAAACATGTTAGCCAGTAGGAGCTATATCCTGCAAATAGTTGCTGCTGCAACTAAATGGTTCTCCTTCTGAGTTTCCACAAGTCCTGGCAAATCTTCAGGTAGGTCATCAAGTGCAAGAGCTTCATAGCACTGAGGTAGCTACACCAGTAACTCCCAGTGCACCCCCCTACTGTTTCTGAGTCCTGGTTGGCATAGATACTGATATAAGCAAAACTGGAGCAACATAAATACTCTGTAACACATTTGCATTCTGATCAACTAATTGAACAGAACCTATTCTGGTATCAAAACTGATGTTTGAAAGTGACTTGGTGTCATTGTGGCCTTTGTGTACTTTATTGATAGCAATCAGCAGCTGCACTGAAAACTACTCAGTACTTACATTTGCAACTACACAGTGTACCAGTAAGGCATACACAACACAAAAGACAATGAATTTCATAATTATGAATTAACCATATTTCTGATTTGCCCGTTCTTTTCTAGCTGCAGTGGATACACTATGATGAACTCTGCTAATTTTTTTTTGCAGGTGTGTTCAATTGTTTGTTGCATTTTGGTTTTTAATGAGGAAAGCTTCTTTCCAAATGCAAGGATGCAGTTCCATGGCAGCCTGAGCCAATTTAACCATGCCTACTACTTTTCTCTGCCTTTTCTCATTCTCTTTCTTTGTGATGTCTTTGTGCTAGCACAGGCACTTTAGCAACTCAGTAGTGGGCCAGTTCAGAGTGCTAATCGAAAACTAATTCTAAACACTGATTCCAGTGCTGGTAAGTGATGAATTGGGAATGAGCAGCAGGATAGGATTGTCAGGAACATGGCAATCAGTATTTACGTTTGAAAAAGCTGCTGTGAAACTGACTCTGAATGGAGGTTTTCATGAAGAAACAAGTATAAAAATGTGCTCTGTCATTACAAACTAAGATTTTTTTTTTAAGAATTCCAGTAAATATTTAAAATTCATAATCTTACTAATGCTAATAAAAGTAGTACATGCTCTGTGATCTTTATAGGAGTTTATTCACTGTTACTTCAAAGTAAACGTAAAGCATTAACAGCTTGGATGCCACAGCTCTAACAAGTAAAATGCTACATTAAAATGTTCACACTTTACCAAAATTAGTGTGGATTTTTTAGAACATAAATGTTTAACAGTCCAGCAGTCCACCCTGGAATGTTTCCTTAGGGATGCAAATGGATCTGTGTGCCTAGCTGTTATTTCATAATGTCAGTCAGATGGCTCACGTGGCCACTTCAGATCCTTGAAAAAGGAACCTTTGCAGCTTTGGATTTGAAAACCATGTTCAAGTTGCAACTCTGGCACAGCTGATCTCCAACCAATAAACCGCTGGGTAGTCTTAGGTACTGGAGGAGATGGAAGCACCTAAAATAAAAGTAACATGTAGAATTCAATGATTAAAAGGATTTTGATTGTAGTTTCTCTCATGCAACATCCTCTTTTGTACTGTAGTGTGGATGGAAATGAAAACTTATGAAAAATAGTGCTTTTAAATGCAATTTGCTGAATTAAATATCCTGAGCACACACTGACATCAGTGTTAGGAAATAAGAACTTTGAAAGATAGCCCAGTTGCAAGCAAGCTTGATTTATAATACGTGATAGTTTATAATTTAGAAAGTAATTAGGATAATTTAGGTTCCCTTCTATAGCAAGGCACAGGGAAAGAGAGGAGTAAACCTGCCAAATTCCAATGAACTAACTAACTTTCATTTACCACCCTTCAGAAAAAAACAGTCTTTTAGTGCCTAAACTGGTACGTTTAACAGGAAATCAAAACACAAAATATTATTTAGTATTGTATGTTAGCATACTTAAGTTTTATTCCATATCTTTCTAAAGGCTTTACTGGCTTTATGTTATTAGAAGAATCCTCTCTTCAGCTTTAAGTTTTTTCTTTAAATAATAATAATACTTTAAAACTAGTTAACTTCTATGGGAGAAATAGCATTTTATACTTCCTGTAATGTATCTGGTAGCAATGCAGAGATGGAATAATAGTTTTGTGGCCAAATGCTAAAGATACTACTGACCAAGCTGCCTTTTGCATCAAGAACTACTTACTCATTCCACCTTCTTTCTACTTTAAAGGATGGGTAAGCATCAAATTAATCTGCAACTAATCTAGCTAAAAAGGAAACAAAACAAAAGCCAACCGACTCTGTTCACTGACTGCTGTGCTTACTTTGGCTGAATCATCTCAATTGGGCACATTATATCATTTTAGCATCTGGGGACTTAAAGAAACACACAGCAAGAGAACAATGTTTCAGTTCTCTTGCCAGAGTTGCTTCACTTTGTTCTTTGGCCAAGATTAGAAAATGTTTATGATATTTAGGTGGAGCAGTTCCTCTGAAAAGATAATTTTTATGGCCAAAAGTGCCACCCACTGAGCAGGATAATGAAGGAAACCATGTCCCACTTGCAGTCTGGGGGAAAGGACTATGAAAAAGCAATTATTAATCTAACCTAGAGAGAAGAACAGATATGATGACTGTTACCATGAAGGTAAATGTTTGAAGAGACACACAGTTCTGTATAAGGACCATGAAGGTAAATGTGCAAAGAGACACATAGTTCTGTATAAGGACTTGGAAAACTTCTCTCTGAATATGTAAGGGGGACCTAAATCACAAGTAATCTTTATCTTCCTTAGCAAATAACGACTCTGAGGTGAGATGGAAGCTACGATCCTTGTTCAGTATGCACTAGGCTATGCATGCTACTTCAGCAGCTGATAGCTGTCTGCATGATTTGCTAACACACACATACACCCTCACTGTGCTGAAGCAGAGGTAAACTTGACTGAAATTGGAGTCTTGAGACAAAACTGAAGAACAAGTAGCACTAATGGCAAAAATGCTGCTATTTAATTTCTCTGCCACACTCAGCATTAACTCTTTTGTTTCGATTTAATCTCAGTAAAAGCTTTTACTACTTCCTCGCTTTATTTCCCCACCCTTGGAATCCTTTGAAAGAAAGCTAGTTCAGCAAGTAGGAATTTCCAATCTCTTTTGTTTCCTTAATCTACTCTAAGTGGACTAACCTTCCTTTTTGTTAGCATATTCTGCTTCCCCTTTTATGAATATGGTCCTCTCTCAATGTCACTGATTTAGCTGCCTGTGTAGCTACACTATTCACTGGTGATTCTGACACATTACAAGTCAAATGATCAGTCACATTCCACTCTCATTTCCAGCTGTTTGACAACTTTTAGACTCTGAATATGTGAATATAACTCACATAATATAAAATCAGTTATTAACTGGCCCATTAGAACTGGCTTCTTACTAATTTTTGCTACTAAAGAGGACAGTGGCATTATCTCTGACAAAAAGAAGGCTGTCTTAAAGCCAGAAAAATGGCTGCATCTTAACTAATAGTTAAAACTGAGTTAGGTTTTGGTAAGACTTGAAGTAATACAGATGTATATATCTGAGCAATGACTTGTCAGCAGCCATAAACAGCTCTGTGATCGCCATTCTGCATTGAGCTGCACTGTTGTGATACTAGATGGAGTGCATGGGGGAGGTGCTTTACAGAAAGATTATTATATACAGTGATTTATGTACAGTGAAAGCTCTGTGAACTAACAGCCATATCCAAAGGGCAATTCCTTGTCTTAAATGAATGCTTTTAAATCATTGCTCAGATTGCAAATACAATTTACTTTGACCTTTAGTTAAAGGCCCACTTCTACAAGACAACTGATTTTAGAGCTTGTGTGTTTTCTTAAGACAGGTACTGCTGCATGGCAATTTTAAAATCTAATTTTCTGACCTTAATGTATTTCTCCACAGGTGTCACAGGTCGAACCTGCAGATGTTCTGGAAGCTCTATCTTGGGGCTTGTATTTTCTTCCTTTTTATGGTGAATCAACTAAAACCAAAACATCAATGTTAAATGTTGGACTTAGTCTTTTGAAATATGCTGTAATATCTGATATTGACACCATTCTCCTCACTGTTGCATCTCAATTTCCTGTTCTTTCCATGTAAAACAGGGCTACTTATTGTAGTGCTTTGGAAACTATTGTAGTTTTTTTTTTTTTGGTTTCAGAAAGTGATATAATTCTGAATTTCGGATGAAAGGCTAAATATTGCTGACTGATTCCAACTCTCTTAACTACATCACTGCCCAAAAAGGGCTAGAAAGGTACCTTGACACGTATCTTATATGACCACAAAACAAAGATTGACAAATGCTAAATACATATGTTCACCAATAGTAACAATAACAAACAAAAGTTTGTCAACTTTTCAGCTGTAGCCTGTGCAAAAGAGATGTGCATGATGGATATTGAAGCCTAGAGAGCCAAAGTTTTCCAAGGTGTTAACTTGGATGCCTACAGGAATTTTCAAACACTCCTAGGACAGGTTAAGTACTTCTAGCCCCATGGAAAATACATTTATAATTACTCAGGGGCTGCACCAACCCTGTTCTTTAGCAATGAAATACTGTGATTCCAAATGTACATTATGTTCTACTATATTCTAGTATCTAAACAGCACTGAGAATAGACATCTCTCCAAGTATTTTCTTGTAAATTCCCCCACTGAAAATTTCATTAGCTAGAACCTTCTCCCTTAGACTTTTAAGCTACCATATGGATAGACAAAGGGGAAATATTTTCCTGTCAGTGTGCCTCTAGTCCTCGTTAACACTATTGGAAGTCATGCTTCTCAAGAGAAATATATCAAAATATGCACAGCATATAAATTACGTATTTTATTCAGAGGAAAAGTGAAACTTTGAATCCATCTTAAGAGTAGTGCACTTGTTACCTCGGAACTTGGCTTAGTAAAGCACACTCAGTGCTTTCCTAGTCACTTGTGCTCTCATAATTTACGTCTACATCAATTTGTGTGCAATTTCATGTGTTTCTTGTAGGCCATTCATTTTTACCTCGTCAACAGGTGTTTTCAAGAATCCCCATTTGTGAGACCATTTTTTTGCAGCCTCTAGTTCAGTTTCAATGTATTTTTTCCTGAAACAGAGAAATATTTAAATTACTTTGAAAACTTCCATTAAAATAAAAGGAAAAATGCAAACCCAACTACTACTGTCGCAAGGCACGACACTTTAGCATGAAGCTTGAGACCTTTCCCCCAAAATCATCAAGTCTATGCATGAGTTAACAGCTTTCTGACTTGGAGGCAATGGGGAAATTAAACAGTAGGTATGAAAGCACTTGCAAATTACGTTCCTGTTGGGAAGTGGAGGAGGTCAAAGGTGCTATGACACACACGGAAAGCGAGTTTCGGTGCCCTCCATACATCCTCTCGGTTTTACTGACCGATGAAGGGCCCTTTGTCCCTCCTCACCCGGCGGGAAGCACTGCAAGCCCGCGGCCATCACTCGCTTCGCCGGTTCAACCCGGGCTACGCCATTCAGGGGGCTGAACCCCCGGGCGTTGCGCACCTGGCGTACTCCGGGTGAGCCCACGCACCGCGCGGACGGACACACGCGAAGGGTGTGCAAATTCCCTCAGCCTCCGCCCGCCTGAGAGCGGCACCTCCCCCGGGCGGGAGGGGAGGGGAGGGGAGCGGAGCGGAGCCCCGGGGCCGTTACCAGCAGCTGTCCTGCTCTGTGTTGTTGCGCGACTTCGCCAGGTCGCTGCGGCGCTGCGCCATACCCGCGGCACGGAGCGGCCCGGCCGGCGCCGGGGGCCGGGTCCTGCGGCTCGGGGTTGCTAGGCAACGCAGCAGGGGGCAGTGCTCGTGCCGGCGGCCGTTGCAAAAGGGCGGGAAGGGCCGTTGGTGCTCTGAGGCGATGGTTTGCCTCAGCCGCCCCTTCCGTTTGGCGCGGTGTCGGCCCGGAGCCCGCGGCTCTCAGGTGAGCGGCTGAGCCCGCCCCTCGGGGGTTCTGGTGTCCCGTAGGAAATCAGTCCATGCTCTGTGGTGTGTTTGGTCTTAAAATGCTTTTCAGTAGGAAACCGTTTGGAGTCACCGTCCTGGAAGGGCTCACAAATGTGTAGATGAGGTCCGCAGTGACACGGGTTAGTGGTGGCCTCTGCAGTGCTGGGGAGCGGTTGGACTGGATGATGTTAAAGGTCTTTTCCAACCCGGTTGATTTTATGATTCAGTGATTAAGCAGGTGAAAAGCTGGTACCTTGCTTGAGGAGTTAGCTGAGTTTCAAGGGAGAGATGTTCTCTAAACTCCACAGCTTACTGATTAGCCAGGCTCCCCTTGGCAGAAAACAAGTATTTGGACACCTTTTGGGATACTGAGTTGTTAGGAGTCTTTTTTTAAACCTGGACAAGGGACAATGCTACAGCCAAGAACTAGTAGTGTGTTTAATTGTTTGTAATGGACATGAGAAATGGTTGAAGGATGATGAGTCCCTATCTTTATAGGGATCTGCTTGTTAACATGTCCAAAGCTCAGACTGCATGTGCTATGGTGGGTGTTTGCTTCTATTCCCTGCTTTTTTTACCCTCCTATCTCCACTCCCTAGTTTCTCTCATTATACACCAAAATTGCCTTTTGGTAATTGTAGTGGGAAATACCATCAGTATTGTGACATACAGTGTTTTTGTGATCTCTTTTTTTCTGGCAGATGTTGTCCTTCATAAGCTCTATGCTAATATTAGAAGTTCTGGGAAAGACCTCAACATACTTCAAGGGTTACATGTGAGAACCCAAAAAATACTTAGAGTCTGTAATAAGTTCTCTATGCTCCAATATAGTAATATTTTTGGCTATCACTTTTTTTTTTTTTTTGTAATTTTATTTTCTTGCAGTTGCTTTATAAAACATTCCAACAATCAATGTAGCCAACTGGCTCTTTGCCCTTACGGGTTTAAATAGTTCCCTGACCCTTTCCTTTCTTTTTGTCTGGAAACTGGCTTGTGCAAACACACTGTAAATAGTTAATGTGACTCTGTCACACCACTGGACAGTTATTATCCTTATTATAAAATAAATGCAGAAAGGTTTTGACCTAAGCTGAGTGTTTTATAGGTGGTGTGTTGGAATGCTTAATTGCTAGCTTTTTATTTGTATTTTTTTTATAGAGCAAAGGATCTAAAGACCTAAAATATTTGAGTAGGAGAAGGCTGTATATACATTTATTAGTCACTTTTGAAGTACTAAGAACTTCTATTTGAGTAAGAAGAAAAAACTCCTCTTGTCTCAAAATAGCCATTAATGCTATGCTTCTGGGTCTCTCAACATCATTAAACTATCAACAGAATATTTCACTCGCATGCCATTTCTTGATGCTGTAATTGATAATTAGACTGGCAATTAAATCAGCTGGGTCTCCTCTCACACCCAGAATCACTTACTCATTGTCCTACTTAATTAACTCCTGCTGCTTAGTCATACTTGTATCAGGAGTCCTCTTACTACAGCCCTGATGCTTTCTGTGGGGGAAAAAAAAAAAAAGTTAATGAAAACAATGAAATCCATAGTTTAGTATGTGTCAGGATTTAGTATGTGTCGAGAGAATGAAACTTCTTACACTAACGTTGTGAAAATAGAGCTTTATAATGTTCAGTCTTTCTCTTTTCCTACTTAACGGAATTATTTTTCAGTTAAGGTAACACAGTAAATAAGCAGTTAGTTGTAGGATGCAGTAAATCAGTATTTAGTTGTAGGTCTTATTAGGCTCTTATGAGCATAGGACAATATTAGAATTGCACTTTCACTCTGAGAAGAAGTGAAATAGGATTTTAATGAGCTAATAACTATATTGAATGACTTGGCGGTACAGGTCCATTTTGATTCAGAAGTCATTTGCTGAAAGTCTGGATCTTGTGGCTTACCTACAGCAGCATTTGTCATCACATGACAAATATTGAAGTAGATACTACGTCACTCAAGACACATGTTTAAACAGAATCAAGTTTAAACACTTGATGCTTCAGGTCTTCTGAGATGGGTAAATCCTAACCTGGATATGGCTATAAATGCTGAAATGTCAGTGCTTCCTGTCCTCTTCCGATTAGGAATTATCCAGTTATTCAATATCCAATATATATGCTCAGCAGTGCTGCTGTTGATCAAGTGGCTATTCTTCAGAGAACTCACAACTGTTCTTCAGGAATTTACAACCTGTTTATATCTTGAGAGCTGCAGATAGTATCTTGAGTTTCAGATATCCTTTCACTTGCACAGGACATCATCCTGCCACTGGGGAAGTGGTTTCAGTCTTGATTTTTCACGGACCTTGTACTCCCTTCTCCCAGCAGATAGTAGACGTGCTTGCGGTGCTATGTTCAGATGGAGGCTAGGGTACTGATAGAGATTAAAACTAACCATGTGGAAAACAATCTGCTTTAACCTTAATACAGTTTTCTGTGTAGCTGTACAAATGCCTCTACCAGCACATGGCAGGGCAGTGTGAGAGGATTTGGCAGAGGGCACTTCTGGAAGATAATGCTAAGTCCTTGTGTTTACAAAGCTACAAACTTAGGATGTTATGCTGACACAAGTACAGGTGGTACTGCTCTGCAAAATAGGTCAGAGAACCAAAGTGACTTAAATAGACTCTGCAGAAAGTCAGCTCACTGTTTTTAATCTGTTTCACAGAACACTCCAGAAGCAGCTGTGCTTCTGCAATCAAGACAGACAGAATGGAGACAGGAAAAGATGATGCGTGAGCTGAAGTGAACAACCCAGGGTAGGTGGATATTTTAAACCTCTACTGCTGCAAAAGACTTTGTGTCATGCAATGATGGTTTTGAAGTGTCATTCGTGGTCTCCAGGGTTTTGGTTAATTTTTGGTTTCTGGAAATCTCTCGTGTCTACCTTGATCTGAAAATGTTAAGGCTTTTTTATATTCCTTATTTATGGAGAAAAATGTCCATATTGGCACACAATAGCTTTCGGTGTGATAATCTTTGAAGTTATTTGAAAGGACAAAAAATCTGTTCTCTTTTGGCTCTATGTAAGTATTTGTAAGTGCTGTTTATGAGCATCTCTACTCTCACTGAGCTTGCTGAGATTTGATTCTAGATGATACTTGGGCTCAAGTGCTAAAGATGTAGGAATAAAATACCTTATGCTTTGTGGTGCTCTAAACTAGCTATTCTGTAATTTTTAGTTACAAGGCTGGACCTAGACCCTGTCCTAGATTCCAGCATTATGCTATCAACTGTGCAGGTTTATTGCGCTCAAGGCTGTTGCCAATTGGAAACTAGAATTTTCTGCCTTTCATCAGAGAATGGGTAGGAAAGCTAAAGGAAGAGCTCATTTTTTGTTGTAAAGAGGATTTTTATTTTTTTTTACATTTTCTAGTTCTTAGGCAATAAATTGTTATTTTATATTATTCATCACAGAATGACAATTGGATCTAAATCCTTTATCTCTTCAGGAAGAGCTCTGTGTTGTTCAGATTGGACATTTGCGCACACATACCTTTGGGGGCTGGGTGTGTGTAAGTGAGAATTGTCTATGAGAAGTACAGAGTGATATAAAAAAAACTATTGCTATTTTACTGCCCTGTATATATAGAAAGTAAGCGAAGGCAGGGCTGGCTTGGGGCACTGCAGCACCTAATACTGTGGTTGGGTGGGATGGTCCCTGAGCATCTAATCTTGGCTGGGCTTACAGGAGGTCCTAGACATGTTTTGGCTAAGGACTGTCTTGGTTCTTGGTAGACTCAGGTGTATAGCAGCATGGAAGTGCTTGGGAGACTCTTCATCCAGTTCTGTCCTTACCCCACATTATAACAGTGTACTGTATCATGAACTGTAGTAGCTGCCATAGTCAATGGGAAAGAACCAATGCAAATGACGAAGTATGAGTGTTTTTCAACTTTGGGAGCTCAAAGCTTCCAAGATGAGAAGAATTTGCCACTAAATCAAGTTTTGAATTGTATACTTGTTTTCTAAATGCTTTTGCAACACACTAGCAACCGTAAAGATCTGGTGTAACAGAAATATATCTTCTTGTGAAGATATAAGCATTACAGTGATTGTTTCTTCATAGGAACAGCTACAGCACAGGGGGCCATGCAGCTTCTAGAGCTGTGTGTCCTGCTGGGATAGATGTTTGTAAATGTTGTATTCTATCAGAGGGGTTCAGACAGTGCAATGTAATACATGTACCATGAATAGCACATGCTAGTGATTTAGGGAATTGTCCCAGATCTGTGTTGCAAACTCGTATGTGACCAGTAAGTCTTATACGTTCCTGTTGTGCTGCAGCTTTTGCAGGATGTCTGGCAGCTCTGTAGAGGCAACTGTCAGGGCTCTGACCAGGTTGTTTGATGGCTGGAGAAGTAGAACAAATGCACTGCACTGATGGGAGATAACAGCGGTGAGGGAGGGGGGAACGCTAATGTTCATAAGGAAGGCCACAATGGCTTAAACCAGTCCACATTCTCTGGTTTGCTTTGTGAAGGCCTGCACTTCACACTCTAAGCACTGCCATCTTCACATCTAAAACCTTACAAAGCAGCTTCAATATTTTTTCCAGCTACACTGAGCTTGTTTCCCTCCAATGTCAGCAATTCAGAACCTCTGAAAATGAAGCTGTTTGCTGAGGCGTTTACACATCCAGTTGTGAATTTGTGCTTAGGCTCTTGCATTGAAAATGCTTGCCAAAAATATTAATTAGTACTGGCAGTTCTGTGCTTGTTGCTCCATGGTTTATAATATTAGGTGTGGAAGTCTAATAGAGGATATTGTAAATATAACTTTAGTGTCTTTTGCTAATGTTTCTAAATAATATTTCAGAGATAGGCAGCCTGAAAGGTAGACTGCTTTGTTATGATTGCTGTGATTTAAGTAAACAAAGTCCAATTGACACTATAGACTGGCTTCATTCCAAAAGCCCCTTCTAAAATCTATCACATGCAGAGTATGTTAATTGGAGTTCCTGAATTTCCGTTTATGAAAGGAGCTCAATGGTCTGGCTAGAACCATTGTATGTTGTAGCAAAACTTAGAACTGTCATCTTAGTGTGGCTGTAATTATCCAGTGACTTTTGAACAGCAAGTGGTATGTCTGTTTTCCCAACAATAATATGTTTTCTTTTTCTTGCCATAAAATGGCACTTACAGCAACAGCTTTACGCAGATATCTGTGCTTGGAAGGCATGAACAATCTTAATCGAATTTAGATACCATTCAGTAATTCCTGGAGTTTCATTTGGTTTTGAGTGGATTCATTGCTTTTTGTTCAAACAAGGATTTATGAGACACTTCTTTACATAACACCTGTTGGATACGCTTACATTGTATTGTAACCTGTGAAGTGTACATGCCCTCCAAACAATTACATTTCTGCTGCTGGTATGGAGAGGTTTGTCACTTTTAAGTTGGAGGACAAGTTTTCATCAAAGTTCTTCATTAACTGGCATTGTCTCTGAGCACTACTTCGCAGCAGAGACCTTGCAGAATGCCAACTCATTTCAATGTCAAAGATCAGGGGACCAGGGCACCCCCTGTAGCCTGCTCAGGCTGAAAATTCCTTGTAAATGCCAATGTGCAACAGTTACCAGAATTCTCCTGCTGATAACAATCTGGAGTACCTAGGCACAAGATGAATTCAAGATGAAGGAAAAAGAGCTAATTTTGAATTTTGTTACATTGTATAAACTGAAATTAAACTCTTCATGGTCTGACAGAATTTTTTTATTTCAATACAGTGCATGTTTCCGCATGTTTCAGAGTCGCCTTTTTCCTTTTGCGTGAAAGGCAGGGGGTCTAGGACATTTTAATAGCTTTCATATCCTACTCTGCAAATATATTATTGCAGCAGAATAGTTTCTTTGCATGAGAATTGCTTAAATGATTCAAAATGGATTGAAAAATATATTTCAAGTTTTAATTTTATGCACAAACATTAATGAGCAATGCCCCTTAGAGACTTGCTGTCAGTTTAACATATTCACGATAATCTCAACACAGATGTTATTCCATCGAAATCCTTTTAGAGGGAAGAAACTAGTAATTTTTCCTTGGAGAATGTCAGAAAAATGTTATTGTTGAAATTACGTTTTGATCCTGGAATGCTATATAAAATACCATCACTAGGAAGAATAAGTAGCACATTGTTTCTGGGGTAAAATGCATGTGAAACTTCTCTGAGCCTCCTGTAAATTTTAAAACAAGTGAATGTTTTGTTAGTCCCACGTAATTTTGATTCCCTTGAGGGTGATTGTAGGCAATAATGGATATCAGCATCTAAATGTATCCTACTTTAGGAGAGTATTTGTTATTAGTTCAGATTTCCCTATTTGCAACCATAACATGATGAAATTACTGCCTCTTTCAGATACATTTCCCTGTGCATTGTCTCAGCAAATGCATTAAAACACTTTCAAGAAAGTACATACTTACAATAAGGTTTTTGTCTTGTTTTTTTTTGTCTTTTGGGGGGGGGGGGGGGGGCGTGTGTTTGTTTTTTGTTTTTTTTTGTTTGTTTGAAAATACTTAAAGTACTTTTTGTGTTCTATGATATGCCTGTGTTTTGTTTTTCTACTTGGTACACTTGTGTTGTACCTTACTTGCTTAGTCTTACCTGAGTAAAGCTTTAACAGTGAAGTTATTTTGATTCTATAAAAAGTGGTAAGGTTGTAAATATATTGTAAATATTCTGTTGCTCAGTATTGGAGGAACTCTATTCCACTTGATCTTAACCAAGGTTTATTTTCATTGGAGAAGCTGTAAGTAGTGCCCTATGTAGACCCCAGCCATATTTAGGTGGTACATAAGTAATATTTAGGAAACTGTCGGAGCAACCTGGTCTAGTGAGGGGTGTCCCTGTTCATGGCAGGGGGTTGGAACTGGGTGATCTGACAGGTCCTTTCTAACCAAACCCTTCTGTGATACTGTGACTCAAAGCAATGGTTCTGCAATTTTCCAAGGTTCTATCTTCTAGGACTGTGTAAATACAAGAATAATACTTAAGTTGTTGATGATGAAGAACATAGTTCATCATCAGATCTATGTGAAGATACCAGTTAGAATAAATCCCATCAGATTTTTCATGGGATTTTTGGAGGAGGATGGGAGTGAAAGGTGGGAATGTAGTTCATGCATTTAAAAAAGGCAGAAGAATTGCCAGTTCCAAAGAAATATTCCAACCCCTTTTTGGAAAGAACTGCAGTTCCCACAGCCATTTTGTGAGGACTGTTGACAGGAATGAAGGCTGCAGTCATGTTAACACATAAAGCAAGGTCTTGGTTTCAAGGCTAAAGTCTGTTTTATGAGCCTTGATGCACAAAATAGCAGGTAGTGATGACTTACTGGAACTTGAAGATAGTGCAGTGGAATATCCTTTCTTTTGTAAAAGCAGGCATCTTTATGTGAAGTAGCTGTTCATTTCTCCACTTTGCTGTTAAGAATGCTAGAGGAAAAATGATGATATGAAATAGCTGTAAAAATGTAAGAAACCACGAAAAAGTCAAATAAAATTTCCAAATACAACTGCCGAGTTGAAATAGAATATATATTATTGATAGTTAAAAATGAATCAAAATCCAATGCAAGTGTAATTTATATAATCCTGCTGCTGAATTTTTCAAACTACACGTGTTTTTTTTTCTTTTGAACTAGTAAATGTGAAGTTTTGACATGTATTCAAATATTAATAGATGGACAAATATGAAATTATTCTTTTGCATTTTTAAGGAACAAGGAACACAATAATTTACCTACTATTGTAGCAGGTTGGCTTAAGTGTGTATTAATGACAGTAAAGGTACATATCACTCACCCTGGGCTCAGTTTATAATTAATAGAATTTGTCTCTTGGTCACATTTACTTCATCTTTTGTCTATGTGATTTTTTTTTTTTTTTTTTTTTATTATTTGTGTGTGGTTGAACAGACATGTACAGCTTAAACGGGAATGAACAAAGTACAGGGGACTTCTGGATATATAGGAAACGCTTCTACATAAATGTGAACATACTCATCTTTAAATATTTTCCCGTTTTTTTCCCCCTTATGTTAATGAAGTCTATAAAAATTCCCAGAATTCCTTAAATTGTTTCTCTCAAGACAAGGAGATAGTTATTAAAATATCCAAAGAACCCCAAACCAAACAAGTAATAAGAAGTGGAAAATGGCAAACATTGGAATGTTTTTCTCTTTCTTAATGGCCTCTCAGTAAATAATTTTTAAGCTATCAACAAAACATGCTTATAATTACTGATGTTATTAAAACCAAAAGTAATTAGGAAACTGTAATTGGAAAGTAAACCACCAACTGGATGTATACTCAGCATTTCCAATAGGAAAGTATTAAAATAATATCTTGGCATTCAGAAGAATCTGAAGACTCTTGATAATAATGTTTTTCCAGTACATGTCTATGGATTGTGAATACACTTAATATATTGCGAGTGTGAGGAAAGCTCAGTTATTTGTAGGAGCATTTTATGCTGTTTTTCTATTAACAACTACAATAGCCGTATTTTGTACTGGCTATATTTCTTTCTTACCAGCCCACTCTGACAACTGTGGAGTTACACTGATGTAACAGCAGAGCAATGAGACATTTATTGCAGTGAAGTTGATCCTGTGTTCAAGCAGTGAAATGTGTGCAGTGTGACACACTGTATTTACTGAGCTGTTGGCTGAGAATGGTGAAGGCTTGGGTTTCTGGATCTGTTAATGCATTGTGGCAAAGTAAGCATCTATGCAGAGTGCTTCATTCTTTGTGGAATTTATTAAAAATGGAGTCAGATAGTAATGTTGTCTGAAGGACAGAGGTTTGGGTATGCCCAGAACTGTGTTAAGACATTTTGGTTTCTGGGGCAGGATATAAAATTGCTTCCCTGCTGTGAAAGCTGTGTGCAGACAGGAAGGGTCTAGTTTTGACATTAGGCTGCAGTCTTACAGTGGGTCCAAATCTCATGTTGATACATGCTCACTGGCCATTTGGCAAACACCTAATCTATCCTGTTTTAATTTTTTGGGAATGTAGTAGTTCTTTAAAAAATACACCTCTTATTATAGGAACTAAAAATACCATAGATGTGGTAGACTAATTGAGAGTAATTTCTCTAGCAAGAAGCCATTGAGCTTATTTTAATTTATGAAATTAAAACACTTGCTCTAGCCTCTAAATCTATAAAGCATTCTTTTAAATTACCATAGTTTTCAGTATTTTAACAGTATAAATTCTGGTAGCCAGTCTTATGCTATGTTTTTATTTTACACACATAAAAAGCCCCATGTAGAAAGTGCAAACACAATCACCTGCAGCAAGTAAACTTCTACAGTCCTTAACAAGCGAATACTTATCCTGGGGAGAGTGCCTATATGAGACCTCCATACTGCCTGAGTTCAGCTTGATTTATGTATGATTAAGCAGCCTTCTGGCCTTGAGCTAACCTTTGCAGACAGCAGAAGACAAAATCTAATGCTGTGTATTGCTGTCTGTGGAACTGCCTGTGAGAGGAGATGTTTCATCCCATGGAATTAAAATGCTGTAGTCTGTTGTCTAAATTTTAAATGTAACCTCCAGAGGGCCTCTGAACTACTAAAAAGAAACCATGGAACCAAATGTAGCAGCTTGTGTAATACAGGAGTAGGAATTGCCTGTATCCTGCTGTATTGCGTTGTCTGTCTTTACCGCCTCCTCATCAGATTGAGCCAGAGTGTAGCTTCAAGAAGTCAAGCTGGTAACTGGTTGGTTTCAGTACATCTTAACCACTTCTGCTGGGCTGATGGGATTTTTATTACCTTTTGTAAATTCAAATTTCACAATGTACACACTTATGAAATAGTGTTTCTTCATCTATCCACTAATAAACCTACTGATTCCTCTTCTTTTGGTCTGGAAGTGGGGCATAGTTTGAGCAGCTTTCTTTTGAAAATAGGTAAATCATTACAGGGGAAAGTTGAATATAGCAGGCTCAGTTTAAACTCCCAAAAGAAAGCATTGGAAACACATTATTTTTAAATTTCCTTGGAAAAGGGTCAGTTGTCCCTTTGCTGGGAGATCTTCCAAGAGAGAAGTCTTATGCTGAGAAAGCAGTAAATTTTTGTACTGTTTTGGACCCAGATACTGAAAGGTGATTTCCTCTGTGCCTAAGGAAAATGTTTTCCCTCTCATGGTAAAAACGTCCAAGCCCTTTTCTCATAGCTAGCCACAACTTGGCTCTCCAGGGTTGGATCCCAGAAATCTTCTGTTTTCCCCTCTAGCCACTACAGCTGTGTCTAAATCTCTCTACTACTAAGCTTGAAGGGATCCTACTGCTTCTAATATATGGGTAAATACTCATATTAAGAAGATAGGTGCTCACAGAAATAATGACTTCTTCACTACGTACTTTTAAGCCTTCCTGTCTAGAAAAACTAGTCTTGTGAAAAGAGGTTTCCTCCAAAATCATGATGATCTTATTTATCATTACTCAAAGAAATGAAAAGGCCCTTTCTGGCTATGTGAAATGGCCATGTACATGTCAAAAAATGCTGTCATGCTTCTGCATTGTGCAAAGTCGAGGGTGATTTTAGCAATTATTGTTAGCTCTGTACCTTAATGCTGACAGAAACTGTAGACTGGTCTGTGATCATTTTTGGAATGATATGCTGTGAAACACTCTTCTTTTAAAGAAAAAAGTAGAATGTTCTCAATATTAATGTCTGGAAGGCTCTTGGGATAAGCCGCTGCCTGGAGAAGGAAGTTCTGTTCCTCAATAGAATACAAAGCCCTGTCTGGAGATTGAAATTCTGTTCCCCTGTAGAATACAGAAAGAAATGCATTCAGCAGCAATCTGTTTTTTAATGGTAGCTGTGGGAGGTCATGGGATCTAAAATATTTACACTGTCCTACTTACAATATAGAATGAACTTAGACATACTTAGTTGCATTCAGAATGCTCAATTTTTAGACATATGCTCTATAGGTAATGTTGCCACAGTGAAAAATGGTTGTACAGTGACTGCAGTGGAAAAAATAATGCATAAATCAATTTAGTATTGATATTGGGAAAATACAGGATATTGGTGTTGAATTTAGGATTTTGCTGCTTTTGTTTATCCTGAAAGTGAAAGGTATTTTTTTCTTCAAGTTTGGAAAAAGGTTGTTATCAGTTACTTTATTTAATGCTTGTTAGCTTTCTGTGATCAGATTTGCTGCTCCTTATGTAAACTACACCTTTAAACATATGCTGAACAAGTTCTTTCCTGTAAGGAAAATTAGTGTTTAACTAGGTGTTGTAACAATTTATATGCAATAAAAAGGCAAATGATGAAACATCTTAATGTAGCTATAAACTTTGGTTTAAGAGATTAAAGATTCATAGAATGAGTTGGGTTGGAATTAGATGATCTTTAAGGACATTACCAACTCCCTGCCATGGAAAGGGACACCTTCCCCTAGACAAGGTTGCTGCAAGTGCACATTGGTGGTTCATATTGAGCTTCCTATCAACCAACACCCCAACTCCTCCTCAGGGCTGTTCTCAATCCATTCTCCACCCAGTCTGTATTTGTGTGGGATTGCCCAAACCCGGGTGCAGGACCTTGCACTTGGCCTTGTTGAAATTATGAGGTTCCCACCTCTCAAGCCTGTAAAGGTATCTCTGGATCCCATCCCTTCCCTCCAGTGTGTCGACCGCCCCACACAGCTTGGTGTTGTCAGCAAACTTGCTGAGGGTGCACTCAATCCCACTGTCCATGTCTTTGGCTAACCTGGGTTATGATGTATAATTTAACACACACATATCCCAATTCAATTAAAGCCTTTTTCAGTAGCATGTTAAATAGTATCCATTCATGCAGTTTTTCACATTAATTATGGGGGAGGGGAGAATTGTAAGAAGAGAAAGAAAGTTTACTCTTCGTCTTTATAGTGAAAACAAATGTGTTTTTCTCCAGAATCTGCCAAGCCTGTGTGTTAATGATTTAACAGATGGAGTTGGCACATGTGAACCTGGAAGATGCATCTGTCTGATTTTTCCAGTCTGAGGATTTTTTAACTGCATTAATGGCACAGACAATGGTAAAATATCACCTCCCCAGGCTGCTTTGCTCTCCTAACACATAATGTCTTTTAAGGGGGAAAAAAAAAAAAGTGATAAGAGACTGGGGTGAGGAAAAGGCCAGAGAAAGAAGGGTTTGAAAAGTTTGATATTTTCTATCTTCACTGCATTAGGCTTTCCAGTCTTTCACTTTGAATTTCATGTGTGTATGGTGTGGAAACAGAAATTCTATCCAGACAGCATTATATGTGATCTCAGAGTTCTGTTCATTAATTGCTTTGAGGAAACAGCAATTAAATAAGAAAACCAGTGACCACTAGTGTTTTGTCCTTTTGTCTTTTAAATGGCTGAGTGTTGCATTTCCAATTTGATAATTTTACTTTTTTTGTTAGCTCTTGGGAAGGTTCTGCTCATGTATAATTTCAGGTTTAGCAGTCTCATTTAGTCACTTGTACTGTTCATTCAAGCAGGTATGCAGATGCTTAACTGTTTTAACTGTTTGGAATAAGGGCCTTCCTTTGAATTTCCTTATTTTGGAGTGGAATCCTTAGCACTCGCCTGGACTTTCTACTGAAACCTCTGATATGACTACTTGTGCAAAGGTCCTCAAGACTGTTGGTTAAATGCCTCAGTAGTGCACAGGAGTGGACTAAATTATAGGCTCATTTTACTTCTGCTTCTATCTGCTTCTGCAGGTATCTCTATAAGAAAGTCTCTCTTCTAAGGGAAGTACAGTCCAAGGGCCATATCAGTACTTACTCATGAAAGTTATCCAGCAGGTTGCAGTAATACTACAGCTAAGTGCTTGCTAGGGTATGGAAGGGCCCCTCTTTCTGTTTCTAAACAAAACTGTTGTGATAAAATGAAATCAATCTGTAGTGGGCTGTGAACCATCCAGTACTTGCTTTAGCAGCACCATGTTTTTTGTTGCTGTTAAGCACTTCAGCTTTACCTTACTACTGCTGAGAAAGAAGATTGAAGGATTGCTAATGAAATTAGCACAGATTTTGTGTGACATAGTGAAAAAAATTGAAATTACAATGAAAAGGGCAGAAAAACTGTAGTGCTTCCTGGTAAAATATGAACTCTGATCACATGACGGAGGTGAAACCTTATGGCTGTACACTTGCCTTGTCTGCCTTCTTCCATCTTCTTTCATCTCTATAGCGCTCTTGTCTTGATGCCACAGACCTGTTTTAAGACTGTTACATTTTTCGGATATATTTTTAAGTAAACTTATTCTTGGAGACACACACAGTTATAAGGAAAGTCTTGAGCCAGTGTAGGATCAAGCACACTTATTTCAGTAGTCTTATCCTGATTCATGTAGATACAAACAAAATAAATCTTTTAATTTTTAGTGAGTCAGAGAAACTTCTTTCTTCAGAAGCACTCAAGTCCCAGAAAGAAGGTGCTGATTTTCTGTAAAGCTAGGTTTCTGAAAACATCATTGCATTAACCATAGCAAATATCACTAGGACTCTGTTTTCTTAATGCCTTTTTGTATTTTAGCAAATGGCTGTAATAGTTTTATTCACAGTTTTAAGGTTTGATTAATCAGTTCATTGTGTTCTTTCTTCAGACGAAAATGTGTTACTGATATCTCTTGGTATGAATGACATATGGGTTCTAGCTGAAACGATAGAACGTCCTTTAATTTTGCCAAACAAAAATATGCTTGGCGTTCTGTTCTTTGCTACTACTACAGCCAAATTTCATTTGCAAGAGTGATGTGGCTTTTTTGTCATTGACTATGGTGACAGTACTTCATGTGGCTGGGATTCTTCATGCTTGTGAGGTGTGGCCCACAGGGTACAAGCAGTAATAAGAAAGGTGACATTTCTCTTGCACTGCTCTCTTCTGCCCAAGTTTTTAATGTTGCAGCTCAAGTTGGCCAACAAGTAGAAAAGGATGTAAATACCTGAAGACATGAAAATCCCCTCACCTGAATGAGTTTTTTCCTTCCTATGTTTTTCTTTCAAGTTTTCTGATAGGTAACACACCTATCACACAATAACTGTGTGCTTTGTGTTTTTTGGTGTTTGGTGCTTTTTGTGTGGTTTTCTGTTGTGTTTGGGGATTTAATTATTTTTTTTTAAGATCATCTTATAAAACCCTTTAAAATCTGTCCTAAGGGAGATCACCGTGAAATGCAGTAATGGAAAATACATACTCTAGGATTCGAGCCAGTTAATAAACTGGATGATTCCAAAGCACTTACATGCTTTACTATATGTGGGAAGACATGCACTAAGACCATTCATTTAAAACTAAAAAAATTTCTCAACACATGGAACCCTATTATGGCTGAACACGGTACTCTTGGGTTTGTATCATGTTAACTGTATTCTTTGTGTGCTTATCACAGTGCTATTAACTATAGGTGAACATTTTAGGTACCTCTTGAATGGCATGTACATTATACCTCTCCAAAATATTCCAACTTGCAAGTGTGTTGCAAGCTCAGGAATTTTTGTAGCTTTTAAAATAATTTTTTATTTAAAATTTTATTTATTTTCCTGACCAATGCTAGGTAGCAGTTGACACTGGCAGTAGGAAGAGCTAAAATGTGCCTCTTCCTTAAAGGCAGTGCTCACTCAAAAGCCATTCCCTACCAAGCTAGCTGTGACCAACTCTGGTTACAGTAACAGTTGTGGTGCTGATTACTGCACAGGCCTGTCTTCATAGGCACTTGGCATTTTGATCTCTTCTATTTTTGATTAAACTTTCAGGGAACAACTTCCAAATAGATGCTATGGAGTGAAGACATTACAGAACTGTGGAGACAGTGTTCTCACAGGAGAATGCATAAGTAGTACATAAACTCTGAATAATCCTGAAAGATACAGCAAGGCCATGAGAGGCCTGAGGAAGCTTAAGCAAGCAAGATAAGAAGCAGCTGGAATTCACTGAGTTAATGAGAACTGTGGACTGTTGGCAAGCTTTCGAGGTCAAGTTCTCACACCTATGCTTAACCAATTATATGTTAGCCACTAAGGGTCTTCAAGACATGTATCCAATCATAATATGCCAAATCACTGTAAGTGCATGTAAGAAATAGTATATAAGGAGTTAAGTCTTTGTAATAAATTTGGCAATTGCTTGATCACATTGATCGTCTCTGCGTTGTCTGTGACTCCCGCGTCAACAAGTGGCGCCTGAACAGGGACCCTCCGATCGGTAACTCGATGAAGACGAGTTTGAAGGTCCGACAAAAAGGAGGGGGCGGAGTGCTGGCCAAAATTCAGCGCTGCCCTGGCGCTGAGAAGTCAGATGTCTGCAAAACTTCGGGAATCTCGCCCTGATCAGGTGAGCAGCCGGGGAGGAGATGGGGCACTTGCTATCCAAAGAGGAACAAGCGGTGGTGAAGCTCCTCCAACACATTCTCTCTAAGAGAGGACTGCAATATGATAGTGCCGCCTTACAGAGGCTGTTAAAGTGGTCCCGTGATTGCGAGGTTAGTAAAGGGACCAAAGATGCACAGAAACACTCTACACTTTGGAGATTGGTGTTTGGGACTTTGAAAGAGATGAAATTGGAAAGGGCTGCAGTAGCTTCTGTATTTGCCACCACAGCTCCAGAAGGGGCTGTCTCCTCTAACCCCCATCATAGTGCTGCGGCTATGACTTTTGCACCTCCTGTGGTACCTGGAACGGTGCTGAAAAAATCAACGCCCTAGCAAGAGGCTAGGTCCGCAGATGGCCACATACTGAATGAGACACCTGACAAGAAAGACATAGCTGCGAACAACGGAGACCCTCAGTTCAACCCAGGATCAGACTCCAAGTCCCCTGAATCTGAGCCAGATTTATATCCTCTGCTTCCAGACTCTGACTCTTTGTCTCCCGGGTCGGTCTGCTCAGCTCATCAGCAACTACTTACTGGCCTTGGAGACACTCGGCTGCAACAATTGATGAAAAAGCTTGAAGCCCTCGAAACTCGGATTGATACGTCTCCATCAGCGCCTCCACCTTATCCTCCACAAAACCCCTTCCTTAAAGAAGGCAAATGGGGGGAGAGGGTAGGAGAGGTATCAGGGGGCACAAATCCTGCGCACTGTTGGCACGGGTTAATCAAAGATGCTATTATTACTGGTGAATTTTCTGCAATGGCCTCTCTGTATATCCTGTGTATACTACACAGAAGGGGGTTAAAGAGTGGGAAGCTTTTGATTCAAAATAGTTAAGGAGGCCTGACAAGCAGTGACCACATATGGGTTAAAATCCTCTTATACTCAAGCTGTATATGTTATGATTTTTTTTTGCGATTGACAGGAGACTTTAATGACTCCCCTGCTATAATACATGGGCAGGCATTAGGTTTAGGTTATATGACTAAAACTCTGGGTATTCTTGTCCAGTACAAGTATTTGGAAATCGGCATTTGGAAAGGTCCTGTGGAAGTAAAACTAACAGGTTGAGGTTATATGTGTGTAAATTACAGATTCCGGTTTGCGGTGGGTGCCAGCTCGATGGGTGAAACACTGGAAAGAGTCAGCATCACCCCAGGACACCCCCCTTGTCAGTGATTGAATGAACTGGAATTTGAGCTCAGGACATCCGTTTTATGGATGTTTTCAGCCTTTCTTAAAGTGAAGCGAGCAACCTTTCTTTTATGCTGAAGTAAAAAAAAAAAAAAACACAACAGAAAAAACCACCCCCCACTCGCTCCCGAACCTCCAGGGAAGCGAGATCAGTGTGGGATACAGATGTATTGTGTGATTTTCTGGTGGTGGGAAGGTCTCTCTTATGCTCTTATCAGGGGTATTGGGCGTACTGTGACAGACCGTGGACCTGGGACCCCATGTACAACTCATTTAATACAGTTTCTCTGTGATATTCCTGTACTAAAAGTTGGTAAATATAAGTATGTCCAGGTTTCTATCAACCTTTGGAGACCTTTATAGGTATTGTTGGCCACTTCTTCCAACATAGGCTGGCCACCTGTGTCAGAATGAGTGTGCATTTTGGTCAGTGTAAAAGCCCAAGCCTCATACGATGTGGGGGAGGCAGAGCCTCTGTGGGGACACCTGCTAAGGAGGAGCCTGCCACCTCGCACTGCAATGATGCTTCTCGCAGCTGGTTTGCTATTAGTCTCCACAGGGTCCTTGTGCCACGTTCTGTACGTGGGACTGTAGTGGGAGTAATGATTGTCTGGATTTTGTGCTTCAAATATTGTAGTTGTGTGGAGTGTGCTCATGGGATCCCATACGTGTGTGTGTGTTGAGGGCAGACAGTGTTCTGTGTATTTTTTGTTGTTGGGTTCATGTAAAAGTTTTTAACCGGTAGCAGTTTAACATTTCGGGCAAGAAAGGGTTAATGCAAAAGTGCGGTTGCCGGCAGGTATTTATGGTTGCTGCCGAGCAGGCAGGCTTTTATAGCTTCTGCCGAGCAGACTGGCGTTTGTAGCTGTGCAAAGCAGGGTGAGCGACTTTTTTTTTAAAAAAAACCCAACCAAACAAAAAAACCAAAAAAAAAACCAAAAAAAAAACCCTGACCTCCGATTCAGCTCCTGGTGCTCCACCGGCAGAACGGCCAGGATGGACGCTAGAGCCGAGGAGTGAAGAAAAAAAAACCAAAACCAAAAAGACCCCAACAAAACAAACAAACCAACAAAAAACCAAACCAAAACAAAACCCAACCTCTCAATCTATTGAGGTATTGAGGCACTTTGTAGAGACACCACAGACAAAGCCTAAAGAGCACCGGCAACACAGTGCATGGTAGGAGCCTTGCTTAGTATGTTTAAGGTAACCTGGGGGTGAATCCAAGACTTGGAGGAATAGAGAAATAGACAGATTGGTTGAAATAAGAACTGCTAACTAAAAAAGCGAGAGGGGTAGTGCAACCACAAGCTTTATGAGCCGTCACCTAAGCAGCATCAGGGTGGCAGAAAAAAAAAAAAAGAGGCAATGATGCAGCAAACTCCGTGACTGTTAACAATGTGCAGTTTAACCTGTCTGCTTCTCAAGAACTGATAACCTGGAGGAGGGGGTATATTTGTGTCCTCCTGCCTACAGGTCCATAGCGACTGCCTGCAAAGTTTGTCAAGCCATGAGCTGGACAGACGAATGGAAAAACCTGATGCTTCAGCTACAGGAGCTGACTGTGAATACCCCAGGCAGAATGAGATAGAGGAAAAGAAAAACTAATGATTGCAAAACATCACTTGGGGGCAACTGAAAAGTAACATCCTGAATATGTGTGCTTGTAAAGTAGCTATTATTAGAGGCTGTGATTTTGTGTATAAAACCACCTGTATTTACTAGCCAGTTGCTAATGAGGAACTACACCTTGTATTGTATGGATTTGTCACTTGTAAAAGAGATGTTAGAGTATGGAAATTTGCAGTAGCTGCTAGAAAATGCTAAGGCAAAAGCTGGAAAGATTCTAATACAGTGGTAGTGTTATAAAGCAGGTGATGGAACAAATTAAGAGGGTGGGAGAATTCCACTGGTAAGAAATTTCTTTGGCTAGTCCCTCGCTGCAATCAGCATCTTCAACATGCTGCTGCACCCTGTAATAGTTAGTCTGCTAATGTAAATTTATGTGTGCCTTGCTATAGTAGCGACTTGTTACTGGATGAAGAAGGTGAAACTCTGCATTGACAACAAGGTGCAAGGACTGAGGCTGACAAAATGCCTGCTACCACAGTCAAGGGCAAGACTAGGTTGGCCTCTGTGTTTGCCACCAAGAAGAACCTTTAGCTCCGCTGTTGGCTGCAACCCAGCAGGTGTGGAGTGGTGGGGACACATGCCATGCCAGACCTTGATGTGAAGGATGGCCTCCCCTGTTATCAGAGAGCCATACAGCAGAAAAAAGGGGCAGGCCCAGCAGTCTGTAGTTGGCATATGTTGGAGATATGATCTAGCCCAAATCCCCTGCTCAAGTAGGGTCACCCAAAACATATATAAAACAAAAAGGGGGAGATGTGGAGACAGTGTTCTCACAGGAGAATGCATAAGTAGTACATAAACTCTGAATAATCCTGAAAGATACAGCAAGGCCATGAGAGGCCTGAGGAAGCTTAAGCAAGCAAGATAAGAAGCAGCTGGAATTCACTGAGTTAATGGGAACTGTGGACTGTCGGCAAGCTTTCGAGGTCAAGTTCTCACACCTGTACTTAACCAATTATATGTTAGCCACTAAGGGTCTTCAAGACATGTATCCAATCATAATATGCCAAATCACTGTAAATGCATGTAAGAAATAGTATATAAGGAGTTAAGGCTTTGTGATAAATTTGGCAATTGCTTGATCACATTGATCGTCTCTGCGTTGTCTGTGACTCCCTTGTAATTTTTCATTCTATCATCCATGGAAGTCAATCAGACTTTGTGGTGATAAATTAGTATCTTCTGCATCGTGTAGTGTAGATCAGTTGTAGCTTTCTGCTGTGTAGCTAAAATGAATTCCATCCTTCAGAGAAAAGAATTTATGCATTATTGAGGGGTATCCTAATTTAAAAATATAAACCACATTGTACAAGTGAAGTATGGAATGTACATATTTGATGTGTAATCTAAGAAAGATGGAGTTAAAAACTGCATGCAATACAGGTGGCTGCCGCCTAACTCTAAGTTGTCTTGTTTGGAACCTACAAGCATGACATGCCAATGCCTGCAAGCTGTTGTGCTCAATGCTGTTAATTCTTAGAAAATGAAAGTTAACATTGAATGTTCTGTAAAATATAGAAATCATGAGGGTATTTTTATACTGGCAATAGCGATTATTGGGAGTTCTGACCATCAGAACTTCTTTGCATGTTTTATTTTTCCGCTACTTGTGTCCCGTATAAGGAGAGGCTGCATTACAATTGTAGGAAACTTCTGAGAGATTGTGATTCTGTGTCAGTGTATGTGTGCATATGTTGGTGGTGGTTGTTAAGAAACTGTTTGTACTCAAGCATGGATTTAGTTTTTTTTTTTGTAATCTGTTTATTAATTTTTTCCAAGGAATAGAACAATTTGTACAGAAAAAGAAAAGGTCAGTCAGCAAACATAACCACCAGCTTCTGCGGTCCCAGAAACCTCCAGTTACTTAACAAACCTTGAAAGGATGACTTGGCAAAACTGAGTTTACAGTGAGTAAGATTATGCCCCATATATAGCCCACACTTTCTGTAAATAGCTTAATCTAGGTTTAAAGTAATATATGATTCAAGAATTAAAATATAAGAAGTAATCTTAAAAAAAAAAAAAAAAAGTAAATTTTAAACCAGGAAAGATCGAGGGAAAAATCTTGTTTCAAATATATTAAAAATTTAAACAGGGGAAGTTTAGATTGGATATAAGGAACAAGTTCTTTACTGTAAGGGTGGTGAGGCACTGGAATGGGTTGCCCAAGGAAGTTGTGAATGCTCCATCCCTGGCGGTGTTCAAGGCCAGGCTGGACAGAGCCTTGGGTGGCACGGTTTAGTGTGAGGTGTCCCTGCACACAGCAGGGGAGTTGGAACTGGATGATCTTAAGGTCCTTTCCAAACCTAACTATTCTATGATTCTCTATGATAGAATTAGGCTCAATTTAGTCTCTCAGACAGCAGTTCTTCTCTGTAATCTGGAAAGAATATGTCTAGAGAGAAGAGAGTGTTCTCTATTTGATATTGAAGTTTTATCTGGAAATAATGACTAAATTATTTGGATGGCTTATGTTATGTTCAAAGTGGCTGTCTGCAGCGTGAAGTTGAGCAAGTTATAAGCAGGGAAATCATGCTGAATAGGGCCTTAACTTTTATTTTTCTGTCATAGGAAATGAGGGTTTCTTTTAAACAGCACAGTAGTTATAGTCTAAAATTGTTTGTAATAACTTCGAGAATTGACACCAACAACAAGATAAACTTAGTTTGCATCAATATTTGTAAAAGTATATTAAAACACAGTTACTGTAACTGGAAATGCCCTATAGCAGCTTATGTAAACTGATAGTAGAAGAATAAAGAGGGCCTGACTGACCATACCTTTGAAGAAATCTTTCATCATTAATATGAGTAAGATTTGTCCTCTGCTGTAATCAACAAGCAAATGAAGAGTGTCAGCTAATAGAAGCTGTTAGTAATAAGGTGTAATTGATTTAAGAGAAATGAACAACTCTCTCATCATGGCAATGTTGGTTGCCATCTCTGTAGTTCTAAAAACTCTAAGAGAAGACAAATACTCTGCAGCACAAAGTGTGACTGAGTGCCTTCAAGGAGTAGAAAGTGCTAAATGACCTTTCATCACTTTAATCACTTGACTGGGTAGAAACATTTTTAGTGAAGGTCATATGACTAGAAAATTATCATAGATGATAGTGTAAATGGCACATTCTTGACACTTATATGCTTCTCCTGATTAGGGTCTTTTCCAAAGCATTCTTTGCAACCAGTGTATGTTTCTTTGGAAGGGAATACTTGAGCATAGTAACAGAATCCTAATGTACAATGTGGTGTCAGATGGTGAAGATTCTTTAAAGCAGTGGTTGGTGTAAAAAATAAGAATTTAAAGATTTTATGTTGACTGTCTTTGTAATTTTGTTTGAATGCCTTTAATCCTGTTCCCACTGCATAAAATAAATCACTTGTGTAATTATCAGTGCTTATAAAGGATGGTTGTGGCCTTTAGAAACTGGGCCAGATAAAATGGAGTCAGTTTGACTGTACAGTGCTTTTCGAAAATGTAGTGTCTCTGGATTTCCTTGTGAAGCAATAAGGAGCTGTATTCCAGTTACATCTAGACTTTACACATAGGTTGCTTATCCCTATGATGACAATAATGACAATAATTGTCCCTTACAATGGCAATAAGAAGCCTCCCTGGTGATTTTTCTATGGACATGAGTTGGGTGATTCTCTGATCTCATTTAAAACAAAAATTGGGGGGGGGGGAGGCAAGTAGCTCAGTTAAGAGATGAAGCTTTCATAAGATGCTGGGATGATGCCATATAATAAATTTTAGGCAGATAACCTATTGAAGACAGGCTTGGAAGGAGAGTAGTGGCAAACAATGATAGGACAAGGGGTAATGGGTACAAACTGGAACACAAGAGGTTCCACTTAAACTTGAGAAGAAACTTCTTCTCAGTGAGGGTGACAGAACACTGGAACAGGCTGCCCAGGGAGGTTGTGGAGTCTCCTTCCCTGGAGACATTCAAAACCCGCCTGGACGCATTCCTGTGTAACATTATCTAGGTGTTCCTGCTCCGGCAGGGGGATTGGACTAGATGATCTTTCGAGGTCCCTTCCAATCTCTAACATACTGTGATACTGTGATACTGTAAAGTTTAGAGGTTTGGCTTGACATCCACATTGATTGGCTTAATGCTATAGGGTGCAAGTGATTGCTTACAAGGGTATTGTGGACTGAAGAAATAATACTGGCATGGGTCAATATTGTCAATTTCTGAATTAGTTTCCAGTTCTGTGGTACATACATGCCTGTATACTTTATGATCTACTATTTTCTGATATTCTGAGGACTCTGCTTATATTTACAATAGCTCATTTCACAAGACTACCTTTACATACACTTTAAGACTCCTAATTTGAGGGTTGCTTTGTTGTTCCTTTTCTAATCGGTGCAATGAAAGCAGTCTGCAGAGACATCAATATTAAACATCAGAAGGGAGTTTTCTCAGTAGAGCATGCATCTGATGAGCAATGTGAGAGAGTTGCAGGGAAATAGGTCTATGCTAGCATTAAAAAATAAAAACAGCCCGCCTTGTTTGAACAGAGACAAATGAAACATTTCCATCCTTGTTAATTTGAATGCTGGCAGAGAAGCCTTATTTGTCAGTCCTTTGACTTCAGAGAGTGTCGCATAATTTTCACTCACAAGAATATGTACCAAAGAAAAAGGAAGGCAAAGTATGTTTATTATTTGTTTATAAGTTCAGCAGGAAGCCAAAGATTTGTTATTCAGACACATCACATTGTTATGCTACACAGTGCAATACCATGAAGTGTGATAGGTCTTGAAAGATGCAAATGTCTCTGTGGGACAATCAGTCTCCGGGTATTCATCTATCGGTTTGCACCGTGCCTTTCCAAGTCAAATCAGAGCAGGAGAAATTCCAACATCTGTGATGCGTGTTCTTACTTTTTAGAAATCGAATATAAACATAAACAGTAGGAGTCCTGTTCCTAGGATGAAATATATAAGCCTTGTCATAGTGTCATTAATATTTTGTGTTTCTCAACACATGCTGACTGCTGCTCTGTGATGCTTGGGATTTGGCCTTTAGAGGAACTTGTGCAAATATTGCCTTAAGTTTCTGTATTATGTAAATTCCTTTTGCATCAGTATTTTTCCACGAAATTTTATTATCATTTGTAGTTTCCAGTAGACTCAGGCTAAAATTAAAATGCAACTGGAAAAGTTAAGTTTCCATCTGATACTGCATGAAAGGCGTGTACACATGAATTTTACAGACTCAGCACAAAACTGTAAGGCCTTGAAATTCACTTAGGTAGGCCCAAGTCATATACTTACACAAAGCTCTGTGGAATTTAGTGAAATCTTTTTTACTCTGAGTTTGTCACCTAACTTGGAAGTTTAATTACAGTCATGAAACTGCTGAAGTTATTGTAGTTCACTGTATCGCCTTAGCTGCAGGTGAGGCGAGGGAAGACAGCAGAAAGAGTTGTGGTTAAGGAGACTTTCACTTAATATGCTAAGAGATCTTCCTGTGTTTCTCCCATGACAGCTTGTCTGCCAGTTTACATTCCTGAGCTTCAAATATCACTGCAAGCTAGACATCTCTTGAAACCTGATCCATTTATTCCATTCCTACTCATCACATTTTGGTGAGGAGGCTAGGTTCACAGCTAAGTGTAGTATGCACAGGAATAAGCTAGAGGAAAACATAACAGTCATGAATTTTCACTGGGGTGAGGGGAAGCTGCCCTACAAACTGGAAATTTTCTGATTGAGTACAATTTGTTCAAATCTCAGGGAGCTGCAAATGATGAGTTTGAGAAGAATGTGAGAGAAAACAGAACAAAATTCTCACTTTCATGTATCTGCTCTGTGGTGCTGGAATGAAGCAGAGTGTTCTTAATGAAAATTCAAATAGGGTCCTAAAACCATACTGAGTTTTAAAACTGATTTTCTTTTGCCCCTGGCCTTGCTGATGCTGCTTTATATTTCATTGTTAAATCTGAACTGTTGTATATACGCAGCCTCCATGAATAAATGTAAGCTCCTTTTCTATGAAAAAGTTGTGTGCTGTCTGCAGTCTTGACTTTTCACAATCATTTTAAAACTTAATTTTTACTGATGTTGTAGTAATGTTTGGGAACCCCTAGCAGTTGATTAGGATTGTATTGTCCTAGATGCCTCACAAACACAAGTGCCAGCTCTTGTTCTCAGTAATTTACTTTGGCCATTGGAACAACTGACTGGTTATTTTTGGCTATATTCTGTGGAACCATTTCAGCACAGTGTAACATTACAGGAAACTGACTGTGCCAGTTTCTGGATTCAGGCTTGGTTAGAAGTTGTGATATGGACAAGTCTCAGCTACATTTTTCTACTTTAATATGAAGGTGATATATCAACATACTGTGGTGATGTCAGTATTACATTACACTTCTTGTATACTTGAGGCTTTGCTCATATCTTAACCTCCTGAATTCATGTGGTAGCAGTTTCAGTTTACCTTTTAAATTATGTTTCTAGCCTTTATGGCTATTGAGAAGCTGGAAATTGAGTGCAATAAACATAACATTGTTTTATTTAAACGTTTTAATAAAAACTGATCATCTTAAGTATCATGAAAATTTCTGAATACATGAAAAAGCTTACTGGAATCTCACTGTTTGTGTAAGAAGGTCATTAGATATGAAAAGAGCTTGAATGAAATTAATCCTGGAGCAGACATCATGTGGAATATATCAGTGTACTTGAAGGAGCATGTAAATGAAGTGGAGGCTCTGTTTAGCTAGCTGCCTCCACATGGGTGAGATTTACCTAGTCTGTGTTAGCCCAGAAGGTAGCAACAGCTGGTGGTGTTATGCCATAAAATGGAAAGTAATATCAGAGACTCAAACTCCCTCTCCATCTTCAAAGCCAGTTATGTAAGACAGATGAGGGAACGGCAGATGCTACAAATCAGTCTTTGATTAATATCTCCTGGGCTGTTCAAACAATTCTACAACTTTTACTAAATACAACTCCCTATGCTCCATTGATGAGAACAGCATGTATCTTCTTTATGCCCGGATCTCACTGGAAACTAGTGCCACCTGGCATAGATGCTGTACTGGAGCTTTTCTTCAGTTTGTTCAAGACTTGAGTTTGCAGCTGCTGCTTTAAGTGCCTCTTCCCCCCTTCCCACCCCCCAAAGAAATCGGATGTCATTTCATGTGAGACTAGCCCCCAGTAGGATCTTAGAAGGAGTGGAACCTAGAGGTTTTTCTTTCACTCTTCACAGCTTGTTCCGTAACTTCAAAACTGGCATTTGGGAGAGAATGGTTTCACATGCCCTTCTGACTCCAGGGAGGAGTTGGTGTAGTTCTGAGGAGAGCGGTGTTCACCTTTTGAATTACCAGATTGGTGTATTCTCCAGAAATTCTCTTTTCTTGAGACAGCAGCTAGTACTGGGGTAAAAACACATTGCCTATGCTTCTTCAAATTGTGCTATTTATGCTCTTTGGATGTTAGATGATTTTTTGTTTTTGTTTTTTCCCCTATAAGACTATATGACTGCCACCTTAGCTGGGTAGCCAGTCTAATGTGTTCAGCTTGGTCATCTTTTTGTATTATCACATGTAACAGCAGTTATGTAAGTGGGATAAGCTGATTGTTTTTTGATAATAGCTGTGCTCTTCCACATCTCACCTGAAGGCTGGATGAAAAAAATGGCACTATAATGTTATCTGATAAAACATAGCAGTTGAACAGGGGAAATATCTCTTTAATTATCAGTTTGTGCAGCTGTGTTGCAGCTACTGTTTAAAAAAAACAAACAAAAACCCACAAGGATTTTCTGTAGGCTTTGCGAACAAGGATGGGCCTTAAATTTTGCATTCAGACACAGTCTAACTGCCATGAAGAAATAAAGGTCAGTACAGAAAGTGGAGTGAAATGTGAAGGCTAAATTGAGAAATGTCCATGGGCAAATAACACTATTCTGACTATGTGATGAAGAAAGATAGAAGCATGCCTACATGCACACATTAGCTTGAAGACTTGCTGTTCTGCTCTGTGCAGTGTTTCTAAGTGAATCTTCTGTTCTCCTAGGAAACCATTATTAGGCTAATTGAAATTCTACTTGTACATTTAAAGCAACCAGTGTCATGATACATACTGAAAGCCTTTCAGAAAATTGCAAGACATTCTTGCTAGGAAATAAGGTGTGGTGTATATATAAACATTTCAAACAGCATGAAATAAACTATGAATATTTCCAAAGCCAACAGAGTTCCTTTTTATTTTAAACAGAATGCTTTAATGACTTTACAGTGTTGCCCAGCAAGATGACAGTAGAAGTAGGACTAGGTCCCAGACTGGTGACTTTTTTCCTAGGGAGTATTTAGCAATTGGAGTTCTTTTCTTCTCTTTAGAGAGCAAATGGCTTACAGAATAGTTACTGTCACTGTTAACATATTCCTGTCAATTGAGATGTTGCATCTTCTGATTAAGAACATGGAACTAATAATCTTTTAAATGTTTATGCAGCTCCTTTTGTTGAACATCTTACTCATTCACAACAAGCAGCCAAATTCTCTAGTGCTTTATTGTAGCTACATACTGCTATATGTGTGCTTTAGTGGAAGATAGTGGATGCATACGTTAGACCTAACTTTGGCCAGCAGTTAGGGAACTTTACTGAAGGGGCTAATTCTTTTTTCTTAGCAATAATGGAAAAATATTTCTGACAATAGCCTGATAAAAGTTTGCCTTCATGGTGGTACAGGACCTTAAAGGCTCAACTCACTGTTTCAGTGAACACTGGATTAAGCTTGAATTGATTTCTTTGTCTCTATAGGCTTCTTACCTCCCCCCACCCTTTCTTTTTTTGTCAGCTACATTCAGATATCCAAGAACTCTTTTGCAGCAGTTACGAATTACTTCAGTTCTTATCCTCCTGCCTCTAATTTGTTACTTCTCCTGTGTAACAGGGCATTTCAGACTGTTGTACAAATGATGGCTGCCCCTATATCCTGCTCTGTGTGATATGCTGATAACTAAAAATACTGTGTGAGGAATGTGAGGTTGTTTGTTGATTCAGTTTTACATCTATTCTGTATGGATACATACAGAGACTTATGGTGGATCTGCACTCTATGTTACAGTAGCTGCTTTACTTTCAGAGCCAGAAGCTGTGTGAACACGCGAAGTAATAGACGTGCGTCTCACCAGTGCTTAAGAACTCAAGCTCAGTGCCATGTTTCTACAGCATTAGTGTGCAATCTGCATGGAATTCGCTGTCACCTCCTTGCAAAGTACTCTAGCACAGTTGGTAAATAGCTGTTCATATGTTGTCCTTTCTTTGAGGGCATGTATGAATTCTGTGCTTTTATGAACAGAGGAAAGTATGTGAATTGTACTGAATGTGTGTGCTCATAAAGTACACAAAATACATCCTGAGAGTTAAGTTAGGAATGCTGTTATCCACCATGGGTGGTATTTTGCAGCAAAGTTAACATTTTAGTGACAGTTGGAGAGGAATAGGAAACCTACTGCAATATAATTCCATCTAGGCTTCCTTTCCCATGAAAGCTTGGACCAAATGATCTTTCAAGGTTCCTTTCAACTTGGGCTGTTTTGTGAGTCTATGATCTGCAAGGCCTCCACTCAGAGTTTACTGCTGGAACTTCTTTTCAAATAGTTTCTTCTCTGTTTGTGATGCACAGGAAAGTTGGAAGTACCAAAAATGTGCAGTAGTGCCACTGTCAGGCATGGAATGTTGTCACCTTCTTTACAACAGCAAGGTTATAGTTGCAGCTATTAATGTTGAGTCTGCAAGAGAGATTTGGGGTTTGTAGGCTACAGCTACTGCACCTCTGAACTGTGCTAGAGGTGATGACAGTAGCAAGCTTTTTGTCTTAGAACCTTCTCTCATTGTGAGATGGGAATGACATTGAGACCAGCAGAAGTCCATTTGGCTTCCTCTGTGTATAAAGCATGAGCCTACTTTGACAATTAATACATTTACTCTCTTAGGAAGTAGGAACTTCTGCTTAATGGCTTGAAACTAAAATATGTTTTCATAAAATTGGGTCCACTTTCTCCTACAGATGGTGCTATTTTCCCATGAAAAATCTGAAAAGTTTGAAAAGTCAAATGATTTCAATGCAAATTCATTTTTAGACCACAGGGAAAAAAAACAGGGTGTTGTAAGGACTATTAAACAGAACATGAAGCCATATTGCTTTGAAGTAGATAAAAATCAAATGGAAGCTCCTCAAAGCTGTCCCTCTGTTTTGCCCAATCAGCCTCTCAGTCTGATCTGTGAGATGCTGGAATTTATTTTGGTGGAACTTCAGTTTTATTATTAAGGGTTCACACATACAAATAAGTGGAAAATAGGGCTTCCAGAACTTTCCAAGTTGACGTGTTTTGGATGTAGTTTATCCACGCTTCTTTGTTACGGCTCACACTTATATTGCTTTTGAAATATTCTCTAGTCAAAGCAGGGGAGCTACTGGAGGCTTCTTAAGTTCCTTCACCAACACATGAGCTAAATAAATGTTAATGTTCTCTTTAGATAAGCTTTTATATATTAAATACAGTAGAAACAGACCTGTATCATAACAATTTCATAAGTCTCATGCTGCTTAGTCCTTTTTCTCTCTTCTTGTACTACCTCACAGGACTTGGGTGATGGTCAGCCTGATAATTTGTTCTAAATAATGCATTTTTACTGCATTTTTCTTTTCCTGCTCACTGATCTTTGATTCAGACTCCTCCCCCTTGAAAAATGTCTACATCTGTTTCTAACATGTAATACAAGTGTTTCCACTGACTTGTTTTATGAGATAGTGATTGCTGGTACCAGTCTTAGGTATAAAACTATACATGAGGACACTCGTTATAACAACAGCTTGTTGCCCCACTGATGCCACTCAAGATCTTGTCTTGAGTGGAATTTGCAGTCTCCTAGACTGCTACTCATACAGGGGACTATCGGGGGGTGGGGGGTGGTGGTGTGTGAAATTTGCCTGTATTAAAAAGCCCCCCAAAGCATTTGTAGATTTAAAGTCAAATTTTTTAAAAGGCAGCAACAGCCCATATTGTGTTTTCTGTCACTTTCTGAAAATCCCATTCTTGGTGTTTGCTATGAACAGGTCTTGTTGCTGCTGATTCAGGCTCAGCCTGAATCAGAAATTTGTCAGGAGAAATTTCTGATACAGAACCTGAAATATCAACAAGGCCACAGTAATACTGGGAGGAGTTGCCCTTCTCTGCAGTCACACAGTGGGAGAGCCAAAAGGAAATCATATTTTTCCTCATTCCAAACCAGGGAGGGCTTTGTTTTGTTTTTTTTTTAACCAAATGTGTGTCATGGGCTGGCAAAGGCTGAATGTGTCCCTCTGTGAAGACAGTCACTACTGGAAACAGGCTGCTGCCAGCAGAGTGTGTGACCAAAACAATACAGTTTTCTTTCTTTCCTTTTTTCTCTTTTCAGAACAACTCCTAGATGTTCTGTGTACTGGCAGGCAGGAGGAAGAGCCACAGATGGTGTGACAGTGGGAGAACAGTCTATTTTAGCACTAATAAAAATGGGACTTGAGATCCATGTATGGCAGAGAAATTATAAAGTGGGAATGCTAGGGCTAAAGCAAGACAAGCAGTGACCTTTCAGTCTAAGAGCTGCACAGTGATGTTTTATCTTTTGTACTTGAAAATTTCAGTTTTAGTTTCTCCTCCTGCATAATATGCAGGAAACCAATGGTGGTCCTGATGTACAATTTAACTCCTGCTTCAAATTATACTGAACAAAATATAACTTGGTTATTTTACGAAAAATAACTTGGCCATTCATAAAGAAGGCCTTTTTCCACCTGCATCATTTGTACAACTGCTTGTTTTGCACATTTCCTATTCTTAAGTGTCAAAAAAAAAAGAATTCCCCCCTATTCTTAAGTGTCAAAAAAGTTCCCCCCATTCTGTGAACTCTAATGAATTCATGCCTACTCACCTGCCTTGTGGGCATAGCAGTTGCTGGGCTTGTGCAGCTCTAAACAAGTGACAATAGCTGGGAAGGAGAGAGTCCTTTACAATTCTTGTGGACATTCTCACTGTATAGCTATGTGTTTTATCTGAGCTTTTTCCCCTTTATTACATATTTTTCTCCTTTAGTACATGTTTTTGCGTGAGATGAACAAGACTGTAGCATAGGCTCTTGTGGAAGGAAAACAGTGGGATTTCTTGTTTAGTCAGTCATGAGGTCCCACTTCTTCCTTTGTTCCTCTAGCCCTGAGGATTTTACATCAGTCTGCAAAGTTGGTAGCCATTAACTGCTATAGGGGATAAAGGTTGTCAAAATGAAATTAAGCTTCCTCTTGGGAGAGCTTTTACAGGTTAGCATAGCTAGGCCTACCTTAACTATTTTCTTTGAAGGAACTCACTTCAAACTTTCCTGAAACTAGTGCATCTGGTATAAGGGAAGGAGGTAAAGATGCACACAGGAAAGACTAGATGAGCTGCTAAAAAAGTACTCCTGGTGGCTGATGCCAACAGTCTGTCTGTCTTCTCATTGGTAGGAAGACAAAATATTTCCTCTCTTTTGAAATCTAAACACAGCTAATTCCCTGTAACTATCACTTGACATCTTGCAGATTTGACATCTGCAAACTGCTTTAGTTAATATTTGGGCTACCTTTCACAAGTGTATAGCACTTCTAGCTTACAGAAGTGGCAAGTCTTTGGTAGATAAAATAAGTTGTTTCCATAGTTGCTAAAGATAAAATTGCTACTAAATGAGCCACTTTTTCTGTTTGCTTCTAATTTAATTGTTCTATCACTAAGAAATATTTGAGAAAAAAACCCCACTATCGCTTTTCCACACTTTTCTTAAAGGTGTCATCACTTGATAAGAAATGCCTGACTTTTATGGACAGTTCCATCAGGCTCAGCAAAATCTGAGACATTGACTGAAACAGTATGGATATTCTTATAGGGATGATCTCTGGCAACCCTCTGCCTTGCTTTGCCTGCAGAGATCCTGCAGGCAATGTTTCCTGAACTTTTAGAAGCATCATGCACTGCTCTATTAACTGAGTTGTAAGAACAGATGTCTGATGTATACTACAGCTCCCAAACTGTCCTGCTGCTTCAAGGATGGAAGAGGGGGTATCAAAAAAATAGGGTGGAAGGAAGGAAGCAACAGAAGCCCAATTCAACTGTCATGAAAGTCTACAGGAATTTTTCCAACGACTTCATGGGAACTCAATTAAGTTCTTGGTGAGAAGCCATGTCCAAAAAACCATTCAGACCTCCTCTTCTACATCTATGCTGGATCTGTTGAATTTATTAGGAATAAATATCTAGCTTACAACATGTGGAAAATAGAGGGGGTGAAGGTTATGAAAAAAACCCAACTTATTGTTGTGGGAGTGGAAAAGTCTTGCAAAATAAACTGTTTCAAATACACTGAAAGAATCCCCCCCCCCAGCACACAAAGCCTTCCTGCATTCATAGTCACTGACTTCATCAGTTTCACAGCATTACTTTTCAATCAGCAACATCATAAAAACAGGAAGGCAGATTTATGGCTGTTTATTAGCCAGCACCATTACTGTATTTACTGTAGTGTGAAAAAGGAAATCAGGGAAAAGTGCTATAAATCTCAGTGGCTGCAACCCAGATGCATTTATTTACTTACTGGATACTTCACTAGTAGCTTAGCAGATGCCTGCTAGTTTACACATATATTTTGAGCATATTAGCAGCATGCTCTAGAGAGATGGGTGTTAAAATTCAGTTGGGGTCGTTATGGGCACTGCTAGGAAGAAGCTAGTGAAATGTGTTCAGTTTAACTAAAGTAGTTATTGAAGAAACACCCATGTGTTAACCAATGACTGCTTATTTAAAAGGAGCATAATTATAAATATATAATCTTGCAGTAACCACAAAGATGAAGATCAGGCTATTAAAATAATAGGAATAAAAGTGAAATGCTTGTCTTGTTAACATTAAGATACTCTTTGTTCAAAGAGGAACCACAAACCTCATAAATCTTATCTAAAGTCCTGGAACTGTAATATTCCACTTGCTCTGTGGGTGTGAATGGCATCAGATATGGAGTTCTGTTTCCTGCAGGTCAGGCCCAAAGGCTGTACTTTACTGTTGTAGATATAACTGTAATTTATCCCAAGACAGTAAATCAGCTGACCCTGGATGACCTAATTCTATCTGCAGTCAGAAGAAATGTTATCTGCAAACATGGTTGTGGTTGGTTGGATGTGCATAAACACAGAAGTGTCTTCTTTACAGAACTCTTCTACGTTGTGCTAAGCAAAAGTGGAGGTCTTTATTTTTAAAGAACATTATTTCACAGCAGCTATTGTTGCATTGGCTATTGTTTACATCTTCATTATCTAGGAAAACCTCATTAGTGAAAGGAAGTTGAATTAAACATGTGTAGGCCTCAAGTGTACCGGAAAGATCTATTTCATGTCAAGTTTTCAATAAAAGTACAGTTTATTTTATATTATACAATTCAGATTTGTGGCCAAATGCAAAACATTGGTTCTAGATTTGTGTTTAAAGTCCAAATGTGTTTTTCCTAAGGGGAAATCATGAGTCCATTCAAGCCAATTGAAGTATTTCCGTTGATGTTCAGTGAACCAGGAAGTAAGTTCATCCCAAAACCTAAAGAGTGCAACATCTCTATAAATAATTTTGGGTTTAATTGTTACTATTGGTTTTTTTTCATACTTACTGTTGGCTCTTACTGTTAATGCTGTTCTTAAAATGAATAGTAAAATGCAAAAAGTATGAATTATAAATGAACAGTTTCAATGAGGCTGTTGATTGCAATGACTGAAATCTAATTAAGAAGTTTAAGATCTAAGTGATATTATTATTAAAGAATTATGTTGACAGAGCATTTGATCAGCCTCTTAATTTGTTTTATGTGAATTATACTTACGAGATAATGTGATTCCAAGTGACAAAAAGATTGATTCTTTTTCTTTTCTCTTTAAGAAAAACTAATATGCTATATTTAAATTGAAATAAATTGATAGAGAAGTCTCAGAGGAGCACAAGCACTAATCTGGCATCTTAACTTACTCTGACTTCATGTAAATACTACTATTGACTGCTTTTTTTGTTTTGATATCACACTATATGAAATTCTTTTGAAACGGGGACAGAAATACGTGTGCAGATGGATGTGTGCAGATACATGTACATTTTTGCAGAGATAGGCTAATGTGTTACAGTGACAAGCTTACTACCACTAGCCAGGGGACTAGTGGTGTGTCACCCTATATTTTTGCCTGTGAAATCTCTGTAAACATCTAATTTACATGCACAGATATTTCTTTAAAATGTAGTGCAGTGTGTTTTTAAACCAATGGGAGTCTATTGGGATGCAAGTTATTGTTTGATTTCCAACTACAATTTGTGCAATTGTAAGAACAGACTGGATTGCTTCCTGGGTGCTGCAGCAGGTAGCAGTCATGGGGACAGTGTGCTAGAGAAACAGACCCTTTTTTGTTTTGTGTTTTTTTTGTTTCATTTGTTTGTTTGTTTTTGAGATGGGGTCTATGTTTTGTTTACAGAGAGTTTATGCATAAACTCTGCATAAACAAGAGTTTATAACTGTGGGTGTTGGTATGGTTCTACTAACATTTATGCTCCTCACTTTCTGGATTCTCTCAGTTGTATCTTCTTTAGTTGTCAAGTACTAGCTGAGCATCACTTCCAGAGTCAATACCCAATTCAGCATTTCTGGGTTAATCACATATTACACTTTATTCTTTGTTGTATCCAGATGTTTTCTAGCTTGGACACCTCAATGCCTGCTGCCTAGCCTTGGATGCTGAAGTGCTCTTTTAGAGTTTAACACTGCTTGTGTCCAGAGAATGCAAGTCTTATCCCCTCTGCCACAGTGGGTTTGGAGGCACGTTGGTGGGCCCCCAGAGACGAGTATGCAATTGAAGGAACAAGAAAAAGACAAAAGAGAAAAGGATTATTCTAAATACAAGTGGACACCAAGAATTAATTAGATGCTATATATTTGTGTTGGATTGCTTTGATTTTTACTCTGTAGCTCTTAAAGTTTGTTCCTTGGTTGCTGTGAAAGGAAATCAGGCAGGACTTCAGCCCATTAAAATTTCAGTGTAATATAGCTGTTAGTTTGTTTGAAACCAACTGTTACATTTCAGTGCACAGCCTGACTTGTACTCAGGGGAAATGGCAAAATTCCAGGGAGGCAATCATGTTTCTAGGTTATATATGTTTGTGCCTTGGTCGCTGCTACACTGACCACTTTTTGGGTGAAAGGACCAGATGACTCCTGTAACAGCATTGCTATTACCCTGTGTACCCCCCACTGCCTCTCTCCCATAGACATACCTGGGATTCTTTAATCAGCTTGTGGAATCCTCCTGATAAAGAGCTCTCTAGTTCTGATACTGTCAATGCCTTCCCAGTTGATGGACATCCAGTCATTTTAATGTACTTGAAATATTTTTTTTCAGGAGTTACAATAGATATTTCCTGGTATACATTTAGTTTTACTTTCTAAACTAAATGGGTGTATGTGTGTGGTGGGTGTTGTGGAGCAAATCATGGGGAAGATTGAGAGATAATGCACTTAAAACACAGAGGAGAATTGAGAGTGCCAAACACTGCAGAGGAAAGAGAAAGTCATGAAACAGAAAATGACACAAAGAAATGAAGTGTGACTGGTTGATTCACTCTTTTGCTATGTTATTACTTTGTGTATGTTAAGACTTTCATATGCACTAACCAGATCCTTATGCCTCACTCCCTGCCCTCTTAAATTTGTTGTGCCTGTTCTCATATGGTTCATTCTGCATCATTCCTTGAAGACCATCTCTAATGAGCCAGAATGTGCAGTATTGTTTTTGAACACGTTCTTGGTTTTCTTTTTATGTCTAGGTTGGAAAATTAATTTTACTCTTGATCTGGTTCAGAATCTTCCTCCCACGCTGTGGAGCCTGGATGTAGTGTTGGAAGATAGTATTTTCTGGCTGCAAGCATCAAAGTGAGATCCAAAGGGCGGGCAAGCATCTTTAAATATTTAACTACTAATAATCTAGTTCATAAAACTGACTGGGTGTTTATGGAAGACAGCATTGCTACTTCATGTTATTGACCTAACAGATGCAGTTAATCCTGTATTTTTAGAATATAAAAATGTGCAAAAGTCATTCTGGATAGATAAAAAGAAATGCTCAACTCAGCAAAGTGCTTTTAAATGTTGATGTCTCAGCAGCCTTTCTATCTGTCATTAGCATTTTTTCTTTATATCTTAAATTTAATCAATACTTTTTTTGAGGTTATGATCAAGGAGCATAAAACATTTAAAAAATTCTGTTTGCATGTGATGTATTTTGTGTTCTTTGAAGGCTCTGTGTCTAATAGATGATCCAGCAGACAGCATTAGGAACTACTGGCTATGGCTTAAATTTAAAAGTGAATGACCACTTTTGGTTTTCAAGTTCAAAGGATTAAACTAAACATACTTTTAAAGAGATCTAATTTTCACTGGTCAGACTGAGTTCCTTCCAGAAATCAAGCAACCTCCGAGGCCGCCAGATCCATTTTTTCACTGGAAGTCACAAGAATCCTGTAAGAATTTTAAGGCTGTTTCTGAAACACCTTGAGAATCTGAAGTTCAGATACAATAGAAGAAGAATTGTTTTATTAGTATGTAAAGTGACATGTTGATAGATAGGTACCTCCTGAATGGTAGTTTCAAATATTAAATGATGATTCTCCAGAGCTCCAAGGCACTGATTCTTTGAAAGGGCTTTCAATATTGTGGGAGTAGAATGACAGGAGGCTGATTGCAGCTGATTAATACTGAGCTACTAATCTGTACATTCTTTTGTTCTTGACAAGTAGTATAAATTAAGTGCTGAGGAAGAAGGGGCCATCCCCACATTTGAGGCCAATAGAGAGCCTGGGCAAGTAGGAACTGGCTTCACCATGCTCCCTGCCTTTCCTTCCTTAAGCATCTCCCAGCTTCAGAGACACACTCCACTGCTCTTCCAACCGCCTATGGGGGGAAATTATTGTGTTAGGCACCGTATGCAGACTCAAGAGACATCCCTATTGTAAAAAGCATAGGATGTAATTAGGTAAAAGGTAAGCAACATGTAAAAAAGGAGAAACTAGAATTCCCTTTGTTTATTGTTTATACAGACAGCATATGATGAACCCACTCTTCTTAAGAACAATGAAGAGACCTAGGGTAATATTGGAACTTCACCCTTTCTCTACCTCTTATTTCAACTAATGTTATATCAGAGATAGCATGTAAAGTAGTAATTTGCACAAAAGAACGAACAAGCCCCAATATGACTATAGTACATCTTGAACTTTTAATTTTTGTTTTTACTAAAGTATCAGTCAGCTACACAGTCCCTGTCCATTTTACTCCCCTCTAAAGGTCAGATACCACTTCCTATTCATTATGTTCTTTGGCTTTTATGCTAGCAGCTTCTGCTTGAAAATTTTCATGTATCACTCATACATCTGTAGGGCAAAACACTCTCCCAGGCATCTATCACTCACTTGCAGCTGACACATAGTCATAAAGGTGACCCATTTCATATTAACAATCAATTTCCTTTCATTGTCACCACCAGGCTGTGTTCTGCCATTTCACTTTCCTTGTCAGAAGTGTATACTTAGGGGTCAGATTGAAGATTCTTTGAAGGTAAAAGGATGATTGCTTGATTTTAGGCATCACTGGATTCTGTCAATTTTATTTGAATGTGGAGAAACAATACCCAGACATTGCTTTCTGACAGAGAAGAACAGAATACAGTCACACTGAAGTATCAAACTTTGTACGCAATCTTGGTAAAATTGTTTCTGTAACACAAAGAGTGTTATAAGAATCTCATAAATTTCAAGACATAATAGCATGTTACTTTGTGGAATTTCAGTCCTTTGTGTCTTTTATATTACTTATGGTGTTGAATTGTGGAAAAATTAATTAAAAAATCCATTTAAAAAAGAGCTATACTCCTGCATGGTACAGAAGTCTGTGTTAAGCAAAAGAAATAGTATGCATAAACCTACCATACTCCTGACATCTATTTGAATTGTTGAGCAAAAGAGTCTGTGTTCATATTTTAGGAGACACAATAATTCACCCAAAGGTACAATCTGTCCTTGGAGAACCCACAGGTTTGTCACTGAATTTCATTATCAATATAGGCATTTTTGTGTGGGGGGAAGAAAGTGCCTTGAAGAGAACTGTCTGTAAGAAGAAAAGGATAATCTCCAGTATAATGACACTCTTCTGTGTTATAAAGTGCTCAGTAGTTGATCAGATTTAGCTGTAGTGTGCAGTGGATTAGAATTTATTTTTATTTTGCAGTTTTAAATTCCTCTACTCTATTCCCCTTCCCCCATTTCCCCCCTGCCAATTCATTTCAATGTAAGTGAGAATCATTTTTACTACTTATTCTCGAATTCTTTGAACAGAGGTGATGTAGAAAATCAGTCCATGGTAATGTTTGCCTAATTTGAGCAACACATGTTCCTTCTGCTTTATTCTTTGTAGATAAATGTGCAAACAGTAATTTGGTGGATATTTTTTTTCTCACAGTAACCATATTAATAGAATCATAGAATAGTTAGGGTTGGAAAGGACCTTAAGGTCATCCAGTTCCAGCCCCCCTGCCATGGGCAGGGACACCTCACACTTAAATAGGTTTTATCTGGGATGTGGGAGGTCAAGGCAGGCCACTGGCATAACAAATACTGTATTTTTTCAAAGAAAAATGGAAACTGAGAAAATACTGAGAAAATTCTCACACAGAGAATTTCAGGGTTTGGGAAATACACTTGCCATTCTTCACCTCTACTTCTTGTGCAACACAGATACCACCTAACATGACTACTCTTGCTGTGTCCTGCCTTCATGATTGGTACCACTGTGTTCCACTGGACTTCTCAAGGGCAAACATACCATTTAGATTGAGTTAGCACACCAGAAATTGGTCCTAAACAGAAATACTGCTCTTAGGTCTGGCAGTCTATTTGCTTGAAAATCTGAATTAGAAACTTCTGAACTAACCTTCAATATTGTGGTGAAGTAAAAAAATTCATATTGCTTCCTGCTTCCGATAGTTCTGAGATACAGTTACTAACATGTTGGTCCTGAAGTATCATACTCTTAGTTTCTATGACCTTTTAAGCTTTGACCTTCAGAAGATCTTATGAGTCCCTTTGTTTTCAGTTCCATGAATTCATCTTAGAATTACAAACCAATAAACAGTGTTGCAAAAAGACAGTACATTTGAGAGATACAACAAAAGGAGCAAAAAGTTAACAGTGCTGGAAGCAGCAGAGCAACCATGGAAGTGTGTCATCAGTAATGAGATGAGAAAAAGTGCCTAACATTGTCAACTTTATGAAATCAAAATAAAGGGAAGAAAATACTTCTAACCTATAAGATGCATTGAAGGGCACCTGCAGATATTCTGAACTTTCTAGGTCTAATATAGAAAGAGGGGGTCACCTGGAGAGCTGAAAGAACCACAATAGTTTATATTTCTACACTTACAATATTGTAGATTTGGGGGTTTTAATTGACTAAAAGCTTATTTGTGTTTCTGACCTAAAGATCTCAGAGCAGGCACCACAGTGTATGAATTAGTAACTTTAATTTATATTTGTGTAGGAGACTGGGATAATTATTTGTGAAGAATGAGGGAGAAGGTTCCTGTGAAATGATTTGAGTACCTATTGAGCTTGCATTAGCATCTTCCTGCACCGCTAGCCTAAGGCACAACAGGATTATCTTCAATTGAAGATGTTCAGTCAAGTAATTTTAGCAGTTAGAGACTACCTCTGTCTGAAACCAGAACTATCAACTGTCTGCACACACAACTGTGAAGAGTTTTTGCTCTTACCTGAGAGGTTCTTCATGTTTTCAAGGGACAGTTTAGAGAAACTGAAGAGGACTGTGACCTTTTGAGGAGGGATATCATCCTTTGTGCTGTATGCTATAACAGCATGTCTGCTGAGAATGTGAAAGCAGATTAATAGGACATAGGGATGAAAAGAAAAAGTTCAGCTCATGGTCAAAGCAGTACGTTTTTGCCATTGCTAGGCCATGTATACTCGAATATTTTATAGTCAGTGTGGGCTACAGGCCTTTCTTCTAAAGCTGAAACAACTGTTAGTTCTTCTCAAAATGAAGCTGTTCCTAATCAAAACATGTTTTGCATTTTGGTGTTTTCCATCTATGAAAGCAGCATAACTGTAATGATTGGCTAAAGTTTTCTTTTAAAAGGCAGAATAAATCATGATTATTCCTTTAACATATTCATTGAAGAATTAGCACAACCATAACAGAAGTTGTGATGTCATATATATTTTCCTTTTTTTAAAATACATAAAATTGAAGCCTTTCACCATGATTTACAGTCAAATGAAGTGTACAGTTAATAGGTGCTCATAACAGCCCTTCTTTACATAGTCCTTGAAAAGGGTAAGGCCAGTAACTTCAACTTTCTGTGCAGCCATGTATCTTAGAAATGAAGCATAAAGGCTGAGGAATAAAGCACTACTTATTTCATGAAAGGCGTTATGTATTGATCTTTACATAGATGTAAATTTCTGTGTTCTTCATGTACTAGTCTCTATTTCCACTTTGTGCACTGGTATTCTAGTAGCTAATGGGAAATTCAGACAAGTGTTGATGTGAATTAAACATGAAAGCATGGGCTGAAAGCAACTGAAGTGCAGTCAGAGTTTATCACCAAGTGCTCTGTTCCCGTTACTGGTTGTTCTTTGGCTCCAGATATTGCAGGAACACTGCAATGCCCTTTGGATGATGGTTTTGGGCACACACAGTTTACTTCTGCTTAAGTTGGCTGATGCGGTAATTACTAAATTATGAAAGGGAGAAAGGAAGAGTTTCCCCATTTGTTCTTATCTTGCTCAGGCTGTAAGTCTAACTGCATTGCAGGGGAATTGACCCTATGACAATGTTTTGTGTCCTGATTTTGGAGCATTATTTACTGTCCAGGGTTGCTCCTGCATACATGACATCAAGTGCTTTGTTCTGTGCAGAGATGTAGCAGGTTCCCCTCCTCACTCTCAACAAGAAAGAAACAGGAGGAGTGCAAACTTCTGGGCTACAGATTGTTCTGTACAAATTGGGCAGAAGCTACAGCTCTTCTAAGAAGGTCCTGTGATGTGTGCTCAAAGTGGGAGAGTTGTAGTCTTGATCTTCTCCCTTCCTTTCAGACAGTGATACTTTATGCTTAGGAAAGCGCTGGAGAAACAGTAGCAATAGGTGGCTGAGTACTGTTGGTAATGTTAACAGAAGTGACCACTTGCCTCATACAAGTTTTTTACTCATTGAGATACAATTCAGGATAGATGTGTCAAGTAAATTCAAACCAATAGTGATTAGAGTGTATTTGTATTTGTGGACACTTTGGCATTCTTATTTCCTATACATGGTGAATTCATTCATTCTGATTTCTTATACATGGTGAATGTCTTTTACTTTGTTAAAGGAAAAACAATAAAAAGGGAAAAGGAAACAAAGTGGATACTATAAATAAACTGAATATCTTTAGAAAGATTGATCAGGTATGCAATGGCCTAAAGTTTTCAAGCCTTTTAGAATTCTGTAAAATCTTTGAGAGAGCTTTGCTATCTGAAAGCCATGCATACGTGTCATGAAGGCATCTTCAGGCACAAACTGGCTCAGATGGTAAAATGCTTCACCTTTACTCCAGCAAAACTCCCATTGAGGTCAGAAGCAGGTGAGCAGTTACTATGTGCCTCAGTTTTCCCTCGTGATTGTTTCTAGGTGTATCTGTATCAGATAGGCTGCAGTATAAACAATATAAGATAAACACACAGTAAACATTACAAAGTTTATATAGCTGCAAATGGATATATTTGTAGAATCTGTGAATCTTTAAGGGTCTGCTTTCAGTGTGTGTTCAAATTCAAACAGATGTCTACTGTATTTTTTATGTGGAGAAGCTCAGGGATATGTAGCTCTTCTAGGCGTTCCATAAATACAAGTATTTATTTATACGTGTATAATTCTTACTGGATTTCCATGTTCTAGCAGTGTTTGTAATGAAATGTGATTTGTACTGTTCTATATCTCCCAGAATAAGACTGTTCTGACTGAATAAATAACAAGCGTGATAAATGTTAGTATGTAAACTTGGTTGTACTCATGGATTTGGGCATTCAGCTGTTGTGAACACCTAAAATTGGAATTCTTCAACATCCTAGTTGAATCCTAGTTCAACTGAAGATGTGCCTCAATGCTTTCTTATTAGGATTCAATCAAACATTTGGGGGTAAACTCA